>NW_028296646.1:683656-1367313 GCF_055471065.1 Atractosteus spatula | reverse complement strand
GTGTGCTGAAATTGTCAAAACGTGTTTTACAGCAGAAATAAACACGTTTTGGCAACTTTGGTCACCACCATGTAACTTATAGGGCAGGAACAGCACAGTTTTCAAAACGTGTTTTTCAGCCCGAAATAAACGCGTTTTCTCAGCCCTTAGAATCACAGTGTAACTGCCTGTCTCAGAAGAGCACACTGAGTCAGCCCTTAACCCCAGTGTGCTGAAATTGTCAAAACGTGTTTTACAGCAGAAATAAACACGTTTTGGCAACTTTGGTCAGCACCATGTAACTTATAGGGCAGGAACAGCACAGTTTTCAAAACGTGTTTTTCAGCCCGAAATAAACGCGTTTTCTCAGCCCTTAGAATCACAGTGTAACTGCCTGGCTCAGAAGAGCACACTGAGTCAGCCCTTAACCCCAGTGTGCTGAAATTGTCAAAACGTGTTTTTCAGCAGAAATAAACACGTTTTGGCAACTTTGGTCACCACCATGTAAGTTATAGGGCAGGAACAGCACAGTTTTCAAAACGTGTTTTTCAGCCCGAAATAAACGCTTTTTCTCAGCCCTTAGAATCACAGTGTAACTGCCTGGCTCAGAAGAGCACACTGAGTCAGCCCTTAACCCCAGTGTGCTGAAATTGTCTAAACGTGTTTTACAGCAGAAATAAACACGTTTTGGCAACTTTGGTCACCACCATGTAAGTTATAGGGCAAAACAGCACAGTTTTCAAAACGTGTTTTTCAGCCCGAAATAAACGCGTTTTCTCAGCCCTTAGAATCACAGTGTAAATGCCTGGCTCAGAAGAGCAAACTGAGTCAGCCCTTAACCCCAGTGTGCTGAAATTGTCAAAACGTGTTTTTCAGCAGAAATAAACACGTTTTGGCAACTTTGGTCACCACCATGTAAGTTATATGGCAGGAACAGCACAGTTTTCAAAACGTGTTTTTCAGCCCGAAATAAACGCGTTTTCTCAGCTCTTAGAATCGCAGTGTAACTGCCTGTCTCAGAAGAGCACACTGAGTCAGCCCTTAACCCCAGTGTGCTGAAATTGTCAAAACGTGTTTTACAGCAGAAATAAACACGTTTTGGCAACTTTGGTCAGCACCATGTAACTTATAGGGCAGGAACAGCACAGTTTTCAAAACGTGTTTTTCAGCCCGAAATAAACGCGTTTTCTCAGCCCTTAGAATCACAGTGTAACTGCCTGGCTCAGAAGAGCACACTGAGTCAGCCCTTAACCCCAGTGTGCTGAAATTGTCAAAACGTGTTTTTCAGCAGAAATAAACACGTTTTGGCAACTTTGGTCACCACCATGTAAGTTATATGGCAGGAACAGCACAGTTTTCAAAACGTGTTTTTCAGCCCGAAATAAACGCGTTTTCTCAGCCCTTAGAATCACAGTGTAACTGCCTGTCTCAGAAGAGCACAGTGAGTCAGCCCTTAACCCCAGTGTGCTGAAATTGTCAAAACGTGTTTTTCAGCAGAAATAAACACGTTTTGGCAACTTTGGTCACCACCAGGTAAGTTATATGGCAGGAACAGCACAGTTTTCAAAACGTGTTTTTCAGCACGAAATAAACGCGTTTTCTCTGCCCTTAGAATCACAGTGTAACTGCCTGTCTCAGAAGAGCACAGTGAGTCAGCCCTTAACCCCAGTGTGCTGAAATTGTCAAAACGTGTTTTTCAGCAGAAATAAACACGTTTTGGCAACTTTGGTCACCACCAGGTAAGTTATATGGCAGGAACAGCACAGTTTTCAAAACGTGTTTTTCAGCCCGAAATAAACGCGTTTTCTCAGCTCTTAGAATCGCAGTGTAACTGCCTGTCTCAGAAGAGCACACTGAGTCAGCCCTTAACCCCAGTGTGCTGAAATTGTCAAAACGTGTTTTACAGCAGAAATAAACACGTTTTGGCAACTTTGGTCAGCACCATGTAACTTATAGGGCAGGAACAGCACAGTTTTCAAAACGTGTTTTTCAGCCCGAAATAAACGCGTTTTCTCAGCCCTTAGAATCACAGTGTAACTGCCTGGCTCAGAAGAGCACAGTGAGTCAGCCCTTAACCCCAGTGTGCTGAAATTGTCAAAACGTGTTTTTCAGCAGAAATAAACACGTTTTGGCAACTTTGGTCACCACCATGTAAGTTATATGGCAGGAACAGCACAGTTTTCAAAACGTGTTTTTCAGCCCGAAATAAACGCGTTTTCTCAGCTCTTAGAATCGCAGTGTAACTGCCTGTCTCAGAAGAGCACAGTGAGTCAGCCCTTAACCCCAGTGTGCTGAAATTGTCAAAACGTGTTTTACAGCAGAAATAAACACGTTTTGGCAACTTTGGTCACCACCATGTAAGTTATATGGCATGAACAGCACAGTTTTCAAAACGTGTTTTTCAGCCCGAAATAAACGCGTTTTCTCAGCCCTTAGAATCGCAGTGTAACTGCCTGTCTCAGAAGAGCACAGTGAGTCAGCCCTTAACCCCAGTGTGCTGAAATTGTCAAAACGTGTTTTACAGCAGAAATAAACACGTTTTGGCAACTTTGGTCACCACCATGTAACTTATAGGGCAGGAACAGCACAGTTTTCAAAACGTGTTTTTCAGCCCGAAATAAACGCGTTTTCTCAGCCCTTAGAATCACAGTGTAACTGCCTGTCTCAGAAGAGCACACTGAGTCAGCCCTTAACCCCAGTGTGCTGAAATTGTCAAAACGTGTTTTACAGCAGAAATAAACACGTTTTGGCAACTTTGGTCAGCACCATGTAACTTATAGGGCAGGAACAGCACAGTTTTCAAAACGTGTTTTTCAGCCCGAAATAAACGCGTTTTCTCAGCCCTTAGAATCACAGTGTAACTGCCTGGCTCAGAAGAGCACACTGAGTCAGCCCTTAACCCCAGTGTGCTGAAATTGTCAAAACGTGTTTTTCAGCAGAAATAAACACGTTTTGGCAACTTTGGTCACCACCATGTAAGTTATAGGGCAGGAACAGCACAGTTTTCAAAACGTGTTTTTCAGCCCGAAATAAACGCGTTTTCTCAGCCCTTAGAATCACAGTGTAACTGCCTGGCTCAGAAGAGCAAACTGAGTCAGCCCTTAACCCCAGTGTGCTGAAATTGTCAAAACGTGTTTTTCAGCAGAAATAAACACGTTTTGGCAACTTTGGTCACCACCATGTAAGTTATAGGGCAGGAACAGCACAGTTTTCAAAACGTGTTTTTCAGCCCGAAATAAACGCGTTTTCTCAGCCCTTAGAATCACAGTGTAACTGCCTGGCTCAGAAGAGCACACTGAGTCAGCCCTTAACCCCAGTGTGCTGAAATTGTCTAAACGTGTTTTACAGCAGAAATAAACACGTTTTGGCAACTTTGGTCACCACCATGTAAGTTATAGGGCAGGAACAGCACAGTTTTCAAAACGTGTTTTTCAGCCCGAAATAAACGCGTTTTCTCAGCCCTTAGAATCACAGTGTAAATGCCTGGCTCAGAAGAGCAAACTGAGTCAGCCCTTAACCCCAGTGTGCTGAAATTGTCAAAACGTGTTTTTCAGCAGAAATAAACACGTTTTGGCAACTTTGGTCACCACCATGTAAGTTATATGGCAGGAACAGCACAGTTTTCAAAACGTGTTTTTCAGCCCGAAATAAACGCGTTTTCTCAGCTCTTAGAATCGCAGTGTAACTGCCTGTCTCAGAAGAGCACACTGAGTCAGCCCTTAACCCCAGTGTGCTGAAATTGTCAAAACGTGTTTTACAGCAGAAATAAACACGTTTTGGCAACTTTGGTCAGCACCATGTAACTTATAGGGCAGGAACAGCACAGTTTTCAAAACGTGTTTTTCAGCCCGAAATAAACGCGTTTTCTCAGCCCTTAGAATCACAGTGTAACTGCCTGGCTCAGAAGAGCACACTGAGTCAGCCCTTAACCCCAGTGTGCTGAAATTGTCAAAACGTGTTTTTCAGCAGAAATAAACACGTTTTGGCAACTTTGGTCACCACCATGTAAGTTATATGGCAGGAACAGCACAGTTTTCAAAACGTGTTTTTCAGCCCGAAATAAACGCGTTTTCTCAGCCCTTAGAATCACAGTGTTACTGCCTGTCTCAGAAGAGCACAGTGAGTCAGCCCTTAACCCCAGTGTGCTGAAATTGTCAAAACGTGTTTTTCAGCAGAAATAAACACGTTTTGGCAACTTTGGTCACCACCAGGTAAGTTATATGGCAGGAACAGCACAGTTTTCAAAACGTGTTTTTCAGCCCGAAATAAACGCGTTTTCTCTGCCCTTAGAATCACAGTGTAACTGCCTGTCTCAGAAGAGCACAGTGAGTCAGCCCTTAACCCCAGTGTGCTGAAATTGTCAAAACGTGTTTTTCAGCAGAAATAAACACGTTTTGGCAACTTTGGTCACCACCAGGTAAGTTATATGGCAGGAACAGCACAGTTTTCAAAACGTGTTTTTCAGCCCGAAATAAACGCGTTTTCTCAGCCCTTAGAATCACAGTGTTACTGCCTGTCTCAGAAGAGCACAGTGAGTCAGCCCTTAACCCCAGTGTGCTGAAATTGTCAAAACGTGTTTTTCAGCAGAAATAAACACGTTTTGGCAACTTTGGTCACCACCAGGTAAGTTATATGGCAGGAACAGCACAGTTTTCAAAACGTGTTTTTCAGCCCGAAATAAACGCGTTTTCTCTGCCCTTAGAATCACAGTGTAACTGCCTGTCTCAGAAGAGCACAGTGAGTCAGCCCTTAACCCCAGTGTGCTGAAATTGTCAAAACGTGTTTTTCAGCAGAAATAAACACGTTTTGGCAACTTTGGTCACCACCAGGTAAGTTATATGGCAGGAACAGCACAGTTTTCAAAACGTGTTTTTCAGCCCGAAATAAACGCGTTTTCTCAGCTCTTAGAATCGCAGTGTAACTGCCTGTCTCAGAAGAGCACACTGAGTCAGCCCTTAACCCCAGTGTGCTGAAATTGTCAAAACGTGTTTTACAGCAGAAATAAACACGTTTTGGCAACTTTGGTCAGCACCATGTAACTTATAGGGCAGGAACAGCACAGTTTTCAAAACGTGTTTTTCAGCCCGAAATAAACGCGTTTTCTCAGCCCTTAGAATCACAGTGTAACTGCCTGTCTCAGAAGAGCACAGTGAGTCAGCCCTTAACCCCAGTGTGCTGAAATTGTCAAAACGTGTTTTTCAGCAGAAATAAACACGTTTTGGCAACTTTGGTCACCACCATGTAAGTTATATGGCAGGAACAGCACAGTTTTCAAAACGTGTTTTTCAGCCCGAAATAAACGCGTTTTCTCAACTCTTAGAATCGCAGTGTAACTGCCTGTCTCAGAAGAGCACAGTGAGTCAGCCCTTAACCCCAGTGTGCTGAAATTGTCAAAACGTGTTTTACAGCAGAAATAAACACGTTTTGGCAACTTTGGTCACCACCATGTAAGTTATATGGCATGAACAGCACAGTTTTCAAAACGTGTTTTTCAGCCCGAAATAAACGCGTTTTCTCAGCTCTTAGAATCGCAGTGTAACTGCCTGTCTCAGAAGAGCACAGTGAGTCAGCCCTTAACCCCAGTGTGCTGAAATTGTCAAAACGTGTTTTACAGCAGAAATAAACACGTTTTGGCAACTTTGGTCACCACCATGTAACTTATAGGGCAGGAACAGCACAGTTTTCAAAACGTGTTTTTCAGCCCGAAATAAACGCGTTTTCTCAGCCCTTAGAATCACAGTGTAACTGCCTGTCTCAGAAGAGCACACTGAGTCAGCCCTTAACCCCAGTGTGCTGAAATTGTCAAAACGTGTTTTACAGCAGAAATAAACACGTTTTGGCAACTTTGGTCAGCACCATGTAACTTATAGGGCAGGAACAGCACAGTTTTCAAAACGTGTTTTTCAGCCCGAAATAAACGCGTTTTCTCAGCCCTTAGAATCACAGTGTAACTGCCTGGCTCAGAAGAGCACACTGAGTCAGCCCTTAACCCCAGTGTGCTGAAATTGTCAAAACGTGTTTTTCAGCAGAAATAAACACGTTTTGGCAACTTTGGTCACCACCATGTAAGTTATAGGGCAGGAACAGCACAGTTTTCAAAACGTGTTTTTCAGCCCGAAATAAACGCGTTTTCTCAGCTCTTAGAATCGCAGTGTAACTGCCTGTCTCAGAAGAGCACACTGAGTCAGCCCTTAACCCCAGTGTGCTGAAATTGTCAAAACGTGTTTTTCAGCAGAAATAAACACGTTTTGGCAACTTTGGTCACCACCATGTAAGTTATAGGGCAGGAACAGCACAGTTTTCAAATCGTGTTTTTCAGCCCGAAATAAACGCGTTTTCTCAGCTCTTAGAATCGCAGTGTAACTGCCTGTCTCTGAAGAGCACACTGAGTCAGCCCTTAACCCCAGTGTGCTGAAATTGTCAAAACGTGTTTTACAGCAGAAATAAACACGTTTTGGCAACTTTGGTCACCACCATGTAAGTTATAGGGCATAAACAGCACAGTTTTCAAAACGTGTTTTTCAGCCCGAAATAAACGCGTTTTCTCAGCCCTTAGAATCACAGTGTAACTGCCTGGCTCAGAAGAGCACACTGAGTCAGCCCTTAACCCCAGTGTGCTGAAATTGTCTAAACGTGTTTTACAGCAGAAATAAACACGTTTTGGCAACTTTGGTCACCACCATGTAAGTTATAGGGCAGGAACAGCACAGTTTTCAAAACGTGTTTTTCAGCCCGAAATAAACGCGTTTTCTCAGCCCTTAGAATCACAGTGTAACTGCCTGGCTCAGAAGAGCACACTGAGTCAGCCCTTAACCCCAGTGTGCTGAAATTGTCAAAACGTGTTTTTCAGCAGAAATAAACACGTTTTGGCAACTTTGGTCACCACCATGTAAGTTATAGGGCAGGAACAGCACAGTTTTCAAAACGTGTTTTTCAGCCCGAAATAAACGCGTTTTCTCAGCTCTTAGAATCGCAGTGTAACTGCCTGTCTCAGAAGAGCACACTGAGTCAGCCCTTAACCCCAGTGTGCTGAAATTGTCAAAACGTGTTTTTCAGCAGAAATAAACACGTTTTGGCAACTTTGGTCACCACCATGTAAGTTATATGGCATGAACAGCACAGTTTTCAAAACGTGTTTTTCAGCCCGAAATAAACGCGTTTTCTCAGCTCTTAGAATCGCAGTGTAACTGCCTGTCTCAGAAGAGCACAGTGAGTCAGCCCTTAACCCCAGTGTGCTGAAATTGTCAAAACGTGTTTTACAGCAGAAATAAACACGTTTTGGCAACTTTGGTCAGCACCATGTAACTTATAGGGCAGGAACAGCACAGTTTTCAAAACGTGTTTTTCAGCCCGAAATAAACGCGTTTTCTCAGCCCTTAGAATCACAGTGTAACTGCCTGTCTCAGAAGAGCACACTGAGTCAGCCCTTAACCCCAGTGTGCTGAAATTGTCAAAACGTGTTTTACAGCAGAAATAAACACGTTTTGGCAACTTTGGTCAGCACCATGTAACTTATAGGGCAGGAACAGCACAGTTTTCAAAACGTGTTTTTCAGCCCGAAATAAACGCGTTTTCTCAGCCCTTAGAATCACAGTGTAACTGCCTGGCTCAGAAGAGCACACTGAGTCAGCCCTTAACCCCAGTGTGCTGAAATTGTCAAAACGTGTTTTTCAGCAGAAATAAACACGTTTTGGCAACTTTGGTCACCACCATGTAAGTTATAGGGCAGGAACAGGACAGTTTTCAAAACGTGTTTTTCAGCCCGAAATAAACGCGTTTTCTCAGCCCTTAGAATCACAGTGTAACTGCCTGGCTCAGAAGAGCAAACTGAGTCAGCCCTTAACCCCAGTGTGCTGAAATTGTCAAAACGTGTTTTTCAGCAGAAATAAACGCGTTTTCTCAGCTCTTAGAATCGCAGTGTAACTGCCTGTCTCAGAAGAGCACACTGAGTCAGCCCTTAACCCCAGTGTGCTGAAATTGTCAAAACGTGTTTTTCAGCAGAAATAAACACGTTTTGGCAACTTTGGTCACCACCATGTAAGTTATATGGCAGGAACAGCACAGTTTTCAAAACGTGTTTTTCAGCCCGAAATAAACGCGTTTTCTCAGCCCTTAGAATCACAGTGTAACTGCCTGTCTCAGAAGAGCACAGTGAGTCAGCCCTTAACCCCAGTGTGCTGAAATTGTCAAAACGTGTTTTTCAGCAGAAATAAACACGTTTTGGCAACTTTGGTCACCACCAGGTAAGTTATATGGCAGGAACAGCACAGTTTTCAAAACGTGTTTTTCAGCACGAAATAAACGCGTTTTCTCTGCCCTTAGAATCACAGTGTAACTGCCTGTCTCAGAAGAGCACAGTGAGTCAGCCCTTAACCCCAGTGTGCTGAAATTGTCAAAACGTGTTTTTCAGCAGAAATAAACACGTTTTGGCAACTTTGGTCACCACCAGGTAAGTTATATGGCAGGAACAGCACAGTTTTCAAAACGTGTTTTTCAGCCCGAAATAAACGCGTTTTCTCAGCTCTTAGAATCGCAGTGTAACTGCCTGTCTCAGAAGAGCACACTGAGTCAGCCCTTAACCCCAGTGTGCTGAAATTGTCAAAACGTGTTTTACAGCAGAAATAAACACGTTTTGGCAACTTTGGTCAGCACCATGTAACTTATAGGGCAGGAACAGCACAGTTTTCAAAACGTGTTTTTCAGCCCGAAATAAACGCGTTTTCTCAGCCCTTAGAATCACAGTGTAACTGCCTGTCTCAGAAGAGCACAGTGAGTCAGCCCTTAACCCCAGTGTGCTGAAATTGTCAAAACGTGTTTTTCAGCAGAAATAAACACGTTTTGGCAACTTTGGTCACCACCATGTAAGTTATATGGCAGGAACAGCACAGTTTTCAAAACGTGTTTTTCAGCCCGAAATAAACGCGTTTTCTCAGCTCTTAGAATCGCAGTGTAACTGCCTGTCTCAGAAGAGCACAGTGAGTCAGCCCTTAACCCCAGTGTGCTGAAATTGTCAAAACGTGTTTTACAGCAGAAATAAACACGTTTTGGCAACTTTGGTCACCACCATGTAAGTTATATGGCATGAACAGCACAGTTTTCAAAACGTGTTTTTCAGCCCGAAATAAACGCGTTTTCTCAGCCCTTAGAATCGCAGTGTAACTGCCTGTCTCAGAAGAGCACAGTGAGTCAGCCCTTAACCCCAGTGTGCTGAAATTGTCAAAACGTGTTTTACAGCAGAAATAAACACGTTTTGGCAACTTTGGTCACCACCATGTAACTTATAGGGCAGGAACAGCACAGTTTTCAAAACGTGTTTTTCAGCCCGAAATAAACGCGTTTTCTCAGCCCTTAGAATCACAGTGTAACTGCCTGTCTCAGAAGAGCACACTGAGTCAGCCCTTAACCCCAGTGTGCTGAAATTGTCAAAACGTGTTTTACAGCAGAAATAAACACGTTTTGGCAACTTTGGTCAGCACCATGTAACTTATAGGGCAGGAACAGCACAGTTTTCAAAACGTGTTTTTCAGCCCGAAATAAACGCGTTTTCTCAGCCCTTAGAATCACAGTGTAACTGCCTGGCTCAGAAGAGCACACTGAGTCAGCCCTTAACCCCAGTGTGCTGAAATTGTCAAAACGTGTTTTTCAGCAGAAATAAACACGTTTTGGCAACTTTGGTCACCACCATGTAAGTTATAGGGCAGGAACAGCACAGTTTTCAAAACGTGTTTTTCAGCCCGAAATAAACGCGTTTTCTCAGCCCTTAGAATCACAGTGTAACTGCCTGGCTCAGAAGAGCAAACTGAGTCAGCCCTTAACCCCAGTGTGCTGAAATTGTCAAAACGTGTTTTTCAGCAGAAATAAACACGTTTTGGCAACTTTGGTCACCACCAGGTAAGTTATATGGCAGGAACAGCACAGTTTTCAAAACGTGTTTTTCAGCCCGAAATAAACGCGTTTTCTCTGCCCTTAGAATCACAGTGTAACTGCCTGTCTCAGAAGAGCACAGTGAGTCAGCCCTTAACCCCAGTGTGCTGAAATTGTCAAAACGTGTTTTTCAGCAGAAATAAACACGTTTTGGCAACTTTGGTCACCACCATGTAAGTTATATGGCAGGAACAGCACAGTTTTCAAAACGTGTTTTTCAGCTCGAAATAAACGCGTTTTCTCAGCCCTTAGAATCACAGTGTAACTGCCTGGCTCAGAAGAGCACACTGAGTCAGCCCTTAACCCCAGTGTGCTGAAATTGTCAAAACGTGTTTTACAGCAGAAATAAACACGTTTTGGCAACTTTGGTCACCACCATGTAAGTTATAGGGCAGGAACAGCACAGTTTTCAAAACGTGTTTTTCAGCCCGAAATAAACGCGTTTTCTCAGCCCTTAGAATCACAGTGTAACTGCCTGGCTCAGAAGAGCAAACTGAGTCAGCCCTTAACCCCAGTGTGCTGAAATTGTCAAAACGTGTTTTTCAGCAGAAATAAACACGTTTTGGCAACTTTGGTCACCACCATGTAAGTTATAGGGCAGGAACAGCACAGTTTTCAAAACGTGTTTTTCAGCCCGAAATAAACGCGTTTTCTCAGCCCTTAGAATCACAGTGTAACTGCCTGGCTCAGAAGAGCAAACTGAGTCAGCCCTTAACCCCAGTGTGCTGAAATTGTCAAAACGTGTTTTTCAGCAGAAATAAACACGTTTTGGCAACTTTGGTCACCACCATGTAAGTTATAGGGCAGGAACAGCACAGTTTTCAAAACGTGTTTTTCAGCCCGAAATAAACGCGTTTTCTCAGCCCTTAGAATCACAGTGTAACTGCCTGGCTCAGAAGAGCACACTGAGTCAGCCCTTAACCCCAGTGTGCTGAAATTGTCTAAACGTGTTTTACAGCAGAAATAAACACGTTTTGGCAACTTTGGTCACCACCATGTAAGTTATAGGGCAGGAACAGCACAGTTTTCAAAACGTGTTTTTCAGCCCGAAATAAACGCGTTTTCTCAGCCCTTAGAATCACAGTGTAAATGCCTGGCTCAGAAGAGCAAACTGAGTCAGCCCTTAACCCCAGTGTGCTGAAATTGTCAAAACGTGTTTTTCAGCAGAAATAAACACGTTTTGGCAACTTTGGTCACCACCATGTAAGTTATATGGCAGGAACAGCACAGTTTTCAAAACGTGTTTTTCAGCCCGAAATAAACGCGTTTTCTCAGCTCTTAGAATCGCAGTGTAACTGCCTGTCTCAGAAGAGCACACTGAGTCAGCCCTTAACCCCAGTGTGCTGAAATTGTCAAAACGTGTTTTACAGCAGAAATAAACACGTTTTGGCAACTTTGGTCAGCACCATGTAACTTATAGGGCAGGAACAGCACAGTTTTCAAAACGTGTTTTTCAGCCCGAAATAAACGCGTTTTCTCAGCCCTTAGAATCACAGTGTAACTGCCTGTCTCAGAAGAGCACAGTGAGTCAGCCCTTAACCCCAGTGTGCTGAAATTGTCAAAACGTGTTTTTCAGCAGAAATAAACACGTTTTGGCAACTTTGGTCACCACCATGTAAGTTATATGGCAGGAACAGCACAGTTTTCAAAACGTGTTTTTCAGCCCGAAATAAACGCGTTTTCTCAACTCTTAGAATCGCAGTGTAACTGCCTGTCTCAGAAGAGCACAGTGAGTCAGCCCTTAACCCCAGTGTGCTGAAATTGTCAAAACGTGTTTTACAGCAGAAATAAACACGTTTTGGCAACTTTGGTCACCACCATGTAAGTTATATGGCATGAACAGCACAGTTTTCAAAACGTGTTTTTCAGCCCGAAATAAACGCGTTTTCTCAGCTCTTAGAATCGCAGTGTAACTGCCTGTCTCAGAAGAGCACAGTGAGTCAGCCCTTAACCCCAGTGTGCTGAAATTGTCAAAACGTGTTTTACAGCAGAAATAAACACGTTTTGGCAACTTTGGTCACCACCATGTAACTTATAGGGCAGGAACAGCACAGTTTTCAAAACGTGTTTTTCAGCCCGAAATAAACGCGTTTTCTCAGCCCTTAGAATCACAGTGTAACTGCCTGTCTCAGAAGAGCACACTGAGTCAGCCCTTAACCCCAGTGTGCTGAAATTGTCAAAACGTGTTTTACAGCAGAAATAAACACGTTTTGGCAACTTTGGTCAGCACCATGTAACTTATAGGGCAGGAACAGCACAGTTTTCAAAACGTGTTTTTCAGCCCGAAATAAACGCGTTTTCTCAGCCCTTAGAATCACAGTGTAACTGCCTGGCTCAGAAGAGCACACTGAGTCAGCCCTTAACCCCAGTGTGCTGAAATTGTCAAAACGTGTTTTTCAGCAGAAATAAACACGTTTTGGCAACTTTGGTCACCACCATGTAAGTTATAGGGCAGGAACAGCACAGTTTTCAAAACGTGTTTTTCAGCCCGAAATAAACGCGTTTTCTCAGCTCTTAGAATCGCAGTGTAACTGCCTGTCTCAGAAGAGCACACTGAGTCAGCCCTTAACCCCAGTGTGCTGAAATTGTCAAAACGTGTTTTTCAGCAGAAATAAACACGTTTTGGCAACTTTGGTCACCACCATGTAAGTTATAGGGCAGGAACAGCACAGTTTTCAAATCGTGTTTTTCAGCCCGAAATAAACGCGTTTTCTCAGCTCTTAGAATCGCAGTGTAACTGCCTGTCTCTGAAGAGCACACTGAGTCAGCCCTTAACCCCAGTGTGCTGAAATTGTCAAAACGTGTTTTACAGCAGAAATAAACACGTTTTGGCAACTTTGGTCACCACCATGTAAGTTATAGGGCATAAACAGCACAGTTTTCAAAACGTGTTTTTCAGCCCGAAATAAACGCGTTTTCTCAGCCCTTAGAATCACAGTGTAACTGCCTGGCTCAGAAGAGCACACTGAGTCAGCCCTTAACCCCAGTGTGCTGAAATTGTCTAAACGTGTTTTACAGCAGAAATAAACACGTTTTGGCAACTTTGGTCACCACCATGTAAGTTATAGGGCAGGAACAGCACAGTTTTCAAAACGTGTTTTTCAGCCCGAAATAAACGCGTTTTCTCAGCCCTTAGAATCACAGTGTAAATGCCTGGCTCAGAAGAGCAAACTGAGTCAGCCCTTAACCCCAGTGTGCTGAAATTGTCAAAACGTGTTTTTCAGCAGAAATAAACACGTTTTGGCAACTTTGGTCACCACCATGTAAGTTATATGGCAGGAACAGCACAGTTTTCAAAACGTGTTTTTCAGCCCGAAATAAACGCGTTTTCTCAGCTCTTAGAATCGCAGTGTAACTGCCTGTCTCAGAAGAGCACACTGAGTCAGCCCTTAACCCCAGTGTGCTGAAATTGTCAAAACGTGTTTTACAGCAGAAATAAACACGTTTTGGCAACTTTGGTCAGCACCATGTAACTTATAGGGCAGGAACAGCACAGTTTTCAAAACGTGTTTTTCAGCCCGAAATAAACGCGTTTTCTCAGCCCTTAGAATCACAGTGTAACTGCCTGGCTCAGAAGAGCACACTGAGTCAGCCCTTAACCCCAGTGTGCTGAAATTGTCAAAACGTGTTTTTCAGCAGAAATAAACACGTTTTGGCAACTTTGGTCACCACCATGTAAGTTATAGGGCAGGAACAGCACAGTTTTCAAAACGTGTTTTTCAGCCCGAAATAAACGCGTTTTCTCAGCTCTTAGAATCGCAGTGTAACTGCCTGTCTCAGAAGAGCACACTGAGTCAGCCCTTAACCCCAGTGTGCTGAAATTGTCAAAACGTGTTTTTCAGCAGAAATAAACACGTTTTGGCAACTTTGGTCACCACCATGTAAGTTATAGGGCAGGAACAGCACAGTTTTCAAATCGTGTTTTTCAGCCCGAAATAAACGCGTTTTCTCAGCTCTTAGAATCGCAGTGTAACTGCCTGTCTCAGAAGAGCACACTGAGTCAGCCCTTAACCCCAGTGTGCTGAAATTGTCAAAACGTGTTTTACAGCAGAAATAAACACGTTTTGGCAACTTTGGTCACCACCATGTAAGTTATAGGGCATAAACAGCACAGTTTTCAAAACGTGTTTTTCAGCCCGAAATAAACGCGTTTTCTCAGCCCTTAGAATCACAGTGTAACTGCCTGGCTCAGAAGAGCACACTGAGTCAGCCCTTAACCCCAGTGTGCTGAAATTGTCTAAACGTGTTTTACAGCAGAAATAAACACGTTTTGGCAACTTTGGTCACCACCATGTAAGTTATAGGGCAGGAACAGCACAGTTTTCAAAACGTGTTTTTCAGCCCGAAATAAACGCGTTTTCTCAGCCCTTAGAATCACAGTGTAAATGCCTGGCTCAGAAGAGCAAACTGAGTCAGCCCTTAACCCCAGTGTGCTGAAATTGTCAAAACGTGTTTTTCAGCAGAAATAAACACGTTTTGGCAACTTTGGTCACCACCAGGTAAGTTATATGGCAGGAACAGCACAGTTTTCAAAACGTGTTTTTCAGCCCGAAATAAACGCGTTTTCTCTGCCCTTAGAATCACAGTGTAACTGCCTGTCTCAGAAGAGCACAGTGAGTCAGCCCTTAACCCCAGTGTGCTGAAATTGTCAAAACGTGTTTTTCAGCAGAAATAAACACGTTTTGGCAACTTTGGTCACCACCATGTAAGTTATATGGCAGGAACAGCACAGTTTTCAAAACGTGTTTTTCAGCTCGAAATAAACGCGTTTTCTCAGCCCTTAGAATCACAGTGTAACTGCCTGGCTCAGAAGAGCACACTGAGTCAGCCCTTAACCCCAGTGTGCTGAAATTGTCAAAACGTGTTTTACAGCAGAAATAAACACGTTTTGGCAACTTTGGTCACCACCATGTAAGTTATAGGGCAGTAACAGCACAGTTTTCAAAACGTGTTTTTCAGCCCGAAATAAACGCGTTTTCTCAGCCCTTAGAATCACAGTGTAACTGCCTGGCTCAGAAGAGCAAACTGAGTCAGCCCTTAACCCCAGTGTGCTGAAATTGTCAAAACGTGTTTTTCAGCAGAAATAAACACGTTTTGGCAACTTTGGTCACCACCATGTAAGTTATAGGGCAGGAACAGCACAGTTTTCAAAACGTGTTTTTCAGCCCGAAATAAACGCGTTTTCTCAGCCCTTAGAATCACAGTGTAACTGCCTGGCTCAGAAGAGCACACTGAGTCAGCCCTTAACCCCAGTGTGCTGAAATTGTCTAAACGTGTTTTACAGCAGAAATAAACACGTTTTGGCAACTTTGGTCACCACCATGTAAGTTATAGGGCAGGAACAGCACAGTTTTCAAAACGTGTTTTTCAGCCCGAAATAAACGCGTTTTCTCAGCCCTTAGAATCACAGTGTAAATGCCTGGCTCAGAAGAGCAAACTGAGTCAGCCCTTAACCCCAGTGTGCTGAAATTGTCAAAACGTGTTTTTCAGCAGAAATAAACACGTTTTGGCAACTTTGGTCACCACCATGTAAGTTATATGGCAGGAACAGCACAGTTTTCAAAACGTGTTTTTCAGCCCGAAATAAACGCGTTTTCTCAGCTCTTAGAATCGCAGTGTAACTGCCTGTCTCAGAAGAGCACACTGAGTCAGCCCTTAACCCCAGTGTGCTGAAATTGTCAAAACGTGTTTTACAGCAGAAATAAACACGTTTTGGCAACTTTGGTCAGCACCATGTAACTTATAGGGCAGGAACAGCACAGTTTTCAAAACGTGTTTTTCAGCCCGAAATAAACGCGTTTTCTCAGCCCTTAGAATCACAGTGTAACTGCCTGGCTCAGAAGAGCACACTGAGTCAGCCCTTAACCCCAGTGTGCTGAAATTGTCAAAACGTGTTTTTCAGCAGAAATAAACACGTTTTGGCAACTTTGGTCACCACCATGTAAGTTATATGGCAGGAACAGCACAGTTTTCAAAACGTGTTTTTCAGCCCGAAATAAACGCGTTTTCTCAGCCCTTAGAATCACAGTGTTACTGCCTGTCTCAGAAGAGCACAGTGAGTCAGCCCTTAACCCCAGTGTGCTGAAATTGTCAAAACGTGTTTTTCAGCAGAAATAAACACGTTTTGGCAACTTTGGTCACCACCAGGTAAGTTATATGGCAGGAACAGCACAGTTTTCAAAACGTGTTTTTCAGCCCGAAATAAACGCGTTTTCTCTGCCCTTAGAATCACAGTGTAACTGCCTGTCTCAGAAGAGCACAGTGAGTCAGCCCTTAACCCCAGTGTGCTGAAATTGTCAAAACGTGTTTTTCAGCAGAAATAAACACGTTTTGGCAACTTTGGTCACCACCAGGTAAGTTATATGGCAGGAACAGCACAGTTTTCAAAACGTGTTTTTCAGCCCGAAATAAACGCGTTTTCTCAGCTCTTAGAATCGCAGTGTAACTGCCTGTCTCAGAAGAGCACACTGAGTCAGCCCTTAACCCCAGTGTGCTGAAATTGTCAAAACGTGTTTTACAGCAGAAATAAACACGTTTTGGCAACTTTGGTCAGCACCATGTAACTTATAGGGCAGGAACAGCACAGTTTTCAAAACGTGTTTTTCAGCCCGAAATAAACGCGTTTTCTCAGCCCTTAGAATCACAGTGTAACTGCCTGTCTCAGAAGAGCACAGTGAGTCAGCCCTTAACCCCAGTGTGCTGAAATTGTCAAAACGTGTTTTTCAGCAGAAATAAACACGTTTTGGCAACTTTGGTCACCACCATGTAAGTTATATGGCAGGAACAGCACAGTTTTCAAAACGTGTTTTTCAGCCCGAAATAAACGCGTTTTCTCAACTCTTAGAATCGCAGTGTAACTGCCTGTCTCAGAAGAGCACAGTGAGTCAGCCCTTAACCCCAGTGTGCTGAAATTGTCAAAACGTGTTTTACAGCAGAAATAAACACGTTTTGGCAACTTTGGTCACCACCATGTAAGTTATATGGCATGAACAGCACAGTTTTCAAAACGTGTTTTTCAGCCCGAAATAAACGCGTTTTCTCAGCTCTTAGAATCGCAGTGTAACTGCCTGTCTCAGAAGAGCACAGTGAGTCAGCCCTTAACCCCAGTGTGCTGAAATTGTCAAAACGTGTTTTACAGCAGAAATAAACACGTTTTGGCAACTTTGGTCACCACCATGTAACTTATAGGGCAGGAACAGCACAGTTTTCAAAACGTGTTTTTCAGCCCGAAATAAACGCGTTTTCTCAGCCCTTAGAATCACAGTGTAACTGCCTGTCTCAGAAGAGCACACTGAGTCAGCCCTTAACCCCAGTGTGCTGAAATTGTCAAAACGTGTTTTACAGCAGAAATAAACACGTTTTGGCAACTTTGGTCAGCACCATGTAACTTATAGGGCAGGAACAGCACAGTTTTCAAAACGTGTTTTTCAGCCCGAAATAAACGCGTTTTCTCAGCCCTTAGAATCACAGTGTAACTGCCTGGCTCAGAAGAGCACACTGAGTCAGCCCTTAACCCCAGTGTGCTGAAATTGTCAAAACGTGTTTTTCAGCAGAAATAAACACGTTTTGGCAACTTTGGTCACCACCATGTAAGTTATAGGGCAGGAACAGCACAGTTTTCAAAACGTGTTTTTCAGCCCGAAATAAACGCGTTTTCTCAGCTCTTAGAATCGCAGTGTAACTGCCTGTCTCAGAAGAGCACACTGAGTCAGCCCTTAACCCCAGTGTGCTGAAATTGTCAAAACGTGTTTTTCAGCAGAAATAAACACGTTTTGGCAACTTTGGTCACCACCATGTAAGTTATAGGGCAGGAACAGCACAGTTTTCAAATCGTGTTTTTCAGCCCGAAATAAACGCGTTTTCTCAGCTCTTAGAATCGCAGTGTAACTGCCTGTCTCTGAAGAGCACACTGAGTCAGCCCTTAACCCCAGTGTGCTGAAATTGTCAAAACGTGTTTTACAGCAGAAATAAACACGTTTTGGCAACTTTGGTCACCACCATGTAAGTTATAGGGCATAAACAGCACAGTTTTCAAAACGTGTTTTTCAGCCCGAAATAAACGCGTTTTCTCAGCCCTTAGAATCACAGTGTAACTGCCTGGCTCAGAAGAGCACACTGAGTCAGCCCTTAACCCCAGTGTGCTGAAATTGTCTAAACGTGTTTTACAGCAGAAATAAACACGTTTTGGCAACTTTGGTCACCACCATGTAAGTTATAGGGCAGGAACAGCACAGTTTTCAAAACGTGTTTTTCAGCCCGAAATAAACGCGTTTTCTCAGCCCTTAGAATCACAGTGTAAATGCCTGGCTCAGAAGAGCAAACTGAGTCAGCCCTTAACCCCAGTGTGCTGAAATTGTCAAAACGTGTTTTTCAGCAGAAATAAACACGTTTTGGCAACTTTGGTCACCACCATGTAAGTTATATGGCAGGAACAGCACAGTTTTCAAAACGTGTTTTTCAGCCCGAAATAAACGCGTTTTCTCAGCTCTTAGAATCGCAGTGTAACTGCCTGTCTCAGAAGAGCACACTGAGTCAGCCCTTAACCCCAGTGTGCTGAAATTGTCAAAACGTGTTTTACAGCAGAAATAAACACGTTTTGGCAACTTTGGTCAGCACCATGTAACTTATAGGGCAGGAACAGCACAGTTTTCAAAACGTGTTTTTCAGCCCGAAATAAACGCGTTTTCTCAGCCCTTAGAATCACAGTGTAACTGCCTGGCTCAGAAGAGCACACTGAGTCAGCCCTTAACCCCAGTGTGCTGAAATTGTCAAAACGTGTTTTTCAGCAGAAATAAACACGTTTTGGCAACTTTGGTCACCACCATGTAAGTTATAGGGCAGGAACAGCACAGTTTTCAAAACGTGTTTTTCAGCCCGAAATAAACGCGTTTTCTCAGCTCTTAGAATCGCAGTGTAACTGCCTGTCTCAGAAGAGCACACTGAGTCAGCCCTTAACCCCAGTGTGCTGAAATTGTCAAAACGTGTTTTACAGCAGAAATAAACACGTTTTGGCAACTTTGGTCACCACCATGTAAGTTATAGGGCATAAACAGCACAGTTTTCAAAACGTGTTTTTCAGCCCGAAATAAACGCGTTTTCTCAGCCCTTAGAATCACAGTGTAACTGCCTGGCTCAGAAGAGCACACTGAGTCAGCCCTTAACCCCAGTGTGCTGAAATTGTCTAAACGTGTTTTACAGCAGAAATAAACACGTTTTGGCAACTTTGGTCACCACCATGTAAGTTATAGGGCAGGAACAGCACAGTTTTCAAATCGTGTTTTTCAGCCCGAAATAAACGCGTTTTCTCAGCTCTTAGAATCGCAGTGTAACTGCCTGTCTCAGAAGAGCACACTGAGTCAGCCCTTAACCCCAGTGTGCTGAAATTGTCAAAACGTGTTTTACAGCAGAAATAAACACGTTTTGGCAACTTTGGTCACCACCATGTAAGTTATAGGGCATAAACAGCACAGTTTTCAAAACGTGTTTTTCAGCCCGAAATAAACGCGTTTTCTCAGCCCTTAGAATCACAGTGTAACTGCCTGGCTCAGAAGAGCACACTGAGTCAGCCCTTAACCCCAGTGTGCTGAAATTGTCTAAACGTGTTTTACAGCAGAAATAAACACGTTTTGGCAACTTTGGTCACCACCATGTAAGTTATAGGGCAGGAACAGCACAGTTTTCAAAACGTGTTTTTCAGCCCGAAATAAACGCGTTTTCTCAGCCCTTAGAATCACAGTGTAAATGCCTGGCTCAGAAGAGCAAACTGAGTCAGCCCTTAACCCCAGTGTGCTGAAATTGTCAAAACGTGTTTTTCAGCAGAAATAAACACGTTTTGGCAACTTTGGTCACCACCATGTAAGTTATATGGCAGGAACAGCACAGTTTTCAAAACGTGTTTTTCAGCCCGAAATAAACGCGTTTTCTCAGCTCTTAGAATCGCAGTGTAACTGCCTGTCTCAGAAGAGCACACTGAGTCAGCCCTTAACCCCAGTGTGCTGAAATTGTCAAAACGTGTTTTACAGCAGAAATAAACACGTTTTGGCAACTTTGGTCAGCACCATGTAACTTATAGGGCAGGAACAGCACAGTTTTCAAAACGTGTTTTTCAGCCCGAAATAAACGCGTTTTCTCAGCCCTTAGAATCACAGTGTAACTGCCTGGCTCAGAAGAGCACACTGAGTCAGCCCTTAACCCCAGTGTGCTGAAATTGTCAAAACGTGTTTTTCAGCAGAAATAAACACGTTTTGGCAACTTTGGTCACCACCATGTAAGTTATATGGCAGGAACAGCACAGTTTTCAAAACGTGTTTTTCAGCCCGAAATAAACGCGTTTTCTCAGCCCTTAGAATCACAGTGTTACTGCCTGTCTCAGAAGAGCACAGTGAGTCAGCCCTTAACCCCAGTGTGCTGAAATTGTCAAAACGTGTTTTTCAGCAGAAATAAACACGTTTTGGCAACTTTGGTCACCACCAGGTAAGTTATATGGCAGGAACAGCACAGTTTTCAAAACGTGTTTTTCAGCCCGAAATAAACGCGTTTTCTCTGCCCTTAGAATCACAGTGTAACTGCCTGTCTCAGAAGAGCACAGTGAGTCAGCCCTTAACCCCAGTGTGCTGAAATTGTCAAAACGTGTTTTTCAGCAGAAATAAACACGTTTTGGCAACTTTGGTCACCACCAGGTAAGTTATATGGCAGGAACAGCACAGTTTTCAAAACGTGTTTTTCAGCCCGAAATAAACGCGTTTTCTCAGCTCTTAGAATCGCAGTGTAACTGCCTGTCTCAGAAGAGCACACTGAGTCAGCCCTTAACCCCAGTGTGCTGAAATTGTCAAAACGTGTTTTACAGCAGAAATAAACACGTTTTGGCAACTTTGGTCAGCACCATGTAACTTATAGGGCAGGAACAGCACAGTTTTCAAAACGTGTTTTTCAGCCCGAAATAAACGCGTTTTCTCAGCCCTTAGAATCACAGTGTAACTGCCTGTCTCAGAAGAGCACAGTGAGTCAGCCCTTAACCCCAGTGTGCTGAAATTGTCAAAACGTGTTTTTCAGCAGAAATAAACACGTTTTGGCAACTTTGGTCACCACCATGTAAGTTATATGGCAGGAACAGCACAGTTTTCAAAACGTGTTTTTCAGCCCGAAATAAACGCGTTTTCTCAACTCTTAGAATCGCAGTGTAACTGCCTGTCTCAGAAGAGCACAGTGAGTCAGCCCTTAACCCCAGTGTGCTGAAATTGTCAAAACGTGTTTTACAGCAGAAATAAACACGTTTTGGCAACTTTGGTCACCAACATGTAAGTTATATGGCATGAACAGCACAGTTTTCAAAACGTGTTTTTCAGCCCGAAATAAACGCGTTTTCTCAGCTCTTAGAATCGCAGTGTAACTGCCTGTCTCAGAAGAGCACAGTGAGTCAGCCCTTAACCCCAGTGTGCTGAAATTGTCAAAACGTGTTTTACAGCAGAAATAAACACGTTTTGGCAACTTTGGTCACCACCATGTAACTTATAGGGCAGGAACAGCACAGTTTTCAAAACGTGTTTTTCAGCCCGAAATAAACGCGTTTTCTCAGCCCTTAGAATCACAGTGTAACTGCCTGTCTCAGAAGAGCACACTGAGTCAGCCCTTAACCCCAGTGTGCTGAAATTGTCAAAACGTGTTTTACAGCAGAAATAAACACGTTTTGGCAACTTTGGTCAGCACCATGTAACTTATAGGGCAGGAACAGCACAGTTTTCAAAACGTGTTTTTCAGCCCGAAATAAACGCGTTTTCTCAGCCCTTAGAATCACAGTGTAACTGCCTGGCTCAGAAGAGCACACTGAGTCAGCCCTTAACCCCAGTGTGCTGAAATTGTCAAAACGTGTTTTACAGCAGAAATAAACACGTTTTGGCAACTTTGGTCAGCACCATGTAACTTATAGGGCAGGAACAGCACAGTTTTCAAAACGTGTTTTTCAGCCCGAAATAAACGCGTTTTCTCAGCCCTTAGAATCACAGTGTAACTGCCTGGCTCAGAAGAGCACACTGAGTCAGCCCTTAACCCCAGTGTGCTGAAATTGTCAAAACGTGTTTTTCAGCAGAAATAAACACGTTTTGGCAACTTTGGTCACCACCATGTAAGTTATAGGGCAGGAACAGCACAGTTTTCAAAACGTGTTTTTCAGCCCGAAATAAACGCGTTTTCTCAGCCCTTAGAATCACAGTGTAACTGCCTGGCTCAGAAGAGCAAACTGAGTCAGCCCTTAACCCCAGTGTGCTGAAATTGTCAAAACGTGTTTTTCAGCAGAAATAAACACATTTTGGCAACTTTGGTCACCACCATGTAAGTTATAGGGCAGGAACAGCACAGTTTTCAAAACGTGTTTTTCAGCCCGAAATAAACGCGTTTTCTCAGCCCTTAGAATCACAGTGTAACTGCCTGGCTCAGAAGAGCACACTGAGTCAGCCCTTAACCCCAGTGTGCTGAAATTGTCTAAACGTGTTTTACAGCAGAAATAAACACGTTTTGGCAACTTTGGTCACCACCATGTAAGTTATAGGGCAGGAACAGCACAGTTTTCAAAACGTGTTTTTCAGCCCGAAATAAACGCGTTTTCTCAGCCCTTAGAATCACAGTGTAAATGCCTGGCTCAGAAGAGCAAACTGAGTCAGCCCTTAACCCCAGTGTGCTGAAATTGTCAAAATGTGTTTTTCAGCAGAAATAAACACGTTTTGGCAACTTTGGTCACCACCATGTAAGTTATATGGCAGGAACAGCACAGTTTTCAAAACGTGTTTTTCAGCCCGAAATAAACGCGTTTTCTCAGCTCTTAGAATCGCAGTGTAACTGCCTGTCTCAGAAGAGCACACTGAGTCAGCCCTTAACCCCAGTGTGCTGAAATTGTCAAAACGTGTTTTACAGCAGAAATAAACACGTTTTGGCAACTTTGGTCAGCACCATGTAACTTATAGGGCAGGAACAGCACAGTTTTCAAAACGTGTTTTTCAGCCCGAAATAAACGCGTTTTCTCAGCCCTTAGAATCACAGTGTAACTGCCTGGCTCAGAAGAGCACACTGAGTCAGCCCTTAACCCCAGTGTGCGAAATTGTCAAAACGTGTTTTACAGCAGAAATAAACACGTTTTGGCAACTTTGGTCACCACCATGTAAGTTATAGGGCATAAACAGCACAGTTTTCAAAACGTGTTTTTCAGCCCGAAATAAACGCGTTTTCTCAGCCCTTAGAATCACAGTGTAACTGCCTGGCTCAGAAGAGCAAACTGAATCAGCCCTTAACCCCAGTGTGCTGAAATTGTCAAAACGTGTTTTTCAGCAGAAATAAACACGTTTTGGCAACTTTGGTCACCACCATGTAAGTTATAGGGCAGGAACAGCACAGTTTTCAAAACGTGTTTTTCAGCCCGAAATAAACGCGTTTTCTCAGCTCTTAGAATCGCAGTGTAACTGCCTGTCTCAGAAGAGCACACTGAGTCAGCCCTTAACCCCAGTGTGCTGAAATTGTCAAAACGTGTTTTTCAGCAGAAATAAACACGTTTTGGCAACTTTGGTCACCACCATGTAAGTTATAGGGCAGGAACAGCACAGTTTTCAAAACGTGTTTTTCAGCCCGAAATAAACGCGTTTTCTCAGCTCTTAGAAACGCAGTGTAACTGCCTGTCTCAGAAGAGCACACTGAGTCAGCCCTTAACCCCAGTGTGCTGAAATTGTCAAAACGTGTTTTTTAGCAGAAATAAACACGTTTTGGCAACTTTGGTCACCACCATGTAAGTTATAGGGCAGGAACAGCACAGTTTTCAAAACGTGTTTTTCAGCCCGAAATAAACGCGTTTTCTCAGCCCTTAGAATCACAGTGTAACTGCCTGTCTCAGAAGAGCAAACTGAGTCAGCCCTTAACCCCAGTGTGCTGAAATTGTCAAAACGTGTTTTACAGCAGAAATAAACACGTTTTGGCAACTTTGGTCACCACCATGTAAGTTATAGGGCAGGAACAGCACAGTTTTCAAAACGTGTTTTTCAGCCCGAAATAAACGCGTTTTCTCAGCCCTTAGAATCACAGTGTAACTGCCTGGCTCAGAAGAGCAAACTGAGTCAGCCCTTAACCCCAGTGTGCTGAAATTGTCAAAACGTGTTTTACAGCAGAAATAAACACGTTTTGGCAACTTTGGTCACCACCATGTAAGTTATAGGGCAGGAACAGCACAGTTTTCAAAACGTGTTTTTCAGCCCGAAATAAACGCGTTTTCTCAGCCCTTAGAATCACAGTGTAACTGCCTGGCTCAGAAGAGCAAACTGAGTCAGCCCTTAACCCCAGTGTGCTGAAATTGTCAAAACGTGTTTTTCAGCAGAAATAAACACGTTTTGGCAACTTTGGTCACCACCATGTAAGTTATAGGGCAGGAACAGCACAGTTTTCAAAACGTGTTTTTCAGCCCGAAATAAACGCGTTTTCTCAGCCCTTAGAATCACAGTGTAACTGCCTGGCTCAGAAGAGCAAACTGAGTCAGCCCTTAACCCCAGTGTGCTGAAATTGTCAAAACGTGTTTTTCAGCAGAAATAAACACGTTTTGGCAACTTTGGTCACCACCATGTAAGTTATATGGCAGGAACAGCACAGTTTTCAAAACGTGTTTTTCAGCCCGAAATAAACGCGTTTTCTCAGCCCTTAGAATCACAGTGTAACTGCCTGGCTCAGAAGAGCACACTGAGTCAGCCCTTAACCCCAGTGTGCTGAAATTGTCAAAACGTGTTTTACAGCAGAAATAAACACGTTTTGGCAACTTTGGTCACCACCATGTAAGTTATAGGGCAGGAACAGCACAGTTTTCAAAACGTGTTTTTCAGCCCGAAATAAACGCGTTTTCTCAGCCCTTAGAATCACAGTGTAACTGCCTGGCTCAGAAGAGCACACTGAGTCAGCCCTTAACCCCAGTGTGCTGAAATTGTCAAAACGTGTTTTACAGCAGAAATAAACACGTTTTGGCAACTTTGGTCACCACCATGTAAGTTATAGGGCAGGAACAGCACAGTTTTCAAAACGTGTTTTTCAGCCCGAAATAAACGCGTTTTCTCAGGCCTTAGAATCACAGTGTAAATGCCTGGCTCAGAAGAGCAAACTGAGTCAGCCCTTAACCCCAGTGTGCTGAAATTGTCAAAACGTGTTTTTCAGCAGAAATAAACACGTTTTGGCAACTTTGGTCACCACCATGTAAGTTATAGGGCAGGAACAGCACAGTTTTCAAAACGTGTTTTTCAGCCCGAAATAAACGCGTTTTCTCAGCTCTTAGAATCGCAGTGTAACTGCCTGTCTCAGAACAGCACACTGAGTCAGCCCTTAACCCCAGTGTGCTGAAATTGTCAAAACGTGTTTTTCAGCAGAAATAAACACGTTTTGGCAACTTTGGTCACCACCATGTAAGTTATAGGGCAGGAACAGCACAGTTTTCAAAACGTGTTTTTCAGCCCGAAATAAACGCGTTTTCTCAGCTCTTAGAATCGCAGTGTAACTGCCTGTCTCAGAAGAGCACACTGAGTCAGCCCTTAACCCCAGTGTGCTGAAATTGTCAAAACGTGTTTTTCAGCAGAAATAAACACGTTTTGGCAACTTTGGTCACCACCATGTAAGTTATAGGGCATAAACAGCACAGTTTTCAAAACGTGTTTTTCAGCCCGAAATAAACGCGTTTTCTCAGCCCTTAGAATCACAGTGTAACTGCCTGGCTCAGAAGAGCAAACTGAGTCAGCCCTTAACCCCAGTGTGCTGAAATTGTCAAAACGTGTTTTTCAGCAGAAATAAACACGTTTTGGCAACTTTGGTCACCACCATGTAAGTTATAGGGCAGGAACAGCACAGTTTTCAAAACGTGTTTTTCAGCCCGAAATAAACGCGTTTTCTCAGCTCTTAGAATCGCAGTGTAACTGCCTGTCTCAGAAGAGCACACTGAGTCAGCCCTTAACCCCAGTGTGCTGAAATTGTCAAAACGTGTTTTTCAGCAGAAATAAACACGTTTTGGCAACTTTGGTCACCACCATGTAAGTTATAGGGCAGGAACAGCACAGTTTTCAAAACGTGTTTTTCAGCCCGAAATAAACGCGTTTTCTCAGCTCTTAGAATCGCAGTGTAAATGCCTGTCTCAGAAGAGCACACTGAGTCAGCCCTTAACCCCAGTGTGCTGAAATTGTCAAAACGTGTTTTTCAGCAGAAATAAACACGTTTTGGCAACTTTGGTCACCACCATGTAAGTTATATGGCAGGAACAGCACAGTTTTCAAAACGTGTTTTTCAGCCCGAAATAAACGCGTTTTCTCAGCTCTTAGAATCGCAGTGTAACTGCCTGTCTCAGAAGAGCACACTGAGTCAGCCCTTAACCCCAGTGTGCTGAAATTGTCAAAACGTGTTTTACAGCAGAAATAAACACGTTTTGGCAACTTTGGTCAGCACCATGTAACTTATAGGGCAGGAACAGCACAGTTTTCAAAACGTGTTTTTCAACCCGAAATAAACGCGTTTTCTCAGCCCTTAGAATCACAGTGTAACTGCCTGTCTCAGAAGAGCACAGTGAGTCAGCCCTTAACCCCAGTGTGCTGAAATTGTCAAAACGTGTTTTTCAGCAGAAATAAACACGTTTTGGCAACTTTGGTCACCACCATGTAAGTTATATGGCAGGAACAGCACAGTTTTCAAAACGTGTTTTTCAGCTCGAAATAAACGCGTTTTCTCAGCCCTTAGAATCACAGTGTAACTGCCTGGCTCAGAAGAGCACACTGAGTCAGCCCTTAACCCCAGTGTGCTGAAATTGTCAAAACGTGTTTTACAGCAGAAATAAACACGTTTTGGCAACTTTGGTCACCACCATGTAAGTTATAGGGCAGGAACAGCACAGTTTTCAAAACGTGTTTTTCAGCCCGAAATAAACGCGTTTTCTCAGCCCTTAGAATCACAGTGTAACTGCCTGGCTCAGAAGAGCAAACTGAGTCAGCCCTTAACCCCAGTGTGCTGAAATTGTCAAAACGTGTTTTTCAGCAGAAATAAACACGTTTTGGCAACTTTGGTCACCACCATGTAAGTTATAGGGCAGGAACAGCACAGTTTTCAAAACGTGTTTTTCAGCCCGAAATAAACGCGTTTTCTCAGCCCTTAGAATCACAGTGTAAATGCCTGGCTCAGAAGAGCAAACTGAGTCAGCCCTTAACCCCAGTGTGCTGAAATTGTCAAAACGTGTTTTTCAGCAGAAATAAACACGTTTTGGCAACTTTGGTCACCACCATGTAAGTTATATGGCAGGAACAGCACAGTTTTCAAAACGTGTTTTTCAGCCCGAAATAAACGCGTTTTCTCAGCTCTTAGAATCGCAGTGTAACTGCCTGTCTCAGAAGAGCACACTGAGTCAGCCCTTAACCCCAGTGTGCTGAAATTGTCAAAACGTGTTTTACAGCAGAAATAAACACGTTTTGGCATCTTTGGTCAGCACCATGTAACTTATAGGGCAGGAACAGCACAGTTTTCAAAACGTGTTTTTCAGCCCGAAATAAACGCGTTTTCTCAGCCCTTTGAATCACAGTGTAACTGCCTGGCTCAGAAGAGCACACTGAGTCAGCCCTTAACCCCAGTGTGCTGAAATTGTCAAAACGTGTTTTTCAGCAGAAATAAACACGTTTTGGCAACTTTGGTCACCACCATGTAAGTTATAGGGCAGGAACAGCACAGTTTTCAAAACGTGTTTTTCAGCCCGAAATAAACGCGTTTTCTCAGCCCTTAGAATCACAGTGTAAATGCCTGGCTCAGAAGAGCAAACTGAGTCAGCCCTTAACCCCAGTGTGCTGAAATTGTCAAAACGTGTTTTTCAGCAGAAATAAACACGTTTTGGCAACTTTGGTCACCACCATGTAAGTTATATGGCAGGAACAGCACAGTTTTCAAAACGTGTTTTTCAGCCCGAAATAAACGCGTTTTCTCAGCTCTTAGAATCGCAGTGTAACTGCCTGTCTCAGAAGAGCACACTGAGTCAGCCCTTAACCCCAGTGTGCTGAAATTGTCAAAACGTGTTTTACAGCAGAAATAAACACGTTTTGGCATCTTTGGTCAGCACCATGTAACTTATAGGGCAGGAACAGCACAGTTTTCAAAACGTGTTTTTCAGCCCGAAATAAACGCGTTTTCTCAGCCCTTAGAATCACAGTGTAACTGCCTGGCTCAGAAGAGCACACTGAGTCAGCCCTTAACCCCAGTGTGCTGAAATTGTCTAAACGTGTTTTACAGCAGAAATAAACACGTTTTGGCAACTTTGGTCACCACCATGTAAGTTATAGGGCAGGAACAGCACAGTTTTCAAAACGTGTTTTTCAGCCCGAAATAAACGCGTTTTCTCAGCCCTTAGAATCACAGTGTAAATGCCTGGCTCAGAAGAGCAAACTGAGTCAGCCCTTAACCCCAGTGTGCTGAAATTGTCAAAACGTGTTTTTCAGCAGAAATAAACACGTTTTGGCAACTTTGGTCACCACCATGTAAGTTATATGGCAGGAACAGCACAGTTTTCAAAACGTGTTTTTCAGCCCGAAATAAACGCGTTTTCTCAGCTCTTAGAATCGCAGTGTAACTGCCTGTCTCAGAAGAGCACACTGAGTCAGCCCTTAACCCCAGTGTGCTGAAATTGTCAAAACGTGTTTTACAGCAGAAATAAACACGTTTTGGCAACTTTGGTCAGCACCATGTAACTTATAGGGCAGGAACAGCACAGTTTTCAAAACGTGTTTTTCAGCCCGAAATAAACGCGTTTTCTCAGCCCTTAGAATCACAGTGTAACTGCCTGGCTCAGAAGAGCACACTGAGTCAGCCCTTAACCCCAGTGTGCTGAAATTGTCAAAACGTGTTTTTCAGCAGAAATAAACACGTTTTGGCAACTTTGGTCACCACCATGTAAGTTATATGGCAGGAACAGCACAGTTTTCAAAACGTGTTTTTCAGCCCGAAATAAACGCGTTTTCTCAGCCCTTAGAATCACAGTGTTACTGCCTGTCTCAGAAGAGCACAGTGAGTCAGCCCTTAACCCCAGTGTGCTGAAATTGTCAAAACGTGTTTTTCAGCAGAAATAAACACGTTTTGGCAACTTTGGTCACCACCAGGTAAGTTATATGGCAGGAACAGCACAGTTTTCAAAACGTGTTTTTCAGCCCGAAATAAACGCGTTTTCTCTGCCCTTAGAATCACAGTGTAACTGCCTGTCTCAGAAGAGCACAGTGAGTCAGCCCTTAACCCCAGTGTGCTGAAATTGTCAAAACGTGTTTTTCAGCAGAAATAAACACGTTTTGGCAACTTTGGTCACCACCAGGTAAGTTATATGGCAGGAACAGCACAGTTTTCAAAACGTGTTTTTCAGCCCGAAATAAACGCGTTTTCTCAGCTCTTAGAATCGCAGTGTAACTGCCTGTCTCAGAAGAGCACACTGAGTCAGCCCTTAACCCCAGTGTGCTGAAATTGTCAAAACGTGTTTTACAGCAGAAATAAACACGTTTTGGCAACTTTGGTCAGCACCATGTAACTTATAGGGC
Source organism: Atractosteus spatula (assembly GCF_055471065.1). Classification (NCBI taxonomy): domain Eukaryota; kingdom Metazoa; phylum Chordata; class Actinopteri; order Semionotiformes; family Lepisosteidae; genus Atractosteus; species Atractosteus spatula. Next base: position 1,337,860 of record NW_028296646.1, on the reverse strand, counting down.
AGGAACAGCACAGTTTTCAAAACGTGTTTTTCAGCCCGAAATAAACGCGTTTTCTCAGCCCTTAGAATCACAGTGTAACTGCCTGTCTCAGAAGAGCACAGTGAGTCAGCCCTTAACCCCAGTGTGCTGAAATTGTCAAAACGTGTTTTTCAGCAGAAATAAACACGTTTTGGCAACTTTGGTCACCACCATGTAAGTTATATGGCAGGAACAGCACAGTTTTCAAAACGTGTTTTTCAGCCCGAAATAAACGCGTTTTCTCAACTCTTAGAATCGCAGTGTAACTGCCTGTCTCAGAAGAGCACAGTGAGTCAGCCCTTAACCCCAGTGTGCTGAAATTGTCAAAACGTGTTTTACAGCAGAAATAAACACGTTTTGGCAACTTTGGTCACCACCATGTAAGTTATATGGCATGAACAGCACAGTTTTCAAAACGTGTTTTTCAGCCCGAAATAAACGCGTTTTCTCAGCTCTTAGAATCGCAGTGTAACTGCCTGTCTCAGAAGAGCACAGTGAGTCAGCCCTTAACCCCAGTGTGCTGAAATTGTCAAAACGTGTTTTACAGCAGAAATAAACACGTTTTGGCAACTTTGGTCAGCACCATGTAACTTATAGGGCAGGAACAGCACAGTTTTCAAAACGTGTTTTTCAGCCCGAAATAAACGCGTTTTCTCAGCCCTTAGAATCACAGTGTAACTGCCTGTCTCAGAAGAGCACACTGAGTCAGCCCTTAACCCCAGTGTGCTGAAATTGTCAAAACGTGTTTTACAGCAGAAATAAACACGTTTTGGCAACTTTGGTCAGCACCATGTAACTTATAGGGCAGGAACAGCACAGTTTTCAAAACGTGTTTTTCAGCCCGAAATAAACGCGTTTTCTCAGCCCTTAGAATCACAGTGTAACTGCCTGGCTCAGAAGAGCACACTGAGTCAGCCCTTAACCCCAGTGTGCTGAAATTGTCAAAACGTGTTTTTCAGCAGAAATAAACACGTTTTGGCAACTTTGGTCACCACCATGTAAGTTATAGGGCAGGAACAGCACAGTTTTCAAAACGTGTTTTTCAGCCCGAAATAAACGCGTTTTCTCAGCTCTTAGAATCGCAGTGTAACTGCCTGTCTCAGAAGAGCACACTGAGTCAGCCCTTAACCCCAGTGTGCTGAAATTGTCAAAACGTGTTTTTCAGCAGAAATAAACACGTTTTGGCAACTTTGGTCACCACCATGTAAGTTATAGGGCAGGAACAGCACAGTTTTCAAATCGTGTTTTTCAGCCCGAAATAAACGCGTTTTCTCAGCTCTTAGAATCGCAGTGTAACTGCCTGTCTCAGAAGAGCACACTGAGTCAGCCCTTAACCCCAGTGTGCTGAAATTGTCAAAACGTGTTTTACAGCAGAAATAAACACGTTTTGGCAACTTTGGTCACCACCATGTAAGTTATAGGGCATAAACAGCACAGTTTTCAAAACGTGTTTTTCAGCCCGAAATAAACGCGTTTTCTCAGCCCTTAGAATCACAGTGTAACTGCCTGGCTCAGAAGAGCAAACTGAGTCAGCCCTTAACCCCAGTGTGCTGAAATTGTCAAAACGTGTTTTACAGCAGAAATAAACACGTTTTGGCAACTTTGGTCACCACCATGTAAGTTATATGGCATGAACAGCACAGTTTTCAAAACGTGTTTTTCAGCCCGAAATAAACGCGTTTTCTCAGCTCTTAGAATCGCAGTGTAACTGCCTGTCTCAGAAGAGCACAGTGAGTCAGCCCTTAACCCCAGTGTGCTGAAATTGTCAAAACGTGTTTTACAGCAGAAATAAACACGTTTTGGCAACTTTGGTCAGCACCATGTAACTTATAGGGCAGGAACAGCACAGTTTTCAAAACGTGTTTTTCAGCCCGAAATAAACGCGTTTTCTCAGCCCTTAGAATCACAGTGTAACTGCCTGGCTCAGAAGAGCACACTGAGTCAGCCCTTAACCCCAGTGTGCTGAAATTGTCAAAACGTGTTTTTCAGCAGAAATAAACACGTTTTGGCAACTTTGGTCACCACCATGTAAGTTATAGGGCAGGAACAGCACAGTTTTCAAAACGTGTTTTTCAGCCCGAAATAAACGCGTTTTCTCAGCCCTTAGAATCACAGTGTAACTGCCTGGCTCAGAAGAGCAAACTGAGTCAGCCCTTAACCCCAGTGTGCTGAAATTGTCAAAACGTGTTTTTCAGCAGAAATAAACACGTTTTGGCAACTTTGGTCACCACCATGTAAGTTATAGGGCAGGAACAGCACAGTTTTCAAAACGTGTTTTTCAGCCCGAAATAAACGCGTTTTCTCAGCCCTTAGAATCACAGTGTAACTGCCTGGCTCAGAAGAGCACACTGAGTCAGCCCTTAACCCCAGTGTGCTGAAATTGTCTAAACGTGTTTTACAGCAGAAATAAACACGTTTTGGCAACTTTGGTCACCACCATGTAAGTTATAGGGCAGGAACAGCACAGTTTTCAAAACGTGTTTTTCAGCCCGAAATAAACGCGTTTTCTCAGCCCTTAGAATCACAGTGTAAATGCCTGGCTCAGAAGAGCAAACTGAGTCAGCCCTTAACCCCAGTGTGCTGAAATTGTCAAAACGTGTTTTTCAGCAGAAATAAACACGTTTTGGCAACTTTGGTCACCACCATGTAAGTTATATGGCAGGAACAGCACAGTTTTCAAAACGTGTTTTTCAGCCCGAAATAAACGCGTTTTCTCAGCTCTTAGAATCGCAGTGTAACTGCCTGTCTCAGAAGAGCACACTGAGTCAGCCCTTAACCCCAGTGTGCTGAAATTGTCAAAACGTGTTTTACAGCAGAAATAAACACGTTTTGGCAACTTTGGTCAGCACCATGTAACTTATAGGGCAGGAACAGCACAGTTTTCAAAACGTGTTTTTCAGCCCGAAATAAACGCGTTTTCTCAGCCCTTAGAATCACAGTGTAACTGCCTGGCTCAGAAGAGCACACTGAGTCAGCCCTTAACCCCAGTGTGCTGAAATTGTCAAAACGTGTTTTTCAGCAGAAATAAACACGTTTTGGCAACTTTGGTCACCACCATGTAAGTTATATGGCAGGAACAGCACAGTTTTCAAAACGTGTTTTTCAGCCCGAAATAAACGCGTTTTCTCAGCCCTTAGAATCACAGTGTAACTGCCTGTCTCAGAAGAGCACAGTGAGTCAGCCCTTAACCCCAGTGTGCTGAAATTGTCAAAACGTGTTTTTCAGCAGAAATAAACACGTTTTGGCAACTTTGGTCACCACCAGGTAAGTTATATGGCAGGAACAGCACAGTTTTCAAAACGTGTTTTTCAGCACGAAATAAACGCGTTTTCTCTGCCCTTAGAATCACAGTGTAACTGCCTGTCTCAGAAGAGCACAGTGAGTCAGCCCTTAACCCCAGTGTGCTGAAATTGTCAAAACGTGTTTTTCAGCAGAAATAAACACGTTTTGGCAACTTTGGTCACCACCAGGTAAGTTATATGGCAGGAACAGCACAGTTTTCAAAACGTGTTTTTCAGCCCGAAATAAACGCGTTTTCTCAGCTCTTAGAATCGCAGTGTAACTGCCTGTCTCAGAAGAGCACACTGAGTCAGCCCTTAACCCCAGTGTGCTGAAATTGTCAAAACGTGTTTTACAGCAGAAATAAACACGTTTTGGCAACTTTGGTCAGCACCATGTAACTTATAGGGCAGGAACAGCACAGTTTTCAAAACGTGTTTTTCAGCCCGAAATAAACGCGTTTTCTCAGCCCTTAGAATCACAGTGTAACTGCCTGTCTCAGAAGAGCACAGTGAGTCAGCCCTTAACCCCAGTGTGCTGAAATTGTCAAAACGTGTTTTACAGCAGAAATAAACACGTTTTGGCAACTTTGGTCACCACCATGTAAGTTATAGGGCATAAACAGCACAGTTTTCAAAACGTGTTTTTCAGCCCGAAATAAACGCGTTTTCTCAGCCCTTAGAATCACAGTGTAACTGCCTGGCTCAGAAGAGCAAACTGAATCAGCCCTTAACCCCAGTGTGCTGAAATTGTCAAAACGTGTTTTTCAGCAGAAATAAACACGTTTTGGCAACTTTGGTCACCACCATGTAAGTTATAGGGCAGGAACAGCACAGTTTTCAAAACGTGTTTTTCAGCCCGAAATAAACGCGTTTTCTCAGCTCTTAGAATCGCAGTGTAACTGCCTGTCTCAGAAGAGCACACTGAGTCAGCCCTTAACCCCAGTGTGCTGAAATTGTCAAAACGTGTTTTTCAGCAGAAATAAACACGTTTTGGCAACTTTGGTCACCACCATGTAAGTTATAGGGCAGGAACAGCACAGTTTTCAAAACGTGTTTTTCAGCCCGAAATAAACGCGTTTTCTCAGCTCTTAGAAACGCAGTGTAACTGCCTGTCTCAGAAGAGCACACTGAGTCAGCCCTTAACCCCAGTGTGCTGAAATTGTCAAAACGTGTTTTTCAGCAGAAATAAACACGTTTTGGCAACTTTGGTCACCACCATGTAAGTTATAGGGCAGGAACAGCACAGTTTTCAAAACGTGTTTTTCAGCCCGAAATAAACGCGTTTTCTCAGCCCTTAGAATCACAGTGTAACTGCCTGTCTCAGAAGAGCAAACTGAGTCAGCCCTTAACCCCAGTGTGCTGAAATTGTCAAAACGTGTTTTACAGCAGAAATAAACACGTTTTGGCAACTTTGGTCACCACCATGTAAGTTATAGGGCAGGAACAGCACAGTTTTCAAAACGTGTTTTTCAGCCCGAAATAAACGCGTTTTCTCAGCCCTTAGAATCACAGTGTAACTGCCTGGCTCAGAAGAGCAAACTGAGTCAGCCCTTAACCCCAGTGTGCTGAAATTGTCAAAACGTGTTTTACAGCAGAAATAAACACGTTTTGGCAACTTTGGTCACCACCATGTAAGTTATAGGGCAGGAACAGCACAGTTTTCAAAACGTGTTTTTCAGCCCGAAATAAACGCGTTTTCTCAGCCCTTAGAATCACAGTGTAACTGCCTGGCTCAGAAGAGCAAACTGAGTCAGCCCTTAACCCCAGTGTGCTGAAATTGTCAAAACGTGTTTTTCAGCAGAAATAAACACGTTTTGGCAACTTTGGTCACCACCATGTAAGTTATAGGGCAGGAACAGCACAGTTTTCAAAACGTGTTTTTCAGCCCGAAATAAACGCGTTTTCTCAGCCCTTAGAATCACAGTGTAACTGCCTGGCTCAGAAGAGCAAACTGAGTCAGCCCTTAACCCCAGTGTGCTGAAATTGTCAAAACGTGTTTTTCAGCAGAAATAAACACGTTTTGGCAACTTTGGTCACCACCATGTAAGTTATAGGGCAGGAACAGCACAGTTTTCAAAACGTGTTTTTCAGCCCGAAATAAACGCGTTTTCTCAGCCCTTAGAATCACAGTGTAACTGCCTGGCTCAGAAGAGCACACTGAGTCAGCCCTTAACCCCAGTGTGCTGAAATTGTCAAAACGTGTTTTACAGCAGAAATAAACACGTTTTGGCAACTTTGGTCACCACCATGTAAGTTATAGGGCAGGAACAGCACAGTTTTCAAAACGTGTTTTTCAGCCCGAAATAAACGCGTTTTCTCAGCCCTTAGAATCACAGTGTAACTGCCTGGCTCAGAAGAGCACACTGAGTCAGCCCTTAACCCCAGTGTGCTGAAATTGTCAAAACGTGTTTTACAGCAGAAATAAACACGTTTTGGCAACTTTGGTCACCACCATGTAAGTTATAGGGCAGGAACAGCACAGTTTTCAAAACGTGTTTTTCAGCCCGAAATAAACGCGTTTTCTCAGGCCTTAGAATCACAGTGTAAATGCCTGGCTCAGAAGAGCAAACTGAGTCAGCCCTTAACCCCAGTGTGCTGAAATTGTCAAAACGTGTTTTTCAGCAGAAATAAACACGTTTTGGCAACTTTGGTCACCACCATGTAAGTTATAGGGCAGGAACAGCACAGTTTTCAAAACGTGTTTTTCAGCCCGAAATAAACGCGTTTTCTCAGCTCTTAGAATCGCAGTGTAACTGCCTGTCTCAGAAGAGCACACTGAGTCAGCCCTTAACCCCAGTGTGCTGAAATTGTCAAAACGTGTTTTTCAGCAGAAATAAACACGTTTTGGCAACTTTGGTCACCACCATGTAAGTTATAGGGCAGGAACAGCACAGTTTTCAAAACGTGTTTTTCAGCCCGAAATAAACGCGTTTTCTCAGCTCTTAGAATCGCAGTGTAACTGCCTGTCTCAGAAGAGCACACTGAGTCAGCCCTTAACCCCAGTGTGCTGAAATTGTCAAAACGTGTTTTTCAGCAGAAATAAACACGTTTTGGCAACTTTGGTCACCACCATGTAAGTTATAGGGCATAAACAGCACAGTTTTCAAAACGTGTTTTTCAGCCCGAAATAAACGCGTTTTCTCAGCCCTTAGAATCACAGTGTAACTGCCTGGCTCAGAAGAGCAAACTGAGTCAGCCCTTAACCCCAGTGTGCTGAAATTGTCAAAACGTGTTTTTCAGCAGAAATAAACACGTTTTGGCAACTTTGGTCACCACCATGTAAGTTATAGGGCAGGAACAGCACAGTTTTCAAAACGTGTTTTTCAGCCCGAAATAAACGCGTTTTCTCAGCTCTTAGAATCGCAGTGTAACTGCCTGTCTCAGAAGAGCACACTGAGTCAGCCCTTAACCCCAGTGTGCTGAAATTGTCAAAACGTGTTTTTCAGCAGAAATAAACACGTTTTGGCAACTTTGGTCACCACCATGTAAGTTATAGGGCAGGAACAGCACAGTTTTCAAAACGTGTTTTTCAGCCCGAAATAAACGCGTTTTCTCAGCTCTTAGAATCGCAGTGTAAATGCCTGTCTCAGAAGAGCACACTGAGTCAGCCCTTAACCCCAGTGTGCTGAAATTGTCAAAACGTGTTTTTCAGCAGAAATAAACACGTTTTGGCAACTTTGGTCACCACCATGTAAGTTATATGGCAGGAACAGCACAGTTTTCAAAACGTGTTTTTCAGCCCGAAATAAACGCGTTTTCTCAGCTCTTAGAATCGCAGTGTAACTGCCTGTCTCAGAAGAGCACACTGAGTCAGCCCTTAACCCCAGTGTGCTGAAATTGTCAAAACGTGTTTTACAGCAGAAATAAACACGTTTTGGCAACTTTGGTCAGCACCATGTAACTTATAGGGCAGGAACAGCACAGTTTTCAAAACGTGTTTTTCAACCCGAAATAAACGCGTTTTCTCAGCCCTTAGAATCACAGTGTAACTGCCTGTCTCAGAAGAGCACAGTGAGTCAGCCCTTAACCCCAGTGTGCTGAAATTGTCAAAACGTGTTTTTCAGCAGAAATAAACACGTTTTGGCAACTTTGGTCACCACCATGTAAGTTATATGGCAGGAACAGCACAGTTTTCAAAACGTGTTTTTCAGCTCGAAATAAACGCGTTTTCTCAGCCCTTAGAATCACAGTGTAACTGCCTGGCTCAGAAGAGCACACTGAGTCAGCCCTTAACCCCAGTGTGCTGAAATTGTCAAAACGTGTTTTACAGCAGAAATAAACACGTTTTGGCAACTTTGGTCACCACCATGTAAGTTATAGGGCAGGAACAGCACAGTTTTCAAAACGTGTTTTTCAGCCCGAAATAAACGCGTTTTCTCAGCCCTTAGAATCACAGTGTAACTGCCTGGCTCAGAAGAGCAAACTGAGTCAGCCCTTAACCCCAGTGTGCTGGAATTGTCAAAACGTGTTTTTCAGCAGAAATAAACACGTTTTGGCAACTTTGGTCACCACCATGTAAGTTATAGGGCAGGAACAGCACAGTTTTCAAAACGTGTTTTTCAGCCCGAAATAAACGCGTTTTCTCAGCCCTTAGAATCACAGTGTAACTGCCTGGCTCAGAAGAGCAAACTGAGTCAGCCCTTAACCCCAGTGTGCTGAAATTGTCAAAACGTGTTTTTCAGCAGAAATAAACACGTTTTGGCAACTTTGGTCACCACCATGTAAGTTATAGGGCAGGAACAGCACAGTTTTCAAAACGTGTTTTTCAGCCCGAAATAAACGCGTTTTCTCAGCCCTTAGAATCACAGTGTAACTGCCTGGCTCAGAAGAGCACACTGAGTCAGCCCTTAACCCCAGTGTGCTGAAATTGTCTAAACGTGTTTTACAGCAGAAATAAACACGTTTTGGCAACTTTGGTCACCACCATGTAAGTTATAGGGCAGGAACAGCACAGTTTTCAAAACGTGTTTTTCAGCCCGAAATAAACGCGTTTTCTCAGCCCTTAGAATCACAGTGTAAATGCCTGGCTCAGAAGAGCAAACTGAGTCAGCCCTTAACCCCAGTGTGCTGAAATTGTCAAAACGTGTTTTTCAGCAGAAATAAACACGTTTTGGCAACTTTGGTCACCACCATGTAAGTTATATGGCAGGAACAGCACAGTTTTCAAAACGTGTTTTTCAGCCCGAAATAAACGCGTTTTCTCAGCTCTTAGAATCGCAGTGTAACTGCCTGTCTCAGAAGAGCACACTGAGTCAGCCCTTAACCCCAGTGTGCTGAAATTGTCAAAACGTGTTTTACAGCAGAAATAAACACGTTTTGGCATCTTTGGTCAGCACCATGTAACTTATAGGGCAGGAACAGCACAGTTTTCAAAACGTGTTTTTCAGCCCGAAATAAACGCGTTTTCTCAGCCCTTAGAATCACAGTGTAACTGCCTGGCTCAGAAGAGCACACTGAGTCAGCCCTTAACCCCAGTGTGCTGAAATTGTCAAAACGTGTTTTTCAGCAGAAATAAACACGTTTTGGCAACTTTGGTCACCACCATGTAAGTTATATGGCAGGAACAGCACAGTTTTCAAAACGTGTTTTTCAGCACGAAATAAACGCGTTTTCTCTGCCCTTAGAATCACAGTGTAACTGCCTGTCTCAGAAGAGCACAGTGAGTCAGCCCTTAACCCCAGTGTGCTGAAATTGTCAAAACGTGTTTTTCAGCAGAAATAAACACGTTTTGGCAACTTTGGTCACCACCAGGTAAGTTATATGGCAGGAACAGCACAGTTTTCAAAACGTGTTTTTCAGCCCGAAATAAACGCGTTTTCTCAGCTCTTAGAATCGCAGTGTAACTGCCTGTCTCAGAAGAGCACACTGAGTCAGCCCTTAACCCCAGTGTGCTGAAATTGTCAAAACGTGTTTTACAGCAGAAATAAACACGTTTTGGCAACTTTGGTCAGCACCATGTAACTTATAGGGCAGGAACAGCACAGTTTTCAAAACGTGTTTTTCAGCCCGAAATAAACGCGTTTTCTCAGCCCTTAGAATCACAGTGTAACTGCCTGTCTCAGAAGAGCACAGTGAGTCAGCCCTTAACCCCAGTGTGCTGAAATTGTCAAAACGTGTTTTTCAGCAGAAATAAACACGTTTTGGCAACTTTGGTCACCACCATGTAAGTTATATGGCAGGAACAGCACAGTTTTCAAAACGTGTTTTTCAGCCCGAAATAAACGCGTTTTCTCAGCTCTTAGAATCGCAGTGTAACTGCCTGTCTCAAAAGAGCACAGTGAGTCAGCCCTTAACCCCAGTGTGCTGAAATTGTCAAAACGTGTTTTACAGCAGAAATAAACACGTTTTGGCAACTTTGGTCACCACCATGTAAGTTATAGGGCATAAACAGCACAGTTTTCAAAACGTGTTTTTCAGCCCGAAATAAACGCGTTTTCTCAGCCCTTAGAATCACAGTGTAACTGCCTGTCTCAGAAGAGCACAGTGAGTCAGCCCTTAACCCCAGTGTGCTGAAATTGTCAAAACGTGTTTTTCAGCAGAAATAAACACGTTTTGGCAACTTTGGTCACCACCATGTAAGTTATATGGCATGAACAGCACAGTTTTCAAAACGTCTTTTTCAGCCCGAAATAAACGCGTTTTCTCAGCTCTTAGAATCGCAGTGTAACTGCCTGTCTCAGAAGAGCACAGTGAGTCAGCCCTTAACCCCAGTGTGCTGAAATTGTCAAAACGTGTTTTACAGCAGAAATAAACACGTTTTGGCAACTTTGGTCACCACCATGTAACTTATAGGGCAGGAACAGCACAGTTTTCAAAACGTGTTTTTCAGCCCGAAATAAACGCGTTTTCTCAGCCCTTAGAATCACAGTGTAACTGCCTGTCTCAGAAGAGCACACTGAGTCAGCCCTTAACCCCAGTGTGCTGAAATTGTCAAAACGTGTTTTACAGCAGAAATAAACACGTTTTGGCAACTTTGGTCAGCACCATGTAACTTATAGGGCAGGAACAGCACAGTTTTCAAAACGTGTTTTTCAGCCCGAAATAAACGCGTTTTCTCAGCCCTTAGAATCACAGTGTAACTGCCTGGCTCAGAAGAGCACACTGAGTCAGCCCTTAACCCCAGTGTGCTGAAATTGTCAAAACGTGTTTTTCAGCAGAAATAAACACGTTTTGGCAACTTTGGTTACCACCATGTAAGTTATAGGGCAGGAACAGCACAGTTTTCAAAACGTGTTTTTCAGCCCGAAATAAACGCGTTTTCTCAGCCCTTAGAATCACAGTGTAACTGCCTGGCTCAGAAGAGCAAACTGAGTCAGCCCTTAACCCCAGTGTGCTGAAATTGTCAAAACGTGTTTTTCAGCAGAAATAAACACGTTTTGGCAACTTTGGTCACCACCATGTAAGTTATAGGGCAGGAACAGCACAGTTTTCAAAACGTGTTTTTCAGCCCGAAATAAACGCGTTTTCTCAGCCCTTAGAATCACAGTGTAACTGCCTGGCTCAGAAGAGCACACTGAGTCAGCCCTTAACCCCAGTGTGCTGAAATTGTCTAAACGTGTTTTACAGCAGAAATAAACACGTTTTGGCAACTTTGGTCACCACCATGTAAGTTATAGGGCAGGAACAGCACAGTTTTCAAAACGTGTTTTTCAGCCCGAAATAAACGCGTTTTCTCAGCCCTTAGAATCACAGTGTAAATGCCTGGCTCAGAAGAGCAAACTGAGTCAGCCCTTAACCCCAGTGTGCTGAAATTGTCAAAACGTGTTTTTCAGCAGAAATAAACACGTTTTGGCAACTTTGGTCACCACCATGTAAGTTATATGGCAGGAACAGCACAGTTTTCAAAACGTGTTTTTCAGCCCGAAATAAACGCGTTTTCTCAGCTCTTAGAATCGCAGTGTAACTGCCTGTCTCAGAAGAGCACACTGAGTCAGCCCTTAACCCCAGTGTGCTGAAATTGTCAAAACGTGTTTTACAGCAGAAATAAACACGTTTTGGCAACTTTGGTCAGCACCATGTAACTTATAGGGCAGGAACAGCACAGTTTTCAAAACGTGTTTTTCAGCCCGAAATAAACGCGTTTTCTCAGCCCTTAGAATCACAGTGTAACTGCCTGGCTCAGAAGAGCACACTGAGTCAGCCCTTAACCCCAGTGTGCTGAAATTGTCAAAACGTGTTTTACAGCAGAAATAAACACGTTTTGGCAACTTTGGTCACCACCATGTAAGTTATAGGGCATAAACAGCACAGTTTTCAAAACGTGTTTTTCAGCCCGAAATAAACGCGTTTTCTCAGCCCTTAGAATCACAGTGTAACTGCCTGGCTCAGAAGAGCAAACTGAATCAGCCCTTAACCCCAGTGTGCTGAAATTGTCAAAACGTGTTTTTCAGCAGAAATAAACACGTTTTGGCAACTTTGGTCACCACCATGTAAGTTATAGGGCAGGAACAGCACAGTTTTCAAAACGTGTTTTTCAGCCCGAAATAAACGCGTTTTCTCAGCTCTTAGAATCGCAGTGTAACTGCCTGTCTCAGAAGAGCACACTGAGTCAGCCCTTAACCCCAGTGTGCTGAAATTGTCAAAACGTGTTTTTCAGCAGAAATAAACACGTTTTGGCAACTTTGGTCACCACCATGTAAGTTATAGGGCAGGAACAGCACAGTTTTCAAAACGTGTTTTTCAGCCCGAAATAAACGCGTTTTCTCAGCTCTTAGAAACGCAGTGTAACTGCCTGTCTCAGAAGAGCACACTGAGTCAGCCCTTAACCCCAGTGTGCTGAAATTGTCAAAACGTGTTTTTCAGCAGAAATAAACACGTTTTGGCAACTTTGGTCACCACCATGTAAGTTATAGGGCAGGAACAGCACAGTTTTCAAAACGTGTTTTTCAGCCCGAAATAAACGCGTTTTCTCAGCCCTTAGAATCACAGTGTAACTGCCTGTCTCAGAAGAGCAAACTGAGTCAGCCCTTAACCCCAGTGTGCTGAAATTGTCAAAACGTGTTTTACAGCAGAAATAAACACGTTTTGGCAACTTTGGTCACCACCATGTAAGTTATAGGGCAGGAACAGCACAGTTTTCAAAACGTGTTTTTCAGCCCGAAATAAACGCGTTTTCTCAGCCCTTAGAATCACAGTGTAACTGCCTGTCTCAGAAGAGCACACTGAGTCAGCCCTTAACCCCAGTGTGCTGAAATTGTCAAAACGTGTTTTACAGCAGAAATAAACACGTTTTGGCAACTTTGGTCAGCACCATGTAACTTATAGGGCAGGAACAGCACAGTTTTCAAAACGTGTTTTTCAGCCCGAAATAAACGCGTTTTCTCAGCCCTTAGAATCACAGTGTAACTGCCTGGCTCAGAAGAGCACACTGAGTCAGCCCTTAACCCCAGTGTGCTGAAATTGTCAAAACGTGTTTTTCAGCAGAAATAAACACGTTTTGGCAACTTTGGTTACCACCATGTAAGTTATAGGGCAGGAACAGCACAGTTTTCAAAACGTGTTTTTCAGCCCGAAATAAACGCGTTTTCTCAGCCCTTAGAATCACAGTGTAACTGCCTGGCTCAGAAGAGCAAACTGAGTCAGCCCTTAACCCCAGTGTGCTGAAATTGTCAAAACGTGTTTTTCAGCAGAAATAAACACGTTTTGGCAACTTTGGTCACCACCATGTAAGTTATAGGGCAGGAACAGCACAGTTTTCAAAACGTGTTTTTCAGCCCGAAATAAACGCGTTTTCTCAGCCCTTAGAATCACAGTGTAACTGCCTGGCTCAGAAGAGCACACTGAGTCAGCCCTTAACCCCAGTGTGCTGAAATTGTCTAAACGTGCTTTACAGCAGAAATAAACACGTTTTGGCAACTTTGGTCACCACCATGTAAGTTATAGGGCAGGAACAGCACAGTTTTCAAAACGTGTTTTTCAGCCCGAAATAAACGCGTTTTCTCAGCCCTTAGAATCACAGTGTAAATGCCTGGCTCAGAAGAGCAAACTGAGTCAGCCCTTAACCCCAGTGTGCTGAAATTGTCAAAACGTGTTTTTCAGCAGAAATAAACACGTTTTGGCAACTTTGGTCACCACCATGTAAGTTATATGGCAGGAACAGCACAGTTTTCAAAACGTGTTTTTCAGCCCGAAATAAACGCGTTTTCTCAGCTCTTAGAATCGCAGTGTAACTGCCTGTCTCAGAAGAGCACAGTGAGTCAGCCCTTAACCCCAGTGTGCTGAAATTGTCAAAACGTGTTTTACAGCAGAAATAAACACGTTTTGGCAACTTTGGTCAGCACCATGTAACTTATAGGGCAGGAACAGCACAGTTTTCAAAACGTGTTTTTCAGCCCGAAATAAACGCGTTTTCTCAGCCCTTAGAATCACAGTGTAACTGCCTGTCTCAGAAGAGCACAGTGAGTCAGCCCTTAACCCCAGTGTGCTGAAATTGTCAAAACGTGTTTTACAGCAGAAATAAACACGTTTTGGCAACTTTGGTCACCACCATGTAAGTTATAGGGCATAAACAGCACAGTTTTCAAAACGTGTTTTTCAGCCCGAAATAAACGCGTTTTCTCAGCCCTTAGAATCACAGTGTAACTGCCTGTCTCAGAAGAGCACAGTGAGTCAGCCCTTAACCCCAGTGTGCTGAAATTGTCAAAACGTGTTTTTCAGCAGAAATAAACACGTTTTGGCAACTTTGGTCACCACCAGGTAAGTTATATGGCAGGAACAGCACAGTTTTCAAAACGTGTTTTTCAGCACGAAATAAACGCGTTTTCTCTGCCCTTAGAATCACAGTGTAACTGCCTGTCTCAGAAGAGCACAGTGAGTCAGCCCTTAACCCCAGTGTGCTGAAATTGTCAAAACGTGTTTTTCAGCAGAAATAAACACGTTTTGGCAACTTTGGTCACCACCAGGTAAGTTATATGGCAGGAACAGCACAGTTTTCAAAACGTGTTTTTCAGCCCGAAATAAACGCGTTTTCTCAGCTCTTAGAATCGCAGTGTAACTGCCTGTCTCAGAAGAGCACACTGAGTCAGCCCTTAACCCCAGTGTGCTGAAATTGTCAAAACGTGTTTTACAGCAGAAATAAACACGTTTTGGCAACTTTGGTCAGCACCATGTAACTTATAGGGCAGGAACAGCACAGTTTTCAAAACGTGTTTTTCAGCCCGAAATAAACGCGTTTTCTCAGCCCTTAGAATCACAGTGTAACTGCCTGTCTCAGAAGAGCACAGTGAGTCAGCCCTTAACCCCAGTGTGCTGAAATTGTCAAAACGTGTTTTACAGCAGAAATAAACACGTTTTGGCAACTTTGGTCACCACCATGTAAGTTATAGGGCATAAACAGCACAGTTTTCAAAACGTGTTTTTCAGCCCGAAATAAACGCGTTTTCTCAGCCCTTAGAATCACAGTGTAACTGCCTGGCTCAGAAGAGCAAACTGAATCAGCCCTTAACCCCAGTGTGCTGAAATTGTCAAAACGTGTTTTTCAGCAGAAATAAACACGTTTTGGCAACTTTGGTCACCACCATGTAAGTTATAGGGCAGGAACAGCACAGTTTTCAAAACGTGTTTTTCAGCCCGAAATAAACGCGTTTTCTCAGCTCTTAGAATCGCAGTGTAACTGCCTGTCTCAGAAGAGTACACTGAGTCAGCCCTTAACCCCAGTGTGCTGAAATTGTCAAAACGTGTTTTTCAGCAGAAATAAACACGTTTTGGCAACTTTGGTCACCACCATGTAAGTTATAGGGCAGGAACAGCACAGTTTTCAAAACGTGTTTTTCAGCCCGAAATAAACGCGTTTTCTCAGCTCTTAGAAACGCAGTGTAACTGCCTGTCTCAGAAGAGCACACTGAGTCAGCCCTTAACCCCAGTGTGCTGAAATTGTCAAAACGTGTTTTTCAGCAGAAATAAACACGTTTTGGCAACTTTGGTCACCACCATGTAAGTTATAGGGCAGGAACAGCACAGTTTTCAAAACGTGTTTTTCAGCCCGAAATAAACGCGTTTTCTCAGCCCTTAGAATCACAGTGTAACTGCCTGTCTCAGAAGAGCAAACTGAGTCAGCCCTTAACCCCAGTGTGCTGAAATTGTCAAAACGTGTTTTACAGCAGAAATAAACACGTTTTGGCAACTTTGGTCACCACCATGTAAGTTATAGGGCAGGAACAGCACAGTTTTCAAAACGTGTTTTTCAGCCCGAAATAAACGCGTTTTCTCAGCCCTTAGAATCACAGTGTAACTGCCTGGCTCAGAAGAGCAAACTGAGTCAGCCCTTAACCCCAGTGTGCTGAAATTGTCAAAACGTGTTTTACAGCAGAAATAAACACGTTTTGGCAACTTTGGTCACCACCATGTAAGTTATAGGGCAGGAACAGCACAGTTTTCAAAACGTGTTTTTCAGCCCGAAATAAACGCGTTTTCTCAGGCCTTAGAATCACAGTGTAAATGCCTGGCTCAGAAGAGCAAACTGAGTCAGCCCTTAACCCCAGTGTGCTGAAATTGTCAAAACGTGTTTTTCAGCAGAAATAAACACGTTTTGGCAACTTTGGTCACCACCATGTAAGTTATAGGGCAGGAACAGCACAGTTTTCAAAACGTGTTTTTCAGCCCGAAATAAACGCGTTTTCTCAGCTCTTAGAATCGCAGTGTAACTGCCTGTCTCAGAAGAGCACACTGAGTCAGCCCTTAACCCCAGTGTGCTGAAATTGTCAAAACGTGTTTTTCAGCAGAAATAAACACGTTTTGGCAACTTTGGTCACCACCATGTAAGTTATAGGGCAGGAACAGCACAGTTTTCAAAACGTGTTTTTCAGCCCGAAATAAACGCGTTTTCTCAGCTCTTAGAATCGCAGTGTAAATGCCTGTCTCAGAAGAGCACACTGAGTCAGCCCTTAACCCCAGTGTGCTGAAATTGTCAAAACGTGTTTTTCAGCAGAAATAAACACGTTTTGGCAACTTTGGTCACCACCATGTAAGTTATAGGGCAGGAACAGCACAGTTTTCAAAACGTGTTTTTCAGCCCGAAATAAACGCGTTTTCTCAGCTCTTAGAATCGCAGTGTAAATGCCTGTCTCAGAAGAGCACACTGAGTCAGCCCTTAACCCCAGTGTGCTGAAATTGTCAAAACGTGTTTTTCAGCAGAAATAAACACGTTTTGGCAACTTTGGTCACCACCATGTAAGTTATATGGCAGGAACAGCACAGTTTTCAAAACGTGTTTTTCAGCCCGAAATAAACGCGTTTTCTCAGCTCTTAGAATCGCAGTGTAACTGCCTGTCTCAGAAGAGCACACTGAGTCAGCCCTTAACCCCAGTGTGCTGAAATTGTCAAAACGTGTTTTACAGCAGAAATAAACACGTTTTGGCAACTTTGGTCAGCACCATGTAACTTATAGGGCAGGAACAGCACAGTTTTCAAAACGTGTTTTTCAGCCCGAAATAAACGCGTTTTCTCAGCCCTTAGAATCACAGTGTAACTGCCTGTCTCAGAAGAGCACAGTGAGTCAGCCCTTAACCCCAGTGTGCTGAAATTGTCAAAACGTGTTTTTCAGCAGAAATAAACACGTTTTGGCAACTTTGGTCACCACCATGTAAGTTATATGGCAGGAACAGCACAGTTTTCAAAACGTGTTTTTCAGCTCGAAATAAACGCGTTTTCTCAGCCCTTAGAATCACAGTGTAACTGCCTGGCTCAGAAGAGCACACTGAGTCAGCCCTTAACCCCAGTGTGCTGAAATTGTCAAAACGTGTTTTACAGCAGAAATAAACACGTTTTGGCAACTTTGGTCACCACCATGTAAGTTATAGGGCAGGAACAGCACAGTTTTCAAAACGTGTTTTTCAGCCCGAAATAAACGCGTTTTCTCAGCCCTTAGAATCACAGTGTAACTGCCTGGCTCAGAAGAGCAAACTGAGTCAGCCCTTAACCCCAGTGTGCTGAAATTGTCAAAACGTGTTTTTCAGCAGAAATAAACACGTTTTGGCAACTTTGGTCACCACCATGTAAGTTATAGGGCAGGAACAGCACAGTTTTCAAAACGTGTTTTTCAGCCCGAAATAAACGCGTTTTCTCAGCCCTTAGAATCACAGTGTAACTGCCTGGCTCAGAAGAGCAAACTGAGTCAGCCCTTAACCCCAGTGTGCTGAAATTGTCAAAACGTGTTTTTCAGCAGAAATAAACACGTTTTGGCAACTTTGGTCACCACCATGTAAGTTATAGGGCAGGAACAGCACAGTTTTCAAAACGTGTTTTTCAGCCCGAAATAAACGCGTTTTCTCAGCCCTTAGAATCACAGTGTAACTGCCTGGCTCAGAAGAGCACACTGAGTCAGCCCTTAACCCCAGTGTGCTGAAATTGTCTAAACGTGTTTTACAGCAGAAATAAACACGTTTTGGCAACTTTGGTCACCACCATGTAAGTTATAGGGCAGGAACAGCACAGTTTTCAAAACGTGTTTTTCAGCCCGAAATAAACGCGTTTTCTCAGCCCTTAGAATCACAGTGTAAATGCCTGGCTCAGAAGAGCAAACTGAGTCAGCCCTTAACCCCAGTGTGCTGAAATTGTCAAAACGTGTTTTTCAGCAGAAATAAACACGTTTTGGCAACTTTGGTCACCACCATGTAAGTTATATGGCAGGAACAGCACAGTTTTCAAAACGTGTTTTTCAGCCCGAAATAAACGCGTTTTCTCAGCTCTTAGAATCGCAGTGTAACTGCCTGTCTCAGAAGAGCACACTGAGTCAGCCCTTAACCCCAGTGTGCTGAAATTGTCAAAACGTGTTTTACAGCAGAAATAAACACGTTTTGGCATCTTTGGTCAGCACCATGTAACTTATAGGGCAGGAACAGCACAGTTTTCAAAACGTGTTTTTCAGCCCGAAATAAACGCGTTTTCTCAGCCCTTAGAATCACAGTGTAACTGCCTGGCTCAGAAGAGCACACTGAGTCAGCCCTTAACCCCAGTGTGCTGAAATTGTCAAAACGTGTTTTTCAGCAGAAATAAACACGTTTTGGCAACTTTGGTCACCACCATGTAAGTTATATGGCAGGAACAGCACAGTTTTCAAAACGTGTTTTTCAGCCCGAAATAAACGCGTTTTCTCAGCCCTTAGAATCACAGTGTAACTGCCTGTCTCAGAAGAGCACAGTGAGTCAGCCCTTAACCCCAGTGTGCTGAAATTGTCAAAACGTGTTTTTCAGCAGAAATAAACACGTTTTGGCAACTTTGGTCACCACCAGGTAAGTTATATGGCAGGAACAGCACAGTTTTCAAAACGTGTTTTTCAGCACGAAATAAACGCGTTTTCTCTGCCCTTAGAATCACAGTGTAACTGCCTGTCTCAGAAGAGCACAGTGAGTCAGCCCTTAACCCCAGTGTGCTGAAATTGTCAAAACGTGTTTTTCAGCAGAAATAAACACGTTTTGGCAACTTTGGTCACCACCAGGTAAGTTATATGGCAGGAACAGCACAGTTTTCAAAACGTGTTTTTCAGCCCGAAATAAACGCGTTTTCTCAGCTCTTAGAATCGCAGTGTAACTGCCTGTCTCAGAAGAGCACACTGAGTCAGCCCTTAACCCCAGTGTGCTGAAATTGTCAAAACGTGTTTTACAGCAGAAATAAACACGTTTTGGCAACTTTGGTCAGCACCATGTAACTTATAGGGCAGGAACAGCACAGTTTTCAAAACGTGTTTTTCAGCCCGAAATAAACGCGTTTTCTCAGCCCTTAGAATCACAGTGTAACTGCCTGTCTCAGAAGAGCACAGTGAGTCAGCCCTTAACCCCAGTGTGCTGAAATTGTCAAAACGTGTTTTTCAGCAGAAATAAACACGTTTTGGCAACTTTGGTCACCACCATGTAAGTTATATGGCAGGAACAGCACAGTTTTCAAAACGTGTTTTTCAGCCCGAAATAAACGCGTTTTCTCAGCTCTTAGAATCGCAGTGTAACTGCCTGTCTCAGAAGAGCACAGTGAGTCAGCCCTTATCCCCAGTGTGCTGAAATTGTCAAAACGTGTTTTACAGCAGAAATAAACACGTTTTGGCAACTTTGGTCACCACCATGTAAGTTATAGGGCATAAACAGCACAGTTTTCAAAACGTGTTTTTCAGCCCGAAATAAACGCGTTTTCTCAGCCCTTAGAATCACAGTGTAACTGCCTCGCTCAGAAGAGCAAACTGAATCAGCCCTTAACCCCAGTGTGCTGACATTGTCAAAACGTGTTTTTCAGCAGAAATAAACACGTTTTGGCAACTTTGGTCACCACCATGTAAGTTATAGGGCAGGAACAGCACAGTTTTCAAAACGTGTTTTTCAGCCCGAAATAAACGCGTTTTCTCAGCTCTTAGAATCGCAGTGTAACTGCCTGTCTCAGAAGAGCACACTGAGTCAGCCCTTAACCCCAGTGTGCTGAAATTGTCAAAACGTGTTTTTCAGCAGAAATAAACACGTTTTGACAACTTTGGTCACCACCATGTAAGTTATAGGGCAGGAACAGCACAGTTTTCAAAACGTGTTTTTCAGCCCGAAATAAACGCGTTTTCTCAGCCCTTAGAATCACAGTGTAACTGCCTGTCTCAGAAGAGCAAACTGAGTCAGCCCTTAACCCCAGTGTGCTGAAATTGTCAAAACGTGTTTTACAGCAGAAATAAACACGTTTTGGCAACTTTGGTCACCACCATGTAAGTTATAGGGCAGGAACAGCACAGTTTTCAAAACGTGTTTTTCAGCCCGAAATAAACGCGTTTTCTCAGCCCTTAGAATCACAGTGTAACTGCCTGGCTCAGAAGAGCAAACTGAGTCAGCCCTTAACCCCAGTGTGCTGAAATTGTCAAAACGTGTTTTACAGCAGAAATAAACACGTTTTGGCAACTTTGGTCACCACCATGTAAGTTATAGGGCAGGAACAGCACAGTTTTCAAAACGTGTTTTTCAGCCCGAAATAAACGCGTTTTCTCAGCCCTTAGAATCACAGTGTAACTGCCTGGCTCAGAAGAGCAAACTGAGTCAGCCCTTAACCCCAGTGTGCTGAAATTGTCAAAACGTGTTTTTCAGCAGAAATAAACACGTTTTGGCAACTTTGGTCACCACCATGTAAGTTATAGGGCAGGAACAGCACAGTTTTCAAAACGTGTTTTTCAGCCCGAAATAAACGCGTTTTCTCAGCTCTTAGAATCGCAGTGTAACTGCCTGTCTCAGAAGAGCACACTGAGTCAGCCCTTAACCCCAGTGTGCTGAAATTGTCAAAACGTGTTTTACAGCAGAAATAAACACGTTTTGGCAACTTTGGTCACCACCATGTAAGTTATAGGGCAGGAACAGCACAGTTTTCAAAACGTGTTTTTCAGCCCGAAATAAACGCGTTTTCTCAGCCCTTAGAATCACAGTGTAACTGCCTGGCTCAGAAGAGCACACTGAGTCAGCCCTTAACCCCAGTGTGCTGAAATTGTCTAAACGTGTTTTACAGCAGAAATAAACACGTTTTGGCAACTTTGGTCACCACCATGTAAGTTATAGGGCAGGAACAGCACAGTTTTCAAAACGTGTTTTTCAGCCCGAAATAAACGCGTTTTCTCAGCCCTTAGAATCACAGTGTAAATGCCTGGCTCAGAAGAGCAAACTGAGTCAGCCCTTAACCCCAGTGTGCTGAAATTGTCAAAACGTGTTTTTCAGCAGAAATAAACACGTTTTGGCAACTTTGGTCACCACCATGTAAGTTATATGGCAGGAACAGCACAGTTTTCAAAACGTGTTTTTCAGCCCGAAATAAACGCGTTTTCTCAGCTCTTAGAATCGCAGTGTAACTGCCTGTCTCAGAAGAGCACACTGAGTCAGCCCTTAACCCCAGTGTGCTGAAATTGTCAAAACGTGTTTTACAGCAGAAATAAACACGTTTTGGCAACTTTGGTCAGCACCATGTAACTTATAGGGCAGGAACAGCACAGTTTTCAAAACGTGTTTTTCAGCCCGAAATAAACGCGTTTTCTCAGCCCTTAGAATCACAGTGTAAATGCCTGGCTCAGAAGAGCACACTGAGTCAGCCCTTAACCCCAGTGTGCTGAAATTGTCAAAACGTGTTTTTCAGCAGAAATAAACACGTTTTGGCAACTTTGGTCACCACCATGTAAGTTATATGGCAGGAACAGCACAGTTTTCAAAACGTGTTTTTCAGCCCGAAATAAACGCGTTTTCTCAGCCCTTAGAATCACAGTGTAACTGCCTGTCTCAGAAGAGCACAGTGAGTCAGCCCTTAACCCCAGTGTGCTGAAATTGTCAAAACGTGTTTTTCAGCAGAAATAAACACGTTTTGGCAACTTTGGTCACCACCAGGTAAGTTATATGGCAGGAACAGCACAGTTTTCAAAACGTGTTTTTCAGCACGAAATAAACGCGTTTTCTCTGCCCTTAGAATCACAGTGTAACTGCCTGTCTCAGAAGAGCACAGTGAGTCAGCCCTTAACCCCAGTGTGCTGAAATTGTCAAAACGTGTTTTTCAGCAGAAATAAACACGTTTTGGCAACTTTGGTCACCACCAGGTAAGTTATATGGCAGGAACAGCACAGTTTTCAAAACGTGTTTTTCAGCCCGAAATAAACGAGTTTTCTCAGCTCTTAGAATCGCAGTGTAACTGCCTGTCTCAGAAGAGCACACTGAGTCAGCCCTTAACCCCAGTGTGCTGAAATTGTCAAAACGTGTTTTACAGCAGAAATAAACACGTTTTGGCAACTTTGGTCAGCACCATGTAACTTATAGGGCAGGAACAGCACAGTTTTCAAAACGTGTTTTTCAGCCCGAAATAAACGCGTTTTCTCAGCCCTTAGAATCACAGTGTAACTGCCTGTCTCAGAAGAGCACAGTGAGTCAGCCCTTAACCCCAGTGTGCTGAAATTGTCAAAACGTGTTTTTCAGCAGAAATAAACACGTTTTGGCAACTTTGGTCACCACCATGTAAGTTATATGGCAGGAACAGCACAGTTTTCAAAACGTGTTTTTCAGCCCGAAATAAACGCGTTTTCTCAGCTCTTAGAATCGCAGTGTAACTGCCTGTCTCAGAAGAGCACAGTGAGTCAGCCCTTAACCCCAGTGTGCTGAAATTGTCAAAACGTGTTTTACAGCAGAAATAAACACGTTTTGGCAACTTTGGTCACCACCATGTAAGTTATATGGCATGAACAGCACAGTTTTCAAAACGTGTTTTTCAGCCCGAAATAAACGCGTTTTCTCAGCTCTTAGAATCGCAGTGTAACTGCCTGTCTCAGAAGAGCACAGTGAGTCAGCCCTTAACCCCAGTGTGCTGAAATTGTCAAAACGTGTTTTACAGCAGAAATAAACACGTTTTGGCAACTTTGGTCACCACCATGTAACTTATAGGGCAGGAACAGCACAGTTTTCAAAACGTGTTTTTCAGCCCGAAATAAACGCGTTTTCTCAGCCCTTAGAATCACAGTGTAACTGCCTGTCTCAGAAGAGCACACTGAGTCAGCCCTTAACCCCAGTGTGCTGAAATTGTCAAAACGTGTTTTACAGCAGAAATAAACACGTTTTGGCAACTTTGGTCAGCACCATGTAACTTATAGGGCAGGAACAGCACAGTTTTCAAAACGTGTTTTTCAGCCCGAAATAAACGCGTTTTCTCAGCCCTTAGAATCACAGTGTAACTGCCTGGCTCAGAAGAGCACACTGAGTCAGCCCTTAACCCCAGTGTGCTGAAATTGTCAAAACGTGTTTTTCAGCAGAAATAAACACGTTTTGGCAACTTTGGTCACCACCATGTAAGTTATAGGGCAGGAACAGCACAGTTTTCAAAACGTGTTTTTCAGCCCGAAATAAACGCGTTTTCTCAGCCCTTAGAATCACAGTGTAACTGCCTGGCTCAGAAGAGCAAACTGAGTCAGCCCTTAACCCCAGTGTGCTGAAATTGTCAAAACGTGTTTTTCAGCAGAAATAAACACGTTTTGGCAACTTTGGTCACCACCATGTAAGTTATAGGGCAGGAACAGCACAGTTTTCAAAACGTGTTTTTCAGCCCGAAATAAACGCGTTTTCTCAGCCCTTAGAATCACAGTGTAACTGCCTGGCTCAGAAGAGCACACTGAGTCAGCCCTTAACCCCAGTGTGCTGAAATTGTCTAAACGTGTTTTACAGCAGAAATAAACACGTTTTGGCAACTTTGGTCACCACCATGTAAGTTATAGGGCAGGAACAGCACAGTTTTCAAAACGTGTTTTTCAGCCCGAAATAAACGCGTTTTCTCAGCCCTTAGAATCACAGTGTAAATGCCTGGCTCAGAAGAGCAAACTGAGTCAGCCCTTAACCCCAGTGTGCTGAAATTGTCAAAACGTGTTTTTCAGCAGAAATAAACACGTTTTGGCAACTTTGGTCACCACCATGTAAGTTATATGGCAGGAACAGCACAGTTTTCAAAACGTGTTTTTCAGCCCGAAATAAACGCGTTTTCTCAGCTCTTAGATTCGCAGTGTAACTGCCTGTCTCAGAAGAGCACACTGAGTCAGCCCTTAACCCCAGTGTGCTGAAATTGTCAAAACGTGTTTTACAGCAGAAATAAACACGTTTTGGCAACTTTGGTCAGCACCATGTAACTTATAGGGCAGGAACAGCACAGTTTTCAAAACGTGTTTTTCAGCCCGAAATAAACGCGTTTTCTCAGCCCTTAGAATCACAGTGTAACTGCCTGGCTCAGAAGAGCACACTGAGTCAGCCCTTAACCCCAGTGTGCTGAAATTGTCAAAACGTGTTTTTCAGCAGAAATAAACACGTTTTGGCAACTTTGGTCACCACCATGTAAGTTATATGGCAGGAACAGCACAGTTTTCAAAACGTGTTTTTCAGCCCGAAATAAACGCGTTTTCTCAGCCCTTAGAATCACAGTGTAACTGCCTGTCTCAGAAGAGCACAGTGAGTCAGCCCTTAACCCCAGTGTGCTGAAATTGTCAAAACGTGTTTTTCAGCAGAAATAAACACGTTTTGGCAACTTTGGTCACCACCATGTAAGTTATATGGCATGAACAGCACAGTTTTCAAAACGTCTTTTTCAGCCCGAAATAAACGCGTTTTCTCAGCTCTTAGAATCGCAGTGTAACTGCCTGTCTCAGAAGAGCACAGTGAGTCAGCCCTTAACCCCAGTGTGCTGAAATTGTCAAAACGTGTTTTACAGCAGAAATAAACACGTTTTGGCAACTTTGGTCACCACCATGTAACTTATAGGGCAGGAACAGCACAGTTTTCAAAACGTGTTTTTCAGCCCGAAATAAACGCGTTTTCTCAGCCCTTAGAATCACAGTGTAACTGCCTGTCTCAGAAGAGCACACTGAGTCAGCCCTTAACCCCAGTGTGCTGAAATTGTCAAAACGTGTTTTACAGCAGAAATAAACACGTTTTGGCAACTTTGGTCAGCACCATGTAACTTATAGGGCAGGAACAGCACAGTTTTCAAAACGTGTTTTTCAGCCCGAAATAAACGCGTTTTCTCAGCCCTTAGAATCACAGTGTAACTGCCTGGCTCAGAAGAGCACACTGAGTCAGCCCTTAACCCCAGTGTGCTGAAATTGTCAAAACGTGTTTTTCAGCAGAAATAAACACGTTTTGGCAACTTTGGTTACCACCATGTAAGTTATAGGGCAGGAACAGCACAGTTTTCAAAACGTGTTTTTCAGCCCGAAATAAACGCGTTTTCTCAGCCCTTAGAATCACAGTGTAACTGCCTGGCTCAGAAGAGCAAACTGAGTCAGCCCTTAACCCCAGTGTGCTGAAATTGTCAAAACGTGTTTTTCAGCAGAAATAAACACGTTTTGGCAACTTTGGTCACCACCATGTAAGTTATAGGGCAGGAACAGCACAGTTTTCAAAACGTGTTTTTCAGCCCGAAATAAACGCGTTTTCTCAGCCCTTAGAATCACAGTGTAACTGCCTGGCTCAGAAGAGCAAACTGAGTCAGCCCTTAACCCCAGTGTGCTGAAATTGTCAAAACGTGTTTTTCAGCAGAAATAAACACGTTTTGGCAACTTTGGTCACCACCATGTAAGTTATAGGGCAGGAACAGCACAGTTTTCAAAACGTGTTTTTCAGCCCGAAATAAACGCGTTTTCTCAACCCTTAGAATCACAGTGTAACTGCCTGGCTCAGAAGAGCAAACTGAGTCAGCCCTTAACCCCAGTGTGCTGAAATTGTCAAAACGTGTTTTTCAGCAGAAATAAACACGTTTTGGCAACTTTGGTCACCACCATGTAAGTTATAGGGCAGGAACAGCACAGTTTTCAAAACGTGTTTTTCAGCCCGAAATAAACGCGTTTTCTCAGCCCTTAGAATCACAGTGTAACTGCCTGGCTCAGAAGAGCACACTGAGTCAGCCCTTAACCCCAGTGTGCTGAAATTGTCTAAACGTGTTTTACAGCAGAAATAAACACGTTTTGGCAACTTTGGTCACCACCATGTAAGTTATAGGGCAGGAACAGCACAGTTTTCAAAACGTGTTTTTCAGCCCGAAATAAACGCGTTTTCTCAGCCCTTAGAATCACAGTGTAACTGCCTGGCTCAGAAGAGCAAACTGAGTCAGCCCTTAACCCCAGTGTGCTGAAATTGTCAAAACGTGTTTTTCAGCAGAAATAAACACGTTTTGGCAACTTTGGTCACCACCATGTAAGTTATAGGGCAGGAACAGCACAGTTTTCAAAACGTGTTTTTCAGCCCGAAATAAACGCGTTTTCTCAGCCCTTAGAATCACAGTGTAACTGCCTGGCTCAGAAGAGCAAACTGAGTCAGCCCTTAACCCCAGTGTGCTGAAATTGTCAAAACGTGTTTTTCAGCAGAAATAAACACGTTTTGGCAACTTTGGTCACCACCATGTAAGTTATAGGGCAGGAACAGCACAGTTTTCAAAACGTGTTTTTCAGCCCGAAATAAACGCGTTTTCTCAGCCCTTAGAATCACAGTGTAACTGCCTGGCTCAGAAGAGCAAACTGAGTCAGCCCTTAACCCCAGTGTGCTGAAATTGTCAAAACGTGTTTTTCAGCAGAAATAAACACGTTTTGGCAACTTTGGTCACCACCATGTAAGTTATAGGGCAGGAACAGCACAGTTTTCAAAACGTGTTTTTCAGCCCGAAATAAACGCGTTTTCTCAGCCCTTAGAATCACAGTGTAACTGCCTGGCTCAGAAGAGCACACTGAGTCAGCCCTTAACCCCAGTGTGCTGAAATTGTCTAAACGTGTTTTACAGCAGAAATAAACACGTTTTGGCAACTTTGGTCACCACCATGTAAGTTATAGGGCAGGAACAGCACAGTTTTCAAAACGTGATTTTCAGCCCGAAATAAACGCGTTTTCTCAGCCCTTAGAATCACAGTGTAAATGCCTGGCTCAGAAGAGCAAACTGAGTCAGCCCTTAACCCCAGTGTGCTGAAATTGTCAAAACGTGTTTTTCAGCAGAAATAAACACGTTTTGGCAACTTTGGTCACCACCATGTAAGTTATATGGCAGGAACAGCACAGTTTTCAAAACGTGTTTTTCAGCCCGAAATAAACGCGTTTTCTCAGCTCTTAGAATCGCAGTGTAACTGCCTGTCTCAGAAGAGCACACTGAGTCAGCCCTTAACCCCAGTGTGCTGAAATTGTCAAAACGTGTTTTACAGCAGAAATAAACACGTTTTGGCAACTTTGGTCAGCACCATGTAACTTATAGGGCAGGAACAGCACAGTTTTCAAAACGTGTTTTTCAGCCCGAAATAAACGCGTTTTCTCAGCCCTTAGAATCACAGTGTAAATGCCTGGCTCAGAAGAGCACACTGAGTCAGCCCTTAACCCCAGTGTGCTGAAATTGTCAAAACGTGTTTTTCAGCAGAAATAAACACGTTTTGGCAACTTTGGTCACCACCATGTAAGTTATATGGCAGGAACAGCACAGTTTTCAAAACGTGTTTTTCAGCCCGAAATAAACGCGTTTTCTCAGCCCTTAGAATCACAGTGTAACTGCCTGTCTCAGAAGAGCACAGTGAGTCAGCCCTTAACCCCAGTGTGCTGAAATTGTCAAAACGTGTTTTACAGCAGAAATAAACACGTTTTGGCAACTTTGGTCACCACCATGTAAGTTATATGGCAGGAACAGCACAGTTTTCAAAACGTGTTTTTCAGCCCGAAATAAACGCGTTTTCTCAGCCCTTAGAATCACAGTGTAACTGCCTGTCTCAGAAGAGCACAGTGAGTCAGCCCTTAACCCCAGTGTGCTGAAATTGTCAAAACGTGTTTTTCAGCAGAAATAAACACGTTTTGGCAACTTTGGTCACCACCATGTAAGTTATATGGCATGAACAGCACAGTTTTCAAAACGTCTTTTTCAGCCCGAAATAAACGCGTTTTCTCAGCTCTTAGAATCGCAGTGTAACTGCCTGTCTCAGAAGAGCACAGTGAGTCAGCCCTTAACCCCAGTGTGCTGAAATTGTCAAAACGTGTTTTACAGCAGAAATAAACACGTTTTGGCAACTTTGGTCACCACCATGTAACTTATAGGGCAGGAACAGCACAGTTTTCAAAACGTGTTTTTCAGCCCGAAATAAACGCGTTTTCTCAGCCCTTAGAATCACAGTGTAACTGCCTGTCTCAGAAGAGCACACTGAGTCAGCCCTTAACCCCAGTGTGCTGAAATTGTCAAAACGTGTTTTACAGCAGAAATAAACACGTTTTGGCAACTTTGGTCAGCACCATGTAACTTATAGGGCAGGAACAGCACAGTTTTCAAAACGTGTTTTTCAGCCCGAAATAAACGCGTTTTCTCAGCCCTTAGAATCACAGTGTAACTGCCTGGCTCAGAAGAGCACACTGAGTCAGCCCTTAACCCCAGTGTGCTGAAATTGTCAAAACGTGTTTTTCAGCAGAAATAAACACGTTTTGGCAACTTTGGTTACCACCATGTAAGTTATAGGGCAGGAACAGCACAGTTTTCAAAACGTGTTTTTCAGCCCGAAATAAACGCGTTTTCTCAGCCCTTAGAATCACAGTGTAACTGCCTGGCTCAGAAGAGCAAACTGAGTCAGCCCTTAACCCCAGTGTGCTGAAATTGTCAAAACGTGTTTTTCAGCAGAAATAAACACGTTTTGGCAACTTTGGTCACCACCATGTAAGTTATAGGGCAGGAACAGCACAATTTTCAAAACGTGTTTTTCAGCCCGAAATAAACGCGTTTTCTCAGCCCTTAGAATCACAGTGTAACTGCCTGGCTCAGAAGAGCAAACTGAGTCAGCCCTTAACCCCAGTGTGCTGAAATTGTCAAAACGTGTTTTTCAGCAGAAATAAACACGTTTTGGCAACTTTGGTCACCACCATGTAAGTTATAGGGCAGGAACAGCACAGTTTTCAAAACGTGTTTTTCAGCCCGAAATAAACGCGTTTTCTCAGCCCTTAGAATCACAGTGTAACTGCCTGGCTCAGAAGAGCAAACTGAGTCAGCCCTTAACCCCAGTGTGCTGAAATTGTCAAAACGTGTTTTTCAGCAGAAATAAACACGTTTTGGCAACTTTGGTCACCACCATGTAAGTTATAGGGCAGGAACAGCACAGTTTTCAAAACGTGTTTTTCAGCCCGAAATAAACGCGTTTTCTCAGCCCTTAGAATCACAGTGTAACTGCCTGGCTCAGAAGAGCACACTGAGTCAGCCCTTAACCCCAGTGTGCTGAAATTGTCTAAACGTGTTTTACAGCAGAAATAAACACGTTTTGGCAACTTTGGTCACCACCATGTAAGTTATAGGGCAGGAACAGCACAGTTTTCAAAACGTGTTTTTCAGCCCGAAATAAACGCGTTTTCTCAGCCCTTAGAATCACAGTGTAACTGCCTGGCTCAGAAGAGCAAACTGAGTCAGCCCTTAACCCCAGTGTGCTGAAATTGTCAAAACGTGTTTTTCAGCAGAAATAAACACGTTTTGGCAACTTTGGTCACCACCATGTAAGTTATAGGGCAGGAACAGCACAGTTTTCAAAACGTGTTTTTCAGCCCGAAATAAACGCGTTTTCTCAGCCCTTAGAATCACAGTGTAACTGCCTGGCTCAGAAGAGCAAACTGAGTCAGCCCTTAACCCCAGTGTGCTGAAATTGTCAAAACGTGTTTTTCAGCAGAAATAAACACGTTTTGGCAACTTTGGTCACCACCATGTAAGTTATAGGGCAGGAACAGCACAGTTTTCAAAACGTGTTTTTCAGCCCGAAATAAACGCGTTTTCTCAGCCCTTAGAATCACAGTGTAACTGCCTGGCTCAGAAGAGCAAACTGAGTCAGCCCTTAACCCCAGTGTGCTGAAATTGTCAAAACGTGTTTTTCAGCAGAAATAAACACGTTTTGGCAACTTTGGTCACCACCATGTAAGTTATAGGGCAGGAACAGCACAGTTTTCAAAACGTGTTTTTCAGCCCGAAATAAACGCGTTTTCTCAGCCCTTAGAATCACAGTGTAAATGCCTGGCTCAGAAGAGCAAACTGAGTCAGCCCTTAACCCCAGTGTGCTGAAATTGTCAAAACGTGTTTTTCAGCAGAAATAAACACGTTTTGGCAACTTTGGTCACCACCATGTAAGTTATATGGCAGGAACAGCACAGTTTTCAAAACGTGTTTTTCAGCCCGAAATAAACGCGTTTTCTCAGCTCTTAGAATCGCAGTGTAACTGCCTGTCTCAGAAGAGCACACTGAGTCAGCCCTTAACCCCAGTGTGCTGAAATTGTCAAAACGTGTTTTACAGCAGAAATAAACACGTTTTGGCAACTTTGGTCAGCACCATGTAACTTATAGGGCAGGAACAGCACAGTTTTCAAAACGTGTTTTTCAGCCCGAAATAAACGCGTTTTCTCAGCCCTTAGAATCACAGTGTAAATGCCTGGCTCAGAAGAGCACACTGAGTCAGCCCTTAACCCCAGTGTGCTGAAATTGTCAAAACGTGTTTTTCAGCAGAAATAAACACGTTTTGGCAACTTTGGTCACCACCATGTAAGTTATATGGCAGGAACAGCACAGTTTTCAAAACGTGTTTTTCAGCCCGAAATAAACGCGTTTTCTCAGCCCTTAGAATCACAGTGTAACTGCCTGTCTCAGAAGAGCACAGTGAGTCAGCCCTTAACCCCAGTGTGCTGAAATTGTCAAAACGTGTTTTTCAGCAGAAATAAACACGTTTTGGCAACTTTGGTCACCACCAGGTAAGTTATATGGCAGGAACAGCACAGTTTTCAAAACGTGTTTTTCAGCACGAAATAAACGCGTTTTCTCTGCCCTTAGAATCACAGTGTAACTGCCTGTCTCAGAAGAGCACAGTGAGTCAGCCCTTAACCCCAGTGTGCTGAAATTGTCAAAACGTGTTTTTCAGCAGAAATAAACACGTTTTGGCAACTTTGGTCACCACCAGGTAAGTTATATGGCAGGAACAGCACAGTTTTCAAAACGTGTTTTTCAGCCCGAAATAAACGCGTTTTCTCAGCTCTTAGAATCGCAGTGTAACTGCCTGTCTCAGAAGAGCACACTGAGTCAGCCCTTAACCCCAGTGTGCTGAAATTGTCAAAACGTGTTTTACAGCAGAAATAAACACGTTTTGGCAACTTTGGTCAGCACCATGTAACTTATAGGGCAGGAACAGCACACTTTTCAAAACGTGTTTTTCAGCCCGAAATAAACGCGTTTTCTCAGCCCTTAGAATCACAGTGTAACTGCCTGTCTCAGAAGAGCACAGTGAGTCAGCCCTTAACCCCAGTGTGCTGAAATTGTCAAAACGTGTTTTTCAGCAGAAATAAACACGTTTTGGCAACTTTGGTCACCACCATGTAAGTTATATGGCAGGAACAGCACAGTTTTCAAAACGTGTTTTTCAGCCCGAAATAAACGCGTTTTCTCAGCTCTTAGAATCGCAGTGTAACTGCCTGTCTCAGAAGAGCACAGTGAGTCAGCCCTTAACCCCAGTGTGCTGAAATTGTCAAAACGTGTTTTACAGCAGAAATAAACACGTTTTGGCAACTTTGGTCACCACCATGTAAGTTATATGGCATGAACAGCACAGTTTTCAAAACGTGTTTTTCAGCCCGAAATAAACGCGTTTTCTCAGCTCTTAGAATCGCAGTGTAACTGCCTGTCTCAGAAGAGCACAGTGAGTCAGCCCTTAACCCCAGTGTGCTGAAATTGTCAAAACGTGTTTTTCAGCAGAAATAAACACGTTTTGGCAACTTTGGTCACCACCATGTAAGTTATATGGCAGGAACAGCACAGTTTTCAAAACGTGTTTTTCAGCCCGAAATAAACGCGTTTTCTCAGCTCTTAGAATCGCAGTGTAACTGCCTGTCTCAGAAGAGCACACTGAGTCAGCCCTTAACCCCAGTGTGCTGAAATTGTCAAAACGTGTTTTACAGCAGAAATAAACACGTTTTGGCAACTTTGGTCAGCACCATGTAACTTATAGGGCAGGAACAGCACAGTTTTCAAAACGTGTTTTTCAGCCCGAAATAAACGCGTTTTCTCAGCCCTTAGAATCACAGTGTAACTGCCTGGCTCAGAAGAGCACACTGAGTCAGCCCTTAACCCCAGTGTGCTGAAATTGTCAAAACGTGTTTTTCAGCAGAAATAAACACGTTTTGGCAACTTTGGTCACCACCATGTAAGTTATATGGCAGGAACAGCACAGTTTTCAAAACGTGTTTTTCAGCCCGAAATAAACGCGTTTTCTCAGCCCTTAGAATCACAGTGTAACTGCCTGTCTCAGAAGAGCACAGTGAGTCAGCCCTTAACCCCAGTGTGCTGAAATTGTCAAAACGTGTTTTTCAGCAGAAATAAACACGTTTTGGCAACTTTGGTCACCACCAGGTAAGTTATATGGCAGGAACAGCACAGTTTTCAAAACGTGTTTTTCAGCACGAAATAAACGCGTTTTCTCTGCCCTTAGAATCACAGTGTAACTGCCTGTCTCAGAAGAGCACAGTGAGTCAGCCCTTAACCCCAGTGTGCTGAAATTGTCAAAACGTGTTTTTCAGCAGAAATAAACACGTTTTGGCAACTTTGGTCACCACCAGGTAAGTTATATGGCAGGAACAGCACAGTTTTCAAAACGTGTTTTTCAGCCCGAAATAAACGCGTTTTCTCAGCTCTTAGAATCGCAGTGTAACTGCCTGTCTCAGAAGAGCACACTGAGTCAGCCCTTAACCCCAGTGTGCTGAAATTGTCAAAACGTGTTTTACAGCAGAAATAAACACGTTTTGGCAACTTTGGTCAGCACCATGTAACTTATAGGGCAGGAACAGCACAGTTTTCAAAACGTGTTTTTCAGCCCGAAATAAACGCGTTTTCTCAGCCCTTAGAATCACAGTGTAACTGCCTGTCTCAGAAGAGCACAGTGAGTCAGCCCTTAACCCCAGTGTGCTGAAATTGTCAAAACGTGTTTTTCAGCAGAAATAAACACGTTTTGGCAACTTTGGTCACCACCATGTAAGTTATATGGCAGGAACAGCACAGTTTTCAAAACGTGTTTTTCAGCCCGAAATAAACGCGTTTTCTCAGCTCTTAGAATCGCAGTGTAACTGCCTGTCTCAGAAGAGCACAGTGAGTCAGCCCTTAACCCCAGTGTGCTGAAATTGTCAAAACGTGTTTTACAGCAGAAATAAACACGTTTTGGCAACTTTGGTCACCACCATGTAAGTTATATGGCATGAACAGCACAGTTTTCAAAACGTGTTTTTCAGCCCGAAATAAACGCGTTTTCTCAGCTCTTAGAATCGCAGTGTAACTGCCTGTCTCAGAAGAGCACACTGAGTCAGCCCTTAACCCCAGTGTGCTGAAATTGTCAAAACGTGTTTTTCAGCAGAAATAAACACGTTTTGGCAACTTTGGTCACCACCATGTAAGTTATATGGCAGGAACAGCACAGTTTTCAAAACGTGTTTTTCAGCCCGAAATAAACGCGTTTTCTCAGCCCTTAGAATCACAGTGTAACTGCCTGTCTCAGAAGAGCACAGTGAGTCAGCCCTTAACCCCAGTGTGCTGAAATTGTCAAAACGTGTTTTTCAGCAGAAATAAACACGTTTTGGCAACTTTGGTCACCACCAGGTAAGTTATATGGCAGGAACAGCACAGTTTTCAAAACGTGTTTTTCAGCCCGAAATAAACGCGTTTTCTCTGCCCTTAGAATCACAGTGTAACTGCCTGTCTCAGAAGAGCACAGTGAGTCAGCCCTTAACCCCAGTGTGCTGAAATTGTCAAAACGTGTTTTTCAGCAGAAATAAACACGTTTTGGCAACTTTGGTCACCACCAGGTAAGTTATATGGCAGGAACAGCACAGTTTTCAAAACGTGTTTTTCAGCCCGAAATAAACGCGTTTTCTCAGCTCTTAGAATCGCAGTGTAACTGCCTGTCTCAGAAGAGCACACTGAGTCAGCCCTTAACCCCAGTGTGCTGAAATTGTCAAAACGTGTTTTACAGCAGAAATAAACACGTTTTGGCAACTTTGGTCAGCACCATGTAACTTATAGGGCAGGAACAGCACAGTTTTCAAAACGTGTTTTTCAGCCCGAAATAAACGCGTTTTCTCAGCCCTTAGAATCACAGTGTAACTGCCTGTCTCAGAAGAGCACAGTGAGTCAGCCCTTAACCCCAGTGTGCTGAAATTGTCAAAACGTGTTTTTCAGCAGAAATAAACACGTTTTGGCAACTTTGGTCACCACCATGTAAGTTATATGGCAGGAACAGCACAGTTTTCAAAACGTGTTTTTCAGCCCGAAATAAACGCGTTTTCTCAGCTCTTAGAATCGCAGTGTAACTGCCTGTCTCAGAAGAGCACAGTGAGTCAGCCCTTAACCCCAGTGTGCTGAAATTGTCAAAACGTGTTTTACAGCAGAAATAAACACGTTTTGGCAACTTTGGTCACCACCATGTAAGTTATATGGCATGAACAGCACAGTTTTCAAAACGTGTTTTTCAGCCCGAAATAAACGCGTTTTCTCAGCTCTTAGAATCGCAGTGTAACTGCCTGTCTCAGAAGAGCACAGTGAGTCAGCCCTTAACCCCAGTGTGCTGAAATTGTCAAAACGTGTTTTACAGCAGAAATAAACACGTTTTGGCAACTTTGGTCACCACCATGTAACTTATAGGGCAGGAACAGCACAGTTTTCAAAACGTGTTTTTCAGCCCGAAATAAACGCGTTTTCTCAGCCCTTAGAATCACAGTGTAACTGCCTGTCTCAGAAGAGCACACTGAGTCAGCCCTTAACCCCAGTGTGCTGAAATTGTCAAAACGTGTTTTACAGCAGAAATAAACACGTTTTGGCAACTTTGGTCAGCACCATGTAACTTATAGGGCAGGAACAGCACAGTTTTCAAAACGTGTTTTTCAGCCCGAAATAAACGCGTTTTCTCAGCCCTTAGAATCACAGTGTAACTGCCTGGCTCAGAAGAGCACACTGAGTCAGCCCTTAACCCCAGTGTGCTGAAATTGTCAAAACGTGTTTTTCAGCAGAAATAAACACGTTTTGGCAACTTTGGTCACCACCATGTAAGTTATAGGGCAGGAACAGCACAGTTTTCAAAACGTGTTTTTCAGCCCGAAATAAACGCGTTTTCTCAGCCCTTAGAATCACAGTGTAACTGCCTGGCTCAGAAGAGCAAACTGAGTCAGCCCTTAACCCCAGTGTGCTGAAATTGTCAAAACGTGTTTTTCAGCAGAAATAAACACGTTTTGGCAACTTTGGTCACCACCATGTAAGTTATATGGCAGGAACAGCACAGTTTTCAAAACGTGTTTTTCAGCCCGAAATAAACGCGTTTTCTCAGCTCTTAGAATCGCAGTGTAACTGCCTGTCTCAGAAGAGCACACTGAGTCAGCCCTTAACCCCAGTGTGCTGAAATTGTCAAAACGTGTTTTACAGCAGAAATAAACACGTTTTGGCAACTTTGGTCAGCACCATGTAACTTATAGGGCAGGAACAGCACAGTTTTCAAAACGTGTTTTTCAGCCCGAAATAAACGCGTTTTCTCAGCCCTTAGAATCACAGTGTAACTGCCTGGCTCAGAAGAGCACACTGAGTCAGCCCTTAACCCCAGTGTGCTGAAATTGTCAAAACGTGTTTTTCAGCAGAAATAAACACGTTTTGGCAACTTTGGTCACCACCATGTAAGTTATATGGCAGGAACAGCACAGTTTTCAAAACGTGTTTTTCAGCCCGAAATAAACGCGTTTTCTCAGCCCTTAGAATCACAGTGTAACTGCCTGTCTCAGAAGAGCACAGTGAGTCAGCCCTTAACCCCAGTGTGCTGAAATTGTCAAAACGTGTTTTTCAGCAGAAATAAACACGTTTTGGCAACTTTGGTCACCACCATGTAAGTTATATGGCATGAACAGCACAGTTTTCAAAACGTCTTTTTCAGCCCGAAATAAACGCGTTTTCTCAGCTCTTAGAATCGCAGTGTAACTGCCTGTCTCAGAAGAGCACAGTGAGTCAGCCCTTAACCCCAGTGTGCTGAAATTGTCAAAACGTGTTTTACAGCAGAAATAAACACGTTTTGGCAACTTTGGTCACCACCATGTAACTTATAGGGCAGGAACAGCACAGTTTTCAAAACGTGTTTTTCAGCCCGAAATAAACGCGTTTTCTCAGCCCTTAGAATCACAGTGTAACTGCCTGTCTCAGAAGAGCACACTGAGTCAGCCCTTAACCCCAGTGTGCTGAAATTGTCAAAACGTGTTTTACAGCAGAAATAAACACGTTTTGGCAACTTTGGTCAGCACCATGTAACTTATAGGGCAGGAACAGCACAGTTTTCAAAACGTGTTTTTCAGCCCGAAATAAACGCGTTTTCTCAGCCCTTAGAATCACAGTGTAACTGCCTGGCTCAGAAGAGCACACTGAGTCAGCCCTTAACCCCAGTGTGCTGAAATTGTCAAAACGTGTTTTTCAGCAGAAATAAACACGTTTTGGCAACTTTGGTCACCACCATGTAAGTTATAGGGCAGGAACAGCACAGTTTTCAAAACGTGTTTTTCAGCCCGAAATAAACGCGTTTTCTCAGCCCTTAGAATCACAGTGTAACTGCCTGGCTCAGAAGAGCAAACTGAGTCAGCCCTTAACCCCAGTGTGCTGAAATTGTCAAAACGTGTTTTTCAGCAGAAATAAACACGTTTTGGCAACTTTGGTCACCACCATGTAAGTTATAGGGCAGGAACAGCACAGTTTTCAAAACGTGTTTTTCAGCCCGAAATAAACGCGTTTTCTCAGCCCTTAGAATCACAGTGTAACTGCCTGGCTCAGAAGAGCACACTGAGTCAGCCCTTAACCCCAGTGTGCTGAAATTGTCTAAACGTGTTTTACAGCAGAAATAAACACGTTTTGG
Organism: Atractosteus spatula; assembly: GCF_055471065.1. Classification (NCBI taxonomy): domain Eukaryota; kingdom Metazoa; phylum Chordata; class Actinopteri; order Semionotiformes; family Lepisosteidae; genus Atractosteus; species Atractosteus spatula. The sequence continues at coordinate 1,301,225 of NW_028296646.1, read as the reverse complement.
CAACTTTGGTCACCACCATGTAAGTTATAGGGCAGGAACAGCACAGTTTTCAAAACGTGTTTTTCAGCCCGAAATAAACGCGTTTTCTCAGCCCTTAGAATCACAGTGTAAATGCCTGGCTCAGAAGAGCAAACTGAGTCAGCCCTTAACCCCAGTGTGCTGAAATTGTCAAAACGTGTTTTTCAGCAGAAATAAACACGTTTTGGCAACTTTGGTCACCACCATGTAAGTTATATGGCAGGAACAGCACAGTTTTCAAAACGTGTTTTTCAGCCCGAAATAAACGCGTTTTCTCAGCTCTTAGAATCGCAGTGTAACTGCCTGTCTCAGAAGAGCACACTGAGTCAGCCCTTAACCCCAGTGTGCTGAAATTGTCAAAACGTGTTTTACAGCAGAAATAAACACGTTTTGGCAACTTTGGTCAGCACCATGTAACTTATAGGGCAGGAACAGCACAGTTTTCAAAACGTGTTTTTCAGCCCGAAATAAACGCGTTTTCTCAGCCCTTAGAATCACAGTGTAACTGCCTGGCTCAGAAGAGCACACTGAGTCAGCCCTTAACCCCAGTGTGCTGAAATTGTCAAAACGTGTTTTTCAGCAGAAATAAACACGTTTTGGCAACTTTGGTCACCACCATGTAAGTTATATGGCAGGAACAGCACAGTTTTCAAAACGTGTTTTTCAGCCCGAAATAAACGCGTTTTCTCAGCCCTTAGAATCACAGTGTAACTGCCTGTCTCAGAAGAGCACAGTGAGTCAGCCCTTAACCCCAGTGTGCTGAAATTGTCAAAACGTGTTTTTCAGCAGAAATAAACACGTTTTGGCAACTTTGGTCACCACCAGGTAAGTTATATGGCAGGAACAGCACAGTTTTCAAAACGTGTTTTTCAGCACGAAATAAACGCGTTTTCTCTGCCCTTAGAATCACAGTGTAACTGCCTGTCTCAGAAGAGCACAGTGAGTCAGCCCTTAACCCCAGTGTGCTGAAATTGTCAAAACGTGTTTTTCAGCAGAAATAAACACGTTTTGGCAACTTTGGTCACCACCAGGTAAGTTATATGGCAGGAACAGCACAGTTTTCAAAACGTGTTTTTCAGCCCGAAATAAACGCGTTTTCTCAGCTCTTAGAATCGCAGTGTAACTGCCTGTCTCAGAAGAGCACACTGAGTCAGCCCTTAACCCCAGTGTGCTGAAATTGTCAAAACGTGTTTTACAGCAGAAATAAACACGTTTTGGCAACTTTGGTCAGCACCATGTAACTTATAGGGCAGGAACAGCACAGTTTTCAAAACGTGTTTTTCAGCCCGAAATAAACGCGTTTTCTCAGCCCTTAGAATCACAGTGTAACTGCCTGTCTCAGAAGAGCACAGTGAGTCAGCCCTTAACCCCAGTGTGCTGAAATTGTCAAAACGTGTTTTTCAGCAGAAATAAACACGTTTTGGCAACTTTGGTCACCACCATGTAAGTTATATGGCAGGAACAGCACAGTTTTCAAAACGTGTTTTTCAGCCCGAAATAAACGCGTTTTCTCAGCTCTTAGAATCGCAGTGTAACTGCCTGTCTCAGAAGAGCACAGTGAGTCAGCCCTTAACCCCAGTGTGCTGAAATTGTCAAAACGTGTTTTACAGCAGAAATAAACACGTTTTGGCAACTTTGGTCACCACCATGTAAGTTATATGGCATGAACAGCACAGTTTTCAAAACGTGTTTTTCAGCCCGAAATAAACGCGTTTTCTCAGCCCTTAGAATCGCAGTGTAACTGCCTGTCTCAGAAGAGCACAGTGAGTCAGCCCTTAACCCCAGTGTGCTGAAATTGTCAAAACGTGTTTTACAGCAGAAATAAACACGTTTTGGCAACTTTGGTCACCACCATGTAACTTATAGGGCAGGAACAGCACAGTTTTCAAAACGTGTTTTTCAGCCCGAAATAAACGCGTTTTCTCAGCCCTTAGAATCACAGTGTAACTGCCTGTCTCAGAAGAGCACACTGAGTCAGCCCTTAACCCCAGTGTGCTGAAATTGTCAAAACGTGTTTTTCAGCAGAAATAAACACGTTTTGGCAACTTTGGTCACCACCAGGTAAGTTATATGGCAGGAACAGCACAGTTTTCAAAACGTGTTTTTCAGCCCGAAATAAACGCGTTTTCTCTGCCCTTAGAATCACAGTGTAACTGCCTGTCTCAGAAGAGCACAGTGAGTCAGCCCTTAACCCCAGTGTGCTGAAATTGTCAAAACGTGTTTTTCAGCAGAAATAAACACGTTTTGGCAACTTTGGTCACCACCATGTAAGTTATATGGCAGGAACAGCACAGTTTTCAAAACGTGTTTTTCAGCTCGAAATAAACGCGTTTTCTCAGCCCTTAGAATCACAGTGTAACTGCCTGGCTCAGAAGAGCACACTGAGTCAGCCCTTAACCCCAGTGTGCTGAAATTGTCAAAACGTGTTTTACAGCAGAAATAAACACGTTTTGGCAACTTTGGTCACCACCATGTAAGTTATAGGGCAGGAACAGCACAGTTTTCAAAACGTGTTTTTCAGCCCGAAATAAACGCGTTTTCTCAGCCCTTAGAATCACAGTGTAACTGCCTGGCTCAGAAGAGCAAACTGAGTCAGCCCTTAACCCCAGTGTGCTGAAATTGTCAAAACGTGTTTTTCAGCAGAAATAAACACGTTTTGGCAACTTTGGTCACCACCATGTAAGTTATAGGGCAGGAACAGCACAGTTTTCAAAACGTGTTTTTCAGCCCGAAATAAACGCGTTTTCTCAGCCCTTAGAATCACAGTGTAACTGCCTGGCTCAGAAGAGCAAACTGAGTCAGCCCTTAACCCCAGTGTGCTGAAATTGTCAAAACGTGTTTTTCAGCAGAAATAAACACGTTTTGGCAACTTTGGTCACCACCAGGTAAGTTATATGGCAGGAACAGCACAGTTTTCAAAACGTGTTTTTCAGCCCGAAATAAACGCGTTTTCTCAGCTCTTAGAATCGCAGTGTAACTGCCTGGCTCAGAAGAGCACACTGAGTCAGCCCTTAACCCCAGTGTGCTGAAATTGTCAAAACGTGTTTTACAGCAGAAATAAACACGTTTTGGCAACTTTGGTCAGCACCATGTAACTTATAGGGCAGGAACAGCACAGTTTTCAAAACGTGTTTTTCAGCCCGAAATAAACGCGTTTTCTCAGCCCTTAGAATCACAGTGTAACTGCCTGTCTCAGAAGAGCACAGTGAGTCAGCCCTTAACCCCAGTGTGCTGAAATTGTCAAAACGTGTTTTTCAGCAGAAATAAACACGTTTTGGCAACTTTGGTCACCACCATGTAAGTTATATGGCAGGAACAGCACAGTTTTCAAAACGTGTTTTTCAGCCCGAAATAAACGCGTTTTCTCAGCCCTTAGAATCGCAGTGTAACTGCCTGTCTCAGAAGAGCACAGTGAGTCAGCCCTTAACCCCAGTGTGCTGAAATTGTCAAAACGTGTTTTACAGCAGAAATAAACACGTTTTGGCAACTTTGGTCACCACCATGTAACTTATAGGGCAGGAACAGCACAGTTTTCAAAACGTGTTTTTCAGCCCGAAATAAACGCGTTTTCTCAGCCCTTAGAATCACAGTGTAACTGCCTGGCTCAGAAGAGCAAACTGAGTCAGCCCTTAACCCCAGTGTGCTGAAATTGTCAAAACGTGTTTTTCAGCAGAAATAAACACGTTTTGGCAACTTTGGTCCCCACCATGTAAGTTATAGGGCAGGAACAGCACAGTTTTCAAAACGTGTTTTTCAGCCCGAAATAAACGCGTTTTCTCAGCCCTTAGAATCACAGTGTAACTGCCTGGCTCAGAAGAGCACACTGAGTCAGCCCTTAACCCCAGTGTGCTGAAATTGTCTAAACGTGTTTTACAGCAGAAATAAACACGTTTTGGCAACTTTGGTCACCACCATGTAAGTTATAGGGCAGGAACAGCACAGTTTTCAAAACGTGTTTTTCAGCCCGAAATAAACGCGTTTTCTCAGCCCTTAGAATCACAGTGTAAATGCCTGGCTCAGAAGAGCAAACTGAGTCAGCCCTTAACCCCAGTGTGCTGAAATTGTCAAAACGTGTTTTTCAGCAGAAATAAACACGTTTTGGCAACTTTGGTCACCACCATGTAAGTTATATGGCAGGAACAGCACAGTTTTCAAAACGTGTTTTTCAGCCCGAAATAAACGCGTTTTCTCAGCTCTTAGAATCGCAGTGTAACTGCCTGTCTCAGAAGAGCACACTGAGTCAGCCCTTAACCCCAGTGTGCTGAAATTGTCAAAACGTGTTTTTCAGCAGAAATAAACACGTTTTGGCAACTTTGGTCACCACCAGGTAAGTTATATGGCAGGAACAGCACAGTTTTCAAAACGTGTTTTTCAGCCCGAAATAAACGCGTTTTCTCAGCTCTTAGAATCGCAGTGTAACTGCCTGTCTCAGAAGAGCACACTGAGTCAGCCCTTAACCCCAGTGTGCTGAAATTGTCAAAACGTGTTTTACAGCAGAAATAAACACGTTTTGGCAACTTTGGTCAGCACCATGTAACTTATAGGGCAGGAACAGCACAGTTTTCAAAACGTGTTTTTCAGCCCGAAATAAACGCGTTTTCTCAGCCCTTAGAATCACAGTGTAACTGCCTGTCTCAGAAGAGCACAGTGAGTCAGCCCTTAACCCCAGTGTGCTGAAATTGTCAAAACGTGTTTTTCAGCAGAAATAAACACGTTTTGGCAACTTTGGTCACCACCATGTAAGTTATATGGCAGGAACAGCACAGTTTTCAAAACGTGTTTTTCAGCCCGAAATAAACGCGTTTTCTCAGCTCTTAGAATCGCAGTGTAACTGCCTGTCTCAGAAGAGCACAGTGAGTCAGCCCTTAACCCCAGTGTGCTGAAATTGTCAAAACGTGTTTTACAGCAGAAATAAACACGTTTTGGCAACTTTGGTCACCACCATGTAAGTTATATGGCATGAACAGCACAGTTTTCAAAACGTGTTTTTCAGCCCGAAATAAACGCGTTTTCTCAGCCCTTAGAATCGCAGTGTAACTGCCTGTCTCAGAAGAGCACAGTGAGTCAGCCCTTAACCCCAGTGTGCTGAAATTGTCAAAACGTGTTTTACAGCAGAAATAAACACGTTTTGGCAACTTTGGTCACCACCATGTAACTTATAGGGCAGGAACAGCACAGTTTTCAAAACGTGTTTTTCAGCCCGAAATAAACGCGTTTTCTCAGCCCTTAGAATCACAGTGTAACTGCCTGTCTCAGAAGAGCACACTGAGTCAGCCCTTAACCCCAGTGTGCTGAAATTGTCAAAACGTGTTTTACAGCAGAAATAAACACGTTTTGGCAACTTTGGTCAGCACCATGTAACTTATAGGGCAGGAACAGCACAGTTTTCAAAACGTGTTTTTCAGCCCGAAATAAACGCGTTTTCTCAGCCCTTAGAATCACAGTGTAACTGCCTGGCTCAGAAGAGCACACTGAGTCAGCCCTTAACCCCAGTGTGCTGAAATTGTCAAAACGTGTTTTTCAGCAGAAATAAACACGTTTTGGCAACTTTGGTCACCACCATGTAAGTTATAGGGCAGGAACAGCACAGTTTTCAAAACGTGTTTTTCAGCCCGAAATAAACGCGTTTTCTCAGCCCTTAGAATCACAGTGTAACTGCCTGGCTCAGAAGAGCAAACTGAGTCAGCCCTTAACCCCAGTGTGCTGAAATTGTCAAAACGTGTTTTTCAGCAGAAATAAACACGTTTTGGCAACTTTGGTCACCACCAGGTAAGTTATATGGCAGGAACAGCACAGTTTTCAAAACGTGTTTTTCAGCCCGAAATAAACGCGTTTTCTCAGCTCTTAGAATCGCAGTGTAACTGCCTGGCTCAGAAGAGCAAACTGAGTCAGCCCTTAACCCCAGTGTGCTGAAATTGTCAAAACGTGTTTTTCAGCAGAAATAAACACGTTTTGGCAACTTTGGTCACCACCATGTAAGTTATAGGGCAGGAACAGCACAGTTTTCAAAACGTGTTTTTCAGCCCGAAATAAACGCGTTTTCTCAGCCCTTAGAATCACAGTGTAACTGCCTGGCTCAGAAGAGCAAACTGAGTCAGCCCTTAACCCCAGTGTGCTGAAATTGTCAAAACGTGTTTTTCAGCAGAAATAAACACGTTTTGGCAACTTTGGTCACCACCAGGTAAGTTATATGGCAGGAACAGCACAGTTTTCAAAACGTGTTTTTCAGCCCGAAATAAACGCGTTTTCTCAGCTCTTAGAATCGCAGTGTAACTGCCTGTCTCAGAAGAGCACACTGAGTCAGCCCTTAACCCCAGTGTGCTGAAATTGTCAAAACGTGTTTTACAGCAGAAATAAACACGTTTTGGCAACTTTGGTCAGCACCATGTAACTTATAGGGCAGGAACAGCACAGTTTTCAAAACGTGTTTTTCAGCCCGAAATAAACGCGTTTTCTCAGCCCTTAGAATCACAGTGTAACTGCCTGTCTCAGAAGAGCACAGTGAGTCAGCCCTTAACCCCAGTGTGCTGAAATTGTCAAAACGTGTTTTTCAGCAGAAATAAACACGTTTTGGCAACTTTGGTCACCACCATGTAAGTTATATGGCAGGAACAGCACAGTTTTCAAAACGTGTTTTTCAGCCCGAAATAAACGCGTTTTCTCAGCCCTTAGAATCGCAGTGTAACTGCCTGTCTCAGAAGAGCACAGTGAGTCAGCCCTTAACCCCAGTGTGCTGAAATTGTCAAAACGTGTTTTACAGCAGAAATAAACACGTTTTGGCAACTTTGGTCACCACCATGTAACTTATAGGGCAGGAACAGCACAGTTTTCAAAACGTGTTTTTCAGCCCGAAATAAACGCGTTTTCTCAGCCCTTAGAATCACAGTGTAACTGCCTGGCTCAGAAGAGCAAACTGAGTCAGCCCTTAACCCCAGTGTGCTGAAATTGTCAAAACGTGTTTTTCAGCAGAAATAAACACGTTTTGGCAACTTTGGTCCCCACCATGTAAGTTATAGGGCAGGAACAGCACAGTTTTCAAAACGTGTTTTTCAGCCCGAAATAAACGCGTTTTCTCAGCCCTTAGAATCACAGTGTAACTGCCTGGCTCAGAAGAGCACACTGAGTCAGCCCTTAACCCCAGTGTGCTGAAATTGTCTAAACGTGTTTTACAGCAGAAATAAACACGTTTTGGCAACTTTGGTCACCACCATGTAAGTTATAGGGCAGGAACAGCACAGTTTTCAAAACGTGTTTTTCAGCCCGAAATAAACGCGTTTTCTCAGCCCTTAGAATCACAGTGTAAATGCCTGGCTCAGAAGAGCAAACTGAGTCAGCCCTTAACCCCAGTGTGCTGAAATTGTCAAAACGTGTTTTTCAGCAGAAATAAACACGTTTTGGCAACTTTGGTCACCACCATGTAAGTTATATGGCAGGAACAGCACAGTTTTCAAAACGTGTTTTTCAGCCCGAAATAAACGCGTTTTCTCAGCTCTTAGAATCGCAGTGTAACTGCCTGTCTCAGAAGAGCACACTGAGTCAGCCCTTAACCCCAGTGTGCTGAAATTGTCAAAACGTGTTTTACAGCAGAAATAAACACGTTTTGGCAACTTTGGTCAGCACCATGTAACTTATAGGGCAGGAACAGCACAGTTTTCAAAACGTGTTTTTCAGCCCGAAATAAACGCGTTTTCTCAGCCCTTAGAATCACAGTGTAACTGCCTGGCTCAGAAGAGCACACTGAGTCAGCCCTTAACCCCAGTGTGCTGAAATTGTCAAAACGTGTTTTTCAGCAGAAATAAACACGTTTTGGCAACTTTGGTCACCACCATGTAAGTTATATGGCAGGAACAGCACAGTTTTCAAAACGTGTTTTTCAGCCCGAAATAAACGCGTTTTCTCAGCCCTTAGAATCACAGTGTAACTGCCTGTCTCAGAAGAGCACAGTGAGTCAGCCCTTAACCCCAGTGTGCTGAAATTGTCAAAACGTGTTTTTCAGCAGAAATAAACACGTTTTGGCAACTTTGGTCACCACCAGGTAAGTTATATGGCAGGAACAGCACAGTTTTCAAAACGTGTTTTTCAGCACGAAATAAACGCGTTTTCTCTGCCCTTAGAATCACAGTGTAACTGCCTGTCTCAGAAGAGCACAGTGAGTCAGCCCTTAACCCCAGTGTGCTGAAATTGTCAAAACGTGTTTTTCAGCAGAAATAAACACGTTTTGGCAACTTTGGTCACCACCAGGTAAGTTATATGGCAGGAACAGCACAGTTTTCAAAACGTGTTTTTCAGCCCGAAATAAACGCGTTTTCTCAGCTCTTAGAATCGCAGTGTAACTGCCTGTCTCAGAAGAGCACACTGAGTCAGCCCTTAACCCCAGTGTGCTGAAATTGTCAAAACGTGTTTTACAGCAGAAATAAACACGTTTTGGCAACTTTGGTCAGCACCATGTAACTTATAGGGCAGGAACAGCACAGTTTTCAAAACGTGTTTTTCAGCCCGAAATAAACGCGTTTTCTCAGCCCTTAGAATCACAGTGTAACTGCCTGTCTCAGAAGAGCACAGTGAGTCAGCCCTTAACCCCAGTGTGCTGAAATTGTCAAAACGTGTTTTACAGCAGAAATAAACACGTTTTGGCAACTTTGGTCACCACCATGTAAGTTATAGGGCATTAACAGCACAGTTTTCAAAACGTGTTTTTCAGCCCGAAATAAACGCGTTTTCTCAGCCCTTAGAATCACAGTGTAACTGCCTGGCTCAGAAGAGCAAACTGAATCAGCCCTTAACCCCAGTGTGCTGAAATTGTCAAAACGTGTTTTTCAGCAGAAATAAACACGTTTTGGCAACTTTGGTCACCACCATGTAAGTTATAGGGCAGGAACAGCACAGTTTTCAAAACGTGTTTTTCAGCCCGAAATAAACGCGTTTTCTCAGCTCTTAGAATCGCAGTGTAACTGCCTGTCTCAGAAGAGCACACTGAGTCAGCCCTTAACCCCAGTGTGCTGAAATTGTCAAAACGTGTTTTACAGCAGAAATAAACACGTTTTGGCAACTTTGGTCAGCACCATGTAACTTATAGGGCAGGAACAGCACAGTTTTCAAAACGTGTTTTTCAGCCCGAAATAAACGCGTTTTCTCAGCCCTTAGAATCACAGTGTAACTGCCTGGCTCAGAAGAGCACACTGAGTCAGCCCTTAACCCCAGTGTGCTGAAATTGTCAAAACGTGTTTTTCAGCAGAAATAAACACGTTTTGGCAACTTTGGTCACCACCATGTAAGTTATATGGCAGGAACAGCACAGTTTTCAAAACGTGTTTTTCAGCCCGAAATAAACGCGTTTTCTCAGCCCTTAGAATCACAGTGTAACTGCCTGTCTCAGAAGAGCACAGTGAGTCAGCCCTTAACCCCAGTGTGCTGAAATTGTCAAAACGTGTTTTTCAGCAGAAATAAACACGTTTTGGCAACTTTGGTCACCACCAGGTAAGTTATATGGCAGGAACAGCACAGTTTTCAAAACGTGTTTTTCAGCACGAAATAAACGCGTTTTCTCTGCCCTTAGAATCACAGTGTAACTGCCTGTCTCAGAAGAGCACAGTGAGTCAGCCCTTAACCCCAGTGTGCTGAAATTGTCAAAACGTGTTTTTCAGCAGAAATAAACACGTTTTGGCAACTTTGGTCACCACCAGGTAAGTTATATGGCAGGAACAGCACAGTTTTCAAAACGTGTTTTTCAGCCCGAAATAAACGCGTTTTCTCAGCTCTTAGAATCGCAGTGTAACTGCCTGTCTCAGAAGAGCACACTGAGTCAGCCCTTAACCCCAGTGTGCTGAAATTGTCAAAACGTGTTTTACAGCAGAAATAAACACGTTTTGGCAACTTTGGTCAGCACCATGTAACTTATAGGGCAGGAACAGCACAGTTTTCAAAACGTGTTTTTCAGCCCGAAATAAACGCGTTTTCTCAGCCCTTAGAATCACAGTGTAACTGCCTGTCTCAGAAGAGCACAGTGAGTCAGCCCTTAACCCCAGTGTGCTGAAATTGTCAAAACGTGTTTTACAGCAGAAATAAACACGTTTTGGCAACTTTGGTCACCACCATGTAAGTTATAGGGCATTAACAGCACAGTTTTCAAAACGTGTTTTTCAGCCCGAAATAAACGCGTTTTCTCAGCCCTTAGAATCACAGTGTAACTGCCTGGCTCAGAAGAGCAAACTGAATCAGCCCTTAACCCCAGTGTGCTGAAATTGTCAAAACGTGTTTTTCAGCAGAAATAAACACGTTTTGGCAACTTTGGTCACCACCATGTAAGTTATAGGGCAGGAACAGCACAGTTTTCAAAACGTGTTTTTCAGCCCGAAATAAACGCGTTTTCTCAGCTCTTAGAATCGCAGTGTAACTGCCTGTCTCAGAAGAGCACACTGAGTCAGCCCTTAACCCCAGTGTGCTGAAATTGTCAAAACGTGTTTTTCAGCAGAAATAAACACGTTTTGGCAACTTTGGTCACCACCATGTAAGTTATAGGGCAGGAACAGCACAGTTTTCAAAACGTGTTTTTCAGCCCGAAATAAACGCGTTTTCTCAGCTCTTAGAAACGCAGTGTAACTGCCTGTCTCAGAAGAGCACACTGAGTCAGCCCTTAACCCCAGTGTGCTGAAATTGTCAAAACGTGTTTTTCAGCAGAAATAAACACGTTTTGGCAACTTTGGTCACCACCATGTAAGTTATAGGGCAGGAACAGCACAGTTTTCAAAACGTGTTTTTCAGCCCGAAATAAACGCGTTTTCTCAGCCCTTAGAATCACAGTGTAACTGCCTGTCTCAGAAGAGCAAACTGAGTCAGCCCTTAACCCCAGTGTGCTGAAATTGTCAAAACGTGTTTTACAGCAGAAATAAACACGTTTTGGCAACTTTGGTCACCACCATGTAAGTTATAGGGCAGGAACAGCACAGTTTTCAAAACGTGTTTTTCAGCCCGAAATAAACGCGTTTTCTCAGCCCTTAGAATCACAGTGTAACTGCCTGGCTCAGAAGAGCAAACTGAGTCAGCCCTTAACCCCAGTGTGCTGAAATTGTCAAAACGTGTTTTACAGCAGAAATAAACACGTTTTGGCAACTTTGGTCACCACCATGTAAGTTATAGGGCAGGAACAGCACAGTTTTCAAAACGTGTTTTTCAGCCCGAAATAAACGCGTTTTCTCAGCCCTTAGAATCACAGTGTAACTGCCTGGCTCAGAAGAGCAAACTGAGTCAGCCCTTAACCCCAGTGTGCTGAAATTGTCAAAACGTGTTTTTCAGCAGAAATAAACACGTTTTGGCAACTTTGGTCACCACCATGTAAGTTATAGGGCAGGAACAGCACAGTTTTCAAAACGTGTTTTTCAGCCCGAAATAAACGCGTTTTCTCAGCCCTTAGAATCACAGTGTAACTGCCTGGCTCAGAAGAGCAAACTGAGTCAGCCCTTAACCCCAGTGTGCTGAAATTGTCAAAACGTGTTTTTCAGCAGAAATAAACACGTTTTGGCAACTTTGGTCACCACCATGTAAGTTATAGGGCAGGAACAGCACAGTTTTCAAAACGTGTTTTTCAGCCCGAAATAAACGCGTTTTCTCAGCCCTTAGAATCACAGTGTAACTGCCTGGCTCAGAAGAGCACACTGAGTCAGCCCTTAACCCCAGTGTGCTGAAATTGTCAAAACGTGTTTTACAGCAGAAATAAACACGTTTTGGCAACTTTGGTCACCACCATGTAAGTTATAGGGCAGGAACAGCACAGTTTTCAAAACGTGTTTTTCAGCCCGAAATAAACGCGTTTTCTCAGCCCTTAGAATCACAGTGTAACTGCCTGGCTCAGAAGAGCAAACTGAATCAGCCCTTAACCCCAGTGTGCTGAAATTGTCAAAACGTGTTTTTCAGCAGAAATAAACACGTTTTGGCAACTTTGGTCACCACCATGTAAGTTATAGGGCAGGAACAGCACAGTTTTCAAAACGTGTTTTTCAGCCCGAAATAAACGCGTTTTCTCAGCTCTTAGAATCGCAGTGTAACTGCCTGTCTCAGAAGAGCACACTGAGTCAGCCCTTAACCCCAGTGTGCTGAAATTGTCAAAACGTGTTTTTCAGCAGAAATAAACACGTTTTGGCAACTTTGGTCACCACCATGTAAGTTATAGGGCAGGAACAGCACAGTTTTCAAAACGTGTTTTTCAGCCCGAAATAAACGCGTTTTCTCAGCTCTTAGAAACGCAGTGTAACTGCCTGTCTCAGAAGAGCACACTGAGTCAGCCCTTAACCCCAGTGTGCTGAAATTGTCAAAACGTGTTTTTCAGCAGAAATAAACACGTTTTGGCAACTTTGGTCACCACCATGTAAGTTATAGGGCAGGAACAGCACAGTTTTCAAAACGTGTTTTTCAGCCCGAAATAAACGCGTTTTCTCAGCCCTTAGAATCACAGTGTAACTGCCTGTCTCAGAAGAGCAAACTGAGTCAGCCCTTAACCCCAGTGTGCTGAAATTGTCAAAACGTGTTTTACAGCAGAAATAAACACGTTTTGGCAACTTTGGTCACCACCATGTAAGTTATAGGGCAGGAACAGCACAGTTTTCAAAACGTGTTTTTCAGCCCGAAATAAACGCGTTTTCTCAGCCCTTAGAATCACAGTGTAACTGCCTGGCTCAGAAGAGCAAACTGAGTCAGCCCTTAACCCCAGTGTGCTGAAATTGTCAAAACGTGTTTTTCAGCAGAAATAAACACGTTTTGGCAACTTTGGTCACCACCATGTAAGTTATAGGGCAGGAACAGCACAGTTTTCAAAACGTGTTTTTCAGCCCGAAATAAACGCGTTTTCTCAGCCCTTAGAATCACAGTGTAACTGCCTGGCTCAGAAGAGCACACTGAGTCAGCCCTTAACCCCAGTGTGCTGAAATTGTCAAAACGTGTTTTACAGCAGAAATAAACACGTTTTGGCAACTTTGGTCACCACCATGTAAGTTATAGGGCAGGAACAGCACAGTTTTCAAAACGTGTTTTTCAGCCCGAAATAAACGCGTTTTCTCAGGCCTTAGAATCACAGTGTAAATGCCTGGCTCAGAAGAGCAAACTGAGTCAGCCCTTAACCCCAGTGTGCTGAAATTGTCAAAACGTGTTTTTCAGCAGAAATAAACACGTTTTGGCAACTTTGGTCACCACCATGTAAGTTATATGGCAGGAACAGCACAGTTTTCAAAACGTGTTTTTCAGCCCGAAATAAACGCGTTTTCTCAGCTCTTAGAATCGCAGTGTAACTGCCTGTCTCAGAAGAGCACAGTGAGTCAGCCCTTAACCCCAGTGTGCTGAAATTGTCAAAACGTGTTTTACAGCAGAAATAAACACGTTTTGGCAACTTTGGTCACCACCATGTAAGTTATAGGGCATAAACAGCACAGTTTTCAAAACGTGTTTTTCAGCCCGAAATAAACGCGTTTTCTCAGCCCTTAGAATCACAGTGTAACTGCCTGGCTCAGAAGAGCAAACTGAATCAGCCCTTAACCCCAGTGTGCTGAAATTGTCAAAACGTGTTTTTCAGCAGAAATAAACACGTTTTGGCAACTTTGGTCACCACCATGTAAGTTATAGGGCAGGAACAGCACAGTTTTCAAAACGTGTTTTTCAGCCCGAAATAAACGCGTTTTCTCAGCTCTTAGAATCGCAGTGTAACTGCCTGTCTCTGAAGAGCAAACTGAGTCAGCCCTTAACCCCAGTGTGCTGAAATTGTCAAAACGTGTTTTACAGCAGAAATAAACACGTTTTGGCAACTTTGGTCACCACCATGTAAGTTATAGGGCAGGAACAGCACAGTTTTCAAAACGTGTTTTTCAGCCCGAAATAAACGCGTTTTCTCAGCCCTTAGAATCACAGTGTAACTGCCTGGCTCAGAAGAGCACACTGAGTCAGCCCTTAACCCCAGTGTGCTGAAATTGTCTAAACGTGTTTTACAGCAGAAATAAACACGTTTTGGCAACTTTGGTCACCACCATGTAAGTTATAGGGCAGGAACAGCACAGTTTTCAAAACGTGTTTTTCAGCCCGAAATAAACGCGTTTTCTCAGCCCTTAGAATCACAGTGTAAATCCCTGGCTCAGAAGAGCAAACTGAGTCAGCCCTTAACCCCAGTGTGCTGAAATTGTCAAAACGTGTTTTTCAGCAGAAATAAACACGTTTTGGCAACTTTGGTCACCACCATGTAAGTTATATGGCAGGAACAGCACAGTTTTCAAAACGTGTTTTTCAGCCCGAAATAAACGCGTTTTCTCAGCTCTTAGAATCGCAGTGTAACTGCCTGTCTCAGAAGAGCACACTGAGTCAGCCCTTAACCCCAGTGTGCTGAAATTGTCAAAACGTGTTTTACAGCAGAAATAAACACGTTTTGGCAACTTTGGTCAGCACCATGTAACTTATAGGGCAGGAACAGCACAGTTTTCAAAACGTGTTTTTCAGCCCGAAATAAACGCGTTTTCTCAGCCCTTAGAATCACAGTGTAACTGCCTGGCTCAGAAGAGCACACTGAGTCAGCCCTTAACCCCAGTGTGCTGAAATTGTCAAAACGTGTTTTTCAGCAGAAATAAACACGTTTTGGCAACTTTGGTCACCACCATGTAAGTTATATGGCAGGAACAGCACAGTTTTCAAAACGTGTTTTTCAGCCCGAAATAAACGCGTTTTCTCAGCCCTTAGAATCACAGTGTAACTGCCTGTCTCAGAAGAGCACAGTGAGTCAGCCCTTAACCCCAGTGTGCTGAAATTGTCAAAACGTGTTTTTCAGCAGAAATAAACACGTTTTGGCAACTTTGGTCACCACCAGGTAAGTTATATGGCAGGAACAGCACAGTTTTCAAAACGTGTTTTTCAGCACGAAATAAACGCGTTTTCTCTGCCCTTAGAATCACAGTGTAACTGCCTGTCTCAGAAGAGCACAGTGAGTCAGCCCTTAACCCCAGTGTGCTGAAATTGTCAAAACGTGTTTTTCAGCAGAAATAAACACGTTTTGGCAACTTTGGTCACCACCAGGTAAGTTATATGGCAGGAACAGCACAGTTTTCAAAACGTGTTTTTCAGCCCGAAATAAACGCGTTTTCTCAGCTCTTAGAATCGCAGTGTAACTGCCTGTCTCAGAAGAGCACACTGAGTCAGCCCTTAACCCCAGTGTGCTGAAATTGTCAAAACGTGTTTAACAGCAGAAATAAACACGTTTTGGCAACTTTGGTCAGCACCATGTAACTTATAGGGCAGGAACAGCACAGTTTTCAAAACGTGTTTTTCAGCCCGAAATAAACGCGTTTTCTCAGCCCTTAGAATCACAGTGTAACTGCCTGTCTCAGAAGAGCACAGTGAGTCAGCCCTTAACCCCAGTGTGCTGAAATTGTCAAAACGTGTTTTTCAGCAGAAATAAACACGTTTTGGCAACTTTGGTCACCACCATGTAAGTTATATGGCAGGAACAGCACAGTTTTCAAAACGTGTTTTTCAGCCCGAAATAAACGCGTTTTCTCAGCTCTTAGAATCGCAGTGTAACTGCCTGTCTCAGAAGAGCACAGTGAGTCAGCCCTTAACCCCAGTGTGCTGAAATTGTCAAAACGTGTTTTACAGCAGAAATAAACACGTTTTGGCAACTTTGGTCACCACCATGTAAGTTATATGGCATGAACAGCACAGTTTTCAAAACGTGTTTTTCAGCCCGAAATAAACGCGTTTTCTCAGCTCTTAGAATCGCAGTGTAACTGCCTGTCTCAGAAGAGCACAGTGAGTCAGCCCTTAACCCCAGTGTGCTGAAATTGTCAAAACGTGTTTTACAGCAGAAATAAACACGTTTTGGCAACTTTGGTCACCACCATGTAACTTATAGGGCAGGAACAGCACAGTTTTCAAAACGTGTTTTTCAGCCCGAAATAAACGCGTTTTCTCAGCCCTTAGAATCACAGTGTAACTGCCTGTCTCAGAAGAGCACACTGAGTCAGCCCTTAACCCCAGTGTGCTGAAATTGTCAAAACGTGTTTTACAGCAGAAATAAACACGTTTTGGCAACTTTGGTCAGCACCATGTAACTTATAGGGCAGGAACAGCACAGTTTTCAAAACGTGTTTTTCAGCCCGAAATAAACGCGTTTTCTCAGCCCTTAGAATCACAGTGTAACTGCCTGGCTCAGAAGAGCACACTGAGTCAGCCCTTAACCCCAGTGTGCTGAAATTGTCAAAACGTGTTTTTCAGCAGAAATAAACACGTTTTGGCAACTTTGGTCACCACCATGTAAGTTATAGGGCAGGAACAGCACAGTTTTCAAAACGTGTTTTTCAGCCCGAAATAAACGCGTTTTCTCAGCCCTTAGAATCACAGTGTAACTGCCTGGCTCAGAAGAGCAAACTGAGTCAGCCCTTAACCCCAGTGTGCTGAAATTGTCAAAACGTGTTTTTCAGCAGAAATAAACACGTTTTGGCAACTTTGGTCACCACCATGTAAGTTATAGGGCAGGAACAGCACAGTTTTCAAAACGTGTTTTTCAGCCCGAAATAAACGCGTTTTCTCAGCCCTTAGAATCACAGTGTAACTGCCTGGCTCAGAAGAGCACACTGAGTCAGCCCTTAACCCCAGTGTGCTGAAATTGTCTAAACGTGTTTTACAGCAGAAATAAACACGTTTTGGCAACTTTGGTCACCACCATGTAAGTTATAGGGCAGGAACAGCACAGTTTTCAAAACGTGTTTTTCAGCCCGAAATAAACGCGTTTTCTCAGCCCTTAGAATCACAGTGTAAATGCCTGGCTCAGAAGAGCAAACTGAGTCAGCCCTTAACCCCAGTGTGCTGAAATTGTCAAAACGTGTTTTTCAGCAGAAATAAACACGTTTTGGCAACTTTGGTCACCACCATGTAAGTTATATGGCAGGAACAGCACAGTTTTCAAAACGTGTTTTTCAGCCCGAAATAAACGCGTTTTCTCAGCTCTTAGAATCGCAGTGTAACTGCCTGTCTCAGAAGAGCACACTGAGTCAGCCCTTAACCCCAGTGTGCTGAAATTGTCAAAACGTGTTTTACAGCAGAAATAAACACGTTTTGGCAACTTTGGTCAGCACCATGTAACTTATAGGGCAGGAACAGCACAGTTTTCAAAACGTGTTTTTCAGCCCGAAATAAACGCGTTTTCTCAGCCCTTAGAATCACAGTGTAACTGCCTGGCTCAGAAGAGCACACTGAGTCAGCCCTTAACCCCAGTGTGCTGAAATTGTCAAAACGTGTTTTTCAGCAGAAATAAACACGTTTTGGCAACTTTGGTCACCACCATGTAAGTTATATGGCAGGAACAGCACAGTTTTCAAAACGTGTTTTTCAGCCCGAAATAAACGCGTTTTCTCAGCCCTTAGAATCACAGTGTAACTGCCTGTCTCAGAAGAGCACAGTGAGTCAGCCCTTAACCCCAGTGTGCTGAAATTGTCAAAACGTGTTTTTCAGCAGAAATAAACACGTTTTGGCAACTTTGGTCACCACCATGTAAGTTATATGGCATGAACAGCACAGTTTTCAAAACGTCTTTTTCAGCCCGAAATAAACGCGTTTTCTCAGCTCTTAGAATCGCAGTGTAACTGCCTGTCTCAGAAGAGCACAGTGAGTCAGCCCTTAACCCCAGTGTGCTGAAATTGTCAAAACGTGTTTTACAGCAGAAATAAACACGTTTTGGCAACTTTGGTCACCACCATGTAACTTATAGGGCAGGAACAGCACAGTTTTCAAAACGTGTTTTTCAGCCCGAAATAAACGCGTTTTCTCAGCCCTTAGAATCACAGTGTAACTGCCTGTCTCAGAAGAGCACACTGAGTCAGCCCTTAACCCCAGTGTGCTGAAATTGTCAAAACGTGTTTTACAGCAGAAATAAACACGTTTTGGCAACTTTGGTCAGCACCATGTAACTTATAGGGCAGGAACAGCACAGTTTTCAAAACGTGTTTTTCAGCCCGAAATAAACGCGTTTTCTCAGCCCTTAGAATCACAGTGTAACTGCCTGGCTCAGAAGAGCACACTGAGTCAGCCCTTAACCCCAGTGTGCTGAAATTGTCAAAACGTGTTTTTCAGCAGAAATAAACACGTTTTGGCAACTTTGGTCACCACCATGTAAGTTATAGGGCAGGAACAGCACAGTTTTCAAAACGTGTTTTTCAGCCCGAAATAAACGCGTTTTCTCAGCCCTTAGAATCACAGTGTAACTGCCTGGCTCAGAAGAGCAAACTGAGTCAGCCCTTAACCCCAGTGTGCTGAAATTGTCAAAACGTGTTTTTCAGCAGAAATAAACACGTTTTGGCAACTTTGGTCACCACCATGTAAGTTATAGGGCAGGAACAGCACAGTTTTCAAAACGTGTTTTTCAGCCCGAAATAAACGCGTTTTCTCAGCCCTTAGAATCACAGTGTAACTGCCTGGCTCAGAAGAGCACACTGAGTCAGCCCTTAACCCCAGTGTGCTGAAATTGTCTAAACGTGTTTTACAGCAGAAATAAACACGTTTTGGCAACTTTGGTCACCACCATGTAAGTTATAGGGCAGGAACAGCACAGTTTTCAAAACGTGTTTTTCAGCCCGAAATAAACGCGTTTTCTCAGCCCTTAGAATCACAGTGTAAATGCCTGGCTCAGAAGAGCAAACTGAGTCAGCCCTTAACCCCAGTGTGCTGAAATTGTCAAAACGTGTTTTTCAGCAGAAATAAACACGTTTTGGCAACTTTGGTCACCACCATGTAAGTTATATGGCAGGAACAGCACAGTTTTCAAAACGTGTTTTTCAGCCCGAAATAAACGCGTTTTCTCAGCTCTTAGAATCGCAGTGTAACTGCCTGTCTCAGAAGAGCACACTGAGTCAGCCCTTAACCCCAGTGTGCTGAAATTGTCAAAACGTGTTTTACAGCAGAAATAAACACGTTTTGGCAACTTTGGTCAGCACCATGTAACTTATAGGGCAGGAACAGCACAGTTTTCAAAACGTGTTTTTCAGCCCGAAATAAACGCGTTTTCTCAGCCCTTAGAATCACAGTGTAACTGCCTGGCTCAGAAGAGCACACTGAGTCAGCCCTTAACCCCAGTGTGCTGAAATTGTCAAAACGTGTTTTTCAGCAGAAATAAACACGTTTTGGCAACTTTGGTCACCACCATGTAAGTTATATGGCAGGAACAGCACAGTTTTCAAAACGTGTTTTTCAGCCCGAAATAAACGCGTTTTCTCAGCCCTTAGAATCACAGTGTAACTGCCTGTCTCAGAAGAGCACAGTGAGTCAGCCCTTAACCCCAGTGTGCTGAAATTGTCAAAACGTGTTTTTCAGCAGAAATAAACACGTTTTGGCAACTTTGGTCACCACCAGGTAAGTTATATGGCAGGAACAGCACAGTTTTCAAAACGTGTTTTTCAGCACGAAATAAACGCGTTTTCTCTGCCCTTAGAATCACAGTGTAACTGCCTGTCTCAGAAGAGCACAGTGAGTCAGCCCTTAACCCCAGTGTGCTGAAATTGTCAAAACGTGTTTTTCAGCAGAAATAAACACGTTTTGGCAACTTTGGTCACCACCAGGTAAGTTATATGGCAGGAACAGCACAGTTTTCAAAACGTGTTTTTCAGCCCGAAATAAACGCGTTTTCTCAGCTCTTAGAATCGCAGTGTAACTGCCTGTCTCAGAAGAGCACACTGAGTCAGCCCTTAACCCCAGTGTGCTGAAATTGTCAAAACGTGTTTTACAGCAGAAATAAACACGTTTTGGCAACTTTGGTCAGCACCATGTAACTTATAGGGCAGGAACAGCACAGTTTTCAAAACGTGTTTTTCAGCCCGAAATAAACGCGTTTTCTCAGCCCTTAGAATCACAGTGTAACTGCCTGTCTCAGAAGAGCACAGTGAGTCAGCCCTTAACCCCAGTGTGCTGAAATTGTCAAAACGTGTTTTTCAGCAGAAATAAACACGTTTTGGCAACTTTGGTCACCACCATGTAAGTTATATGGCAGGAACAGCACAGTTTTCAAAACGTGTTTTTCAGCCCGAAATAAACGCGTTTTCTCAGCTCTTAGAATCGCAGTGTAACTGCCTGTCTCAGAAGAGCACAGTGAGTCAGCCCTTAACCCCAGTGTGCTGAAATTGTCAAAACGTGTTTTACAGCAGAAATAAACACGTTTTGGCAACTTTGGTCACCACCATGTAAGTTATATGGCATGAACAGCACAGTTTTCAAAACGTGTTTTTCAGCCCGAAATAAACGCGTTTTCTCAGCCCTTAGAATCGCAGTGTAACTGCCTGTCTCAGAAGAGCACAGTGAGTCAGCCCTTAACCCCAGTGTGCTGAAATTGTCAAAACGTGTTTTACAGCAGAAATAAACACGTTTTGGCAACTTTGGTCACCACCATGTAACTTATAGGGCAGGAACAGCACAGTTTTCAAAACGTGTTTTTCAGCCCGAAATAAACGCGTTTTCTCAGCCCTTAGAATCACAGTGTAACTGCCTGTCTCAGAAGAGCACACTGAGTCAGCCCTTAACCCCAGTGTGCTGAAATTGTCAAAACGTGTTTTACAGCAGAAATAAACACGTTTTGGCAACTTTGGTCAGCACCATGTAACTTATAGGGCAGGAACAGCACAGTTTTCAAAACGTGTTTTTCAGCCCGAAATAAACGCGTTTTCTCAGCCCTTAGAATCACAGTGTAACTGCCTGGCTCAGAAGAGCACACTGAGTCAGCCCTTAACCCCAGTGTGCTGAAATTGTCAAAACGTGTTTTTCAGCAGAAATAAACACGTTTTGGCAACTTTGGTCACCACCATGTAAGTTATAGGGCAGGAACAGCACAGTTTTCAAAACGTGTTTTTCAGCCCGAAATAAACGCGTTTTCTCAGCCCTTAGAATCACAGTGTAACTGCCTGGCTCAGAAGAGCAAACTGAGTCAGCCCTTAACCCCAGTGTGCTGAAATTGTCAAAACGTGTTTTTCAGCAGAAATAAACACGTTTTGGCAACTTTGGTCACCACCATGTAAGTTATATGGCAGGAACAGCACAGTTTTCAAAACGTGTTTTTCAGCCCGAAATAAACGCGTTTTCTCAGCCCTTAGAATCACAGTGTAACTGCCTGTCTCAGAAGAGCACAGTGAGTCAGCCCTTAACCCCAGTGTGCTGAAATTGTCAAAACGTGTTTTTCAGCAGAAATAAACACGTTTTGGCAACTTTGGTCACCACCAGGTAAGTTATATGGCAGGAACAGCACAGTTTTCAAAACGTGTTTTTCAGCCCGAAATAAACGCGTTTTCTCTGCCCTTAGAATCACAGTGTAACTGCCTGTCTCAGAAGAGCACAGTGAGTCAGCCCTTAACCCCAGTGTGCTGAAATTGTCAAAACGTGTTTTACAGCAGAAATAAACACGTTTTGGCAACTTTGGTCACCACCATGTAAGTTATATGGCATGAACAGCACAGTTTTCAAAACGTGTTTTTCAGCCCGAAATAAACGCGTTTTCTCAGCCCTTAGAATCGCAGTGTAACTGCCTGTCTCAGAAGAGCACAGTGAGTCAGCCCTTAACCCCAGTGTGCTGAAATTGTCAAAACGTGTTTTACAGCAGAAATAAACACGTTTTGGCAACTTTGGTCACCACCATGTAACTTATAGGGCAGGAACAGCACAGTTTTCAAAACGTGTTTTTCAGCCCGAAATAAACGCGTTTTCTCAGCCCTTAGAATCACAGTGTAACTGCCTGTCTCAGAAGAGCACACTGAGTCAGCCCTTAACCCCAGTGTGCTGAAATTGTCAAAACGTGTTTTACAGCAGAAATAAACACGTTTTGGCAACTTTGGTCAGCACCATGTAAGTTATAGGGCAGGAACAGCACAGTTTTCAAAACGTGTTTTTCAGCCCGAAATAAACGCGTTTTCTCAGCCCTTAGAATCACAGTGTAACTGCCTGGCTCAGAAGAGCAAACTGAGTCAGCCCTTAACCCCAGTGTGCTGAAATTGTCAAAACGTGTTTTTCAGCAGAAATAAACACGTTTTGGCAACTTTGGTCACCACCATGTAAGTTATAGGGCAGGAACAGCACAGTTTTCAAAACGTGTTTTTCAGCCCGAAATAAACGCGTTTTCTCAGCCCTTAGAATCACAGTGTAACTGCCTGGCTCAGAAGAGCACACTGAGTCAGCCCTTAACCCCAGTGTGCTGAAATTGTCTAAACGTGTTTTACAGCAGAAATAAACACGTTTTGGCAACTTTGGTCACCACCATGTAAGTTATAGGGCAGGAACAGCACAGTTTTCAAAACGTGTTTTTCAGCCCGAAATAAACGCGTTTTCTCAGCCCTTAGAATCACAGTGTAAATGCCTGGCTCAGAAGAGCAAACTGAGTCAGCCCTTAACCCCAGTGTGCTGAAATTGTCAAAACGTGTTTTTCAGCAGAAATAAACACGTTTTGGCAACTTTGGTCACCACCATGTAAGTTATATGGCAGGAACAGCACAGTTTTCAAAACGTGTTTTTCAGCCCGAAATAAACGCGTTTTCTCAGCTCTTAGAATCGCAGTGTAACTGCCTGTCTCAGAAGAGCACACTGAGTCAGCCCTTAACCCCAGTGTGCTGAAATTGTCAAAACGTGTTTTACAGCAGAAATAAACACGTTTTGGCAACTTTGGTCAGCACCATGTAACTTATAGGGCAGGAACAGCACAGTTTTCAAAACGTGTTTTTCAGCCCGAAATAAACGCGTTTTCTCAGCCCTTAGAATCACAGTGTAACTGCCTGGCTCAGAAGAGCACACTGAGTCAGCCCTTAACCCCAGTGTGCTGAAATTGTCAAAACGTGTTTTTCAGCAGAAATAAACACGTTTTGGCAACTTTGGTCACCACCATGTAAGTTATATGGCAGGAACAGCACAGTTTTCAAAACGTGTTTTTCAGCCCGAAATAAACGCGTTTTCTCAGCCCTTAGAATCACAGTGTAACTGCCTGTCTCAGAAGAGCACAGTGAGTCAGCCCTTAACCCCAGTGTGCTGAAATTGTCAAAACGTGTTTTTCAGCAGAAATAAACACGTTTTGGCAACTTTGGTCACCACCAGGTAAGTTATATGGCAGGAACAGCACAGTTTTCAAAACGTGTTTTTCAGCACGAAATAAACGCGTTTTCTCTGCCCTTAGAATCACAGTGTAACTGCCTGTCTCAGAAGAGCACAGTGAGTCAGCCCTTAACCCCAGTGTGCTGAAATTGTCAAAACGTGTTTTTCAGCAGAAATAAACACGTTTTGGCAACTTTGGTCACCACCAGGTAAGTTATATGGCAGGAACAGCACAGTTTTCAAAACGTGTTTTTCAGCCCGAAATAAACGCGTTTTCTCAGCTCTTAGAATCGCAGTGTAACTGCCTGTCTCAGAAGAGCACACTGAGTCAGCCCTTAACCCCAGTGTGCTGAAATTGTCAAAACGTGTTTTACAGCAGAAATAAACACGTTTTGGCAACTTTGGTCAGCACCATGTAACTTATAGGGCAGGAACAGCACAGTTTTCAAAACGTGTTTTTCAGCCCGAAATAAACGCGTTTTCTCAGCCCTTAGAATCACAGTGTAACTGCCTGTCTCAGAAGAGCACAGTGAGTCAGCCCTTAACCCCAGTGTGCTGAAATTGTCAAAACGTGTTTTTCAGCAGAAATAAACACGTTTTGGCAACTTTGGTCACCACCATGTAAGTTATATGGCAGGAACAGCACAGTTTTCAAAACGTGTTTTTCAGCCCGAAATAAACGCGTTTTCTCAGCTCTTAGAATCGCAGTGTAACTGCCTGTCTCAGAAGAGCACAGTGAGTCAGCCCTTAACCCCAGTGTGCTGAAATTGTCAAAACGTGTTTTACAGCAGAAATAAACACGTTTTGGCAACTTTGGTCACCACCATGTAAGTTATATGGCATGAACAGCACAGTTTTCAAAACGTGTTTTTCAGCCCGAAATAAACGCGTTTTCTCAGCCCTTAGAATCACAGTGTAACTGCCTGTCTCAGAAGAGCACACTGAGTCAGCCCTTAACCCCAGTGTGCTGAAATTGTCAAAACGTGTTTTACAGCAGAAATAAACACGTTTTGGCAACTTTGGTCAGCACCATGTAACTTATAGGGCAGGAACAGCACAGTTTTCAAAACGTGTTTTTCAGCCCGAAATAAACGCGTTTTCTCAGCCCTTAGAATCACAGTGTAACTGCCTGGCTCAGAAGAGCACACTGAGTCAGCCCTTAACCCCAGTGTGCTGAAATTGTCAAAACGTGTTTTTCAGCAGAAATAAACACGTTTTGGCAACTTTGGTCACCACCATGTAAGTTATAGGGCAGGAACAGCACAGTTTTCAAAACGTGTTTTTCAGCCCGAAATAAACGCGTTTTCTCAGCCCTTAGAATCACAGTGTAACTGCCTGGCTCAGAAGAGCAAACTGAGTCAGCCCTTAACCCCAGTGTGCTGAAATTGTCAAAACGTGTTTTTCAGCAGAAATAAACACGTTTTGGCAACTTTGGTCACCACCATGTAAGTTATATGGCAGGAACAGCACAGTTTTCAAAACGTGTTTTTCAGCCCGAAATAAACGCGTTTTCTCAGCCCTTAGAATCACAGTGTAACTGCCTGTCTCAGAAGAGCACAGTGAGTCAGCCCTTAACCCCAGTGTGCTGAAATTGTCAAAACGTGTTTTTCAGCAGAAATAAACACGTTTTGGCAACTTTGGTCACCACCAGGTAAGTTATATGGCAGGAACAGCACAGTTTTCAAAACGTGTTTTTCAGCCCGAAATAAACGCGTTTTCTCTGCCCTTAGAATCACAGTGTAACTGCCTGTCTCAGAAGAGCACAGTGAGTCAGCCCTTAACCCCAGTGTGCTGAAATTGTCAAAACGTGTTTTTCAGCAGAAATAAACACGTTTTGGCAACTTTGGTCACCACCATGTAAGTTATATGGCAGGAACAGCACAGTTTTCAAAACGTGTTTTTCAGCTCGAAATAAACGCGTTTTCTCAGCCCTTAGAATCACAGTGTAACTGCCTGGCTCAGAAGAGCACACTGAGTCAGCCCTTAACCCCAGTGTGCTGAAATTGTCAAAACGTGTTTTACAGCAGAAATAAACACGTTTTGGCAACTTTGGTCACCACCATGTAAGTTATAGGGCAGGAACAGCACAGTTTTCAAAACGTGTTTTTCAGCCCGAAATAAACGCGTTTTCTCAGCCCTTAGAATCACAGTGTAACTGCCTGGCTCAGAAGAGCAAACTGAGTCAGCCCTTAACCCCAGTGTGCTGAAATTGTCAAAACGTGTTTTTCAGCAGAAATAAACACGTTTTGGCAACTTTGGTCACCACCATGTAAGTTATAGGGCAGGAACAGCACAGTTTTCAAAACGTGTTTTTCAGCCCGAAATAAACGCGTTTTCTCAGCCCTTAGAATCACAGTGTAACTGCCTGGCTCAGAAGAGCAAACTGAGTCAGCCCTTAACCCCAGTGTGCTGAAATTGTCAAAACGTGTTTTTCA
Source organism: Atractosteus spatula (assembly GCF_055471065.1). Taxonomy (NCBI): domain Eukaryota; kingdom Metazoa; phylum Chordata; class Actinopteri; order Semionotiformes; family Lepisosteidae; genus Atractosteus; species Atractosteus spatula. The sequence continues at coordinate 1,275,702 of NW_028296646.1, read as the reverse complement.
GCAGAAATAAACACGTTTTGGCAACTTTGGTCACCACCAGGTAAGTTATATGGCAGGAACAGCACAGTTTTCAAAACGTGTTTTTCAGCCCGAAATAAACGCGTTTTCTCAGCTCTTAGAATCGCAGTGTAACTGCCTGTCTCAGAAGAGCACACTGAGTCAGCCCTTAACCCCAGTGTGCTGAAATTGTCAAAACGTGTTTTACAGCAGAAATAAACACGTTTTGGCAACTTTGGTCAGCACCATGTAACTTATAGGGCAGGAACAGCACAGTTTTCAAAACGTGTTTTTCAGCCCGAAATAAACGCGTTTTCTCAGCCCTTAGAATCACAGTGTAACTGCCTGTCTCAGAAGAGCACAGTGAGTCAGCCCTTAACCCCAGTGTGCTGAAATTGTCAAAACGTGTTTTTCAGCAGAAATAAACACGTTTTGGCAACTTTGGTCACCACCATGTAAGTTATATGGCAGGAACAGCACAGTTTTCAAAACGTGTTTTTCAGCCCGAAATAAACGCGTTTTCTCAGCCCTTAGAATCGCAGTGTAACTGCCTGTCTCAGAAGAGCACAGTGAGTCAGCCCTTAACCCCAGTGTGCTGAAATTGTCAAAACGTGTTTTACAGCAGAAATAAACACGTTTTGGCAACTTTGGTCACCACCATGTAACTTATAGGGCAGGAACAGCACAGTTTTCAAAACGTGTTTTTCAGCCCGAAATAAACGCGTTTTCTCAGCCCTTAGAATCACAGTGTAACTGCCTGGCTCAGAAGAGCAAACTGAGTCAGCCCTTAACCCCAGTGTGCTGAAATTGTCAAAACGTGTTTTTCAGCAGAAATAAACACGTTTTGGCAACTTTGGTCCCCACCATGTAAGTTATAGGGCAGGAACAGCACAGTTTTCAAAACGTGTTTTTCAGCCCGAAATAAACGCGTTTTCTCAGCCCTTAGAATCACAGTGTAACTGCCTGGCTCAGAAGAGCACACTGAGTCAGCCCTTAACCCCAGTGTGCTGAAATTGTCTAAACGTGTTTTACAGCAGAAATAAACACGTTTTGGCAACTTTGGTCACCACCATGTAAGTTATAGGGCAGGAACAGCACAGTTTTCAAAACGTGTTTTTCAGCCCGAAATAAACGCGTTTTCTCAGCCCTTAGAATCACAGTGTAAATGCCTGGCTCAGAAGAGCAAACTGAGTCAGCCCTTAACCCCAGTGTGCTGAAATTGTCAAAACGTGTTTTTCAGCAGAAATAAACACGTTTTGGCAACTTTGGTCACCACCATGTAAGTTATATGGCAGGAACAGCACAGTTTTCAAAACGTGTTTTTCAGCCCGAAATAAACGCGTTTTCTCAGCTCTTAGAATCGCAGTGTAACTGCCTGTCTCAGAAGAGCACACTGAGTCAGCCCTTAACCCCAGTGTGCTGAAATTGTCAAAACGTGTTTTTCAGCAGAAATAAACACGTTTTGGCAACTTTGGTCACCACCAGGTAAGTTATATGGCAGGAACAGCACAGTTTTCAAAACGTGTTTTTCAGCCCGAAATAAACGCGTTTTCTCAGCTCTTAGAATCGCAGTGTAACTGCCTGTCTCAGAAGAGCACACTGAGTCAGCCCTTAACCCCAGTGTGCTGAAATTGTCAAAACGTGTTTTACAGCAGAAATAAACACGTTTTGGCAACTTTGGTCAGCACCATGTAACTTATAGGGCAGGAACAGCACAGTTTTCAAAACGTGTTTTTCAGCCCGAAATAAACGCGTTTTCTCAGCCCTTAGAATCACAGTGTAACTGCCTGTCTCAGAAGAGCACAGTGAGTCAGCCCTTAACCCCAGTGTGCTGAAATTGTCAAAACGTGTTTTTCAGCAGAAATAAACACGTTTTGGCAACTTTGGTCACCACCATGTAAGTTATATGGCAGGAACAGCACAGTTTTCAAAACGTGTTTTTCAGCCCGAAATAAACGCGTTTTCTCAGCCCTTAGAATCGCAGTGTAACTGCCTGTCTCAGAAGAGCACAGTGAGTCAGCCCTTAACCCCAGTGTGCTGAAATTGTCAAAACGTGTTTTACAGCAGAAATAAACACGTTTTGGCAACTTTGGTCACCACCATGTAACTTATAGGGCAGGAACAGCACAGTTTTCAAAACGTGTTTTTCAGCCCGAAATAAACGCGTTTTCTCAGCCCTTAGAATCACAGTGTAACTGCCTGTCTCAGAAGAGCACACTGAGTCAGCCCTTAACCCCAGTGTGCTGAAATTGTCAAAACGTGTTTTACAGCAGAAATAAACACGTTTTGGCAACTTTGGTCAGCACCATGTAACTTATAGGGCAGGAACAGCACAGTTTTCAAAACGTGTTTTTCAGCCCGAAATAAACGCGTTTTCTCAGCCCTTAGAATCACAGTGTAACTGCCTGGCTCAGAAGAGCACACTGAGTCAGCCCTTAACCCCAGTGTGCTGAAATTGTCAAAACGTGTTTTTCAGCAGAAATAAACACGTTTTGGCAACTTTGGTCACCACCATGTAAGTTATAGGGCAGGAACAGCACAGTTTTCAAAACGTGTTTTTCAGCCCGAAATAAACGCGTTTTCTCAGCCCTTAGAATCACAGTGTAACTGCCTGGCTCAGAAGAGCAAACTGAGTCAGCCCTTAACCCCAGTGTGCTGAAATTGTCAAAACGTGTTTTTCAGCAGAAATAAACACGTTTTGGCAACTTTGGTCACCACCATGTAAGTTATATGGCAGGAACAGCACAGTTTTCAAAACGTGTTTTTCAGCCCGAAATAAACGCGTTTTCTCAGCCCTTAGAATCACAGTGTAACTGCCTGTCTCAGAAGAGCACAGTGAGTCAGCCCTTAACCCCAGTGTGCTGAAATTGTCAAAACGTGTTTTTCAGCAGAAATAAACACGTTTTGGCAACTTTGGTCACCACCAGGTAAGTTATATGGCAGGAACAGCACAGTTTTCAAAACGTGTTTTTCAGCCCGAAATAAACGCGTTTTCTCTGCCCTTAGAATCACAGTGTAACTGCCTGTCTCAGAAGAGCACAGTGAGTCAGCCCTTAACCCCAGTGTGCTGAAATTGTCAAAACGTGTTTTTCAGCAGAAATAAACACGTTTTGGCAACTTTGGTCACCACCATGTAAGTTATATGGCAGGAACAGCACAGTTTTCAAAACGTGTTTTTCAGCTCGAAATAAACGCGTTTTCTCAGCCCTTAGAATCACAGTGTAACTGCCTGGCTCAGAAGAGCACACTGAGTCAGCCCTTAACCCCAGTGTGCTGAAATTGTCAAAACGTGTTTTACAGCAGAAATAAACACGTTTTGGCAACTTTGGTCACCACCATGTAAGTTATAGGGCAGGAACAGCACAGTTTTCAAAACGTGTTTTTCAGCCCGAAATAAACGCGTTTTCTCAGCCCTTAGAATCACAGTGTAACTGCCTGGCTCAGAAGAGCAAACTGAGTCAGCCCTTAACCCCAGTGTGCTGAAATTGTCAAAACGTGTTTTTCAGCAGAAATAAACACGTTTTGGCAACTTTGGTCACCACCATGTAAGTTATAGGGCAGGAACAGCACAGTTTTCAAAACGTGTTTTTCAGCCCGAAATAAACGCGTTTTCTCAGCCCTTAGAATCACAGTGTAACTGCCTGGCTCAGAAGAGCAAACTGAGTCAGCCCTTAACCCCAGTGTGCTGAAATTGTCAAAACGTGTTTTTCAGCAGAAATAAACACGTTTTGGCAACTTTGGTCACCACCAGGTAAGTTATATGGCAGGAACAGCACAGTTTTCAAAACGTGTTTTTCAGCCCGAAATAAACGCGTTTTCTCAGCTCTTAGAATCGCAGTGTAACTGCCTGTCTCAGAAGAGCACACTGAGTCAGCCCTTAACCCCAGTGTGCTGAAATTGTCAAAACGTGTTTTACAGCAGAAATAAACACGTTTTGGCAACTTTGGTCAGCACCATGTAACTTATAGGGCAGGAACAGCACAGTTTTCAAAACGTGTTTTTCAGCCCGAAATAAACGCGTTTTCTCAGCCCTTAGAATCACAGTGTAACTGCCTGTCTCAGAAGAGCACAGTGAGTCAGCCCTTAACCCCAGTGTGCTGAAATTGTCAAAACGTGTTTTTCAGCAGAAATAAACACGTTTTGGCAACTTTGGTCACCACCATGTAAGTTATATGGCAGGAACAGCACAGTTTTCAAAACGTGTTTTTCAGCCCGAAATAAACGCGTTTTCTCAGCCCTTAGAATCGCAGTGTAACTGCCTGTCTCAGAAGAGCACAGTGAGTCAGCCCTTAACCCCAGTGTGCTGAAATTGTCAAAACGTGTTTTACAGCAGAAATAAACACGTTTTGGCAACTTTGGTCACCACCATGTAACTTATAGGGCAGGAACAGCACAGTTTTCAAAACGTGTTTTTCAGCCCGAAATAAACGCGTTTTCTCAGCCCTTAGAATCACAGTGTAACTGCCTGTCTCAGAAGAGCACACTGAGTCAGCCCTTAACCCCAGTGTGCTGAAATTGTCAAAACGTGTTTTACAGCAGAAATAAACACGTTTTGGCAACTTTGGTCAGCACCATGTAACTTATAGGGCAGGAACAGCACAGTTTTCAAAACGTGTTTTTCAGCCCGAAATAAACGCATTTTCTCAGCCCTTAGAATCACAGTGTAACTGCCTGGCTCAGAAGAGCACACTGAGTCAGCCCTTAACCCCAGTGTGCTGAAATTGTCAAAACGTGTTTTTCAGCAGAAATAAACACGTTTTGGCAACTTTGGTCACCACCATGTAAGTTATAGGGCAGGAACAGCACAGTTTTCAAAACGTGTTTTTCAGCCCGAAATAAACGCGTTTTCTCAGCCCTTAGAATCACAGTGTAACTGCCTGGCTCAGAAGAGCAAACTGAGTCAGCCCTTAACCCCAGTGTGCTGAAATTGTCAAAACGTGTTTTTCAGCAGAAATAAACACGTTTTGGCAACTTTGGTCACCACCATGTAAGTTATAGGGCAGGAACAGCACAGTTTTCAAAACGTGTTTTTCAGCCCGAAATAAACGCGTTTTCTCAGCCCTTAGAATCACAGTGTAACTGCCTGGCTCAGAAGAGCACACTGAGTCAGCCCTTAACCCCAGTGTGCTGAAATTGTCTAAACGTGTTTTACAGCAGAAATAAACACGTTTTGGCAACTTTGGTCACCACCATGTAAGTTATAGGGCAGGAACAGCACAGTTTTCAAAACGTGTTTTTCAGCCCGAAATAAACGCGTTTTCTCAGCCCTTAGAATCACAGTGTAAATGCCTGGCTCAGAAGAGCAAACTGAGTCAGCCCTTAACCCCAGTGTGCTGAAATTGTCAAAACGTGTTTTTCAGCAGAAATAAACACGTTTTGGCAACTTTGGTCACCACCATGTAAGTTATATGGCAGGAACAGCACAGTTTTCAAAACGTGTTTTTCAGCCCGAAATAAACGCGTTTTCTCAGCTCTTAGAATCGCAGTGTAACTGCCTGTCTCAGAAGAGCACACTGAGTCAGCCCTTAACCCCAGTGTGCTGAAATTGTCAAAACGTGTTTTACAGCAGAAATAAACACGTTTTGGCAACTTTGGTCAGCACCATGTAACTTATAGGGCAGGAACAGCACAGTTTTCAAAACGTGTTTTTCAGCCCGAAATAAACGCGTTTTCTCAGCCCTTAGAATCACAGTGTAACTGCCTGGCTCAGAAGAGCACACTGAGTCAGCCCTTAACCCCAGTGTGCTGAAATTGTCAAAACGTGTTTTTCAGCAGAAATAAACACGTTTTGGCAACTTTGGTCACCACCATGTAAGTTATATGGCAGGAACAGCACAGTTTTCAAAACGTGTTTTTCAGCCCGAAATAAACGCGTTTTCTCAGCCCTTAGAATCACAGTGTAACTGCCTGTCTCAGAAGAGCACAGTGAGTCAGCCCTTAACCCCAGTGTGCTGAAATTGTCAAAACGTGTTTTTCAGCAGAAATAAACACGTTTTGGCAACTTTGGTCACCACCATGTAAGTTATATGGCATGAACAGCACAGTTTTCAAAACGTCTTTTTCAGCCCGAAATAAACGCGTTTTCTCAGCTCTTAGAATCGCAGTGTAACTGCCTGTCTCAGAAGAGCACAGTGAGTCAGCCCTTAACCCCAGTGTGCTGAAATTGTCAAAACGTGTTTTACAGCAGAAATAAACACGTTTTGGCAACTTTGGTCACCACCATGTAACTTATAGGGCAGGAACAGCACAGTTTTCAAAACGTGTTTTTCAGCCCGAAATAAACGCGTTTTCTCAGCCCTTAGAATCACAGTGTAACTGCCTGGCTCAGAAGAGCAAACTGAGTCAGCCCTTAACCCCAGTGTGCTGAAATTGTCAAAACGTGTTTTTCAGCAGAAATAAACACGTTTTGGCAACTTTGGTCCCCACCATGTAAGTTATAGGGCAGGAACAGCACAGTTTTCAAAACGTGTTTTTCAGCCCGAAATAAACGCGTTTTCTCAGCCCTTAGAATCACAGTGTAACTGCCTGGCTCAGAAGAGCACACTGAGTCAGCCCTTAACCCCAGTGTGCTGAAATTGTCTAAACGTGTTTTACAGCAGAAATAAACACGTTTTGGCAACTTTGGTCACCACCATGTAAGTTATAGGGCAGGAACAGCACAGTTTTCAAAACGTGTTTTTCAGCCCGAAATAAACGCGTTTTCTCAGCCCTTAGAATCACAGTGTAAATGCCTGGCTCAGAAGAGCAAACTGAGTCAGCCCTTAACCCCAGTGTGCTGAAATTGTCAAAACGTGTTTTTCAGCAGAAATAAACACGTTTTGGCAACTTTGGTCACCACCATGTAAGTTATATGGCAGGAACAGCACAGTTTTCAAAACGTGTTTTTCAGCCCGAAATAAACGCGTTTTCTCAGCTCTTAGAATCGCAGTGTAACTGCCTGTCTCAGAAGAGCACACTGAGTCAGCCCTTAACCCCAGTGTGCTGAAATTGTCAAAACGTGTTTTTCAGCAGAAATAAACACGTTTTGGCAACTTTGGTCACCACCAGGTAAGTTATATGGCAGGAACAGCACAGTTTTCAAAACGTGTTTTTCAGCCCGAAATAAACGCGTTTTCTCAGCTCTTAGAATCGCAGTGTAACTGCCTGTCTCAGAAGAGCACACTGAGTCAGCCCTTAACCCCAGTGTGCTGAAATTGTCAAAACGTGTTTTACAGCAGAAATAAACACGTTTTGGCAACTTTGGTCAGCACCATGTAACTTATAGGGCAGGAACAGCACAGTTTTCAAAACGTGTTTTTCAGCCCGAAATAAACGCGTTTTCTCAGCCCTTAGAATCACAGTGTAACTGCCTGTCTCAGAAGAGCACAGTGAGTCAGCCCTTAACCCCAGTGTGCTGAAATTGTCAAAACGTGTTTTTCAGCAGAAATAAACACGTTTTGGCAACTTTGGTCACCACCATGTAAGTTATATGGCAGGAACAGCACAGTTTTCAAAACGTGTTTTTCAGCCCGAAATAAACGCGTTTTCTCAGCTCTTAGAATCGCAGTGTAACTGCCTGTCTCAGAAGAGCACAGTGAGTCAGCCCTTAACCCCAGTGTGCTGAAATTGTCAAAACGTGTTTTACAGCAGAAATAAACACGTTTTGGCAACTTTGGTCACCACCATGTAAGTTATATGGCATGAACAGCACAGTTTTCAAAACGTGTTTTTCAGCCCGAAATAAACGCGTTTTCTCAGCCCTTAGAATCGCAGTGTAACTGCCTGTCTCAGAAGAGCACAGTGAGTCAGCCCTTAACCCCAGTGTGCTGAAATTGTCAAAACGTGTTTTACAGCAGAAATAAACACGTTTTGGCAACTTTGGTCACCACCATGTAACTTATAGGGCAGGAACAGCACAGTTTTCAAAACGTGTTTTTCAGCCCGAAATAAACGCGTTTTCTCAGCCCTTAGAATCACAGTGTAACTGCCTGTCTCAGAAGAGCACACTGAGTCAGCCCTTAACCCCAGTGTGCTGAAATTGTCAAAACGTGTTTTACAGCAGAAATAAACACGTTTTGGCAACTTTGGTCAGCACCATGTAACTTATAGGGCAGGAACAGCACAGTTTTCAAAACGTGTTTTTCAGCCCGAAATAAACGCGTTTTCTCAGCCCTTAGAATCACAGTGTAACTGCCTGGCTCAGAAGAGCACACTGAGTCAGCCCTTAACCCCAGTGTGCTGAAATTGTCAAAACGTGTTTTTCAGCAGAAATAAACACGTTTTGGCAACTTTGGTCACCACCATGTAAGTTATAGGGCAGGAACAGCACAGTTTTCAAAACGTGTTTTTCAGCCCGAAATAAACGCGTTTTCTCAGCCCTTAGAATCACAGTGTAACTGCCTGGCTCAGAAGAGCAAACTGAGTCAGCCCTTAACCCCAGTGTGCTGAAATTGTCAAAACGTGTTTTTCAGCAGAAATAAACACGTTTTGGCAACTTTGGTCACCACCATGTAAGTTATATGGCAGGAACAGCACAGTTTTCAAAACGTGTTTTTCAGCCCGAAATAAACGCGTTTTCTCAGCCCTTAGAATCACAGTGTAACTGCCTGTCTCAGAAGAGCACAGTGAGTCAGCCCTTAACCCCAGTGTGCTGAAATTGTCAAAACGTGTTTTTCAGCAGAAATAAACACGTTTTGGCAACTTTGGTCACCACCAGGTAAGTTATATGGCAGGAACAGCACAGTTTTCAAAACGTGTTTTTCAGCCCGAAATAAACGCGTTTTCTCTGCCCTTAGAATCACAGTGTAACTGCCTGTCTCAGAAGAGCACAGTGAGTCAGCCCTTAACCCCAGTGTGCTGAAATTGTCAAAACGTGTTTTTCAGCAGAAATAAACACGTTTTGGCAACTTTGGTCACCACCATGTAAGTTATATGGCAGGAACAGCACAGTTTTCAAAACGTGTTTTTCAGCTCGAAATAAACGCGTTTTCTCAGCCCTTAGAATCACAGTGTAACTGCCTGGCTCAGAAGAGCACACTGAGTCAGCCCTTAACCCCAGTGTGCTGAAATTGTCAAAACGTGTTTTACAGCAGAAATAAACACGTTTTGGCAACTTTGGTCACCACCATGTAAGTTATAGGGCAGGAACAGCACAGTTTTCAAAACGTGTTTTTCAGCCCGAAATAAACGCGTTTTCTCAGCCCTTAGAATCACAGTGTAACTGCCTGGCTCAGAAGAGCAAACTGAGTCAGCCCTTAACCCCAGTGTGCTGAAATTGTCAAAACGTGTTTTTCAGCAGAAATAAACACGTTTTGGCAACTTTGGTCACCACCATGTAAGTTATAGGGCAGGAACAGCACAGTTTTCAAAACGTGTTTTTCAGCCCGAAATAAACGCGTTTTCTCAGCCCTTAGAATCACAGTGTAACTGCCTGGCTCAGAAGAGCAAACTGAGTCAGCCCTTAACCCCAGTGTGCTGAAATTGTCAAAACGTGTTTTTCAGCAGAAATAAACACGTTTTGGCAACTTTGGTCACCACCAGGTAAGTTATATGGCAGGAACAGCACAGTTTTCAAAACGTGTTTTTCAGCCCGAAATAAACGCGTTTTCTCAGCTCTTAGAATCGCAGTGTAACTGCCTGTCTCAGAAGAGCACACTGAGTCAGCCCTTAACCCCAGTGTGCTGAAATTGTCAAAACGTGTTTTACAGCAGAAATAAACACGTTTTGGCAACTTTGGTCAGCACCATGTAACTTATAGGGCAGGAACAGCACAGTTTTCAAAACGTGTTTTTCAGCCCGAAATAAACGCGTTTTCTCAGCCCTTAGAATCACAGTGTAACTGCCTGTCTCAGAAGAGCACAGTGAGTCAGCCCTTAACCCCAGTGTGCTGAAATTGTCAAAACGTGTTTTTCAGCAGAAATAAACACGTTTTGGCAACTTTGGTCACCACCATGTAAGTTATATGGCAGGAACAGCACAGTTTTCAAAACGTGTTTTTCAGCCCGAAATAAACGCGTTTTCTCAGCCCTTAGAATCGCAGTGTAACTGCCTGTCTCAGAAGAGCACAGTGAGTCAGCCCTTAACCCCAGTGTGCTGAAATTGTCAAAACGTGTTTTACAGCAGAAATAAACACGTTTTGGCAACTTTGGTCACCACCATGTAACTTATAGGGCAGGAACAGCACAGTTTTCAAAACGTGTTTTTCAGCCCGAAATAAACGCGTTTTCTCAGCCCTTAGAATCACAGTGTAACTGCCTGTCTCAGAAGAGCACACTGAGTCAGCCCTTAACCCCAGTGTGCTGAAATTGTCAAAACGTGTTTTACAGCAGAAATAAACACGTTTTGGCAACTTTGGTCAGCACCATGTAACTTATAGGGCAGGAACAGCACAGTTTTCAAAACGTGTTTTTCAGCCCGAAATAAACGCATTTTCTCAGCCCTTAGAATCACAGTGTAACTGCCTGGCTCAGAAGAGCACACTGAGTCAGCCCTTAACCCCAGTGTGCTGAAATTGTCAAAACGTGTTTTTCAGCAGAAATAAACACGTTTTGGCAACTTTGGTCACCACCATGTAAGTTATAGGGCAGGAACAGCACAGTTTTCAAAACGTGTTTTTCAGCCCGAAATAAACGCGTTTTCTCAGCCCTTAGAATCACAGTGTAACTGCCTGGCTCAGAAGAGCAAACTGAGTCAGCCCTTAACCCCAGTGTGCTGAAATTGTCAAAACGTGTTTTTCAGCAGAAATAAACACGTTTTGGCAACTTTGGTCACCACCATGTAAGTTATAGGGCAGGAACAGCACAGTTTTCAAAACGTGTTTTTCAGCCCGAAATAAACGCGTTTTCTCAGCCCTTAGAATCACAGTGTAACTGCCTGGCTCAGAAGAGCACACTGAGTCAGCCCTTAACCCCAGTGTGCTGAAATTGTCTAAACGTGTTTTACAGCAGAAATAAACACGTTTTGGCAACTTTGGTCACCACCATGTAAGTTATAGGGCAGGAACAGCACAGTTTTCAAAACGTGTTTTTCAGCCCGAAATAAACGCGTTTTCTCAGCCCTTAGAATCACAGTGTAAATGCCTGGCTCAGAAGAGCAAACTGAGTCAGCCCTTAACCCCAGTGTGCTGAAATTGTCAAAACGTGTTTTTCAGCAGAAATAAACACGTTTTGGCAACTTTGGTCACCACCATGTAAGTTATATGGCAGGAACAGCACAGTTTTCAAAACGTGTTTTTCAGCCCGAAATAAACGCGTTTTCTCAGCTCTTAGAATCGCAGTGTAACTGCCTGTCTCAGAAGAGCACACTGAGTCAGCCCTTAACCCCAGTGTGCTGAAATTGTCAAAACGTGTTTTACAGCAGAAATAAACACGTTTTGGCAACTTTGGTCAGCACCATGTAACTTATAGGGCAGGAACAGCACAGTTTTCAAAACGTGTTTTTCAGCCCGAAATAAACGCGTTTTCTCAGCCCTTAGAATCACAGTGTAACTGCCTGGCTCAGAAGAGCACACTGAGTCAGCCCTTAACCCCAGTGTGCTGAAATTGTCAAAACGTGTTTTTCAGCAGAAATAAACACGTTTTGGCAACTTTGGTCACCACCATGTAAGTTATATGGCAGGAACAGCACAGTTTTCAAAACGTGTTTTTCAGCCCGAAATAAACGCGTTTTCTCAGCCCTTAGAATCACAGTGTAACTGCCTGTCTCAGAAGAGCACAGTGAGTCAGCCCTTAACCCCAGTGTGCTGAAATTGTCAAAACGTGTTTTTCAGCAGAAATAAACACGTTTTGGCAACTTTGGTCACCACCAGGTAAGTTATATGGCAGGAACAGCACAGTTTTCAAAACGTGTTTTTCAGCACGAAATAAACGCGTTTTCTCTGCCCTTAGAATCACAGTGTAACTGCCTGTCTCAGAAGAGCACAGTGAGTCAGCCCTTAACCCCAGTGTGCTGAAATTGTCAAAACGTGTTTTTCAGCAGAAATAAACACGTTTTGGCAACTTTGGTCACCACCAGGTAAGTTATATGGCAGGAACAGCACAGTTTTCAAAACGTGTTTTTCAGCCCGAAATAAACGCGTTTTCTCAGCTCTTAGAATCGCAGTGTAACTGCCTGTCTCAGAAGAGCACACTGAGTCAGCCCTTAACCCCAGTGTGCTGAAATTGTCAAAACGTGTTTTACAGCAGAAATAAACACGTTTTGGCAACTTTGGTCAGCACCATGTAACTTATAGGGCAGGAACAGCACAGTTTTCAAAACGTGTTTTTCAGCCCGAAATAAACGCGTTTTCTCAGCCCTTAGAATCACAGTGTAACTGCCTGTCTCAGAAGAGCACAGTGAGTCAGCCCTTAACCCCAGTGTGCTGAAATTGTCAAAACGTGTTTTTCAGCAGAAATAAACACGTTTTGGCAACTTTGGTCACCACCATGTAAGTTATATGGCAGGAACAGCACAGTTTTCAAAACGTGTTTTTCAGCCCGAAATAAACGCGTTTTCTCAGCTCTTAGAATCGCAGTGTAACTGCCTGTCTCAGAAGAGCACAGTGAGTCAGCCCTTAACCCCAGTGTGCTGAAATTGTCAAAACGTGTTTTACAGCAGAAATAAACACGTTTTGGCAACTTTGGTCACCACCATGTAAGTTATATGGCATGAACAGCACAGTTTTCAAAACGTGTTTTTCAGCCCGAAATAAACGCGTTTTCTCAGCCCTTAGAATCGCAGTGTAACTGCCTGTCTCAGAAGAGCACAGTGAGTCAGCCCTTAACCCCAGTGTGCTGAAATTGTCAAAACGTGTTTTACAGCAGAAATAAACACGTTTTGGCAACTTTGGTCACCACCATGTAACTTATAGGGCAGGAACAGCACAGTTTTCAAAACGTGTTTTTCAGCCCGAAATAAACGCGTTTTCTCAGCCCTTAGAATCACAGTGTAACTGCCTGTCTCAGAAGAGCACACTGAGTCAGCCCTTAACCCCAGTTTGCTGAAATTGTCAAAACGTGTTTTACAGCAGAAATAAACACGTTTTGGCAACTTTGGTCAGCACCATGTAACTTATAGGGCAGGAACAGCACAGTTTTCAAAACGTGTTTTTCAGCCCGAAATAAACGCGTTTTCTCAGCCCTTAGAATCACAGTGTAACTGCCTGGCTCAGAAGAGCACACTGAGTCAGCCCTTAACCCCAGTGTGCTGAAATTGTCAAAACGTGTTTTTCAGCAGAAATAAACACGTTTTGGCAACTTTGGTCACCACCATGTAAGTTATAGGGCAGGAACAGCACAGTTTTCAAAACGTGTTTTTCAGCCCGAAATAAACGCGTTTTCTCAGCCCTTAGAATCACAGTGTAACTGCCTGGCTCAGAAGAGCAAACTGAGTCAGCCCTTAACCCCAGTGTGCTGAAATTGTCAAAACGTGTTTTTCAGCAGAAATAAACACGTTTTGGCAACTTTGGTCACCACCATGTAAGTTATATGGCAGGAACAGCACAGTTTTCAAAACGTGTTTTTCAGCCCGAAATAAACGCGTTTTCTCAGCCCTTAGAATCACAGTGTAACTGCCTGTCTCAGAAGAGCACAGTGAGTCAGCCCTTAACCCCAGTGTGCTGAAATTGTCAAAACGTGTTTTTCAGCAGAAATAAACACGTTTTGGCAACTTTGGTCACCACCAGGTAAGTTATATGGCAGGAACAGCACAGTTTTCAAAACGTGTTTTTCAGCCCGAAATAAACGCGTTTTCTCTGCCCTTAGAATCACAGTGTAACTGCCTGTCTCAGAAGAGCACAGTGAGTCAGCCCTTAACCCCAGTGTGCTGAAATTGTCAAAACGTGTTTTTCAGCAGAAATAAACACGTTTTGGCAACTTTGGTCACCACCATGTAAGTTATATGGCAGGAACAGCACAGTTTTCAAAACGTGTTTTTCAGCTCGAAATAAACGCGTTTTCTCAGCCCTTAGAATCACAGTGTAACTGCCTGGCTCAGAAGAGCACACTGAGTCAGCCCTTAACCCCAGTGTGCTGAAATTGTCAAAACGTGTTTTACAGCAGAAATAAACACGTTTTGGCAACTTTGGTCACCACCATGTAAGTTATAGGGCAGGAACAGCACAGTTTTCAAAACGTGTTTTTCAGCCCGAAATAAACGCGTTTTCTCAGCCCTTAGAATCACAGTGTAACTGCCTGGCTCAGAAGAGCAAACTGAGTCAGCCCTTAACCCCAGTGTGCTGAAATTGTCAAAACGTGTTTTTCAGCAGAAATAAACACGTTTTGGCAACTTTGGTCACCACCATGTAAGTTATAGGGCAGGAACAGCACAGTTTTCAAAACGTGTTTTTCAGCCCGAAATAAACGCGTTTTCTCAGCCCTTAGAATCACAGTGTAACTGCCTGGCTCAGAAGAGCAAACTGAGTCAGCCCTTAACCCCAGTGTGCTGAAATTGTCAAAACGTGTTTTTCAGCAGAAATAAACACGTTTTGGCAACTTTGGTCACCACCAGGTAAGTTATATGGCAGGAACAGCACAGTTTTCAAAACGTGTTTTTCAGCCCGAAATAAACGCGTTTTCTCAGCTCTTAGAATCGCAGTGTAACTGCCTGTCTCAGAAGAGCACACTGAGTCAGCCCTTAACCCCAGTGTGCTGAAATTGTCAAAACGTGTTTTACAGCAGAAATAAACACGTTTTGGCAACTTTGGTCAGCACCATGTAACTTATAGGGCAGGAACAGCACAGTTTTCAAAACGTGTTTTTCAGCCCGAAATAAACGCGTTTTCTCAGCCCTTAGAATCACAGTGTAACTGCCTGTCTCAGAAGAGCACAGTGAGTCAGCCCTTAACCCCAGTGTGCTGAAATTGTCAAAACGTGTTTTTCAGCAGAAATAAACACGTTTTGGCAACTTTGGTCACCACCATGTAAGTTATATGGCAGGAACAGCACAGTTTTCAAAACGTGTTTTTCAGCCCGAAATAAACGCGTTTTCTCAGCCCTTAGAATCGCAGTGTAACTGCCTGTCTCAGAAGAGCACAGTGAGTCAGCCCTTAACCCCAGTGTGCTGAAATTGTCAAAACGTGTTTTACAGCAGAAATAAACACGTTTTGGCAACTTTGGTCACCACCATGTAACTTATAGGGCAGGAACAGCACAGTTTTCAAAACGTGTTTTTCAGCCCGAAATAAACGCGTTTTCTCAGCCCTTAGAATCACAGTGTAACTGCCTGGCTCAGAAGAGCAAACTGAGTCAGCCCTTAACCCCAGTGTGCTGAAATTGTCAAAACGTGTTTTTCAGCAGAAATAAACACGTTTTGGCAACTTTGGTCCCCACCATGTAAGTTATAGGGCAGGAACAGCACAGTTTTCAAAACGTGTTTTTCAGCCCGAAATAAACGCGTTTTCTCAGCCCTTAGAATCACAGTGTAACTGCCTGGCTCAGAAGAGCACACTGAGTCAGCCCTTAACCCCAGTGTGCTGAAATTGTCTAAACGTGTTTTACAGCAGAAATAAACACGTTTTGGCAACTTTGGTCACCACCATGTAAGTTATAGGGCAGGAACAGCACAGTTTTCAAAACGTGTTTTTCAGCCCGAAATAAACGCGTTTTCTCAGCCCTTAGAATCACAGTGTAAATGCCTGGCTCAGAAGAGCAAACTGAGTCAGCCCTTAACCCCAGTGTGCTGAAATTGTCAAAACGTGTTTTTCAGCAGAAATAAACACGTTTTGGCAACTTTGGTCACCACCATGTAAGTTATATGGCAGGAACAGCACAGTTTTCAAAACGTGTTTTTCAGCCCGAAATAAACGCGTTTTCTCAGCTCTTAGAATCGCAGTGTAACTGCCTGTCTCAGAAGAGCACACTGAGTCAGCCCTTAACCCCAGTGTGCTGAAATTGTCAAAACGTGTTTTTCAGCAGAAATAAACACGTTTTGGCAACTTTGGTCACCACCAGGTAAGTTATATGGCAGGAACAGCACAGTTTTCAAAACGTGTTTTTCAGCCCGAAATAAACGCGTTTTCTCAGCTCTTAGAATCGCAGTGTAACTGCCTGTCTCAGAAGAGCACACTGAGTCAGCCCTTAACCCCAGTGTGCTGAAATTGTCAAAACGTGTTTTACAGCAGAAATAAACACGTTTTGGCAACTTTGGTCAGCACCATGTAACTTATAGGGCAGGAACAGCACAGTTTTCAAAACGTGTTTTTCAGCCCGAAATAAACGCGTTTTCTCAGCCCTTAGAATCACAGTGTAACTGCCTGTCTCAGAAGAGCACAGTGAGTCAGCCCTTAACCCCAGTGTGCTGAAATTGTCAAAACGTGTTTTTCAGCAGAAATAAACACGTTTTGGCAACTTTGGTCACCACCATGTAAGTTATATGGCAGGA
Source organism: Atractosteus spatula (assembly GCF_055471065.1). NCBI lineage: Eukaryota > Metazoa > Chordata > Actinopteri > Semionotiformes > Lepisosteidae > Atractosteus > Atractosteus spatula. The sequence goes on along the minus strand of NW_028296646.1, from coordinate 1,259,370 downwards.
ACAGCACAGTTTTCAAAACGTGTTTTTCAGCCCGAAATAAACGCGTTTTCTCAGCTCTTAGAATCGCAGTGTAACTGCCTGTCTCAGAAGAGCACAGTGAGTCAGCCCTTAACCCCAGTGTGCTGAAATTGTCAAAACGTGTTTTACAGCAGAAATAAACACGTTTTGGCAACTTTGGTCACCACCATGTAAGTTATATGGCATGAACAGCACAGTTTTCAAAACGTGTTTTTCAGCCCGAAATAAACGCGTTTTCTCAGCCCTTAGAATCGCAGTGTAACTGCCTGTCTCAGAAGAGCACAGTGAGTCAGCCCTTAACCCCAGTGTGCTGAAATTGTCAAAACGTGTTTTACAGCAGAAATAAACACGTTTTGGCAACTTTGGTCACCACCATGTAACTTATAGGGCAGGAACAGCACAGTTTTCAAAACGTGTTTTTCAGCCCGAAATAAACGCGTTTTCTCAGCCCTTAGAATCACAGTGTAACTGCCTGTCTCAGAAGAGCACACTGAGTCAGCCCTTAACCCCAGTGTGCTGAAATTGTCAAAACGTGTTTTACAGCAGAAATAAACACGTTTTGGCAACTTTGGTCAGCACCATGTAACTTATAGGGCAGGAACAGCACAGTTTTCAAAACGTGTTTTTCAGCCCGAAATAAACGCGTTTTCTCAGCCCTTAGAATCACAGTGTAACTGCCTGGCTCAGAAGAGCACACTGAGTCAGCCCTTAACCCCAGTGTGCTGAAATTGTCAAAACGTGTTTTTCAGCAGAAATAAACACGTTTTGGCAACTTTGGTCACCACCATGTAAGTTATAGGGCAGGAACAGCACAGTTTTCAAAACGTGTTTTTCAGCCCGAAATAAACGCGTTTTCTCAGCCCTTAGAATCACAGTGTAACTGCCTGGCTCAGAAGAGCAAACTGAGTCAGCCCTTAACCCCAGTGTGCTGAAATTGTCAAAACGTGTTTTTCAGCAGAAATAAACACGTTTTGGCAACTTTGGTCACCACCATGTAAGTTATATGGCAGGAACAGCACAGTTTTCAAAACGTGTTTTTCAGCCCGAAATAAACGCGTTTTCTCAGCCCTTAGAATCACAGTGTAACTGCCTGTCTCAGAAGAGCACAGTGAGTCAGCCCTTAACCCCAGTGTGCTGAAATTGTCAAAACGTGTTTTTCAGCAGAAATAAACACGTTTTGGCAACTTTGGTCACCACCAGGTAAGTTATATGGCAGGAACAGCACAGTTTTCAAAACGTGTTTTTCAGCCCGAAATAAACGCGTTTTCTCTGCCCTTAGAATCACAGTGTAACTGCCTGTCTCAGAAGAGCACAGTGAGTCAGCCCTTAACCCCAGTGTGCTGAAATTGTCAAAACGTGTTTTTCAGCAGAAATAAACACGTTTTGGCAACTTTGGTCACCACCATGTAAGTTATATGGCAGGAACAGCACAGTTTTCAAAACGTGTTTTTCAGCTCGAAATAAACGCGTTTTCTCAGCCCTTAGAATCACAGTGTAACTGCCTGGCTCAGAAGAGCACACTGAGTCAGCCCTTAACCCCAGTGTGCTGAAATTGTCAAAACGTGTTTTACAGCAGAAATAAACACGTTTTGGCAACTTTGGTCACCACCATGTAAGTTATAGGGCAGGAACAGCACAGTTTTCAAAACGTGTTTTTCAGCCCGAAATAAACGCGTTTTCTCAGCCCTTAGAATCACAGTGTAACTGCCTGGCTCAGAAGAGCAAACTGAGTCAGCCCTTAACCCCAGTGTGCTGAAATTGTCAAAACGTGTTTTTCAGCAGAAATAAACACGTTTTGGCAACTTTGGTCACCACCATGTAAGTTATAGGGCAGGAACAGCACAGTTTTCAAAACGTGTTTTTCAGCCCGAAATAAACGCGTTTTCTCAGCCCTTAGAATCACAGTGTAACTGCCTGGCTCAGAAGAGCAAACTGAGTCAGCCCTTAACCCCAGTGTGCTGAAATTGTCAAAACGTGTTTTTCAGCAGAAATAAACACGTTTTGGCAACTTTGGTCACCACCAGGTAAGTTATATGGCAGGAACAGCACAGTTTTCAAAACGTGTTTTTCAGCCCGAAATAAACGCGTTTTCTCAGCTCTTAGAATCGCAGTGTAACTGCCTGTCTCAGAAGAGCACACTGAGTCAGCCCTTAACCCCAGTGTGCTGAAATTGTCAAAACGTGTTTTACAGCAGAAATAAACACGTTTTGGCAACTTTGGTCAGCACCATGTAACTTATAGGGCAGGAACAGCACAGTTTTCAAAACGTGTTTTTCAGCCCGAAATAAACGCGTTTTCTCAGCCCTTAGAATCACAGTGTAACTGCCTGTCTCAGAAGAGCACAGTGAGTCAGCCCTTAACCCCAGTGTGCTGAAATTGTCAAAACGTGTTTTTCAGCAGAAATAAACACGTTTTGGCAACTTTGGTCACCACCATGTAAGTTATATGGCAGGAACAGCACAGTTTTCAAAACGTGTTTTTCAGCCCGAAATAAACGCGTTTTCTCAGCCCTTAGAATCGCAGTGTAACTGCCTGTCTCAGAAGAGCACAGTGAGTCAGCCCTTAACCCCAGTGTGCTGAAATTGTCAAAACGTGTTTTACAGCAGAAATAAACACGTTTTGGCAACTTTGGTCACCACCATGTAACTTATAGGGCAGGAACAGCACAGTTTTCAAAACGTGTTTTTCAGCCCGAAATAAACGCGTTTTCTCAGCCCTTAGAATCACAGTGTAACTGCCTGGCTCAGAAGAGCAAACTGAGTCAGCCCTTAACCCCAGTGTGCTGAAATTGTCAAAACGTGTTTTTCAGCAGAAATAAACACGTTTTGGCAACTTTGGTCCCCACCATGTAAGTTATAGGGCAGGAACAGCACAGTTTTCAAAACGTGTTTTTCAGCCCGAAATAAACGCGTTTTCTCAGCCCTTAGAATCACAGTGTAACTGCCTGGCTCAGAAGAGCACACTGAGTCAGCCCTTAACCCCAGTGTGCTGAAATTGTCTAAACGTGTTTTACAGCAGAAATAAACACGTTTTGGCAACTTTGGTCACCACCATGTAAGTTATAGGGCAGGAACAGCACAGTTTTCAAAACGTGTTTTTCAGCCCGAAATAAACGCGTTTTCTCAGCCCTTAGAATCACAGTGTAAATGCCTGGCTCAGAAGAGCAAACTGAGTCAGCCCTTAACCCCAGTGTGCTGAAATTGTCAAAACGTGTTTTTCAGCAGAAATAAACACGTTTTGGCAACTTTGGTCACCACCATGTAAGTTATATGGCAGGAACAGCACAGTTTTCAAAACGTGTTTTTCAGCCCGAAATAAACGCGTTTTCTCAGCTCTTAGAATCGCAGTGTAACTGCCTGTCTCAGAAGAGCACACTGAGTCAGCCCTTAACCCCAGTGTGCTGAAATTGTCAAAACGTGTTTTACAGCAGAAATAAACACGTTTTGGCAACTTTGGTCAGCACCATGTAACTTATAGGGCAGGAACAGCACAGTTTTCAAAACGTGTTTTTCAGCCCGAAATAAACGCGTTTTCTCAGCCCTTAGAATCACAGTGTAACTGCCTGGCTCAGAAGAGCACACTGAGTCAGCCCTTAACCCCAGTGTGCTGAAATTGTCAAAACGTGTTTTTCAGCAGAAATAAACACGTTTTGGCAACTTTGGTCACCACCATGTAAGTTATATGGCAGGAACAGCACAGTTTTCAAAACGTGTTTTTCAGCCCGAAATAAACGCGTTTTCTCAGCCCTTAGAATCACAGTGTAACTGCCTGTCTCAGAAGAGCACAGTGAGTCAGCCCTTAACCCCAGTGTGCTGAAATTGTCAAAACGTGTTTTTCAGCAGAAATAAACACGTTTTGGCAACTTTGGTCACCACCAGGTAAGTTATATGGCAGGAACAGCACAGTTTTCAAAACGTGTTTTTCAGCACGAAATAAACGCGTTTTCTCTGCCCTTAGAATCACAGTGTAACTGCCTGTCTCAGAAGAGCACAGTGAGTCAGCCCTTAACCCCAGTGTGCTGAAATTGTCAAAACGTGTTTTTCAGCAGAAATAAACACGTTTTGGCAACTTTGGTCACCACCAGGTAAGTTATATGGCAGGAACAGCACAGTTTTCAAAACGTGTTTTTCAGCCCGAAATAAACGCGTTTTCTCAGCTCTTAGAATCGCAGTGTAACTGCCTGTCTCAGAAGAGCACACTGAGTCAGCCCTTAACCCCAGTGTGCTGAAATTGTCAAAACGTGTTTTACAGCAGAAATAAACACGTTTTGGCAACTTTGGTCAGCACCATGTAACTTATAGGGCAGGAACAGCACAGTTTTCAAAACGTGTTTTTCAGCCCGAAATAAACGCGTTTTCTCAGCCCTTAGAATCACAGTGTAACTGCCTGTCTCAGAAGAGCACAGTGAGTCAGCCCTTAACCCCAGTGTGCTGAAATTGTCAAAACGTGTTTTACAGCAGAAATAAACACGTTTTGGCAACTTTGGTCACCACCATGTAAGTTATAGGGCATTAACAGCACAGTTTTCAAAACGTGTTTTTCAGCCCGAAATAAACGCGTTTTCTCAGCCCTTAGAATCACAGTGTAACTGCCTGGCTCAGAAGAGCAAACTGAATCAGCCCTTAACCCCAGTGTGCTGAAATTGTCAAAACGTGTTTTTCAGCAGAAATAAACACGTTTTGGCAACTTTGGTCACCACCATGTAAGTTATAGGGCAGGAACAGCACAGTTTTCAAAACGTGTTTTTCAGCCCGAAATAAACGCGTTTTCTCAGCTCTTAGAATCGCAGTGTAACTGCCTGTCTCAGAAGAGCACACTGAGTCAGCCCTTAACCCCAGTGTGCTGAAATTGTCAAAACGTGTTTTACAGCAGAAATAAACACGTTTTGGCAACTTTGGTCAGCACCATGTAACTTATAGGGCAGGAACAGCACAGTTTTCAAAACGTGTTTTTCAGCCCGAAATAAACGCGTTTTCTCAGCCCTTAGAATCACAGTGTAACTGCCTGGCTCAGAAGAGCACACTGAGTCAGCCCTTAACCCCAGTGTGCTGAAATTGTCAAAACGTGTTTTTCAGCAGAAATAAACACGTTTTGGCAACTTTGGTCACCACCATGTAAGTTATATGGCAGGAACAGCACAGTTTTCAAAACGTGTTTTTCAGCCCGAAATAAACGCGTTTTCTCAGCCCTTAGAATCACAGTGTAACTGCCTGTCTCAGAAGAGCACAGTGAGTCAGCCCTTAACCCCAGTGTGCTGAAATTGTCAAAACGTGTTTTTCAGCAGAAATAAACACGTTTTGGCAACTTTGGTCACCACCAGGTAAGTTATATGGCAGGAACAGCACAGTTTTCAAAACGTGTTTTTCAGCACGAAATAAACGCGTTTTCTCTGCCCTTAGAATCACAGTGTAACTGCCTGTCTCAGAAGAGCACAGTGAGTCAGCCCTTAACCCCAGTGTGCTGAAATTGTCAAAACGTGTTTTTCAGCAGAAATAAACACGTTTTGGCAACTTTGGTCACCACCAGGTAAGTTATATGGCAGGAACAGCACAGTTTTCAAAACGTGTTTTTCAGCCCGAAATAAACGCGTTTTCTCAGCTCTTAGAATCGCAGTGTAACTGCCTGTCTCAGAAGAGCACACTGAGTCAGCCCTTAACCCCAGTGTGCTGAAATTGTCAAAACGTGTTTTACAGCAGAAATAAACACGTTTTGGCAACTTTGGTCAGCACCATGTAACTTATAGGGCAGGAACAGCACAGTTTTCAAAACGTGTTTTTCAGCCCGAAATAAACGCGTTTTCTCAGCCCTTAGAATCACAGTGTAACTGCCTGTCTCAGAAGAGCACAGTGAGTCAGCCCTTAACCCCAGTGTGCTGAAATTGTCAAAACGTGTTTTACAGCAGAAATAAACACGTTTTGGCAACTTTGGTCACCACCATGTAAGTTATAGGGCATTAACAGCACAGTTTTCAAAACGTGTTTTTCAGCCCGAAATAAACGCGTTTTCTCAGCCCTTAGAATCACAGTGTAACTGCCTGGCTCAGAAGAGCAAACTGAATCAGCCCTTAACCCCAGTGTGCTGAAATTGTCAAAACGTGTTTTTCAGCAGAAATAAACACGTTTTGGCAACTTTGGTCACCACCATGTAAGTTATAGGGCAGGAACAGCACAGTTTTCAAAACGTGTTTTTCAGCCCGAAATAAACGCGTTTTCTCAGCTCTTAGAATCGCAGTGTAACTGCCTGTCTCAGAAGAGCACACTGAGTCAGCCCTTAACCCCAGTGTGCTGAAATTGTCAAAACGTGTTTTTCAGCAGAAATAAACACGTTTTGGCAACTTTGGTCACCACCATGTAAGTTATAGGGCAGGAACAGCACAGTTTTCAAAACGTGTTTTTCAGCCCGAAATAAACGCGTTTTCTCAGCTCTTAGAAACGCAGTGTAACTGCCTGTCTCAGAAGAGCACACTGAGTCAGCCCTTAACCCCAGTGTGCTGAAATTGTCAAAACGTGTTTTTCAGCAGAAATAAACACGTTTTGGCAACTTTGGTCACCACCATGTAAGTTATAGGGCAGGAACAGCACAGTTTTCAAAACGTGTTTTTCAGCCCGAAATAAACGCGTTTTCTCAGCCCTTAGAATCACAGTGTAACTGCCTGTCTCAGAAGAGCAAACTGAGTCAGCCCTTAACCCCAGTGTGCTGAAATTGTCAAAACGTGTTTTACAGCAGAAATAAACACGTTTTGGCAACTTTGGTCACCACCATGTAAGTTATAGGGCAGGAACAGCACAGTTTTCAAAACGTGTTTTTCAGCCCGAAATAAACGCGTTTTCTCAGCCCTTAGAATCACAGTGTAACTGCCTGGCTCAGAAGAGCAAACTGAGTCAGCCCTTAACCCCAGTGTGCTGAAATTGTCAAAACGTGTTTTACAGCAGAAATAAACACGTTTTGGCAACTTTGGTCACCACCATGTAAGTTATAGGGCAGGAACAGCACAGTTTTCAAAACGTGTTTTTCAGCCCGAAATAAACGCGTTTTCTCAGCCCTTAGAATCACAGTGTAACTGCCTGGCTCAGAAGAGCAAACTGAGTCAGCCCTTAACCCCAGTGTGCTGAAATTGTCAAAACGTGTTTTTCAGCAGAAATAAACACGTTTTGGCAACTTTGGTCACCACCATGTAAGTTATAGGGCAGGAACAGCACAGTTTTCAAAACGTGTTTTTCAGCCCGAAATAAACGCGTTTTCTCAGCCCTTAGAATCACAGTGTAACTGCCTGGCTCAGAAGAGCAAACTGAGTCAGCCCTTAACCCCAGTGTGCTGAAATTGTCAAAACGTGTTTTTCAGCAGAAATAAACACGTTTTGGCAACTTTGGTCACCACCATGTAAGTTATAGGGCAGGAACAGCACAGTTTTCAAAACGTGTTTTTCAGCCCGAAATAAACGCGTTTTCTCAGCCCTTAGAATCACAGTGTAACTGCCTGGCTCAGAAGAGCACACTGAGTCAGCCCTTAACCCCAGTGTGCTGAAATTGTCAAAACGTGTTTTACAGCAGAAATAAACACGTTTTGGCAACTTTGGTCACCACCATGTAAGTTATAGGGCAGGAACAGCACAGTTTTCAAAACGTGTTTTTCAGCCCGAAATAAACGCGTTTTCTCAGGCCTTAGAATCACAGTGTAAATGCCTGGCTCAGAAGAGCAAACTGAGTCAGCCCTTAACCCCAGTGTGCTGAAATTGTCAAAACGTGTTTTTCAGCAGAAATAAACACGTTTTGGCAACTTTGGTCACCACCATGTAAGTTATATGGCAGGAACAGCACAGTTTTCAAAACGTGTTTTTCAGCCCGAAATAAACGCGTTTTCTCAGCTCTTAGAATCGCAGTGTAACTGCCTGTCTCAGAAGAGCACAGTGAGTCAGCCCTTAACCCCAGTGTGCTGAAATTGTCAAAACGTGTTTTACAGCAGAAATAAACACGTTTTGGCAACTTTGGTCACCACCATGTAAGTTATAGGGCATAAACAGCACAGTTTTCAAAACGTGTTTTTCAGCCCGAAATAAACGCGTTTTCTCAGCCCTTAGAATCACAGTGTAACTGCCTGGCTCAGAAGAGCAAACTGAATCAGCCCTTAACCCCAGTGTGCTGAAATTGTCAAAACGTGTTTTTCAGCAGAAATAAACACGTTTTGGCAACTTTGGTCACCACCATGTAAGTTATAGGGCAGGAACAGCACAGTTTTCAAAACGTGTTTTTCAGCCCGAAATAAACGCGTTTTCTCAGCTCTTAGAATCGCAGTGTAACTGCCTGTCTCTGAAGAGCAAACTGAGTCAGCCCTTAACCCCAGTGTGCTGAAATTGTCAAAACGTGTTTTACAGCAGAAATAAACACGTTTTGGCAACTTTGGTCACCACCATGTAAGTTATAGGGCAGGAACAGCACAGTTTTCAAAACGTGTTTTTCAGCCCGAAATAAACGCGTTTTCTCAGCCCTTAGAATCACAGTGTAACTGCCTGGCTCAGAAGAGCAAACTGAGTCAGCCCTTAACCCCAGTGTGCTGAAATTGTCAAAACGTGTTTTACAGCAGAAATAAACACGTTTTGGCAACTTTGGTCACCACCATGTAAGTTATAGGGCAGGAACAGCACAGTTTTCAAAACGTGTTTTTCAGCCCGAAATAAACGCGTTTTCTCAGCCCTTAGAATCACAGTGTAACTGCCTGGCTCAGAAGAGCAAACTGAGTCAGCCCTTAACCCCAGTGTGCTGAAATTGTCAAAACGTGTTTTTCAGCAGAAATAAACACGTTTTGGCAACTTTGGTCACCACCATGTAAGTTATAGGGCAGGAACAGCACAGTTTTCAAAACGTGTTTTTCAGCCCGAAATAAACGCGTTTTCTCAGCCCTTAGAATCACAGTGTAACTGCCTGGCTCAGAAGAGCAAACTGAGTCAGCCCTTAACCCCAGTGTGCTGAAATTGTCAAAACGTGTTTTTCAGCAGAAATAAACACGTTTTGGCAACTTTGGTCACCACCATGTAAGTTATAGGGCAGGAACAGCACAGTTTTCAAAACGTGTTTTTCAGCCCGAAATAAACGCGTTTTCTCAGCTCTTAGAATCGCAGTGTAAATGCCTGTCTCAGAAGAGCACACTGAGTCAGCCCTTAACCCCAGTGTGCTGAAATTGTCAAAACGTGTTTTTCAGCAGAAATAAACACGTTTTGGCAACTTTGGTCACCACCATGTAAGTTATATGGCAGGAACAGCACAGTTTTCAAAACGTGTTTTTCAGCCCGAAATAAACGCGTTTTCTCAGCTCTTAGAATCGCAGTGTAACTGCCTGTCTCAGAAGAGCACACTGAGTCAGCCCTTAACCCCAGTGTGCTGAAATTGTCAAAACGTGTTTTACAGCAGAAATAAACACGTTTTGGCAACTTTGGTCAGCACCATGTAACTTATAGGGCAGGAACAGCACAGTTTTCAAAACGTGTTTTTCAGCCCGAAATAAACGCGTTTTCTCAGCCCTTAGAATCACAGTGTAACTGCCTGGCTCAGAAGAGCACACTGAGTCAGCCCTTAACCCCAGTGTGCTGAAATTGTCTAAACGTGTTTTACAGCAGAAATAAACACGTTTTGGCAACTTTGGTCACCACCATGTAAGTTATAGGGCATGAACAGCACAGTTTTCAAAACGTGTTTTTCAGCCCGAAATAAACGCGTTTTCTCAGCTCTTAGAATCGCAGTGTAACTGCCTGTCTCAGAAGAGCACAGTGAGTCAGCCCTTAACCCCAGTGTGCTGAAATTGTCAAAACGTGTTTTACAGCAGAAATAAACACGTTTTGGCAACTTTGGTCAGCACCATGTAACTTATAGGGCAGGAACAGCACAGTTTTCAAAACGTGTTTTTCAGCCCGAAATAAACGCGTTTTCTCAGCCCTTAGAATCACAGTGTAACTGCCTGGCTCAGAAGAGCACACTGAGTCAGCCCTTAACCCCAGTGTGCTGAAATTGTCAAAACGTGTTTTTCAGCAGAAATAAACACGTTTTGGCAACTTTGGTCACCACCATGTAAGTTATAGGGCAGGAACAGGACAGTTTTCAAAACGTGTTTTTCAGCCCGAAATAAACGCGTTTTCTCAGCCCTTAGAATCACAGTGTAACTGCCTGGCTCAGAAGAGCAAACTGAGTCAGCCCTTAACCCCAGTGTGCTGAAATTGTCAAAACGTGTTTTTCAGCAGAAATAAACACGTTTTGGCAACTTTGGTCCCCACCATGTAAGTTATAGGGCAGGAACAGCACAGTTTTCAAAACGTGTTTTTCAGCCCGAAATAAACGCGTTTTCTCAGCCCTTAGAATCACAGTGTAACTGCCTGGCTCAGAAGAGCACACTGAGTCAGCCCTTAACCCCAGTGTGCTGAAATTGTCTAAACGTGTTTTACAGCAGAAATAAACACGTTTTGGCAACTTTGGTCACCACCATGTAAGTTATAGGGCAAAACAGCACAGTTTTCAAAACGTGTTTTTCAGCCCGAAATAAACGCGTTTTCTCAGCCCTTAGAATCACAGTGTAAATGCCTGGCTCAGAAGAGCAAACTGAGTCAGCCCTTAACCCCAGTGTGCTGAAATTGTCAAAACGTGTTTTTCAGCAGAAATAAACACGTTTTGGCAACTTTGGTCACCACCATGTAAGTTATATGGCAGGAACAGCACAGTTTTCAAAACGTGTTTTTCAGCCCGAAATAAACGCGTTTTCTCAGCCCTTAGAATCACAGTGTAACTGCCTGTCTCAGAAGAGCACAGTGAGTCAGCCCTTAACCCCAGTGTGCTGAAATTGTCAAAACGTGTTTTTCAGCAGAAATAAACACGTTTTGGCAACTTTGGTCACCACCAGGTAAGTTATATGGCAGGAACAGCACAGTTTTCAAAACGTGTTTTTCAGCACGAAATAAACGCGTTTTCTCTGCCCTTAGAATCACAGTGTAACTGCCTGTCTCAGAAGAGCACAGTGAGTCAGCCCTTAGCCCCAGTGTGCTGAAATTGTCAAAACGTGTTTTTCAGCAGAAATAAACACGTTTTGGCTACTTTGGTCACCACCAGGTAAGTTATATGGCAGGAACAGCACAGTTTTCAAAACGTGTTTTTCAGCCCGAAATAAACGCGTTTTCTCAGCTCTTAGAATCGCAGTGTAACTGCCTGTCTCAGAAGAGCACACTGAGTCAGCCCTTAACCCCAGTGTGCTGAAATTGTCAAAACGTGTTTTACAGCAGAAATAAACACGTTTTGGCAACTTTGGTCAGCACCATGTAACTTATAGGGCAGGAACAGCACAGTTTTCAAAACGTGTTTTTCAGCCCGAAATAAACGCGTTTTCTCAGCCCTTAGAATCACAGTGTAACTGCCTGTCTCAGAAGAGCACAGTGAGTCAGCCCTTAACCCCAGTGTGCTGAAATTGTCAAAACGTGTTTTTCAGCAGAAATAAACACGTTTTGGCAACTTTGGTCACCACCATGTAAGTTATATGGCAGGAACAGCACAGTTTTCAAAACGTGTTTTTCAGCCCGAAATAAACGCGTTTTCTCAGCTCTTAGAATCGCAGTGTAACTGCCTGTCTCAGAAGAGCACAGTGAGTCAGCCCTTAACCCCAGTGTGCTGAAATTGTCAAAACGTGTTTTACAGCAGAAATAAACACGTTTTGGCAACTTTGGTCACCACCATGTAAGTTATAGGGCATAAACAGCACAGTTTTCAAAACGTGTTTTTCAGCCCGAAATAAACGCGTTTTCTCAGCCCTTAGAATCACAGTGTAACTGCCTGGCTCAGAAGAGCAAACTGAATCAGCCCTTAACCCCAGTGTGCTGAAATTGTCAAAACGTGTTTTTCAGCAGAAATAAACACGTTTTGGCAACTTTGGTCACCACCATGTAAGTTATAGGGCAGGAACAGCACAGTTTTCAAAACGTGTTTTTCAGCCCGAAATAAACGCGTTTTCTCAGCTCTTAGAATCGCAGTGTAACTGCCTGTCTCTGAAGAGCACACTGAGTCAGCCCTTAACCCCAGTGTGCTGAAATTGTCAAAACGTGTTTTACAGCAGAAATAAACACGTTTTGGCAACTTTGGTCACCACCATGTAAGTTATAGGGCAGGAACAGCACAGTTTTCAAAACGTGTTTTTCAGCCCGAAATAAACGCGTTTTCTCAGCCCTTAGAATCACAGTGTAACTGCCTGGCTCAGAAGAGCAAACTGAGTCAGCCCTTAACCCCAGTGTGCTGAAATTGTCAAAACGTGTTTTACAGCAGAAATAAACACGTTTTGGCAACTTTGGTCACCACCATGTAAGTTATAGGGCAGGAACAGCACAGTTTTCAAAACGTGTTTTTCAGCCCGAAATAAACGCGTTTTCTCAGCCCTTAGAATCACAGTGTAACTGCCTGGCTCAGAAGAGCAAACTGAGTCAGCCCTTAACCCCAGTGTGCTGAAATTGTCAAAACGTGTTTTTCAGCAGAAATAAACACGTTTTGGCAACTTTGGTCACCACCATGTAAGTTATAGGGCAGGAACAGCACAGTTTTCAAAACGTGTTTTTCAGCCCGAAATAAACGCGTTTTCTCAGCCCTTAGAATCACAGTGTAACTGCCTGGCTCAGAAGAGCAAACTGAGTCAGCCCTTAACCCCAGTGTGCTGAAATTGTCAAAACGTGTTTTTCAGCAGAAATAAACACGTTTTGGCAACTTTGGTCACCACCATGTAAGTTATAGGGCAGGAACAGCACAGTTTTCAAAACGTGTTTTTCAGCCCGAAATAAACGCGTTTTCTCAGCTCTTAGAATCGCAGTGTAAATGCCTGTCTCAGAAGAGCACACTGAGTCAGCCCTTAACCCCAGTGTGCTGAAATTGTCAAAACGTGTTTTTCAGCAGAAATAAACACGTTTTGGCAACTTTGGTCACCACCATGTAAGTTATATGGCAGGAACAGCACAGTTTTCAAAACGTGTTTTTCAGCCCGAAATAAACGCGTTTTCTCAGCTCTTAGAATCGCAGTGTAACTGCCTGTCTCAGAAGAGCACACTGAGTCAGCCCTTAACCCCAGTGTGCTGAAATTGTCAAAACGTGTTTTACAGCAGAAATAAACACGTTTTGGCAACTTTGGTCAGCACCATGTAACTTATAGGGCAGGAACAGCACAGTTTTCAAAACGTGTTTTTCAGCCCGAAATAAACGCGTTTTCTCAGCCCTTAGAATCACAGTGTAACTGCCTGGCTCAGAAGAGCACACTGAGTCAGCCCTTAACCCCAGTGTGCTGAAATTGTCTAAACGTGTTTTACAGCAGAAATAAACACGTTTTGGCAACTTTGGTCACCACCATGTAAGTTATAGGGCATGAACAGCACAGTTTTCAAAACGTGTTTTTCAGCCCGAAATAAACGCGTTTTCTCAGCTCTTAGAATCGCAGTGTAACTGCCTGTCTCAGAAGAGCACAGTGAGTCAGCCCTTAACCCCAGTGTGCTGAAATTGTCAAAACGTGTTTTACAGCAGAAATAAACACGTTTTGGCAACTTTGGTCAGCACCATGTAACTTATAGGGCAGGAACAGCACAGTTTTCAAAACGTGTTTTTCAGCCCGAAATAAACGCGTTTTCTCAGCCCTTAGAATCACAGTGTAACTGCCTGTCTCAGAAGAGCACACTGAGTCAGCCCTTAACCCCAGTGTTCTGAAATTGTCAAAACGTGTTTTACAGCAGAAATAAACACGTTTTGGCAACTTTGGTCAGCTCCATGTAACTTATAGGGCAGGAACAGCACAGTTTTCAAAACGTGTTTTTCAGCCCGAAATAAACGCGTTTTCTCAGCCCTTAGAATCACAGTGTAACTGCCTGGCTCAGAAGAGCACACTGAGTCAGCCCTTAACCCCAGTGTGCTGAAATTGTCAAAACGTGTTTTTCAGCAGAAATAAACACGTTTTGGCAACTTTGGTCACCACCATGTAAGTTATAGGGCAGGAACAGGACAGTTTTCAAAACGTGTTTTTCAGCCCGAAATAAACGCGTTTTCTCAGCCCTTAGAATCACAGTGTAACTGCCTGGCTCAGAAGAGCAAACTGAGTCAGCCCTTAACCCCAGTGTGCTGAAATTGTCAAAACGTGTTTTTCAGCAGAAATAAACACGTTTTGGCAACTTTGGTCCCCACCATGTAAGTTATAGGGCAGGAACAGCACAGTTTTCAAAACGTGTTTTTCAGCCCGAAATAAACGCGTTTTCTCAGCCCTTAGAATCACAGTGTAACTGCCTGGCTCAGAAGAGCACACTGAGTCAGCCCTTAACCCCAGTGTGCTGAAATTGTCTAAACGTGTTTTACAGCAGAAATAAACACGTTTTGGCAACTTTGGTCACCACCATGTAAGTTATAGGGCAAAACAGCACAGTTTTCAAAACGTGTTTTTCAGCCCGAAATAAACGCGTTTTCTCAGCCCTTAGAATCACAGTGTAAATGCCTGGCTCAGAAGAGCAAACTGAGTCAGCCCTTAACCCCAGTGTGCTGAAATTGTCAAAACGTGTTTTTCAGCAGAAATAAACACGTTTTGGCAACTTTGGTCACCACCATGTAAGTTATATGGCAGGAACAGCACAGTTTTCAAAACGTGTTTTTCAGCCCGAAATAAACGCGTTTTCTCAGCCCTTAGAATCACAGTGTAACTGCCTGTCTCAGAAGAGCACAGTGAGTCAGCCCTTAACCCCAGTGTGCTGAAATTGTCAAAACGTGTTTTTCAGCAGAAATAAACACGTTTTGGCAACTTTGGTCACCACCAGGTAAGTTATATGGCAGGAACAGCACAGTTTTCAAAACGTGTTTTTCAGCACGAAATAAACGCGTTTTCTCTGCCCTTAGAATCACAGTGTAACTGCCTGTCTCAGAAGAGCACAGTGAGTCAGCCCTTAGCCCCAGTGTGCTGAAATTGTCAAAACGTGTTTTTCAGCAGAAATAAACACGTTTTGGCAACTTTGGTCACCACCAGGTAAGTTATATGGCAGGAACAGCACAGTTTTCAAAACGTGTTTTTCAGCCCGAAATAAACGCGTTTTCTCAGCTCTTAGAATCGCAGTGTAACTGCCTGTCTCAGAAGAGCACACTGAGTCAGCCCTTAACCCCAGTGTGCTGAAATTGTCAAAACGTGTTTTACAGCAGAAATAAACACGTTTTGGCAACTTTGGTCAGCACCATGTAACTTATAGGGCAGGAACAGCACAGTTTTCAAAACGTGTTTTTCAGCCCGAAATAAACGCGTTTTCTCAGCCCTTAGAATCACAGTGTAACTGCCTGTCTCAGAAGAGCACAGTGAGTCAGCCCTTAACCCCAGTGTGCTGAAATTGTCAAAACGTGTTTTTCAGCAGAAATAAACACGTTTTGGCAACTTTGGTCACCACCATGTAAGTTATATGGCAGGAACAGCACAGTTTTCAAAACGTGTTTTTCAGCCCGAAATAAACGCGTTTTCTCAGCTCTTAGAATCGCAGTGTAACTGCCTGTCTCAGAAGAGCACAGTGAGTCAGCCCTTAACCCCAGTGTGCTGAAATTGTCAAAACGTGTTTTACAGCAGAAATAAACACGTTTTGGCAACTTTGGTCACCACCATGTAACTTATAGGGCAGGAACAGCACAGTTTTCAAAACGTGTTTTTCAGCCCGAAATAAACGCGTTTTCTCAGCCCTTAGAATCACAGTGTAACTGCCTGTCTCAGAAGAGCACACTGAGTCAGCCCTTAACCCCAGTGTGCTGAAATTGTCAAAACGTGTTTTACAGCAGAAATAAACACGTTTTGGCAACTTTGGTCAGCACCATGTAACTTATAGGGCAGGAACAGCACAGTTTTCAAAACGTGTTTTTCAGCCCGAAATAAACGCGTTTTCTCAGCCCTTAGAATCACAGTGTAACTGCCTGGCTCAGAAGAGCACACTGAGTCAGCCCTTAACCCCAGTGTGCTGAAATTGTCAAAACGTGTTTTTCAGCAGAAATAAACACGTTTTGGCAACTTTGGTCACCACCATGTAAGTTATATGGCAGGAACAGCACAGTTTTCAAAACGTGTTTTTCAGCCCGAAATAAACGCGTTTTCTCAGCCCTTAGAATCACAGTGTAACTGCCTGTCTCAGAAGAGCACAGTGAGTCAGCCCTTAACCCCAGTGTGCTGAAATTGTCAAAACGTGTTTTTCAGCAGAAATAAACACGTTTTGGCAACTTTGGTCACCACCAGGTAAGTTATATGGCAGGAACAGCACAGTTTTCAAAACGTGTTTTTCAGCACGAAATAAACGCGTTTTCTCTGCCCTTAGAATCACAGTGTAACTGCCTGTCTCAGAAGAGCACAGTGAGTCAGCCCTTAACCCCAGTGTGCTGAAATTGTCAAAACGTGTTTTTCAGCAGAAATAAACACGTTTTGGCAACTTTGGTCACCACCAGGTAAGTTATATGGCAGGAACAGCACAGTTTTCAAAACGTGTTTTTCAGCCCGAAATAAACGCGTTTTCTCAGCTCTTAGAATCGCAGTGTAACTGCCTGTCTCAGAAGAGCACACTGAGTCAGCCCTTAACCCCAGTGTGCTGAAATTGTCAAAACGTGTTTTACAGCAGAAATAAACACGTTTTGGCAACTTTGGTCAGCACCATGTAACTTATAGGGCAGGAACAGCACAGTTTTCAAAACGTGTTTTTCAGCCCGAAATAAACGCGTTTTCTCAGCCCTTAGAATCACAGTGTAACTGCCTGTCTCAGAAGAGCACAGTGAGTCAGCCCTTAACCCCAGTGTGCTGAAATTGTCAAAACGTGTTTTTCAGCAGAAATAAACACGTTTTGGCAACTTTGGTCACCACCATGTAAGTTATATGGCAGGAACAGCACAGTTTTCAAAACGTGTTTTTCAGCCCGAAATAAACGCGTTTTCTCAGCTCTTAGAATCGCAGTGTAACTGCCTGGCTCAGAAGAGCAAACTGAGTCAGCCCTTAACCCCAGTGTGCTGAAATTGTCAAAACATGTTTTACAGCAGAAATAAACACGTTTTGGCAACTTTGGTCAGCACCATGTAACTTATAGGGCAGGAACAGCACAGTTTTCAAAACGTGTTTTTCAGCCCGAAATAAACGCGTTTTCTCAGCCCTTAGAATCACAGTGTAACTGCCTGGCTCAGAAGAGCACACTGAGTCAGCCCTTAACCCCAGTGTGCTGAAATTGTCAAAACGTGTTTTTCAGCAGAAATAAACACGTTTTGGCAACTTTGGTCACCACCATGTAAGTTATATGGCAGGAACAGCACAGTTTTCAAAACGTGTTTTTCAGCCCGAAATAAACGCGTGTTCTCAGCCCTTAGAATCACAGTGTAACTGCCTGTCTCAGAAGAGCACAGTGAGTCAGCCCTTAACCCCAGTGTGCTGAAATTGTCAAAACGTGTTTTTCAGCAGAAATAAACACGTTTTGGCAACTTTGGTCACCACCAGGTAAGTTATATGGCAGGAACAGCACAGTTTTCAAAACGTGTTTTTCAGCACGAAATAAACGCGTTTTCTCTGCCCTTAGAATCACAGTGTAACTGCCTGTCTCAGAAGAGCACAGTGAGTCAGCCCTTAACCCCAGTGTGCTGAAATTGTCAAAACGTGTTTTTCAGCAGAAATAAACACGTTTTGGCAACTTTGGTCACCACCAGGTAAGTTATATGGCAGGAACAGCACAGTTTTCAAAACGTGTTTTTCAGCCCGAAATAAACGCGTTTTCTCAGCTCTTAGAATCGCAGTGTAACTGCCTGTCTCAGAAGAGCACACTGAGTCAGCCCTTAACCCCAGTGTGCTGAAATTGTCAAAACGTGTTTTACAGCAGAAATAAACACGTTTTGGCAACTTTGGTCAGCACCATGTAACTTATAGGGCAGGAACAGCACAGTTTTCAAAACGTGTTTTTCAGCCCGAAATAAACGCGTTTTCTCAGCCCTTAGAATCACAGTGTAACTGCCTGTCTCAGAAGAGCACAGTGAGTCAGCCCTTAACCCCAGTGTGCTGAAATTGTCAAAACGTGTTTTTCAGCAGAAATAAACACGTTTTGGCAACTTTGGTCACCACCATGTAAGTTATATGGCAGGAACAGCACAGTTTTCAAAACGTGTTTTTCAGCCCGAAATAAACGCGTTTTCTCAGCTCTTAGAATCGCAGTGTAACTGCCTGTCTCAGAAGAGCACAGTGAGTCAGCCCTTAACCCCAGTGTGCTGAAATTGTCAAAACGTGTTTTACAGCAGAAATAAACACGTTTTGGCAACTTTGGTCACCACCATGTAACTTATAGGGCAGGAACAGCACAGTTTTCAAAACGTGTTTTTCAGCCCGAAATAAACGCGTTTTCTCAGCCCTTAGAATCACAGTGTAACTGCCTGTCTCAGAAGAGCACACTGAGTCAGCCCTTAACCCCAGTGTGCTGAAATTGTCAAAACGTGTTTTACAGCAGAAATAAACACGTTTTGGCAACTTTGGTCAGCACCATGTAACTTATAGGGCAGGAACAGCACAGTTTTCAAAACGTGTTTTTCAGCCCGAAATAAACGCGTTTTCTCAGCCCTTAGAATCACAGTGTAACTGCCTGGCTCAGAAGAGCACACTGAGTCAGCCCTTAACCCCAGTGTGCTGAAATTGTCAAAACGTGTTTTTCAGCAGAAATAAACACGTTTTGGCAACTTTGGTCACCACCATGTAAGTTATAGGGCAGGAACAGCACAGTTTTCAAAACGTGTTTTTCAGCCCGAAATAAACGCGTTTTCTCAGCCCTTAGAATCACAGTGTAACTGCCTGGCTCAGAAGAGCAAACTGAGTCAGCCCTTAACCCCAGTGTGCTGAAATTGTCAAAACGTGTTTTTCAGCAGAAATAAACACGTTTTGGCAACTTTGGTCACCACCATGTAAGTTATATGGCAGGAACAGCACAGTTTTCAAAACGTGTTTTTCAGCCCGAAATAAACGCGTTTTCTCAGCCCTTAGAATCACAGTGTAACTGCCTGTCTCAGAAGAGCACAGTGAGTCAGCCCTTAACCCCAGTGTGCTGAAATTGTCAAAACGTGTTTTTCAGCAGAAATAAACACGTTTTGGCAACTTTGGTCACCACCAGGTAAGTTATATGGCAGGAACAGCACAGTTTTCAAAACGTGTTTTTCAGCCCGAAATAAACGCGTTTTCTCTGCCCTTAGAATCACAGTGTAACTGCCTGTCTCAGAAGAGCACAGTGAGTCAGCCCTTAACCCCAGTGTGCTGAAATTGTCAAAACGTGTTTTTCAGCAGAAATAAACACGTTTTGGCAACTTTGGTCACCACCATGTAAGTTATATGGCAGGAACAGCACAGTTTTCAAAACGTGTTTTTCAGCTCGAAATAAACGCGTTTTCTCAGCCCTTAGAATCACAGTGTAACTGCCTGGCTCAGAAGAGCACACTGAGTCAGCCCTTAACCCCAGTGTGCTGAAATTGTCAAAACGTGTTTTACAGCAGAAATAAACACGTTTTGGCAACTTTGGTCACCACCATGTAAGTTATAGGGCAGGAACAGCACAGTTTTCAAAACGTGTTTTTCAGCCCGAAATAAACGCGTTTTCTCAGCCCTTAGAATCACAGTGTAACTGCCTGTCTCAGAAGAGCACAGTGAGTCAGCCCTTAACCCCAGTGTGCTGAAATTGTCAAAACGTGTTTTACAGCAGAAATAAACACGTTTTGGCAACTTTGGTCACCACCATGTAAGTTATAGGGCATTAACAGCACAGTTTTCAAAACGTGTTTTTCAGCCCGAAATAAACGCGTTTTCTCAGCCCTTAGAATCACAGTGTAACTGCCTGGCTCAGAAGAGCAAACTGAATCAGCCCTTAACCCCAGTGTGCTGAAATTGTCAAAACGTGTTTTTCAGCAGAAATAAACACGTTTTGGCAACTTTGGTCACCACCATGTAAGTTATAGGGCAGGAACAGCACAGTTTTCAAAACGTGTTTTTCAGCCCGAAATAAACGCGTTTTCTCAGCTCTTAGAATCGCAGTGTAACTGCCTGTCTCAGAAGAGCACACTGAGTCAGCCCTTAACCCCAGTGTGCTGAAATTGTCAAAACGTGTTTTTCAGCAGAAATAAACACGTTTTGGCAACTTTGGTCACCACCATGTAAGTTATAGGGCAGGAACAGCACAGTTTTCAAAACGTGTTTTTCAGCCCGAAATAAACGCGTTTTCTCAGCTCTTAGAAACGCAGTGTAACTGCCTGTCTCAGAAGAGCACACTGAGTCAGCCCTTAACCCCAGTGTGCTGAAATTGTCAAAACGTGTTTTTCAGCAGAAATAAACACGTTTTGGCAACTTTGGTCACCACCATGTAAGTTATAGGGCAGGAACAGCACAGTTTTCAAAACGTGTTTTTCAGCCCGAAATAAACGCGTTTTCTCAGCCCTTAGAATCACAGTGTAACTGCCTGGCTCAGAAGAGCACACTGAGTCAGCCCTTAACCCCAGTGTGCTGAAATTGTCAAAACGTGTTTTTCAGCAGAAATAAACACGTTTTGGCAACTTTGGTCACCACCATGTAAGTTATATGGCAGGAACAGCACAGTTTTCAAAACGTGTTTTTCAGCCCGAAATAAACGCGTTTTCTCAGCCCTTAGAATCACAGTGTAACTGCCTGTCTCAGAAGAGCACAGTGAGTCAGCCCTTAACCCCAGTGTGCTGAAATTGTCAAAACGTGTTTTTCAGCAGAAATAAACACGTTTTGGCAACTTTGGTCACCACCAGGTAAGTTATATGGCAGGAACAGCACAGTTTTCAAAACGTGTTTTTCAGCACGAAATAAACGCGTTTTCTCTGCCCTTAGAATCACAGTGTAACTGCCTGTCTCAGAAGAGCACAGTGAGTCAGCCCTTAACCCCAGTGTGCTGAAATTGTCAAAACGTGTTTTTCAGCAGAAATAAACACGTTTTGGCAACTTTGGTCACCACCAGGTAAGTTATATGGCAGGAACAGCACAGTTTTCAAAACGTGTTTTTCAGCCCGAAATAAACGCGTTTTCTCAGCTCTTAGAATCGCAGTGTAACTGCCTGTCTCAGAAGAGCACACTGAGTCAGCCCTTAACCCCAGTGTGCTGAAATTGTCAAAACGTGTTTTACAGCAGAAATAAACACGTTTTGGCAACTTTGGTCAGCACCATGTAACTTATAGGGCAGGAACAGCACAGTTTTCAAAACGTGTTTTTCAGCCCGAAATAAACGCGTTTTCTCAGCCCTTAGAATCACAGTGTAACTGCCTGTCTCAGAAGAGCACAGTGAGTCAGCCCTTAACCCCAGTGTGCTGAAATTGTCAAAACGTGTTTTTCAGCAGAAATAAACACGTTTTGGCAACTTTGGTCACCACCATGTAAGTTATATGGCAGGAACAGCACAGTTTTCAAAACGTGTTTTTCAGCCCGAAATAAACGCGTTTTCTCAGCTCTTAGAATCGCAGTGTAACTGCCTGGCTCAGAAGAGCAAACTGAGTCAGCCCTTAACCCCAGTGTGCTGAAATTGTCAAAACGTGTTTTACAGCAGAAATAAACACGTTTTGGCAACTTTGGTCAGCACCATGTAACTTATAGGGCAGGAACAGCACAGTTTTCAAAACGTGTTTTTCAGCCCGAAATAAACGCGTTTTCTCAGCCCTTAGAATCACAGTGTAACTGCCTGGCTCAGAAGAGCACACTGAGTCAGCCCTTAACCCCAGTGTGCTGAAATTGTCAAAACGTGTTTTTCAGCAGAAATAAACACGTTTTGGCAACTTTGGTCACCACCATGTAAGTTATATGGCAGGAACAGCACAGTTTTCAAAACGTGTTTTTCAGCCCGAAATAAACGCGTTTTCTCAGCCCTTAGAATCACAGTGTAACTGCCTGTCTCAGAAGAGCACAGTGAGTCAGCCCTTAACCCCAGTGTGCTGAAATTGTCAAAACGTGTTTTTCAGCAGAAATAAACACGTTTTGGCAACTTTGGTCACCACCAGGTAAGTTATATGGCAGGAACAGCACAGTTTTCAAAACGTGTTTTTCAGCACGAAATAAACGCGTTTTCTCTGCCCTTAGAATCACAGTGTAACTGCCTGTCTCAGAAGAGCACAGTGAGTCAGCCCTTAACCCCAGTGTGCTGAAATTGTCAAAACGTGTTTTTCAGCAGAAATAAACACGTTTTGGCAACTTTGGTCACCACCAGGTAAGTTATATGGCAGGAACAGCACAGTTTTCAAAACGTGTTTTTCAGCCCGAAATAAACGCGTTTTCTCAGCTCTTAGAATCGCAGTGTAACTGCCTGTCTCAGAAGAGCACACTGAGTCAGCCCTTAACCCCAGTGTGCTGAAATTGTCAAAACGTGTTTTACAGCAGAAATAAACACGTTTTGGCAACTTTGGTCAGCACCATGTAACTTATAGGGCAGGAACAGCACAGTTTTCAAAACGTGTTTTTCAGCCCGAAATAAACGCGTTTTCTCAGCCCTTAGAATCACAGTGTAACTGCCTGTCTCAGAAGAGCACAGTGAGTCAGCCCTTAACCCCAGTGTGCTGAAATTGTCAAAACGTGTTTTTCAGCAGAAATAAACACGTTTTGGCAACTTTGGTCACCACCATGTAAGTTATATGGCAGGAACAGCACAGTTTTCAAAACGTGTTTTTCAGCCCGAAATAAACGCGTTTTCTCAGCTCTTAGAATCGCAGTGTAACTGCCTGTCTCAGAAGAGCACAGTGAGTCAGCCCTTAACCCCAGTGTGCTGAAATTGTCAAAACGTGTTTTACAGCAGAAATAAACACGTTTTGGCAACTTTGGTCACCACCATGTAACTTATAGGGCAGGAACAGCACAGTTTTCAAAACGTGTTTTTCAGCCCGAAATAAACGCGTTTTCTCAGCCCTTAGAATCACAGTGTAACTGCCTGTCTCAGAAGAGCACACTGAGTCAGCCCTTAACCCCAGTGTGCTGAAATTGTCAAAACGTGTTTTACAGCAGAAATAAACACGTTTTGGCAACTTTGGTCAGCACCATGTAACTTATAGGGCAGGAACAGCACAGTTTTCAAAACGTGTTTTTCAGCCCGAAATAAACGCGTTTTCTCAGCCCTTAGAATCACAGTGTAACTGCCTGGCTCAGAAGAGCACACTGAGTCAGCCCTTAACCCCAGTGTGCTGAAATTGTCAAAACGTGTTTTTCAGCAGAAATAAACACGTTTTGGCAACTTTGGTCACCACCATGTAAGTTATAGGGCAGGAACAGCACAGTTTTCAAAACGTGTTTTTCAGCCCGAAATAAACGCGTTTTCTCAGCCCTTAGAATCACAGTGTAACTGCCTGGCTCAGAAGAGCAAACTGAGTCAGCCCTTAACCCCAGTGTGCTGAAATTGTCAAAACGTGTTTTTCAGCAGAAATAAACACGTTTTGGCAACTTTGGTCACCACCATGTAAGTTATATGGCAGGAACAGCACAGTTTTCAAAACGTGTTTTTCAGCCCGAAATAAACGCGTTTTCTCAGCCCTTAGAATCACAGTGTAACTGCCTGTCTCAGAAGAGCACAGTGAGTCAGCCCTTAACCCCAGTGTGCTGAAATTGTCAAAACGTGTTTTTCAGCAGAAATAAACACGTTTTGGCAACTTTGGTCACCACCATGTAAGTTATATGGCAGGAACAGCACAGTTTTCAAAACGTGTTTTTCAGCTCGAAATAAACGCGTTTTCTCAGCCCTTAGAATCACAGTGTAACTGCCTGGCTCAGAAGAGCACACTGAGTCAGCCCTTAACCCCAGTGTGCTGAAATTGTCAAAACGTGTTTTACAGCAGAAATAAACACGTTTTGGCAACTTTGGTCACCACCATGTAAGTTATAGGGCAGGAACAGCACAGTTTTCAAAACGTGTTTTTCAGCCCGAAATAAACGCGTTTTCTCAGCCCTTAGAATCACAGTGTAACTGCCTGTCTCAGAAGAGCACAGTGAGTCAGCCCTTAACCCCAGTGTGCTGAAATTGTCAAAACGTGTTTTACAGCAGAAATAAACACGTTTTGGCAACTTTGGTCACCACCATGTAAGTTATAGGGCATTAACAGCACAGTTTTCAAAACGTGTTTTTCAGCCCGAAATAAACGCGTTTTCTCAGCCCTTAGAATCACAGTGTAACTGCCTGGCTCAGAAGAGCAAACTGAATCAGCCCTTAACCCCAGTGTGCTGAAATTGTCAAAACGTGTTTTTCAGCAGAAATAAACACGTTTTGGCAACTTTGGTCACCACCATGTAAGTTATAGGGCAGGAACAGCACAGTTTTCAAAACGTGTTTTTCAGCCCGAAATAAACGCGTTTTCTCAGCTCTTAGAATCGCAGTGTAACTGCCTGTCTCAGAAGAGCACACTGAGTCAGCCCTTAACCCCAGTGTGCTGAAATTGTCAAAACGTGTTTTTCAGCAGAAATAAACACGTTTTGGCAACTTTGGTCACCACCATGTAAGTTATAGGGCAGGAACAGCACAGTTTTCAAAACGTGTTTTTCAGCCCGAAATAAACGCGTTTTCTCAGCTCTTAGAAACGCAGTGTAACTGCCTGTCTCAGAAGAGCACACTGAGTCAGCCCTTAACCCCAGTGTGCTGAAATTGTCAAAACGTGTTTTTCAGCAGAAATAAACACGTTTTGGCAACTTTGGTCACCACCATGTAAGTTATAGGGCAGGAACAGCACAGTTTTCAAAACGTGTTTTTCAGCCCGAAATAAACGCGTTTTCTCAGCCCTTAGAATCACAGTGTAACTGCCTGTCTCAGAAGAGCAAACTGAGTCAGCCCTTAACCCCAGTGTGCTGAAATTGTCAAAACGTGTTTTACAGCAGAAATAAACACGTTTTGGCAACTTTGGTCACCACCATGTAAGTTATAGGGCAGGAACAGCACAGTTTTCAAAACGTGTTTTTCAGCCCGAAATAAACGCGTTTTCTCAGCCCTTAGAATCACAGTGTAACTGCCTGGCTCAGAAGAGCAAACTGAGTCAGCCCTTAACCCCAGTGTGCTGAAATTGTCAAAACGTGTTTTACAGCAGAAATAAACACGTTTTGGCAACTTTGGTCACCACCATGTAAGTTATAGGGCAGGAACAGCACAGTTTTCAAAACGTGTTTTTCAGCCCGAAATAAACGCGTTTTCTCAGCCCTTAGAATCACAGTGTAACTGCCTGGCTCAGAAGAGCAAACTGAGTCAGCCCTTAACCCCAGTGTGCTGAAATTGTCAAAACGTGTTTTTCAGCAGAAATAAACACGTTTTGGCAACTTTGGTCACCACCATGTAAGTTATAGGGCAGGAACAGCACAGTTTTCAAAACGTGTTTTTCAGCCCGAAATAAACGCGTTTTCTCAGGCCTTAGAATCACAGTGTAAATGCCTGGCTCAGAAGAGCAAACTGAGTCAGCCCTTAACCCCAGTGTGCTGAAATTGTCAAAACGTGTTTTTCAGCAGAAATAAACACGTTTTGGCAACTTTGGTCACCACCATGTAAGTTATATGGCAGGAACAGCACAGTTTTCAAAACGTGTTTTTCAGCCCGAAATAAACGCGTTTTCTCAGCTCTTAGAATCGCAGTGTAACTGCCTGTCTCAGAAGAGCACAGTGAGTCAGCCCTTAACCCCAGTGTGCTGAAATTGTCAAAACGTGTTTTACAGCAGAAATAAACACGTTTTGGCAACTTTGGTCACCACCATGTAAGTTATAGGGCATAAACAGCACAGTTTTCAAAACGTGTTTTTCAGCCCGAAATAAACGCGTTTTCTCAGCCCTTAGAATCACAGTGTAACTGCCTGGCTCAGAAGAGCAAACTGAATCAGCCCTTAACCCCAGTGTGCTGAAATTGTCAAAACGTGTTTTTCAGCAGAAATAAACACGTTTTGGCAACTTTGGTCACCACCATGTAAGTTATAGGGCAGGAACAGCACAGTTTTCAAAACGTGTTTTTCAGCCCGAAATAAACGCGTTTTCTCAGCTCTTAGAATCGCAGTGTAACTGCCTGTCTCTGAAGAGCACACTGAGTCAGCCCTTAACCCCAGTGTGCTGAAATTGTCAAAACGTGTTTTACAGCAGAAATAAACACGTTTTGGCAACTTTGGTCACCACCATGTAAGTTATAGGGCAGGAACAGCACAGTTTTCAAAACGTGTTTTTCAGCCCGAAATAAACGCGTTTTCTCAGCCCTTAGAATCACAGTGTAACTGCCTGGCTCAGAAGAGCAAACTGAGTCAGCCCTTAACCCCAGTGTGCTGAAATTGTCAAAACGTGTTTTACAGCAGAAATAAACACGTTTTGGCAACTTTGGTCACCACCATGTAAGTTATAGGGCAGGAACAGCACAGTTTTCAAAACGTGTTTTTCAGCCCGAAATAAACGCGTTTTCTCAGCCCTTAGAATCACAGTGTAACTGCCTGGCTCAGAAGAGCAAACTGAGTCAGCCCTTAACCCCAGTGTGCTGAAATTGTCAAAACGTGTTTTTCAGCAGAAATAAACACGTTTTGGCAACTTTGGTCACCACCATGTAAGTTATAGGGCAGGAACAGCACAGTTTTCAAAACGTGTTTTTCAGCCCGAAATAAACGCGTTTTCTCAGCCCTTAGAATCACAGTGTAACTGCCTGGCTCAGAAGAGCAAACTGAGTCAGCCCTTAACCCCAGTGTGCTGAAATTGTCAAAACGTGTTTTTCAGCAGAAATAAACACGTTTTGGCAACTTTGGTCACCACCATGTAAGTTATAGGGCAGGAACAGCACAGTTTTCAAAACGTGTTTTTCAGCCCGAAATAAACGCGTTTTCTCAGCTCTTAGAATCGCAGTGTAAATGCCTGTCTCAGAAGAGCACACTGAGTCAGCCCTTAACCCCAGTGTGCTGAAATTGTCAAAACGTGTTTTTCAGCAGAAATAAACACGTTTTGGCAACTTTGGTCACCACCATGTAAGTTATATGGCAGGAACAGCACAGTTTTCAAAACGTGTTTTTCAGCCCGAAATAAACGCGTTTTCTCAGCTCTTAGAATCGCAGTGTAACTGCCTGTCTCAGAAGAGCACACTGAGTCAGCCCTTAACCCCAGTGTGCTGAAATTGTCAAAACGTGTTTTACAGCAGAAATAAACACGTTTTGGCAACTTTGGTCAGCACCATGTAACTTATAGGGCAGGAACAGCACAGTTTTCAAAACGTGTTTTTCAGCCCGAAATAAACGCGTTTTCTCAGCCCTTAGAATCACAGTGTAACTGCCTGGCTCAGAAGAGCACACTGAGTCAGCCCTTAACCCCAGTGTGCTGAAATTGTCTAAACGTGTTTTACAGCAGAAATAAACACGTTTTGGCAACTTTGGTCACCACCATGTAAGTTATAGGGCATGAACAGCACAGTTTTCAAAACGTGTTTTTCAGCCCGAAATAAACGCGTTTTCTCAGCTCTTAGAATCGCAGTGTAACTGCCTGTCTCAGAAGAGCACAGTGAGTCAGCCCTTAACCCCAGTGTGCTGAAATTGTCAAAACGTGTTTTACAGCAGAAATAAACACGTTTTGGCAACTTTGGTCAGCACCATGTAACTTATAGGGCAGGAACAGCACAGTTTTCAAAACGTGTTTTTCAGCCCGAAATAAACGCGTTTTCTCAGCCCTTAGAATCACAGTGTAACTGCCTGTCTCAGAAGAGCACACTGAGTCAGCCCTTAACCCCAGTGTGCTGAAATTGTCAAAACGTGTTTTACAGCAGAAATAAACACGTTTTGGCAACTTTGGTCAGCACCATGTAACTTATAGGGCAGGAACAGCACAGTTTTCAAAACGTATTTTTCAGCCCGAAATAAACGCGTTTTCTCAGCCCTTAGAATCACAGTGTAACTGCCTGGCTCAGAAGAGCACACTGAGTCAGCCCTTAACCCCAGTGTGCTGAAATTGTCAAAACGTGTTTTTCAGCAGAAATAAACACGTTTTGGCAACTTTGGTCACCACCATGTAAGTTATAGGGCAGGAACAGGACAGTTTTCAAAACGTGTTTTTCAGCCCGAAATAAACGCGTTTTCTCAGCCCTTAGAATCACAGTGTAACTGCCTGGCTCAGAAGAGCAAACTGAGTCAGCCCTTAACCCCAGTGTGCTGAAATTGTCAAAACGTGTTTTTCAGCAGAAATAAACACGTTTTGGCAACTTTGGTCCCCACCATGTAAGTTATAGGGCAGGAACAGCACAGTTTTCAAAACGTGTTTTTCAGCCCGAAATAAACGCGTTTTCTCAGCCCTTAGAATCACAGTGTAACTGCCTGGCTCAGAAGAGCACACTGAGTCAGCCCTTAACCCCAGTGTGCTGAAATTGTCTAAACGTGTTTTACAGCAGAAATAAACACGTTTTGGCAACTTTGGTCACCACCATGTAAGTTATAGGGCAAAACAGCACAGTTTTCAAAACGTGTTTTTCAGCCCGAAATAAACGCGTTTTCTCAGCCCTTAGAATCACAGTGTAAATGCCTGGCTCAGAAGAGCAAACTGAGTCAGCCCTTAACCCCAGTGTGCTGAAATTGTCAAAACGTGTTTTTCAGCAGAAATAAACACGTTTTGGCAACTTTGGTCACCGCCATGTAAGTTATATGGCAGGAACAGCACAGTTTTCAAAACGTGTTTTTCAGCCCGAAATAAACGCGTTTTCTCAGCCCTTAGAATCACAGTGTAACTGCCTGTCTCAGAAGAGCACAGTGAGTCAGCCCTTAACCCCAGTGTGCTGAAATTGTCAAAACGTGTTTTTCAGCAGAAATAAACACGTTTTGGCAACTTTGGTCACCACCAGGTAAGTTATATGGCAGGAACAGCACAGTTTTCAAAACGTGTTTTTCAGCACGAAATAAACGCGTTTTCTCTGCCCTTAGAATCACAGTGTAACTGCCTGTCTCAGAAGAGCACAGTGAGTCAGCCCTTAACCCCAGTGTGCTGAAATTGTCAAAACGTGTTTTTCAGCAGAAATAAACACGTTTTGGCAACTTTGGTCACCACCAGGTAAGTTATATGGCAGGAACAGCACAGTTTTCAAAACGTGTTTTTCAGCCCGAAATAAACGCGTTTTCTCAGCTCTTAGAATCGCAGTGTAACTGCCTGTCTCAGAAGAGCACACTGAGTCAGCCCTTAACCCCAGTGTGCTGAAATTGTCAAAACGTGTTTTACAGCAGAAATAAACACGTTTTGGCAACTTTGGTCAGCACCATGTAACTTATAGGGCAGGAACAGCACAGTTTTCAAAACGTGTTTTTCAGCCCGAAATAAACGCGTTTTCTCAGCCCTTAGAATCACAGTGTAACTGCCTGTCTCAGAAGAGCACAGTGAGTCAGCCCTTAACCCCAGTGTGCTGAAATTGTCAAAACGTGTTTTTCAGCAGAAATAAACACGTTTTGGCAACTTTGGTCACCACCAGGTAAGTTATATGGCAGGAACAGCACAGTTTTCAAAACGTGTTTTTCAGCCCGAAATAAACGCGTTTTCTCAGCTCTTAGAATCGCAGTGTAACTGCCTGTCTCAGAAGAGCACACTGAGTCAGCCCTTAACCCCAGTGTGCTGAAATTGTCAAAACGTGTTTTACAGCAGAAATAAACACGTTTTGGCAACTTTGGTCAGCACCATGTAACTTATAGGGCAGGAACAGCACAGTTTTCAAAACGTGTTTTTCAGCCCGAAATAAACGCGTTTTCTCAGCCCTTAGAATCACAGTGTAACTGCCTGTCTCAGAAGAGCACAGTGAGTCAGCCCTTAACCCCAGTGTGCTGAAATTGTCAAAACGTGTTTTTCAGCAGAAATAAACACGTTTTGGCAACTTTGGTCACCACCATGTAAGTTATATGGCAGGAACAGCACAGTTTTCAAAACGTGTTTTTCAGCCCGAAATAAACGCGTTTTCTCAGCTCTTAGAATCGCAGTGTAACTGCCTGTCTCAGAAGAGCACAGTGAGTCAGCCCTTAACCCCAGTGTGCTGAAATTGTCAAAACGTGTTTTACAGCAGAAATAAACACGTTTTGGCAACTTTGGTCACCACCATGTAACTTATAGGGCAGGAACAGCACAGTTTTCAAAACGTGTTTTTCAGCCCGAAATAAACGCGTTTTCTCAGCCCTTAGAATCACAGTGTAACTGCCTGTCTCAGAAGAGCACACTGAGTCAGCCCTTAACCCCAGTGTGCTGAAATTGTCAAAACGTGTTTTACAGCAGAAATAAACACGTTTTGGCAACTTTGGTCAGCACCATGTAACTTATAGGGCAGGAACAGCACAGTTTTCAAAACGTGTTTTTCAGCCCGAAATAAACGCGTTTTCTCAGCCCTTAGAATCACAGTGTAACTGCCTGGCTCAGAAGAGCACACTGAGTCAGCCCTTAACCCCAGTGTGCTGAAATTGTCAAAACGTGTTTTTCAGCAGAAATAAACACGTTTTGGCAACTTTGGTCACCACCATGTAAGTTATAGGGCAGGAACAGCACAGTTTTCAAAACGTGTTTTTCAGCCCGAAATAAACGCGTTTTCTCAGCCCTTAGAATCACAGTGTAACTGCCTGGCTCAGAAGAGCAAACTGAGTCAGCCCTTAACCCCAGTGTGCTGAAATTGTCAAAACGTGTTTTTCAGCAGAAATAAACACGTTTTGGCAACTTTGGTCACCACCATGTAAGTTATATGGCAGGAACAGCACAGTTTTCAAAACGTGTTTTTCAGCCCGAAATAAACGCGTTTTCTCAGCCCTTAGAATCACAGTGTAACTGCCTGTCTCAGAAGAGCACAGTGAGTCAGCCCTTAACCCCAGTGTGCTGAAATTGTCAAAACGTGTTTTTCAGCAGAAATAAACACGTTTTGGCAACTTTGGTCACCACCAGGTAAGTTATATGGCAGGAACAGCACAGTTTTCAAAACGTGTTTTTCAGCCCGAAATAAACGCGTTTTCTCTGCCCTTAGAATCACAGTGTAACTGCCTGTCTCAGAAGAGCACAGTGAGTCAGCCCTTAACCCCAGTGTGCTGAAATTGTCAAAACGTGTTTTTCAGCAGAAATAAACACGTTTTGGCAACTTTGGTCACCACCATGTAAGTTATATGGCAGGAACAGCACAGTTTTCAAAACGTGTTTTTCAGCTCTAAATAAACGCGTTTTCTCAGCCCTTAGAATCACAGTGTAACTGCCTGGCTCAGAAGAGCACACTGAGTCAGCCCTTAACCCCAGTGTGCTGAAATTGTCAAAACGTGTTTTACAGCAGAAATAAACACGTTTTGGCAACTTTGGTCACCACCATGTAAGTTATAGGGCAGGAACAGCACAGTTTTCAAAACGTGTTTTTCAGCCCGAAATAAACGCGTTTTCTCAGCCCTTAGAATCACAGTGTAACTGCCTGGCTCAGAAGAGCAAACTGAGTCAGCCCTTAACCCCAGTGTGCTGAAATTGTCAAAACGTGTTTTTCAGCAGAAATAAACACGTTTTGGCAACTTTGGTCACCACCATGTAAGTTATAGGGCAGGAACAGCACAGTTTTCAAAACGTGTTTTTCAGTCCGAAATAAACGCGTTTTCTCAGCCCTTAGAATCACAGTGTAACTGCCTGGCTCAGAAGAGCAAACTGAGTCAGCCCTTAACCCCAGTGTGCTGAAATTGTCAAAACGTGTTTTTCAGCAGAAATAAACACGTTTTGGCAACTTTGGTCACCACCATGTAAGTTATAGGGCAGGAACAGCACAGTTTTCAAAACGTGTTTTTCAGCCCGAAATAAACGCGTTTTCTCAGCCCTTAGAATCACAGTGTAACTGCCTGGCTCAGAAGAGCACACTGAGTCAGCCCTTAACCCCAGTGTGCTGAAATTGTCTAAACGTGTTTTACAGCAGAAATAAACACGTTTTGGCAACTTTGGTCACCACCATGTAAGTTATAGGGCAGGAACAGCACAGTTTTCAAAACGTGTTTTTCAGCCCGAAATAAACGCGTTTTCTCAGCCCTTAGAATCACAGTGTAAATGCCTGGCTCAGAAGAGCAAACTGAGTCAGCCCTTAACCCCAGTGTGCTGAAATTGTCAAAACGTGTTTTTCAGCAGAAATAAACACGTTTTGGCAACTTTGGTCACCACCATGTAAGTTATATGGCAGGAACAGCACAGTTTTCAAAACGTGTTTTTCAGCCCGAAATAAACGCGTTTTCTCAGCTCTTAGAATCGCAGTGTAACTGCCTGTCTCAGAAGAGCACACTGAGTCAGCCCTTAACCCCAGTGTGCTGAAATTGTCAAAACGTGTTTTACAGCAGAAATAAACACGTTTTGGCAACTTTGGTCAGCACCATGTAACTTATAGGGCAGGAACAGCACAGTTTTCAAAACGTGTTTTTCAGCCCGAAATAAACGCGTTTTCTCAGCCCTTAGAATCACAGTGTAACTGCCTGGCTCAGAAGAGCACACTGAGTCAGCCCTTAACCCCAGTGTGCTGAAATTGTCAAAACGTGTTTTTCAGCAGAAATAAACACGTTTTGGCAACTTTGGTCACCACCATGTAAGTTATATGGCAGGAACAGCACAGTTTTCAAAACGTGTTTTTCAGCCCGAAATAAACGCGTTTTCTCAGCCCTTAGAATCACAGTGTAACTGCCTGTCTCAGAAGAGCACAGTGAGTCAGCCCTTAACCCCAGTGTGCTGAAATTGTCAAAACGTGTTTTTCAGCAGAAATAAACACGTTTTGGCAACTTTGGTCACCACCAGGTAAGTTATATGGCAGGAACAGCACAGTTTTCAAAACGTGTTTTTCAGCACGAAATAAACGCGTTTTCTCTGCCCTTAGAATCACAGTGTAACTGCCTGTCTCAGAAGAGCACAGTGAGTCAGCCCTTAACCCCAGTGTGCTGAAATTGTCAAAACGTGTTTTTCAGCAGAAATAAACACGTTTTGGCAACTTTGGTCACCACCAGGTAAGTTATATGGCAGGAACAGCACAGTTTTCAAAACGTGTTTTTCAGCCCGAAATAAACGCGTTTTCTCAGCTCTTAGAATCGCAGTGTAACTGCCTGTCTCAGAAGAGCACACTGAGTCAGCCCTTAACCCCAGTGTGCTGAAATTGTCAAAACGTGTTTTACAGCAGAAATAAACACGTTTTGGCAACTTTGGTCAGCACCATGTAACTTATAGGGCAGGAACAGCACAGTTTTCAAAACGTGTTTTTCAGCCCGAAATAAACGCGTTTTCTCAGCCCTTAGAATCACAGTGTAACTGCCTGTCTCAGAAGAGCACAGTGAGTCAGCCCTTAACCCCAGTGTGCTGAAATTGTCAAAACGTGTTTTACAGCAGAAATAAACACGTTTTGGCAACTTTGGTCACCACCATGTAAGTTATAGGGCATAAACAGCACAGTTTTCAAAACGTGTTTTTCAGCCCGAAATAAACGCGTTTTCTCAGCCCTTAGAATCACAGTGTAACTGCCTGGCTCAGAAGAGCAAACTGAATCAGCCCTTAACCCCAGTGTGCTGAAATTGTCAAAACGTGTTTTTCAGCAGAAATAAACACGTTTTGGCAACTTTGGTCACCACCATGTAAGTTATAGGGCAGGAACAGCACAGTTTTCAAAACGTGTTTTTCAGCCCGAAATAAACGCGTTTTCTCAGCTCTTAGAATCGCAGTGTAACTGCCTGTCTCAGAAGAGCACACTGAGTCAGCCCTTAACCCCAGTGTGCTGAAATTGTCAAAACGTGTTTTTCAGCAGAAATAAACACGTTTTGGCAACTTTGGTCACCACCATGTAAGTTATAGGGCAGGAACAGCACAGTTTTCAAAACGTGTTTTTCAGCCCGAAATAAACGCGTTTTCTCAGCTCTTAGAAACGCAGTGTAACTGCCTGTCTCAGAAGAGCACACTGAGTCAGCCCTTAACCCCAGTGTGCTGAAATTGTCAAAACGTGTTTTTCAGCAGAAATAAACACGTTTTGGCAACTTTGGTCACCACCATGTAAGTTATAGGGCAGGAACAGCACAGTTTTCAAAACGTGTTTTTCAGCCCGAAATAAACGCGTTTTCTCAGCCCTTAGAATCACAGTGTAACTGCCTGTCTCAGAAGAGCAAACTGAGTCAGCCCTTAACCCCAGTGTGCTGAAATTGTCAAAACGTGTTTTACAGCAGAAATAAACACGTTTTGGCAACTTTGGTCACCACCATGTAAGTTATAGGGCAGGAACAGCACAGTTTTCAAAACGTGTTTTTCAGCCCGAAATAAACGCGTTTTCTCAGCCCTTAGAATCACAGTGTAACTGCCTGGCTCAGAAGAGCAAACTGAGTCAGCCCTTAACCCCAGTGTGCTGAAATTGTCAAAACGTGTTTTACAGCAGAAATAAACACGTTTTGGCAACTTTGGTCACCACCATGTAAGTTATAGGGCAGGAACAGCACAGTTTTCAAAACGTGTTTTTCAGCCCGAAATAAACGCGTTTTCTCAGCCCTTAGAATCACAGTGTAACTGCCTGGCTCAGAAGAGCAAACTGAGTCAGCCCTTAACCCCAGTGTGCTGAAATTGTCAAAACGTGTTTTTCAGCAGAAATAAACACGTTTTGGCAACTTTGGTCACCACCATGTAAGTTATAGGGCAGGAACAGCACAGTTTTCAAAACGTGTTTTTCAGCCCGAAATAAACGCGTTTTCTCAGCCCTTAGAATCACAGTGTAACTGCCTGGCTCAGAAGAGCAAACTGAGTCAGCCCTTAACCCCAGTGTGCTGAAATTGTCAAAACGTGTTTTTCAGCAGAAATAAACACGTTTTGGCAACTTTGGTCACCACCATGTAAGTTATAGGGCAGGAACAGCACAGTTTTCAAAACGTGTTTTTCAGCCCGAAATAAACGCGTTTTCTCAGCCCTTAGAATCACAGTGTAACTGCCTGGCTCAGAAGAGCACACTGAGTCAGCCCTTAACCCCAGTGTGCTGAAATTGTCAAAACGTGTTTTACAGCAGAAATAAACACGTTTTGGCAACTTTGGTCACCACCATGTAAGTTATAGGGCAGGAACAGCACAGTTTTCAAAACGTGTTTTTCAGCCCGAAATAAACGCGTTTTCTCAGGCCTTAGAATCACAGTGTAAATGCCTGGCTCAGAAGAGCAAACTGAGTCAGCCCTTAACCCCAGTGTGCTGAAATTGTCAAAACGTGTTTTACAGCAGAAATAAACACGTTTTGGCAACTTTGGTCACCACCATGTAAGTTATAGGGCATAAACAGCACAGTTTTCAAAACGTGTTTTTCAGCCCGAAATAAACGCGTTTTCTCAGCCCTTAGAATCACAGTGTAACTGCCTGGCTCAGAAGAGCAAACTGAGTCAGCCCTTAACCCCAGTGTGCTGAAATTGTCAAAACGTGTTTTACAGCAGAAATAAACACGTTTTGGCAACTTTGGTCACCACCATGTAAGTTATATGGCATGAACAGCACAGTTTTCAAAACGTGTTTTTCAGCCCGAAATAAACGCGTTTTCTCAGCTCTTAGAATCGCAGTGTAACTGCCTGTCTCAGAAGAGCACAGTGAGTCAGCCCTTAACCCCAGTGTGCTGAAATTGTCAAAACGTGTTTTACAGCAGAAATAAACACGTTTTGGCAACTTTGGTCAGCACCATGTAACTTATAGGGCAGGAACAGCACAGTTTTCAAAACGTGTTTTTCAGCCCGAAATAAACGCGTTTTCTCAGCCCTTAGAATCACAGTGTAACTGCCTGGCTCAGAAGAGCACACTGAGTCAGCCCTTAACCCCAGTGTGCTGAAATTGTCAAAACGTGTTTTTCAGCAGAAATAAACACGTTTTGGCAACTTTGGTCACCACCATGTAAGTTATAGGGCAGGAACAGCACAGTTTTCAAAACGTGTTTTTCAGCCCGAAATAAACGCGTTTTCTCAGCCCTTAGAATCACAGTGTAACTGCCTGGCTCAGAAGAGCAAACTGAGTCAGCCCTTAACCCCAGTGTGCTGAAATTGTCAAAACGTGTTTTTCAGCAGAAATAAACACGTTTTGGCAACTTTGGTCACCACCATGTAAGTTATAGGGCAGGAACAGCACAGTTTTCAAAACGTGTTTTTCAGCCCGAAATAAACGCGTTTTCTCAGCCCTTAGAATCACAGTGTAACTGCCTGGCTCAGAAGAGCACACTGAGTCAGCCCTTAACCCCAGTGTGCTGAAATTGTCTAAACGTGTTTTA
Source organism: Atractosteus spatula (assembly GCF_055471065.1). NCBI lineage: Eukaryota > Metazoa > Chordata > Actinopteri > Semionotiformes > Lepisosteidae > Atractosteus > Atractosteus spatula. Next base: position 1,223,177 of record NW_028296646.1, on the reverse strand, counting down.
CAGCAGAAATAAACACGTTTTGGCTACTTTGGTCACCACCATGTAAGTTATAGGGCAGGAACAGCACAGTTTTCAAAACGTGTTTTTCAGCCCGAAATAAACGCGTTTTCTCAGCCCTTAGAATCACAGTGTAAATGCCTGGCTCAGAAGAGCAAACTGAGTCAGCCCTTAACCCCAGTGTGCTGAAATTGTCAAAACGTGTTTTTCAGCAGAAATAAACACGTTTTGGCAACTTTGGTCACCACCATGTAAGTTATATGGCAGGAACAGCACAGTTTTCAAAACGTGTTTTTCAGCCCGAAATAAACGCGTTTTCTCAGCTCTTAGAATCGCAGTGTAACTGCCTGTCTCAGAAGAGCACACTGAGTCAGCCCTTAACCCCAGTGTGCTGAAATTGTCAAAACGTGTTTTACAGCAGAAATAAACACGTTTTGGCAACTTTGGTCAGCACCATGTAACTTATAGGGCAGGAACAGCACAGTTTTCAAAACGTGTTTTTCAGCCCGAAATAAACGCGTTTTCTCAGCCCTTAGAATCACAGTGTAACTGCCTGGCTCAGAAGAGCACACTGAGTCAGCCCTTAACCCCAGTGTGCTGAAATTGTCAAAACGTGTTTTTCAGCAGAAATAAACACGTTTTGGCAACTTTGGTCACCACCATGTAAGTTATATGGCAGGAACAGCACAGTTTTCAAAACGTGTTTTTCAGCCCGAAATAAACGCGTTTTCTCAGCCCTTAGAATCACAGTGTAACTGCCTGTCTCAGAAGAGCACAGTGAGTCAGCCCTTAACCCCAGTGTGCTGAAATTGTCAAAACGTGTTTTTCAGCAGAAATAAACACGTTTTGGCAACTTTGGTCACCACCAGGTAAGTTATATGGCAGGAACAGCACAGTTTTCAAAACGTGTTTTTCAGCACGAAATAAACGCGTTTTCTCTGCCCTTAGAATCACAGTGTAACTGCCTGTCTCAGAAGAGCACAGTGAGTCAGCCCTTAACCCCAGTGTGCTGAAATTGTCAAAACGTGTTTTTCAGCAGAAATAAACACGTTTTGGCAACTTTGGTCACCACCAGGTAAGTTATATGGCAGGAACAGCACAGTTTTCAAAACGTGTTTTTCAGCCCGAAATAAACGCGTTTTCTCAGCTCTTAGAATCGCAGTGTAACTGCCTGTCTCAGAAGAGCACACTGAGTCAGCCCTTAACCCCAGTGTGCTGAAATTGTCAAAACGTGTTTTACAGCAGAAATAAACACGTTTTGGCAACTTTGGTCAGCACCATGTAACTTATAGGGCAGGAACAGCACAGTTTTCAAAACGTGTTTTTCAGCCCGAAATAAACGCGTTTTCTCAGCCCTTAGAATCACAGTGTAACTGCCTGTCTCAGAAGAGCACAGTGAGTCAGCCCTTAACCCCAGTGTGCTGAAATTGTCAAAACGTGTTTTACAGCAGAAATAAACACGTTTTGGCAACTTTGGTCACCACCATGTAAGTTATAGGGCATAAACAGCACAGTTTTCAAAACGTGTTTTTCAGCCCGAAATAAACGCGTTTTCTCAGCCCTTAGAATCACAGTGTAACTGCCTGGCTCAGAAGAGCAAACTGAATCAGCCCTTAACCCCAGTGTGCTGAAATTGTCAAAACGTGTTTTTCAGCAGAAATAAACACGTTTTGGCAACTTTGGTCACCACCATGTAAGTTATAGGGCAGGAACAGCACAGTTTTCAAAACGTGTTTTTCAGCCCGAAATAAACGCGTTTTCTCAGCTCTTAGAATCGCAGTGTAACTGCCTGTCTCAGAAGAGCACACTGAGTCAGCCCTTAACCCCAGTGTGCTGAAATTGTCAAAACGTGTTTTTCAGCAGAAATAAACACGTTTTGGCAACTTTGGTCACCACCATGTAAGTTATAGGGCAGGAACAGCACAGTTTTCAAAACGTGTTTTTCAGCCCGAAATAAACGCGTTTTCTCAGCTCTTAGAAACGCAGTGTAACTGCCTGTCTCAGAAGAGCACACTGAGTCAGCCCTTAACCCCAGTGTGCTGAAATTGTCAAAACGTGTTTTTCAGCAGAAATAAACACGTTTTGGCAACTTTGGTCACCACCATGTAAGTTATAGGGCAGGAACAGCACAGTTTTCAAAACGTGTTTTTCAGCCCGAAATAAACGCGTTTTCTCAGCCCTTAGAATCACAGTGTAACTGCCTGTCTCAGAAGAGCAAACTGAGTCAGCCCTTAACCCCAGTGTGCTGAAATTGTCAAAACGTGTTTTACAGCAGAAATAAACACGTTTTGGCAACTTTGGTCACCACCATGTAAGTTATAGGGCAGGAACAGCACAGTTTTCAAAACGTGTTTTTCAGCCCGAAATAAACGCGTTTTCTCAGCCCTTAGAATCACAGTGTAACTGCCTGGCTCAGAAGAGCAAACTGAGTCAGCCCTTAACCCCAGTGTGCTGAAATTGTCAAAACGTGTTTTACAGCAGAAATAAACACGTTTTGGCAACTTTGGTCACCACCATGTAAGTTATAGGGCAGGAACAGCACAGTTTTCAAAACGTGTTTTTCAGCCCGAAATAAACGCGTTTTCTCAGCCCTTAGAATCACAGTGTAACTGCCTGGCTCAGAAGAGCAAACTGAGTCAGCCCTTAACCCCAGTGTGCTGAAATTGTCAAAACGTGTTTTTCAGCAGAAATAAACACGTTTTGGCAACTTTGGTCACCACCATGTAAGTTATAGGGCAGGAACAGCACAGTTTTCAAAACGTGTTTTTCAGCCCGAAATAAACGCGTTTTCTCAGCCCTTAGAATCACAGTGTAACTGCCTGGCTCAGAAGAGCAAACTGAGTCAGCCCTTAACCCCAGTGTGCTGAAATTGTCAAAACGTGTTTTTCAGCAGAAATAAACACGTTTTGGCAACTTTGGTCACCACCATGTAAGTTATAGGGCAGGAACAGCACAGTTTTCAAAACGTGTTTTTCAGCCCGAAATAAACGCGTTTTCTCAGCCCTTAGAATCACAGTGTAACTGCCTGGCTCAGAAGAGCACACTGAGTCAGCCCTTAACCCCAGTGTGCTGAAATTGTCAAAACGTGTTTTACAGCAGAAATAAACACGTTTTGGCAACTTTGGTCACCACCATGTAAGTTATAGGGCAGGAACAGCACAGTTTTCAAAACGTGTTTTTCAGCCCGAAATAAACGCGTTTTCTCAGCCCTTAGAATCACAGTGTAAATGCCTGGCTCAGAAGAGCAAACTGAGTCAGCCCTTAACCCCAGTGTGCTGAAATTGTCAAAACGTGTTTTTCAGCAGAAATAAACACGTTTTGGCAACTTTGGTCACCACCATGTAAGTTATAGGGCAGGAACAGCACAGTTTTCAAAACGTGTTTTTCAGCCCGAAATAAACGCGTTTTCTCAGCTCTTAGAATCGCAGTGTAACTGCCTGTCTCAGAAGAGCACACTGAGTCAGCCCTTAACCCCAGTGTGCTGAAATTGTCAAAACGTGTTTTACAGCAGAAATAAACACGTTTTGGCAACTTTGGTCAGCACCATGTAACTTATAGGGCAGGAACAGCACAGTTTTCAAAACGTGTTTTTCAGCCCGAAATAAACGCGTTTTCTCAGCCCTTAGAATCACAGTGTAACTGCCTGGCTCAGAAGAGCACACTGAGTCAGCCCTTAACCCCAGTGTGCTGAAATTGTCAAAACGTGTTTTTCAGCAGAAATAAACACGTTTTGGCAACTTTGGTCACCACCATGTAAGTTATATGGCAGGAACAGCACAGTTTTCAAAACGTGTTTTTCAGCCCGAAATAAACGCGTTTTCTCAGCCCTTAGAATCACAGTGTAACTGCCTGTCTCAGAAGAGCACAGTGAGTCAGCCCTTAACCCCAGTGTGCTGAAATTGTCAAAACGTGTTTTTCAGCAGAAATAAACACGTTTTGGCAACTTTGGTCACCACCAGGTAAGTTATATGGCAGGAACAGCACAGTTTTCAAAACGTGTTTTTCAGCCCGAAATAAACGCGTTTTCTCAGCTCTTAGAATCGCAGTGTAACTGCCTGTCTCAGAAGAGCACACTGAGTCAGCCCTTAACCCCAGTGTGCTGAAATTGTCAAAACGTGTTTTACAGCAGAAATAAACACGTTTTGGCAACTTTGGTCAGCACCATGTAACTTATAGGGCAGGAACAGCACAGTTTTCAAAACGTGTTTTTCAGCCCGAAATAAACGCGTTTTCTCAGCCCTTAGAATCACAGTGTAACTGCCTGTCTCAGAAGAGCACAGTGAGTCAGCCCTTAACCCCAGTGTGCTGAAATTGTCAAAACGTGTTTTTCAGCAGAAATAAACACGTTTTGGCAACTTTGGTCACCACCATGTAAGTTATATGGCAGGAACAGCACAGTTTTCAAAACGTGTTTTTCAGCCCGAAATAAACGCGTTTTCTCAGCTCTTAGAATCGCAGTGTAACTGCCTGTCTCAGAAGAGCACAGTGAGTCAGCCCTTAACCCCAGTGTGCTGAAATTGTCAAAACGTGTTTTACAGCAGAAATAAACACGTTTTGGCAACTTTGGTCACCACCATGTAACTTATAGGGCAGGAACAGCACAGTTTTCAAAACGTGTTTTTCAGCCCGAAATAAACGCGTTTTCTCAGCCCTTAGAATCACAGTGTAACTGCCTGTCTCAGAAGAGCACACTGAGTCAGCCCTTAACCCCAGTGTGCTGAAATTGTCAAAACGTGTTTTACAGCAGAAATAAACACGTTTTGGCAACTTTGGTCAGCACCATGTAACTTATAGGGCAGGAACAGCACAGTTTTCAAAACGTGTTTTTCAGCCCGAAATAAACGCGTTTTCTCAGCCCTTAGAATCACAGTGTAACTGCCTGGCTCAGAAGAGCACACTGAGTCAGCCCTTAACCCCAGTGTGCTGAAATTGTCAAAACGTGTTTTTCAGCAGAAATAAACACGTTTTGGCAACTTTGGTCACCACCATGTAAGTTATAGGGCAGGAACAGCACAGTTTTCAAAACGTGTTTTTCAGCCCGAAATAAACGCGTTTTCTCAGCCCTTAGAATCACAGTGTAACTGCCTGGCTCAGAAGAGCAAACTGAGTCAGCCCTTAACCCCAGTGTGCTGAAATTGTCAAAACGTGTTTTTCAGCAGAAATAAACACGTTTTGGCAACTTTGGTCACCACCATGTAAGTTATATGGCAGGAACAGCACAGTTTTCAAAACGTGTTTTTCAGCCCGAAATAAACGCGTTTTCTCAGCCCTTAGAATCACAGTGTAACTGCCTGTCTCAGAAGAGCACAGTGAGTCAGCCCTTAACCCCAGTGTGCTGAAATTGTCAAAACGTGTTTTTCAGCAGAAATAAACACGTTTTGGCAACTTTGGTCACCACCAGGTAAGTTATATGGCAGGAACAGCACAGTTTTCAAAACGTGTTTTTCAGCCCGAAATAAACGCGTTTTCTCTGCCCTTAGAATCACAGTGTAACTGCCTGTCTCAGAAGAGCACAGTGAGTCAGCCCTTAACCCCAGTGTGCTGAAATTGTCAAAACGTGTTTTTCAGCAGAAATAAACACGTTTTGGCAACTTTGGTCACCACCATGTAAGTTATATGGCAGGAACAGCACAGTTTTCAAAACGTGTTTTTCAGCTCTAAATAAACGCGTTTTCTCAGCCCTTAGAATCACAGTGTAACTGCCTGGCTCAGAAGAGCACACTGAGTCAGCCCTTAACCCCAGTGTGCTGAAATTGTCAAAACGTGTTTTACAGCAGAAATAAACACGTTTTGGCAACTTTGGTCACCACCATGTAAGTTATAGGGCAGGAACAGCACAGTTTTCAAAACGTGTTTTTCAGCCCGAAATAAACGCGTTTTCTCAGCCCTTAGAATCACAGTGTAACTGCCTGGCTCAGAAGAGCAAACTGAGTCAGCCCTTAACCCCAGTGTGCTGAAATTGTCAAAACGTGTTTTTCAGCAGAAATAAACACGTTTTGGCAACTTTGGTCACCACCATGTAAGTTATAGGGCAGGAACAGCACAGTTTTCAAAACGTGTTTTTCAGTCCGAAATAAACGCGTTTTCTCAGCCCTTAGAATCACAGTGTAACTGCCTGGCTCAGAAGAGCAAACTGAGTCAGCCCTTAACCCCAGTGTGCTGAAATTGTCAAAACGTGTTTTTCAGCAGAAATAAACACGTTTTGGCAACTTTGGTCACCACCATGTAAGTTATAGGGCAGGAACAGCACAGTTTTCAAAACGTGTTTTTCAGCCCGAAATAAACGCGTTTTCTCAGCCCTTAGAATCACAGTGTAACTGCCTGGCTCAGAAGAGCACACTGAGTCAGCCCTTAACCCCAGTGTGCTGAAATTGTCTAAACGTGTTTTACAGCAGAAATAAACACGTTTTGGCAACTTTGGTCACCACCATGTAAGTTATAGGGCAGGAACAGCACAGTTTTCAAAACGTGTTTTTCAGCCCGAAATAAACGCGTTTTCTCAGCCCTTAGAATCACAGTGTAAATGCCTGGCTCAGAAGAGCAAACTGAGTCAGCCCTTAACCCCAGTGTGCTGAAATTGTCAAAACGTGTTTTTCAGCAGAAATAAACACGTTTTGGCAACTTTGGTCACCACCATGTAAGTTATATGGCAGGAACAGCACAGTTTTCAAAACGTGTTTTTCAGCCCGAAATAAACGCGTTTTCTCAGCTCTTAGAATCGCAGTGTAACTGCCTGTCTCAGAAGAGCACACTGAGTCAGCCCTTAACCCCAGTGTGCTGAAATTGTCAAAACGTGTTTTACAGCAGAAATAAACACGTTTTGGCAACTTTGGTCAGCACCATGTAACTTATAGGGCAGGAACAGCACAGTTTTCAAAACGTGTTTTTCAGCCCGAAATAAACGCGTTTTCTCAGCCCTTAGAATCACAGTGTAACTGCCTGGCTCAGAAGAGCACACTGAGTCAGCCCTTAACCCCAGTGTGCTGAAATTGTCAAAACGTGTTTTTCAGCAGAAATAAACACGTTTTGGCAACTTTGGTCACCACCATGTAAGTTATATGGCAGGAACAGCACAGTTTTCAAAACGTGTTTTTCAGCCCGAAATAAACGCGTTTTCTCTGCCCTTAGAATCACAGTGTAACTGCCTGTCTCAGAAGAGCACAGTGAGTCAGCCCTTAACCCCAGTGTGCTGAAATTGTCAAAACGTGTTTTTCAGCAGAAATAAACACGTTTTGGCAACTTTGGTCACCACCAGGTAAGTTATATGGCAGGAACAGCACAGTTTTCAAAACGTGTTTTTCAGCCCGAAATAAACGCGTTTTCTCAGCTCTTAGAATCGCAGTGTAACTGCCTGTCTCAGAAGAGCACACTGAGTCAGCCCTTAACCCCAGTGTGCTGAAATTGTCAAAACGTGTTTTACAGCAGAAATAAACACGTTTTGGCAACTTTGGTCAGCACCATGTAACTTATAGGGCAGGAACAGCACAGTTTTCAAAACGTGTTTTTCAGCCCGAAATAAACGCGTTTTCTCAGCCCTTAGAATCACAGTGTAACTGCCTGTCTCAGAAGAGCACAGTGAGTCAGCCCTTAACCCCAGTGTGCTGAAATTGTCAAAACGTGTTTTTCAGCAGAAATAAACACGTTTTGGCAACTTTGGTCACCACCATGTAAGTTATATGGCAGGAACAGCACAGTTTTCAAAACGTGTTTTTCAGCCCGAAATAAACGCGTTTTCTCAACTCTTAGAATCGCAGTGTAACTGCCTGTCTCAGAAGAGCACAGTGAGTCAGCCCTTAACCCCAGTGTGCTGAAATTGTCAAAACGTGTTTTACAGCAGAAATAAACACGTTTTGGCAACTTTGGTCAGCACCATGTAACTTATAGGGCAGGAACAGCACAGTTTTCAAAACGTGTTTTTCAGCCCGAAATAAACGCGTTTTCTCAGCCCTTAGAATCACAGTGTAACTGCCTGGCTCAGAAGAGCACACTGAGTCAGCCCTTAACCCCAGTGTGCTGAAATTGTCAAAACGTGTTTTTCAGCAGAAATAAACACGTTTTGGCAACTTTGGTCACCACCATGTAAGTTATAGGGCAGGAACAGCACAGTTTTCAAAACGTGTTTTTCAGCCCGAAATAAACGCGTTTTCTCAGCTCTTAGAATCGCAGTGTAACTGCCTGTCTCAGAAGAGCACACTGAGTCAGCCCTTAACCCCAGTGTGCTGAAATTGTCAAAACGTGTTTTTCAGCAGAAATAAACACGTTTTGGCAACTTTGGTCACCACCATGTAAGTTATAGGGCAGGAACAGCACAGTTTTCAAATCGTGTTTTTCAGCCCGAAATAAACGCGTTTTCTCAGCTCTTAGAATCGCAGTGTAACTGCCTGTCTCAGAAGAGCACACTGAGTCAGCCCTTAACCCCAGTGTGCTGAAATTGTCAAAACGTGTTTTACAGCAGAAATAAACACGTTTTGGCAACTTTGGTCACCACCATGTAAGTTATAGGGCATAAACAGCACAGTTTTCAAAACGTGTTTTTCAGCCCGAAATAAACGCGTTTTCTCAGCCCTTAGAATCACAGTGTAACTGCCTGGCTCAGAAGAGCAAACTGAGTCAGCCCTTAACCCCAGTGTGCTGAAATTGTCAAAACGTGTTTTACAGCAGAAATAAACACGTTTTGGCAACTTTGGTCACCACCATGTAAGTTATATGGCATGAACAGCACAGTTTTCAAAACGTGTTTTTCAGCCCGAAATAAACGCGTTTTCTCAGCTCTTAGAATCGCAGTGTAACTGCCTGTCTCAGAAGAGCACAGTGAGTCAGCCCTTAACCCCAGTGTGCTGAAATTGTCAAAACGTGTTTTACAGCAGAAATAAACACGTTTTGGCAACTTTGGTCAGCACCATGTAACTTATAGGGCAGGAACAGCACAGTTTTCAAAACGTGTTTTTCAGCCCGAAATAAACGCGTTTTCTCAGCCCTTAGAATCACAGTGTAACTGCCTGGCTCAGAAGAGCACACTGAGTCAGCCCTTAACCCCAGTGTGCTGAAATTGTCAAAACGTGTTTTTCAGCAGAAATAAACACGTTTTGGCAACTTTGGTCACCACCATGTAAGTTATAGGGCAGGAACAGCACAGTTTTCAAAACGTGTTTTTCAGCCCGAAATAAACGCGTTTTCTCAGCCCTTAGAATCACAGTGTAACTGCCTGGCTCAGAAGAGCAAACTGAGTCAGCCCTTAACCCCAGTGTGCTGAAATTGTCAAAACGTGTTTTTCAGCAGAAATAAACACGTTTTGGCAACTTTGGTCACCACCATGTAAGTTATAGGGCAGGAACAGCACAGTTTTCAAAACGTGTTTTTCAGCCCGAAATAAACGCGTTTTCTCAGCCCTTAGAATCACAGTGTAACTGCCTGGCTCAGAAGAGCACACTGAGTCAGCCTTTAACCCCAGTGTGCTGAAATTGTCTAAACGTGTTTTACAGCAGAAATAAACACGTTTTGGCAACTTTGGTCACCACCATGTAAGTTATAGGGCAGGAACAGCACAGTTTTCAAAACGTGTTTTTCAGCCCGAAATAAACGCGTTTTCTCAGCCCTTAGAATCACAGTGTAAATGCCTGGCTCAGAAGAGCAAACTGAGTCAGCCCTTAACCCCAGTGTGCTGAAATTGTCAAAACGTGTTTTTCAGCAGAAATAAACACGTTTTGGCAACTTTGGTCACCACCATGTAAGTTATATGGCAGGAACAGCACAGTTTTCAAAACGTGTTTTTCAGCCCGAAATAAACGCGTTTTCTCAGCTCTTAGAATCGCAGTGTAACTGCCTGTCTCAGAAGAGCACACTGAGTCAGCCCTTAACCCCAGTGTGCTGAAATTGTCAAAACGTGTTTTACAGCAGAAATAAACACGTTTTGGCAACTTTGGTCAGCACCATGTAACTTATAGGGCAGGAACAGCACAGTTTTCAAAACGTGTTTTTCAGCCCGAAATAAACGCGTTTTCTCAGCCCTTAGAATCACAGTGTAACTGCCTGGCTCAGAAGAGCACACTGAGTCAGCCCTTAACCCCAGTGTGCTGAAATTGTCAAAACGTGTTTTTCAGCAGAAATAAACACGTTTTGGCAACTTTGGTCACCACCATGTAAGTTATATGGCAGGAACAGCACAGTTTTCAAAACGTGTTTTTCAGCCCGAAATAAACGCGTTTTCTCAGCCCTTAGAATCACAGTGTAACTGCCTGTCTCAGAAGAGCACAGTGAGTCAGCCCTTAACCCCAGTGTGCTGAAATTGTCAAAACGTGTTTTTCAGCAGAAATAAACACGTTTTGGCAACTTTGGTCACCACCAGGTAAGTTATATGGCAGGAACAGCACAGTTTTCAAAACGTGTTTTTCAGCACGAAATAAACGCGTTTTCTCTGCCCTTAGAATCACAGTGTAACTGCCTGTCTCAGAAGAGCACAGTGAGTCAGCCCTTAACCCCAGTGTGCTGAAATTGTCAAAACGTGTTTTTCAGCAGAAATAAACACGTTTTGGCAACTTTGGTCACCACCAGGTAAGTTATATGGCAGGAACAGCACAGTTTTCAAAACGTGTTTTTCAGCCCGAAATAAACGCGTTTTCTCAGCTCTTAGAATCGCAGTGTAACTGCCTGTCTCAGAAGAGCACACTGAGTCAGCCCTTAACCCCAGTGTGCTGAAATTGTCAAAACGTGTTTTACAGCAGAAATAAACACGTTTTGGCAACTTTGGTCAGCACCATGTAACTTATAGGGCAGGAACAGCACAGTTTTCAAAACGTGTTTTTCAGCCCGAAATAAACGCGTTTTCTCAGCCCTTAGAATCACAGTGTAACTGCCTGTCTCAGAAGAGCACAGTGAGTCAGCCCTTAACCCCAGTGTGCTGAAATTGTCAAAACGTGTTTTACAGCAGAAATAAACACGTTTTGGCAACTTTGGTCACCACCATGTAAGTTATAGGGCATAAACAGCACAGTTTTCAAAACGTGTTTTTCAGCCCGAAATAAACGCGTTTTCTCAGCCCTTAGAATCACAGTGTAACTGCCTGGCTCAGAAGAGCAAACTGAATCAGCCCTTAACCCCAGTGTGCTGAAATTGTCAAAACGTGTTTTTCAGCAGAAATAAACACGTTTTGGCAACTTTGGTCACCACCATGTAAGTTATAGGGCAGGAACAGCACAGTTTTCAAAACGTGTTTTTCAGCCCGAAATAAACGCGTTTTCTCAGCTCTTAGAATCGCAGTGTAACTGCCTGTCTCAGAAGAGCACACTGAGTCAGCCCTTAACCCCAGTGTGCTGAAATTGTCAAAACGTGTTTTTCAGCAGAAATAAACACGTTTTGGCAACTTTGGTCACCACCATGTAAGTTATAGGGCAGGAACAGCACAGTTTTCAAAACGTGTTTTTCAGCCCGAAATAAACGCGTTTTCTCAGCTCTTAGAAACGCAGTGTAACTGCCTGTCTCAGAAGAGCACACTGAGTCAGCCCTTAACCCCAGTGTGCTGAAATTGTCAAAACGTGTTTTTCAGCAGAAATAAACACGTTTTGGCAACTTTGGTCACCACCATGTAAGTTATAGGGCAGGAACAGCACAGTTTTCAAAACGTGTTTTTCAGCCCGAAATAAACGCGTTTTCTCAGCCCTTAGAATCACAGTGTAACTGCCTGTCTCAGAAGAGCAAACTGAGTCAGCCCTTAACCCCAGTGTGCTGAAATTGTCAAAACGTGTTTTACAGCAGAAATAAACACGTTTTGGCAACTTTGGTCACCACCATGTAAGTTATAGGGCAGGAACAGCACAGTTTTCAAAACGTGTTTTTCAGCCCGAAATAAACGCGTTTTCTCAGCCCTTAGAATCACAGTGTAACTGCCTGGCTCAGAAGAGCAAACTGAGTCAGCCCTTAACCCCAGTGTGCTGAAATTGTCAAAACGTGTTTTACAGCAGAAATAAACACGTTTTGGCAACTTTGGTCACCACCATGTAAGTTATAGGGCAGGAACAGCACAGTTTTCAAAACGTGTTTTTCAGCCCGAAATAAACGCGTTTTCTCAGCCCTTAGAATCACAGTGTAACTGCCTGGCTCAGAAGAGCAAACTGAGTCAGCCCTTAACCCCAGTGTGCTGAAATTGTCAAAACGTGTTTTTCAGCAGAAATAAACACGTTTTGGCAACTTTGGTCACCACCATGTAAGTTATAGGGCAGGAACAGCACAGTTTTCAAAACGTGTTTTTCAGCCCGAAATAAACGCGTTTTCTCAGCCCTTAGAATCACAGTGTAACTGCCTGGCTCAGAAGAGCAAACTGAGTCAGCCCTTAACCCCAGTGTGCTGAAATTGTCAAAACGTGTTTTTCAGCAGAAATAAACACGTTTTGGCAACTTTGGTCACCACCATGTAAGTTATAGGGCAGGAACAGCACAGTTTTCAAAACGTGTTTTTCAGCCCGAAATAAACGCGTTTTCTCAGCCCTTAGAATCACAGTGTAACTGCCTGGCTCAGAAGAGCACACTGAGTCAGCCCTTAACCCCAGTGTGCTGAAATTGTCAAAACGTGTTTTACAGCAGAAATAAACACGTTTTGGCAACTTTGGTCACCACCATGTAAGTTATAGGGCAGGAACAGCACAGTTTTCAAAACGTGTTTTTCAGCCCGAAATAAACGCGTTTTCTCAGGCCTTAGAATCACAGTGTAAATGCCTGGCTCAGAAGAGCAAACTGAGTCAGCCCTTAACCCCAGTGTGCTGAAATTGTCAAAACGTGTTTTACAGCAGAAATAAACACGTTTTGGCAACTTTGGTCACCACCATGTAAGTTATAGGGCATAAACAGCACAGTTTTCAAAACGTGTTTTTCAGCCCGAAATAAACGCGTTTTCTCAGCCCTTAGAATCACAGTGTAACTGCCTGGCTCAGAAGAGCAAACTGAGTCAGCCCTTAACCCCAGTGTGCTGAAATTGTCAAAACGTGTTTTACAGCAGAAATAAACACGTTTTGGCAACTTTGGTCACCACCATGTAAGTTATATGGCATGAACAGCACAGTTTTCAAAACGTGTTTTTCAGCCCGAAATAAACGCGTTTTCTCAGCTCTTAGAATCGCAGTGTAACTGCCTGTCTCAGAAGAGCACAATGAGTCAGCCCTTAACCCCAGTGTGCTGAAATTGTCAAAACGTGTTTTACAGCAGAAATAAACACGTTTTGGCAACTTTGGTCAGCACCATGTAACTTATAGGGCAGGAACAGCACAGTTTTCAAAACGTGTTTTTCAGCCCGAAATAAACGCGTTTTCTCAGCCCTTAGAATCACAGTGTAACTGCCTGGCTCAGAAGAGCACACTGAGTCAGCCCTTAACCCCAGTGTGCTGAAATTGTCAAAACGTGTTTTTCAGCAGAAATAAACACGTTTTGGCAACTTTGGTCACCACCATGTAAGTTATAGGGCAGGAACAGCACAGTTTTCAAAACGTGTTTTTCAGCCCGAAATAAACGCGTTTTCTCAGCCCTTAGAATCACAGTGTAACTGCCTGGCTCAGAAGAGCAAACTGAGTCAGCCCTTAACCCCAGTGTGCTGAAATTGTCAAAACGTGTTTTTCAGCAGAAATAAACACGTTTTGGCAACTTTGGTCACCACCATGTAAGTTATAGGGCAGGAACAGCACAGTTTTCAAAACGTGTTTTTCAGCCCGAAATAAACGCGTTTTCTCAGCCCTTAGAATCACAGTGTAACTGCCTGGCTCAGAAGAGCACACTGAGTCAGCCCTTAACCCCAGTGTGCTGAAATTGTCTAAACGTGTTTTACAGCAGAAATAAACACGTTTTGGCTACTTTGGTCACCACCATGTAAGTTATAGGGCAGGAACAGCACAGTTTTCAAAACGTGTTTTTCAGCCCGAAATAAACGCGTTTTCTCAGCCCTTAGAATCACAGTGTAAATGCCTGGCTCAGAAGAGCAAACTGAGTCAGCCCTTAACCCCAGTGTGCTGAAATTGTCAAAACGTGTTTTTCAGCAGAAATAAACACGTTTTGGCAACTTTGGTCACCACCATGTAAGTTATATGGCAGGAACAGCACAGTTTTCAAAACGTGTTTTTCAGCCCGAAATAAACGCGTTTTCTCAGCTCTTAGAATCGCAGTGTAACTGCCTGTCTCAGAAGAGCACACTGAGTCAGCCCTTAACCCCAGTGTGCTGAAATTGTCAAAACGTGTTTTACAGCAGAAATAAACACGTTTTGGCAACTTTGGTCAGCACCATGTAACTTATAGGGCAGGAACAGCACAGTTTTCAAAACGTGTTTTTCAGCCCGAAATAAACGCGTTTTCTCAGCCCTTAGAATCACAGTGTAACTGCCTGGCTCAGAAGAGCACACTGAGTCAGCCCTTAACCCCAGTGTGCTGAAATTGTCAAAACGTGTTTTTCAGCAGAAATAAACACGTTTTGGCAACTTTGGTCACCACCATGTAAGTTATATGGCAGGAACAGCACAGTTTTCAAAACGTGTTTTTCAGCCCGAAATAAACGCGTTTTCTCAGCCCTTAGAATCACAGTGTAACTGCCTGTCTCAGAAGAGCACAGTGAGTCAGCCCTTAACCCCAGTGTGCTGAAATTGTCAAAACGTGTTTTTCAGCAGAAATAAACACGTTTTGGCAACTTTGGTCACCACCAGGTAAGTTATATGGCAGGAACAGCACAGTTTTCAAAACGTGTTTTTCAGCACGAAATAAACGCGTTTTCTCTGCCCTTAGAATCACAGTGTAACTGCCTGTCTCAGAAGAGCACAGTGAGTCAGCCCTTAACCCCAGTGTGCTGAAATTGTCAAAACGTGTTTTTCAGCAGAAATAAACACGTTTTGGCAACTTTGGTCACCACCAGGTAAGTTATATGGCAGGAACAGCACAGTTTTCAAAACGTGTTTTTCAGCCCGAAATAAACGCGTTTTCTCAGCTCTTAGAATCGCAGTGTAACTGCCTGTCTCAGAAGAGCACACTGAGTCAGCCCTTAACCCCAGTGTGCTGAAATTGTCAAAACGTGTTTTACAGCAGAAATAAACACGTTTTGGCAACTTTGGTCAGCACCATGTAACTTATAGGGCAGGAACAGCACAGTTTTCAAAACGTGTTTTTCAGCCCGAAATAAACGCGTTTTCTCAGCCCTTAGAATCACAGTGTAACTGCCTGTCTCAGAAGAGCACAGTGAGTCAGCCCTTAACCCCAGTGTGCTGAAATTGTCAAAACGTGTTTTACAGCAGAAATAAACACGTTTTGGCAACTTTGGTCACCACCATGTAAGTTATAGGGCATAAACAGCACAGTTTTCAAAACGTGTTTTTCAGCCCGAAATAAACGCGTTTTCTCAGCCCTTAGAATCACAGTGTAACTGCCTGGCTCAGAAGAGCAAACTGAATCAGCCCTTAACCCCAGTGTGCTGAAATTGTCAAAACGTGTTTTTCAGCAGAAATAAACACGTTTTGGCAACTTTGGTCACCACCATGTAAGTTATAGGGCAGGAACAGCACAGTTTTCAAAACGTGTTTTTCAGCCCGAAATAAACGCGTTTTCTCAGCTCTTAGAATCGCAGTGTAACTGCCTGTCTCAGAAGAGCACACTGAGTCAGCCCTTAACCCCAGTGTGCTGAAATTGTCAAAACGTGTTTTTCAGCAGAAATAAACACGTTTTGGCAACTTTGGTCACCACCATGTAAGTTATAGGGCAGGAACAGCACAGTTTTCAAAACGTGTTTTTCAGCCCGAAATAAACGCGTTTTCTCAGCTCTTAGAAACGCAGTGTAACTGCCTGTCTCAGAAGAGCACACTGAGTCAGCCCTTAACCCCAGTGTGCTGAAATTGTCAAAACGTGTTTTTCAGCAGAAATAAACACGTTTTGGCAACTTTGGTCACCACCATGTAAGTTATAGGGCAGGAACAGCACAGTTTTCAAAACGTGTTTTTCAGCCCGAAATAAACGCGTTTTCTCAGCCCTTAGAATCACAGTGTAACTGCCTGTCTCAGAAGAGCAAACTGAGTCAGCCCTTAACCCCAGTGTGCTGAAATTGTCAAAACGTGTTTTACAGCAGAAATAAACACGTTTTGGCAACTTTGGTCACCACCATGTAAGTTATAGGGCAGGAACAGCACAGTTTTCAAAACGTGTTTTTCAGCCCGAAATAAACGCGTTTTCTCAGCCCTTAGAATCACAGTGTAACTGCCTGGCTCAGAAGAGCAAACTGAGTCAGCCCTTAACCCCAGTGTGCTGAAATTGTCAAAACGTGTTTTACAGCAGAAATAAACACGTTTTGGCAACTTTGGTCACCACCATGTAAGTTATAGGGCAGGAACAGCACAGTTTTCAAAACGTGTTTTTCAGCCCGAAATAAACGCGTTTTCTCAGCCCTTAGAATCACAGTGTAACTGCCTGGCTCAGAAGAGCAAACTGAGTCAGCCCTTAACCCCAGTGTGCTGAAATTGTCAAAACGTGTTTTTCAGCAGAAATAAACACGTTTTGGCAACTTTGGTCACCACCATGTAAGTTATAGGGCAGGAACAGCACAGTTTTCAAAACGTGTTTTTCAGCCCGAAATAAACGCGTTTTCTCAGCCCTTAGAATCACAGTGTAACTGCCTGGCTCAGAAGAGCAAACTGAGTCAGCCCTTAACCCCAGTGTGCTGAAATTGTCAAAACGTGTTTTTCAGCAGAAATAAACACGTTTTGGCAACTTTGGTCACCACCATGTAAGTTATAGGGCAGGAACAGCACAGTTTTCAAAACGTGTTTTTCAGCCCGAAATAAACGCGTTTTCTCAGCCCTTAGAATCACAGTGTAACTGCCTGGCTCAGAAGAGCACACTGAGTCAGCCCTTAACCCCAGTGTGCTGAAATTGTCAAAACGTGTTTTACAGCAGAAATAAACACGTTTTGGCAACTTTGGTCACCACCATGTAAGTTATAGGGCAGGAACAGCACAGTTTTCAAAACGTGTTTTTCAGCCCGAAATAAACGCGTTTTCTCAGGCCTTAGAATCACAGTGTAAATGCCTGGCTCAGAACAGCAAACTGAGTCAGCCCTTAACCCCAGTGTGCTGAAATTGTCAAAACGTGTTTTTCAGCAGAAATAAACACGTTTTGGCAACTTTGGTCACCACCATGTAAGTTATAGGGCAGGAACAGCACAGTTTTCAAAACGTGTTTTTCAGCCCGAAATAAACGCGTTTTCTCAGCCCTTAGAATCACAGTGTAAATGCCTGGCTCAGAAGAGCAAACTGAGTCAGCCCTTAACCCCAGTGTGCTGAAATTGTCAAAACGTGTTTTTCAGCAGAAATAAACACGTTTTGGCAACTTTGGTCACCACCATGTAAGTTATAGGGCAGGAACAGCACAGTTTTCAAAACGTGTTTTTCAGCCCGAAATAAACGCGTTTTCTCAGCTCTTAGAATCGCAGTGTAACTGCCTGTCTCAGAAGAGCACACTGAGTCAGCCCTTAACCCCAGTGTGCTGAAATTGTCAAAACGTGTTTTTCAGCAGAAATAAACACGTTTTGGCAACTTTGGTCACCACCATGTAAGTTATAGGGCAGGAACAGCACAGTTTTCAAAACGTGTTTTTCAGCCCGAAATAAACGCGTTTTCTCAGCTCTTAGAATCGCAGTGTAACTGCCTGTCTCAGAAGAGCACACTGAGTCAGCCCTTAACCCCAGTGTGCTGAAATTGTCAAAACGTGTTTTTCAGCAGAAATAAACACGTTTTGGCAACTTTGGTCACCACCATGTAAGTTATAGGGCAGGAACAGCACAGTTTTCAAAACGTGTTTTTCAGCCCGAAATAAACGCGTTTTCTCAGCTCTTAGAATCGCAGTGTAACTGCCTGTCTCAGAAGAGCACACTGAGTCAGCCCTTAACCCCAGTGTGCTGAAATTGTCAAAACGTGTTTTTCAGCAGAAATAAACACGTTTTGGCAACTTTGGTCACCACCATGTAAGTTATAGGGCATAAACAGCACAGTTTTCAAAACGTGTTTTTCAGCCCGAAATAAACGCGTTTTCTCAGCCCTTAGAATCACAGTGTAACTGCCTGGCTCAGAAGAGCAAACTGAGTCAGCCCTTAACCCCAGTGTGCTGAAATTGTCAAAACGTGTTTTTCAGCAGAAATAAACACGTTTTGGCAACTTTGGTCACCACCATGTAAGTTATAGGGCAGGAACAGCACAGTTTTCAAAACGTGTTTTTCAGCCCGAAATAAACGCGTTTTCTCAGCTCTTAGAATCGCAGTGTAACTGCCTGTCTCAGAAGAGCACACTGAGTCAGCCCTTAACCCCAGTGTGCTGAAATTGTCAAAACGTGTTTTTCAGCAGAAATAAACACGTTTTGGCAACTTTGGTCACCACCATGTAAGTTATAGGGCAGGAACAGCACAGTTTTCAAAACGTGTTTTTCAGCCCGAAATAAACGCGTTTTCTCAGCTCTTAGAATCGCAGTGTAAATGCCTGTCTCAGAAGAGCACACTGAGTCAGCCCTTAACCCCAGTGTGCTGAAATTGTCAAAACGTGTTTTTCAGCAGAAATAAACACGTTTTGGCAACTTTGGTCACCACCATGTAAGTTATATGGCAGGAACAGCACAGTTTTCAAAACGTGTTTTTCAGCCAAAAATAAACGCGTTTTCTCAGCTCTTAGAATCGCAGTGTAACTGCCTGTCTCAGAAGAGCACACTGAGTCAGCCCTTAACCCCAGTGTGCTGAAATTGTCAAAACGTGTTTTACAGCAGAAATAAACACGTTTTGGCAACTTTGGTCAGCACCATGTAACTTATAGGGCAGGAACAGCACAGTTTTCAAAACGTGTTTTTCAGCCCGAAATAAACGCGTTTTCTCAGCCCTTAGAATCACAGTGTAACTGCCTGTCTCAGAAGAGTACAGTGAGTCAGCCCTTAACCCCAGTGTGCTGAAATTGTCAAAACGTGTTTTTCAGCAGAAATAAACACGTTTTGGCAACTTTGGTCACCACCATGTAAGTTATATGGCAGGAACAGCACAGTTTTCAAAACGTGTTTTTCAGCTCGAAATAAACGCGTTTTCTCAGCCCTTAGAATCACAGTGTAACTGCCTGGCTCAGAAGAGCACACTGAGTCAGCCCTTAACCCCAGTGTGCTGAAATTGTCAAAACGTGTTTTACAGCAGAAATAAACACGTTTTGGCAACTTTGGTCACCACCATGTAAGTTATAGGCAGGAACAGCACAGTTTTCAAAACGTGTTTTTCAGCCCGAAATAAACGCGTTTTCTCAGCCCTTAGAATCACAGTGTAACTGCCTGGCTCAGAAGAGCAAACTGAGTCAGCCCTTAACCCCAGTGTGCTGAAATTGTCAAAACGTGTTTTTCAGCAGAAATAAACACGTTTTGGCAACTTTGGTCACCACCATGTAAGTTATAGGGCAGGAACAGCACAGTTTTCAAAACGTGTTTTTCAGCCCGAAATAAACGCGTTTTCTCAGCTCTTAGAATCGCAGTGTAACTGCCTGTCTCAGAAGAGCACACTGAGTCAGCCCTTAACCCCAGTGTGCTGAAATTGTCAAAACGTGTTTTACAGCAGAAATAAACACGTTTTGGCAACTTTGGTCAGCACCATGTAACTTATAGGGCAGGAACAGCACAGTTTTCAAAACGTGTTTTTCAGCCCGAAATAAACGCGTTTTCTCAGCCCTTAGAATCACAGTGTAACTGCCTGGCTCAGAAGAGCACACTGAGTCAGCCCTTAACCCCAGTGTGCTGAAATTGTCAAAACGTGTTTTTCAGCAGAAATAAACACGTTTTGGCAACTTTGGTCACCACCATGTAAGTTATATGGCAGGAACAGCACAGTTTTCAAAACGTGTTTTTCAGCCCGAAATAAACGCGTTTTCTCAGCCCTTAGAATCACAGTGTAACTGCCTGTCTCAGAAGAGCACAGTGAGTCAGCCCTTAACCCCAGTGTGCTGAAATTGTCAAAACGTGTTTTTCAGCAGAAATAAACACGTTTTGGCAACTTTGGTCACCACCAGGTAAGTTATATGGCAGGAACAGCACAGTTTTCAAAACGTGTTTTTCAGCACGAAATAAACGCGTTTTCTCTGCCCTTAGAATCACAGTGTAACTGCCTGTCTCAGAAGAGCACAGTGAGTCAGCCCTTAACCCCAGTGTGCTGAAATTGTCAAAACGTGTTTTTCAGCAGAAATAAACACGTTTTGGCAACTTTGGTCACCACCAGGTAAGTTATATGGCAGGAACAGCACAGTTTTCAAAACGTGTTTTTCAGCCCGAAATAAACGCGTTTTCTCAGCTCTTAGAATCGCAGTGTAACTGCCTGTCTCAGAAGAGCACACTGAGTCAGCCCTTAACCCCAGTGTGCTGAAATTGTCAAAACGTGTTTTACAGCAGAAATAAACACGTTTTGGCAACTTTGGTCAGCACCATGTAACTTATAGGGCAGGAACAGCACAGTTTTCAAAACGTGTTTTTCAGCCCGAAATAAACGCGTTTTCTCAGCCCTTAGAATCACAGTGTAACTGCCTGTCTCAGAAGAGCACAGTGAGTCAGCCCTTAACCCCAGTGTGCTGAAATTGTCAAAACGTGTTTTACAGCAGAAATAAACACGTTTTGGCAACTTTGGTCACCACCATGTAAGTTATAGGGCATAAACAGCACAGTTTTCAAAACGTGTTTTTCAGCCCGAAATAAACGCGTTTTCTCAGCCCTTAGAATCACAGTGTAACTGCCTGGCTCAGAAGAGCAAACTGAATCAGCCCTTAACCCCAGTGTGCTGAAATTGTCAAAACGTGTTTTTCAGCAGAAATAAACACGTTTTGGCAACTTTGGTCACCACCATGTAAGTTATAGGGCAGGAACAGCACAGTTTTCAAAACGTGTTTTTCAGCCCGAAATAAACGCGTTTTCTCAGCTCTTAGAATCGCAGTGTAACTGCCTGTCTCAGAAGAGCACACTGAGTCAGCCCTTAACCCCAGTGTGCTGAAATTGTCAAAACGTGTTTTTCAGCAGAAATAAACACGTTTTGGCAACTTTGGTCACCACCATGTAAGTTATAGGGCAGGAACAGCACAGTTTTCAAAACGTGTTTTTCAGCCCGAAATAAACGCGTTTTCTCAGCTCTTAGAAACGCAGTGTAACTGCCTGTCTCAGAAGAGCACACTGAGTCAGCCCTTAACCCCAGTGTGCTGAAATTGTCAAAACGTGTTTTTCAGCAGAAATAAACACGTTTTGGCAACTTTGGTCACCACCATGTAAGTTATAGGGCAGGAACAGCACAGTTTTCAAAACGTGTTTTTCAGCCCGAAATAAACGCGTTTTCTCAGCCCTTAGAATCACAGTGTAACTGCCTGGCTCAGAAGAGCAAACTGAGTCAGCCCTTAACCCCAGTGTGCTGAAATTGTCAAAACGTGTTTTACAGCAGAAATAAACACGTTTTGGCAACTTTGGTCACCACCATGTAAGTTATATGGCATGAACAGCACAGTTTTCAAAACGTGTTTTTCAGCCCGAAATAAACGCGTTTTCTCAGCTCTTAGAATCGCAGTGTAACTGCCTGTCTCAGAAGAGCACAGTGAGTCAGCCCTTAACCCCAGTGTGCTGAAATTGTCAAAACGTGTTTTACAGCAGAAATAAACACGTTTTGGCAACTTTGGTCAGCACCATGTAACTTATAGGGCAGGAACAGCACAGTTTTCAAAACGTGTTTTTCAGCCCGAAATAAACGCGTTTTCTCAGCCCTTAGAATCACAGTGTAACTGCCTGGCTCAGAAGAGCACACTGAGTCAGCCCTTAACCCCAGTGTGCTGAAATTGTCAAAACGTGTTTTTCAGCAGAAATAAACACGTTTTGGCAACTTTGGTCACCACCATGTAAGTTATAGGGCAGGAACAGCACAGTTTTCAAAACGTGTTTTTCAGCCCGAAATAAACGCGTTTTCTCAGCCCTTAGAATCACAGTGTAACTGCCTGGCTCAGAAGAGCAAACTGAGTCAGCCCTTAACCCCAGTGTGCTGAAATTGTCAAAACGTGTTTTTCAGCAGAAATAAACACGTTTTGGCAACTTTGGTCACCACCATGTAAGTTATAGGGCAGGAACAGCACAGTTTTCAAAACGTGTTTTTCAGCCCGAAATAAACGCGTTTTCTCAGCCCTTAGAATCACAGTGTAACTGCCTGGCTCAGAAGAGCACACTGAGTCAGCCCTTAACCCCAGTGTGCTGAAATTGTCTAAACGTGTTTTACAGCAGAAATAAACACGTTTTGGCTACTTTGGTCACCACCATGTAAGTTATAGGGCAGGAACAGCACAGTTTTCAAAACGTGTTTTTCAGCCCGAAATAAACGCGTTTTCTCAGCCCTTAGAATCACAGTGTAAATGCCTGGCTCAGAAGAGCAAACTGAGTCAGCCCTTAACCCCAGTGTGCTGAAATTGTCAAAACGTGTTTTTCAGCAGAAATAAACACGTTTTGGCAACTTTGGTCACCACCATGTAAGTTATATGGCAGGAACAGCACAGTTTTCAAAACGTGTTTTTCAGCCCGAAATAAACGCGTTTTCTCAGCTCTTAGAATCGCAGTGTAACTGCCTGTCTCAGAAGAGCACACTGAGTCAGCCCTTAACCCCAGTGTGCTGAAATTGTCAAAACGTGTTTTACAGCAGAAATAAACACGTTTTGGCAACTTTGGTCAGCACCATGTAACTTATAGGGCAGGAACAGCACAGTTTTCAAAACGTGTTTTTCAGCCCGAAATAAACGCGTTTTCTCAGCCCTTAGAATCACAGTGTAACTGCCTGGCTCAGAAGAGCACACTGAGTCAGCCCTTAACCCCAGTGTGCTGAAATTGTCAAAACGTGTTTTTCAGCAGAAATAAACACGTTTTGGCAACTTTGGTCACCACCATGTAAGTTATATGGCAGGAACAGCACAGTTTTCAAAACGTGTTTTTCAGCCCGAAATAAACGCGTTTTCTCAGCCCTTAGAATCACAGTGTAACTGCCTGTCTCAGAAGAGCACAGTGAGTCAGCCCTTAACCCCAGTGTGCTGAAATTGTCAAAACGTGTTTTTCAGCAGAAATAAACACGTTTTGGCAACTTTGGTCACCACCAGGTAAGTTATATGGCAGGAACAGCACAGTTTTCAAAACGTGTTTTTCAGCACGAAATAAACGCGTTTTCTCTGCCCTTAGAATCACAGTGTAACTGCCTGTCTCAGAAGAGCACAGTGAGTCAGCCCTTAACCCCAGTGTGCTGAAATTGTCAAAACGTGTTTTTCAGCAGAAATAAACACGTTTTGGCAACTTTGGTCACCACCAGGTAAGTTATATGGCAGGAACAGCACAGTTTTCAAAACGTGTTTTTCAGCCCGAAATAAACGCGTTTTCTCAGCTCTTAGAATCGCAGTGTAACTGCCTGTCTCAGAAGAGCACACTGAGTCAGCCCTTAACCCCAGTGTGCTGAAATTGTCAAAACGTGTTTTACAGCAGAAATAAACACGTTTTGGCAACTTTGGTCAGCACCATGTAACTTATAGGGCAGGAACAGCACAGTTTTCAAAACGTGTTTTTCAGCCCGAAATAAACGCGTTTTCTCAGCCCTTAGAATCACAGTGTAACTGCCTGTCTCAGAAGAGCACAGTGAGTCAGCCCTTAACCCCAGTGTGCTGAAATTGTCAAAACGTGTTTTACAGCAGAAATAAACACGTTTTGGCAACTTTGGTCACCACCATGTAAGTTATAGGGCATAAACAGCACAGTTTTCAAAACGTGTTTTTCAGCCCGAAATAAACGCGTTTTCTCAGCCCTTAGAATCACAGTGTAACTGCCTGGCTCAGAAGAGCAAACTGAATCAGCCCTTAACCCCAGTGTGCTGAAATTGTCAAAACGTGTTTTTCAGCAGAAATAAACACGTTTTGGCAACTTTGGTCACCACCATGTAAGTTATAGGGCAGGAACAGCACAGTTTTCAAAACGTGTTTTTCAGCCCGAAATAAACGCGTTTTCTCAGCTCTTAGAATCGCAGTGTAACTGCCTGTCTCAGAAGAGCACACTGAGTCAGCCCTTAACCCCAGTGTGCTGAAATTGTCAAAACGTGTTTTTCAGCAGAAATAAACACGTTTTGGCAACTTTGGTCACCACCATGTAAGTTATAGGGCAGGAACAGCACAGTTTTCAAAACGTGTTTTTCAGCCCGAAATAAACGCGTTTTCTCAGCTCTTAGAAACGCAGTGTAACTGCCTGTCTCAGAAGAGCACACTGAGTCAGCCCTTAACCCCAGTGTGCTGAAATTGTCAAAACGTGTTTTTCAGCAGAAATAAACACGTTTTGGCAACTTTGGTCACCACCATGTAAGTTATAGGGCAGGAACAGCACAGTTTTCAAAACGTGTTTTTCAGCCCGAAATAAACGCGTTTTCTCAGCCCTTAGAATCACAGTGTAACTGCCTGTCTCAGAAGAGCAAACTGAGTCAGCCCTTAACCCCAGTGTGCTGAAATTGTCAAAACGTGTTTTACAGCAGAAATAAACACGTTTTGGCAACTTTGGTCACCACCATGTAAGTTATAGGGCAGGAACAGCACAGTTTTCAAAACGTGTTTTTCAGCCCGAAATAAACGCGTTTTCTCAGCCCTTAGAATCACAGTGTAACTGCCTGGCTCAGAAGAGCAAACTGAGTCAGCCCTTAACCCCAGTGTGCTGAAATTGTCAAAACGTGTTTTACAGCAGAAATAAACACGTTTTGGCAACTTTGGTCACCACCATGTAAGTTATAGGGCAGGAACAGCACAGTTTTCAAAACGTGTTTTTCAGCCCGAAATAAACGCGTTTTCTCAGCCCTTAGAATCACAGTGTAACTGCCTGGCTCAGAAGAGCAAACTGAGTCAGCCCTTAACCCCAGTGTGCTGAAATTGTCAAAACGTGTTTTTCAGCAGAAATAAACACGTTTTGGCAACTTTGGTCACCACCATGTAAGTTATAGGGCAGGAACAGCACAGTTTTCAAAACGTGTTTTTCAGCCCGAAATAAACGCGTTTTCTCAGCCCTTAGAATCACAGTGTAACTGCCTGGCTCAGAAGAGCAAACTGAGTCAGCCCTTAACCCCAGTGTGCTGAAATTGTCAAAACGTGTTTTTCAGCAGAAATAAACACGTTTTGGCAACTTTGGTCACCACCATGTAAGTTATAGGGCAGGAACAGCACAGTTTTCAAAACGTGTTTTTCAGCCCGAAATAAACGCGTTTTCTCAGCCCTTAGAATCACAGTGTAACTGCCTGTCTCAGAAGAGCACACTGAGTCAGCCCTTAACCCCAGTGTGCTGAAATTGTCAAAACGTGTTTTACAGCAGAAATAAACACGTTTTGGCAACTTTGGTCACCACCATGTAAGTTATAGGGCAGGAACAGCACAGTTTTCAAAACGTGTTTTTCAGCCCGAAATAAACGCGTTTTCTCAGGCCTTAGAATCACAGTGTAAATGCCTGGCTCAGAACAGCAAACTGAGTCAGCCCTTAACCCCAGTGTGCTGAAATTGTCAAAACGTGTTTTTCAGCAGAAATAAACACGTTTTGGCAACTTTGGTCACCACCATGTAAGTTATAGGGCAGGAACAGCACAGTTTTCAAAACGTGTTTTTCAGCCCGAAATAAACGCGTTTTCTCAGCCCTTAGAATCACAGTGTAAATGCCTGGCTCAGAAGAGCAAACTGAGTCAGCCCTTAACCCCAGTGTGCTGAAATTGTCAAAACGTGTTTTTCAGCAGAAATAAACACGTTTTGGCAACTTTGGTCACCACCATGTAAGTTATAGGGCAGGAACAGCACAGTTTTCAAAACGTGTTTTTCAGCCCGAAATAAACGCGTTTTCTCAGCTCTTAGAATCGCAGTGTAACTGCCTGTCTCAGAAGAGCACACTGAGTCAGCCCTTAACCCCAGTGTGCTGAAATTGTCAAAACGTGTTTTTCAGCAGAAATAAACACGTTTTGGCAACTTTGGTCACCACCATGTAAGTTATAGGGCAGGAACAGCACAGTTTTCAAAACGTGTTTTTCAGCCCGAAATAAACGCGTTTTCTCAGCTCTTAGAATCGCAGTGTAACTGCCTGTCTCAGAAGAGCACACTGAGTCAGCCCTTAACCCCAGTGTGCTGAAATTGTCAAAACGTGTTTTTCAGCAGAAATAAACACGTTTTGGCAACTTTGGTCACCACCATGTAAGTTATAGGGCAGGAACAGCACAGTTTTCAAAACGTGTTTTTCAGCCCGAAATAAACGCGTTTTCTCAGCTCTTAGAATCGCAGTGTAACTGCCTGTCTCAGAAGAGCACACTGAGTCAGCCCTTAACCCCAGTGTGCTGAAATTGTCAAAACGTGTTTTTCAGCAGAAATAAACACGTTTTGGCAACTTTGGTCACCACCATGTAAGTTATAGGGCATAAACAGCACAGTTTTCAAAACGTGTTTTTCAGCCCGAAATAAACGCGTTTTCTCAGCCCTTAGAATCACAGTGTAACTGCCTGGCTCAGAAGAGCAAACTGAGTCAGCCCTTAACCCCAGTGTGCTGAAATTGTCAAAACGTGTTTTTCAGCAGAAATAAACACGTTTTGGCAACTTTGGTCACCACCATGTAAGTTATAGGGCAGGAACAGCACAGTTTTCAAAACGTGTTTTTCAGCCCGAAATAAACGCGTTTTCTCAGCTCTTAGAATCGCAGTGTAACTGCCTGTCTCAGAAGAGCACACTGAGTCAGCCCTTAACCCCAGTGTGCTGAAATTGTCAAAACGTGTTTTTCAGCAGAAATAAACACGTTTTGGCAACTTTGGTCACCACCATGTAAGTTATAGGGCAGGAACAGCACAGTTTTCAAAACGTGTTTTTCAGCCCGAAATAAACGCGTTTTCTCAGCTCTTAGAATCGCAGTGTAAATGCCTGTCTCAGAAGAGCACACTGAGTCAGCCCTTAACCCCAGTGTGCTGAAATTGTCAAAACGTGTTTTTCAGCAGAAATAAACACGTTTTGGCAACTTTGGTCACCACCATGTAAGTTATATGGCAGGAACAGCACAGTTTTCAAAACGTGTTTTTCAGCCCGAAATAAACGCGTTTTCTCAGCTCTTAGAATCGCAGTGTAACTGCCTGTCTCAGAAGAGCACACTGAGTCAGCCCTTAACCCCAGTGTGCTGAAATTGTCAAAACGTGTTTTACAGCAGAAATAAACACGTTTTGGCAACTTTGGTCAGCACCATGTAACTTATAGGGCAGGAACAGCACAGTTTTCAAAACGTGTTTTTCAGCCCGAAATAAACGCGTTTTCTCAGCCCTTAGAATCACAGTGTAACTGCCTGTCTCAGAAGAGTACAGTGAGTCAGCCCTTAACCCCAGTGTGCTGAAATTGTCAAAACGTGTTTTTCAGCAGAAATAAACACGTTTTGGCAACTTTGGTCACCACCATGTAAGTTATATGGCAGGAACAGCACAGTTTTCAAAACGTGTTTTTCAGCTCGAAATAAACGCGTTTTCTCAGCCCTTAGAATCACAGTGTAACTGCCTGGCTCAGAAGAGCACACTGAGTCAGCCCTTAACCCCAGTGTGCTGAAATTGTCAAAACGTGTTTTACAGCAGAAATAAACACGTTTTGGCAACTTTGGTCACCACCATGTAAGTTATAGGCAGGAACAGCACAGTTTTCAAAACGTGTTTTTCAGCCCGAAATAAACGCGTTTTCTCAGCCCTTAGAATCACAGTGTAACTGCCTGGCTCAGAAGAGCAAACTGAGTCAGCCCTTAACCCCAGTGTGCTGAAATTGTCAAAACGTGTTTTTCAGCAGAAATAAACACGTTTTGGCAACTTTGGTCACCACCATGTAAGTTATAGGGCAGGAACAGCACAGTTTTCAAAACGTGTTTTTCAGCCCGAAATAAACGCGTTTTCTCAGCTCTTAGAATCGCAGTGTAACTGCCTGTCTCAGAAGAGCACACTGAGTCAGCCCTTAACCCCAGTGTGCTGAAATTGTCAAAACGTGTTTTACAGCAGAAATAAACACGTTTTGGCAACTTTGGTCAGCACCATGTAACTTATAGGGCAGGAACAGCACAGTTTTCAAAACGTGTTTTTCAGCCCGAAATAAACGCGTTTTCTCAGCCCTTAGAATCACAGTGTAACTGCCTGGCTCAGAAGAGCACACTGAGTCAGCCCTTAACCCCAGTGTGCTGAAATTGTCAAAACGTGTTTTTCAGCAGAAATAAACACGTTTTGGCAACTTTGGTCACCACCATGTAAGTTATATGGCAGGAACAGCACAGTTTTCAAAACGTGTTTTTCAGCCCGAAATAAACGCGTTTTCTCAGCCCTTAGAATCACAGTGTAACTGCCTGTCTCAGAAGAGCACAGTGAGTCAGCCCTTAACCCCAGTGTGCTGAAATTGTCAAAACGTGTTTTTCAGCAGAAATAAACACGTTTTGGCAACTTTGGTCACCACCAGGTAAGTTATATGGCAGGAACAGCACAGTTTTCAAAACGTGTTTTTCAGCACGAAATAAACGCGTTTTCTCTGCCCTTAGAATCACAGTGTAACTGCCTGTCTCAGAAGAGCACAGTGAGTCAGCCCTTAACCCCAGTGTGCTGAAATTGTCAAAACGTGTTTTTCAGCAGAAATAAACACGTTTTGGCAACTTTGGTCACCACCAGGTAAGTTATATGGCAGGAACAGCACAGTTTTCAAAACGTGTTTTTCAGCCCGAAATAAACGCGTTTTCTCAGCTCTTAGAATCGCAGTGTAACTGCCTGTCTCAGAAGAGCACACTGAGTCAGCCCTTAACCCCAGTGTGCTGAAATTGTCAAAACGTGTTTTACAGCAGAAATAAACACGTTTTGGCAACTTTGGTCAGCACCATGTAACTTATAGGGCAGGAACAGCACAGTTTTCAAAACGTGTTTTTCAGCCCGAAATAAACGCGTTTTCTCAGCCCTTAGAATCACAGTGTAACTGCCTGTCTCAGAAGAGCACAGTGAGTCAGCCCTTAACCCCAGTGTGCTGAAATTGTCAAAACGTGTTTTACAGCAGAAATAAACACGTTTTGGCAACTTTGGTCACCACCATGTAAGTTATAGGGCATAAACAGCACAGTTTTCAAAACGTGTTTTTCAGCCCGAAATAAACGCGTTTTCTCAGCCCTTAGAATCACAGTGTAACTGCCTGGCTCAGAAGAGCAAACTGAATCAGCCCTTAACCCCAGTGTGCTGAAATTGTCAAAACGTGTTTTTCAGCAGAAATAAACACGTTTTGGCAACTTTGGTCACCACCATGTAAGTTATAGGGCAGGAACAGCACAGTTTTCAAAACGTGTTTTTCAGCCCGAAATAAACGCGTTTTCTCAGCTCTTAGAATCGCAGTGTAACTGCCTGTCTCAGAAGAGCACACTGAGTCAGCCCTTAACCCCAGTGTGCTGAAATTGTCAAAACGTGTTTTTCAGCAGAAATAAACACGTTTTGGCAACTTTGGTCACCACCATGTAAGTTATAGGGCAGGAACAGCACAGTTTTCAAAACGTGTTTTTCAGCCCGAAATAAACGCGTTTTCTCAGCTCTTAGAAACGCAGTGTAACTGCCTGTCTCAGAAGAGCACACTGAGTCAGCCCTTAACCCCAGTGTGCTGAAATTGTCAAAACGTGTTTTTCAGCAGAAATAAACACGTTTTGGCAACTTTGGTCACCACCATGTAAGTTATAGGGCAGGAACAGCACAGTTTTCAAAACGTGTTTTTCAGCCCGAAATAAACGCGTTTTCTCAGCCCTTAGAATCACAGTGTAACTGCCTGTCTCAGAAGAGCAAACTGAGTCAGCCCTTAACCCCAGTGTGCTGAAATTGTCAAAACGTGTTTTACAGCAGAAATAAACACGTTTTGGCAACTTTGGTCACCACCATGTAAGTTATAGGGCAGGAACAGCACAGTTTTCAAAACGTGTTTTTCAGCCCGAAATAAACGCGTTTTCTCAGCCCTTAGAATCACAGTGTAACTGCCTGGCTCAGAAGAGCAAACTGAGTCAGCCCTTAACCCCAGTGTGCTGAAATTGTCAAAACGTGTTTTACAGCAGAAATAAACACGTTTTGGCAACTTTGGTCACCACCATGTAAGTTATAGGGCAGGAACAGCACAGTTTTCAAAACGTGTTTTTCAGCCCGAAATAAACGCGTTTTCTCAGCCCTTAGAATCACAGTGTAACTGCCTGGCTCAGAAGAGCAAACTGAGTCAGCCCTTAACCCCAGTGTGCTGAAATTGTCAAAACGTGTTTTTCAGCAGAAATAAACACGTTTTGGCAACTTTGGTCACCACCATGTAAGTTATAGGGCAGGAACAGCACAGTTTTCAAAACGTGTTTTTCAGCCCGAAATAAACGCGTTTTCTCAGCCCTTAGAATCACAGTGTAACTGCCTGGCTCAGAAGAGCAAACTGAGTCAGCCCTTAACCCCAGTGTGCTGAAATTGTCAAAACGTGTTTTTCAGCAGAAATAAACACGTTTTGGCAACTTTGGTCACCACCATGTAAGTTATAGGGCAGGAACAGCACAGTTTTCAAAACGTGTTTTTCAGCCCGAAATAAACGCGTTTTCTCAGCCCTTAGAATCACAGTGTAACTGCCTGGCTCAGAAGAGCACACTGAGTCAGCCCTTAACCCCAGTGTGCTGAAATTGTCAAAACGTGTTTTACAGCAGAAATAAACACGTTTTGGCAACTTTGGTCACCACCATGTAAGTTATAGGGCAGGAACAGCACAGTTTTCAAAACGTGTTTTTCAGCCCGAAATAAACGCGTTTTCTCAGGCCTTAGAATCACAGTGTAAATGCCTGGCTCAGAAGAGCAAACTGAGTCAGCCCTTAACCCCAGTGTGCTGAAATTGTCAAAACGTGTTTTTCAGCAGAAATAAACACGTTTTGGCAACTTTGGTCACCACCATGTAAGTTATAGGGCAGGAACAGCACAGTTTTCAAAACGTGTTTTTCAGCCCGAAATAAACGCGTTTTCTCAGCCCTTAGAATCACAGTGTAAATGCCTGGCTCAGAAGAGCAAACTGAGTCAGCCCTTAACCCCAGTGTGCTGAAATTGTCAAAACGTGTTTTTCAGCAGAAATAAACACGTTTTGGCAACTTTGGTCACCACCATGTAAGTTATAGGGCAGGAACAGCACAGTTTTCAAAACGTGTTTTTCAGCCCGAAATAAACGCGTTTTCTCAGCTCTTAGAATCGCAGTGTAACTGCCTGTCTCAGAAGAGCACACTGAGTCAGCCCTTAACCCCAGTGTGCTGAAATTGTCAAAACGTGTTTTTCAGCAGAAATAAACACGTTTTGGCAACTTTGGTCACCACCATGTAAGTTATAGGGCAGGAACAGCACAGTTTTCAAAACGTGTTTTTCAGCCCGAAATAAACGCGTTTTCTCAGCTCTTAGAATCGCAGTGTAACTGCCTGTCTCAGAAGAGCACACTGAGTCAGCCCTTAACCCCAGTGTGCTGAAATTGTCAAAACGTGTTTTTCAGCAGAAATAAACACGTTTTGGCAACTTTGGTCACCACCATGTAAGTTATAGGGCAGGAACAGCACAGTTTTCAAAACGTGTTTTTCAGCCCGAAATAAACGCGTTTTCTCAGCTCTTAGAATCGCAGTGTAAATGCCTGTCTCAGAAGAGCACACTGAGTCAGCCCTTAACCCCAGTGTGCTGAAATTGTCAAAACGTGTTTTTCAGCAGAAATAAACACGTTTTGGCAACTTTGGTCACCACCATGTAAGTTATATGGCAGGAACAGCACAGTTTTCAAAACGTGTTTTTCAGCCCGAAATAAACGCGTTTTCTCAGCTCTTAGAATCGCAGTGTAACTGCCTGTCTCAGAAGAGCACACTGAGTCAGCCCTTAACCCCAGTGTGCTGAAATTGTCAAAACGTGTTTTACAGCAGAAATAAACACGTTTTGGCAACTTTGGTCAGCACCATGTAACTTATAGGGCAGGAACAGCACAGTTTTCAAAACGTGTTTTTCAGCCCGAAATAAACGCGTTTTCTCAGCCCTTAGAATCACAGTGTAACTGCCTGTCTCAGAAGAGCACAGTGAGTCAGCCCTTAACCCCAGTGTGCTGAAATTGTCAAAACGTGTTTTTCAGCAGAAATAAACACGTTTTGGCAACTTTGGTCACCACCATGTAAGTTATATGGCAGGAACAGCACAGTTTTCAAAACGTGTTTTTCAGCTCGAAATAAACGCGTTTTCTCAGCCCTTAGAATCACAGTGTAACTGCCTGGCTCAGAAGAGCACACTGAGTCAGCCCTTAACCCCAGTGTGCTGAAATTGTCAAAACGTGTTTTACAGCAGAAATAAACACGTTTTGGCAACTTTGGTCACCACCATGTAAGTTATAGGGCAGGAACAGCACAGTTTTCAAAACGTGTTTTTCAGCCCGAAATAAACGCGTTTTCTCAGCCCTTAGAATCACAGTGTAACTGCCTGGCTCAGAAGAGCAAACTGAGTCAGCCCTTAACCCCAGTGTGCTGAAATTGTCAAAACGTGTTTTTCAGCAGAAATAAACACGTTTTGGCAACTTTGGTCACCACCATGTAAGTTATAGGGCAGGAACAGCACAGTTTTCAAAACGTGTTTTTCAGCCCGAAATAAACGCGTTTTCTCAGCCCTTAGAATCACAGTGTAACTGCCTGGCTCAGAAGAGCAAACTGAGTCAGCCCTTAACCCCAGTGTGCTGAAATTGTCAAAACGTGTTTTTCAGCAGAAATAAACACGTTTTGGCAACTTTGGTCACCACCATGTAAGTTATAGGGCAGGAACAGCACAGTTTTCAAAACGTGTTTTTCAGCCCGAAATAAACGCGTTTTCTCAGCCCTTAGAATCACAGTGTAACTGCCTGTCTCAGAAGAGCACACTGAGTCAGCCCTTAACCCCAGTGTGCTGAAATTGTCTAAACGTGTTTTACAGCAGAAATAAACACGTTTTGGCAACTTTGGTCACCACCATGTAAGTTATAGGGCAGGAACAGCACAGTTTTCAAAACGTGTTTTTCAGCCCGAAATAAACGCGTTTTCTCAGCCCTTAGAATCACAGTGTAAATGCCTGGCTCAGAAGAGCAAACTGAGTCAGCCCTTAACCCCAGTGTGCTGAAATTGTCAAAACGTGTTTTTCAGCAGAAATAAACACGTTTTGGCAACTTTGGTCACCACCATGTAAGTTATATGGCAGGAACAGCACAGTTTTCAAAACGTGTTTTTCAGCCCGAAATAAACGCGTTTTCTCAGCTCTTAGAATCGCAGTGTAACTGCCTGTCTCAGAAGAGCACACTGAGTCAGCCCTTAACCCCAGTGTGCTGAAATTGTCAAAACGTGTTTTACAGCAGAAATAAACACGTTTTGGCATCTTTGGTCAGCACCATGTAACTTATAGGGCAGGAACAGCACAGTTTTCAAAACGTGTTTTTCAGCCCGAAATAAACGCGTTTTCTCAGCCCTTAGAATCACAGTGTAACTGCCTGGCTCAGAAGAGCACACTGAGTCAGCCCTTAACCCCAGTGTGCTGAAATTGTCAAAACGTGTTTTTCAGCAGAAATAAACACGTTTTGGCAACTTTGGTCACCACCATGTAAGTTATATGGCAGGAACAGCACAGTTTTCAAAACGTGTTTTTCAGCCCGAAATAAACGCGTTTTCTCAGCCCTTAGAATCACAGTGTAACTGCCTGTCTCAGAAGAGCACAGTGAGTCAGCCCTTAACCCCAGTGTGCTGAAATTGTCAAAACGTGTTTTTCAGCAGAAATAAACACGTTTTGGCAACTTTGGTCACCACCAGGTAAGTTATATGGCAGGAACAGCACAGTTTTCAAAACGTGTTTTTCAGCACGAAATAAACGCGTTTTCTCTGCCCTTAGAATCACAGTGTAACTGCCTGTCTCAGAAGAGCACAGTGAGTCAGCCCTTAACCCCAGTGTGCTGAAATTGTCAAAACGTGTTTTTCAGCAGAAATAAACACGTTTTGGCAACTTTGGTCACCACCAGGTAAGTTATATGGCAGGAACAGCACAGTTTTCAAAACGTGTTTTTCAGCCCGAAATAAACGCGTTTTCTCAGCTCTTAGAATCGCAGTGTAACTGCCTGTCTCAGAAGAGCACACTGAGTCAGCCCTTAACCCCAGTGTGCTGAAATTGTCAAAACGTGTTTTACAGCAGAAATAAACACGTTTTGGCAACTTTGGTCAGCACCATGTAACTTATAGGGCAGGAACAGCACAGTTTTCAAAACGTGTTTTTCAGCCCGAAATAAACGCGTTTTCTCAGCCCTTAGAATCACAGTGTAACTGCCTGTCTCAGAAGAGCACAGTGAGTCAGCCCTTAACCCCAGTGTGCTGAAATTGTCAAAACGTGTTTTTCAGCAGAAATAAACACGTTTTGGCAACTTTGGTCACCACCATGTAAGTTATATGGCAGGAACAGCACAGTTTTCAAAACGTGTTTTTCAGCCCGAAATAAACGCGTTTTCTCAGCTCTTAGAATCGCAGTGTAACTGCCTGTCTCAGAAGAGCACAGTGAGTCAGCCCTTAACCCCAGTGTGCTGAAATTGTCAAAACGTGTTTTACAGCAGAAATAAACACGTTTTGGCAACTTTGGTCACCACCATGTAAGTTATAGGGCATAAACAGCACAGTTTTCAAAACGTGTTTTTCAGCCCGAAATAAACGCGTTTTCTCAGCCCTTAGAATCACAGTGTAACTGCCTGGCTCAGAAGAGCAAACTGAATCAGCCCTTAACCCCAGTGTTCTGAAATTGTCAAAACGTGTTTTTCAGCAGAAATAAACACGTTTTGGCAACTTTGGTCACCACCATGTAAGTTATAGGGCAGGAACAGCACAGTTTTCAAAACGTGTTTTTCAGCCCGAAATAAACGCGTTTTCTCAGCTCTTAGAATCGCAGTGTAACTGCCTGTCTCAGAAGAGCACACTGAGTCAGCCCTTAACCCCAGTGTGCTGAAATTGTCAAAACGTGTTTTTCAGCAGAAATAAACACGTTTTGGCAACTTTGGTCACCACCATGTAAGTTATAGGGCAGGAACAGCACAGTTTTCAAAACGTGTTTTTCAGCCCGAAATAAACGCGTTTTCTCAGCTCTTAGAAACGCAGTGTAACTGCCTGTCTCAGAAGAGCACACTGAGTCAGCCCTTAACCCCAGTGTGCTGAAATTGTCAAAACGTGTTTTTCAGCAGAAATAAACACGTTTTGGCAACTTTGGTCACCACCATGTAAGTTATAGGGCAGGAACAGCACAGTTTTCAAAACGTGTTTTTCAGCCCGAAATAAACGCGTTTTCTCAGCCCTTAGAATCACAGTGTAACTGCCTGTCTCAGAAGAGCAAACTGAGTCAGCCCTTAACCCCAGTGTGCTGAAATTGTCAAAACGTGTTTTACAGCAGAAATAAACACGTTTTGGCAACTTTGGTCACCACCATGTAAGTTATAGGGCAGGAACAGCACAGTTTTCAAAACGTGTTTTTCAGCCCGAAATAAACGCGTTTTCTCAGCCCTTAGAATCACAGTGTAACTGCCTGGCTCAGAAGAGCAAACTGAGTCAGCCCTTAACCCCAGTGTGCTGAAATTGTCAAAACGTGTTTTACAGCAGAAATAAACACGTTTTGGCAACTTTGGTCACCACCATGTAAGTTATAGGGCAGGAACAGCACAGTTTTCAAAACGTGTTTTTCAGCCCGAAATAAACGCGTTTTCTCAGCCCTTAGAATCACAGTGTAACTGCCTGGCTCAGAAGAGCAAACTGAGTCAGCCCTTAACCCCAGTGTGCTGAAATTGTCAAAACGTGTTTTACAGCAGAAATAAACACGTTTTGGCAACTTTGGTCACCACCATGTAAGTTATAGGGCAGGAACAGCACAGTTTTCAAAACGTGTTTTTCAGCCCGAAATAAACGCGTTTTCTCAGCCCTTAGAATCACAGTGTAACTGCCTGGCTCAGAAGAGCAAACTGAGTCAGCCCTTAACCCTAGTGTGCTGAAATTGTCAAAACGTGTTTTTCAGCAGAAATAAACACGTTTTGGCAACTTTGGTCACCACCATGTAAGTTATAGGGCAGGAACAGCACAGTTTTCAAAACGTGTTTTTCAGCCCGAAATAAACGCGTTTTCTCAGCTCTTAGAATCGCAGTGTAACTGCTTGTCTCAGAAGAGCACACTGAGTCAGCCCTTAACCCCAGTGTGCTGAAATTGTCAAAACGTGTTTTTCAGCAGAAATAAACACGTTTTGGCAACTTTGGTCACCACCATGTAAGTTATAGGGCAGGAACAGCACAGTTTTCAAAACGTGTTTTTCA
The DNA here is from genome assembly GCF_055471065.1 of Atractosteus spatula. Taxonomy (NCBI): domain Eukaryota; kingdom Metazoa; phylum Chordata; class Actinopteri; order Semionotiformes; family Lepisosteidae; genus Atractosteus; species Atractosteus spatula. The sequence goes on along the minus strand of NW_028296646.1, from coordinate 1,186,834 downwards.
GCCCGAAATAAACGCGTTTTCTCAGCTCTTAGAATCGCAGTGTAAATGCCTGTCTCAGAAGAGCACACTGAGTCAGCCCTTAACCCCAGTGTGCTGAAATTGTCAAAACGTGTTTTTCAGCAGAAATAAACACGTTTTGGCAACTTTGGTCACCACCATGTAAGTTATATGGCAGGAACAGCACAGTTTTCAAAACGTGTTTTTCAGCCCGAAATAAACGCGTTTTCTCAGCTCTTAGAATCGCAGTGTAACTGCCTGTCTCAGAAGAGCACACTGAGTCAGACCTTAACCCCAGTGTGCTGAAATTGTCAAAACGTGTTTTACAGCAGAAATAAACACGTTTTGGCAACTTTGGTCAGCACCATGTAACTTATAGGGCAGGAACAGCACAGTTTTCAAAACGTGTTTTTCAGCCCGAAATAAACGCGTTTTCTCAGCCCTTAGAATCACAGTGTAACTGCCTGTCTCAGAAGAGCACAGTGAGTCAGCCCTTAACCCCAGTGTGCTGAAATTGTCAAAACGTGTTTTTCAGCAGAAATAAACACGTTTTGGCAACTTTGGTCACCACCATGTAAGTTATATGGCAGGAACAGCACAGTTTTCAAAACGTGTTTTTCAGCCCGAAATAAACGCGTTTTCTCAGCTCTTAGAATCGCAGTGTAACTGCCTGTCTCAGAAGAGCACAGTGAGTCAGCCCTTAACCCCAGTGTGCTGAAATTGTCAAAACGTGTTTTACAGCAGAAATAAACACGTTTTGGCAACTTTGGTCACCACCATGTAAGTTATATGGCATGAACAGCACAGTTTTCAAAACGTGTTTTTCAGCCCGAAATAAACGCGTTTTCTCAGCCCTTAGAATCGCAGTGTAACTGCCTGTCTCAGAAGAGCACAGTGAGTCAGCCCTTAACCCCAGTGTGCTGAAATTGTCAAAACGTGTTTTACAGCAGAAATAAACACGTTTTGGCAACTTTGGTCACCACCATGTAACTTATAGGGCAGGAACAGCACAGTTTTCAAAACGTGTTTTTCAGCCCGAAATAAACGCGTTTTCTCAGCCCTTAGAATCACAGTGTAACTGCCTGTCTCAGAAGAGCACACTGAGTCAGCCCTTAACCCCAGTGTGCTGAAATTGTCAAAACGTGTTTTACAGCAGAAATAAACACGTTTTGGCAACTTTGGTCAGCACCATGTAACTTATAGGGCAGGAACAGCACAGTTTTCAAAACGTGTTTTTCAGCCCGAAATAAACGCGTTTTCTCAGCCCTTAGAATCACAGTGTAACTGCCTGGCTCAGAAGAGCACACTGAGTCAGCCCTTAACCCCAGTGTGCTGAAATTGTCAAAACGTGTTTTTCAGCAGAAATAAACACGTTTTGGCAACTTTGGTCACCACCATGTAAGTTATAGGGCAGGAACAGCACAGTTTTCAAAACGTGTTTTTCAGCCCGAAATAAACGCGTTTTCTCAGCCCTTAGAATCACAGTGTAACTGCCTGGCTCAGAAGAGCAAACTGAGTCAGCCCTTAACCCCAGTGTGCTGAAATTGTCAAAACGTGTTTTTCAGCAGAAATAAACACGTTTTGGCAACTTTGGTCACCACCATGTAAGTTATATGGCAGGAACAGCACAGTTTTCAAAACGTGTTTTTCAGCCCGAAATAAACGCGTTTTCTCAGCCCTTAGAATCACAGTGTAACTGCCTGTCTCAGAAGAGCACAGTGAGTCAGCCCTTAACCCCAGTGTGCTGAAATTGTCAAAACGTGTTTTTCAGCAGAAATAAACACGTTTTGGCAACTTTGGTCACCACCAGGTAAGTTATATGGCAGGAACAGCACAGTTTTCAAAACGTGTTTTTCAGCCCGAAATAAACGCGTTTTCTCTGCCCTTAGAATCACAGTGTAACTGCCTGTCTCAGAAGAGCACAGTGAGTCAGCCCTTAACCCCAGTGTGCTGAAATTGTCAAAACGTGTTTTTCAGCAGAAATAAACACGTTTTGGCAACTTTGGTCACCACCATGTAAGTTATATGGCAGGAACAGCACAGTTTTCAAAACGTGTTTTTCAGCTCGAAATAAACGCGTTTTCTCAGCCCTTAGAATCACAGTGTAACTGCCTGGCTCAGAAGAGCACACTGAGTCAGCCCTTAACCCCAGTGTGCTGAAATTGTCAAAACGTGTTTTACAGCAGAAATAAACACGTTTTGGCAACTTTGGTCACCACCATGTAAGTTATAGGGCAGGAACAGCACAGTTTTCAAAACGTGTTTTTCAGCCCGAAATAAACGCGTTTTCTCAGCCCTTAGAATCACAGTGTAACTGCCTGGCTCAGAAGAGCAAACTGAGTCAGCCCTTAACCCCAGTGTGCTGAAATTGTCAAAACGTGTTTTTCAGCAGAAATAAACACGTTTTGGCAACTTTGGTCACCACCATGTAAGTTATAGGGCAGGAACAGCACAGTTTTCAAAACGTGTTTTTCAGGCCGAAATAAACGCGTTTTCTCAGCCCTTAGAATCACAGTGTAACTGCCTGGCTCAGAAGAGCAAACTGAGTCAGCCCTTAACCCCAGTGTGCTGAAATTGTCAAAACGTGTTTTTCAGCAGAAATAAACACGTTTTGGCAACTTTGGTCACCACCAGGTAAGTTATATGGCAGGAACAGCACAGTTTTCAAAACGTGTTTTTCAGCCCGAAATAAACGCGTTTTCTCAGCTCTTAGAATCGCAGTGTAACTGCCTGTCTCAGAAGAGCACACTGAGTCAGCCCTTAACCCCAGTGTGCTGAAATTGTCAAAACGTGTTTTACAGCAGAAATAAACACGTTTTGGCAACTTTGGTCAGCACCATGTAACTTATAGGGCAGGAACAGCACAGTTTTCAAAACGTGTTTTTCAGCCCGAAATAAACGCGTTTTCTCAGCCCTTAGAATCACAGTGTAACTGCCTGTCTCAGAAGAGCACAGTGAGTCAGCCCTTAACCCCAGTGTGCTGAAATTGTCAAAACGTGTTTTTCAGCAGAAATAAACACGTTTTGGCAACTTTGGTCACCACCATGTAAGTTATATGGCAGGAACAGCACAGTTTTCAAAACGTGTTTTTCAGCCCGAAATAAACGCGTTTTCTCAGCCCTTAGAATCGCAGTGTAACTGCCTGTCTCAGAAGAGCACAGTGAGTCAGCCCTTAACCCCAGTGTGCTGAAATTGTCAAAACGTGTTTTACAGCAGAAATAAACACGTTTTGGCAACTTTGGTCACCACCATGTAACTTATAGGGCAGGAACAGCACAGTTTTCAAAACGTGTTTTTCAGCCCGAAATAAACGCGTTTTCTCAGCCCTTAGAATCACAGTGTAAATGCCTGGCTCAGAAGAGCAAACTGAGTCAGCCCTTAACCCCAGTGTGCTGAAATTGTCAAAACGTGTTTTTCAGCAGAAATAAACACGTTTTGGCAACTTTGGTCACCACCATGTAAGTTATATGGCAGGAACAGCACAGTTTTCAAAACGTGTTTTTCAGCCCGAAATAAACGCGTTTTCTCAGCTCTTAGAATCGCAGTGTAACTGCCTGTCTCAGAAGAGCACACTGAGTCAGCCCTTAACCCCAGTGTGCTGAAATTGTCAAAACGTGTTTTACAGCAGAAATAAACACGTTTTGGCATCTTTGGTCAGCACCATGTAACTTATAGGGCAGGAACAGCACAGTTTTCAAAACGTGTTTTTCAGCCCGAAATAAACGCGTTTTCTCAGCCCTTAGAATCACAGTGTAACTGCCTGGCTCAGAAGAGCACACTGAGTCAGCCCTTAACCCCAGTGTGCTGAAATTGTCAAAACGTGTTTTTCAGCAGAAATAAACACGTTTTGGCAACTTTGGTCACCACCATGTAAGTTATATGGCAGGAACAGCACAGTTTTCAAAACGTGTTTTTCAGCCCGAAATAAACGCGTTTTCTCAGCCCTTAGAATCACAGTGTAACTGCCTGTCTCAGAAGAGCACAGTGAGTCAGCCCTTAACCCCAGTGTGCTGAAATTGTCAAAACGTGTTTTTCAGCAGAAATAAACACGTTTTGGCAACTTTGGTCACCACCAGGTAAGTTATATGGCAGGAACAGCACAGTTTTCAAAACGTGTTTTTCAGCACGAAATAAACGCGTTTTCTCTGCCCTTAGAATCACAGTGTAACTGCCTGTCTCAGAAGAGCACAGTGAGTCAGCCCTTAACCCCAGTGTGCTGAAATTGTCAAAACGTGTTTTTCAGCAGAAATAAACACGTTTTGGCAACTTTGGTCACCACCAGGTAAGTTATATGGCAGGAACAGCACAGTTTTCAAAACGTGTTTTTCAGCCCGAAATAAACGCGTTTTCTCAGCTCTTAGAATCGCAGTGTAACTGCCTGTCTCAGAAGAGCACACTGAGTCAGCCCTTAACCCCAGTGTGCTGAAATTGTCAAAACGTGTTTTACAGCAGAAATAAACACGTTTTGGCAACTTTGGTCAGCACCATGTAACTTATAGGGCAGGAACAGCACAGTTTTCAAAACGTGTTTTTCAGCCCGAAATAAACGCGTTTTCTCAGCCCTTAGAATCACAGTGTAACTGCCTGTCTCAGAAGAGCACAGTGAGTCAGCCCTTAACCCCAGTGTGCTGAAATTGTCAAAACGTGTTTTTCAGCAGAAATAAACACGTTTTGGCAACTTTGGTCACCACCATGTAAGTTATATGGCAGGAACAGCACAGTTTTCAAAACGTGTTTTTCAGCCCGAAATAAACGCGTTTTCTCAGCTCTTAGAATCGCAGTGTAACTGCCTGTCTCAGAAGAGCACAGTGAGTCAGCCCTTAACCCCAGTGTGCTGAAATTGTCAAAACGTGTTTTACAGCAGAAATAAACACGTTTTGGCAACTTTGGTCACCACCATGTAAGTTATAGGGCATAAACAGCACAGTTTTCAAAACGTGTTTTTCAGCCCGAAATAAACGCGTTTTCTCAGCCCTTAGAATCACAGTGTAACTGCCTGGCTCAGAAGAGCAAACTGAATCAGCCCTTAACCCCAGTGTGCTGAAATTGTCAAAACGTGTTTTTCAGCAGAAATAAACACGTTTTGGCAACTTTGGTCACCACCATGTAAGTTATAGGGCAGGAACAGCACAGTTTTCAAAACGTGTTTTTCAGCCCGAAATAAACGCGTTTTCTCAGCTCTTAGAATCGCAGTGTAACTGCCTGTCTCAGAAGAGCACACTGAGTCAGCCCTTAACCCCAGTGTGCTGAAATTGTCAAAACGTGTTTTTCAGCAGAAATAAACACGTTTTGGCAACTTTGGTCACCACCATGTAAGTTATAGGGCAGGAACAGCACAGTTTTCAAAACGTGTTTTTCAGCCCGAAATAAACGCGTTTTCTCAGCTCTTAGAAACGCAGTGTAACTGCCTGTCTCAGAAGAGCACACTGAGTCAGCCCTTAACCCCAGTGTGCTGAAATTGTCAAAACGTGTTTTTCAGCAGAAATAAACACGTTTTGGCAACTTTGGTCACCACCATGTAAGTTATAGGGCAGGAACAGCACAGTTTTCAAAACGTGTTTTTCAGCCCGAAATAAACGCGTTTTCTCAGCCCTTAGAATCACAGTGTAACTGCCTGTCTCAGAAGAGCAAACTGAGTCAGCCCTTAACCCCAGTGTGCTGAAATTGTCAAAACGTGTTTTACAGCAGAAATAAACACGTTTTGGCAACTTTGGTCACCACCATGTAAGTTATAGGGCAGGAACAGCACAGTTTTCAAAACGTGTTTTTCAGCCCGAAATAAACGCGTTTTCTCAGCCCTTAGAATCACAGTGTAACTGCCTGGCTCAGAAGAGCACACTGAGTCAGCCCTTAACCCCAGTGTGCTGAAATTGTCAAAACGTGTTTTACAGCAGAAATAAACACGTTTTGGCAACTTTGGTCACCACCATGTAAGTTATAGGGCAGGAACAGCACAGTTTTCAAAACGTGTTTTTCAGCCCGAAATAAACGCGTTTTCTCAGCCCTTAGAATCACAGTGTAACTGCCTGGCTCAGAAGAGCAAACTGAGTCAGCCCTTAACCCTAGTGTGCTGAAATTGTCAAAACGTGTTTTTCAGCAGAAATAAACACGTTTTGGCAACTTTGGTCACCACCATGTAAGTTATAGGGCAGGAACAGCACAGTTTTCAAAACGTGTTTTTCAGCCCGAAATAAACGCGTTTTCTCAGCTCTTAGAATCGCAGTGTAACTGCTTGTCTCAGAAGAGCACACTGAGTCAGCCCTTAACCCCAGTGTGCTGAAATTGTCAAAACGTGTTTTTCAGCAGAAATAAACACGTTTTGGCAACTTTGGTCACCACCATGTAAGTTATAGGGCAGGAACAGCACAGTTTTCAAAACGTGTTTTTCAGCCCGAAATAAACGCGTTTTCTCAGCTCTTAGAATCGCAGTGTAAATGCCTGTCTCAGAAGAGCACACTGAGTCAGCCCTTAACCCCAGTGTGCTGAAATTGTCAAAACGTGTTTTTCAGCAGAAATAAACACGTTTTGGCAACTTTGGTCACCACCATGTAAGTTATATGGCAGGAACAGCACAGTTTTCAAAACGTGTTTTTCAGCCCGAAATAAACGCGTTTTCTCAGCTCTTAGAATCGCAGTGTAACTGCCTGTCTCAGAAGAGCACACTGAGTCAGACCTTAACCCCAGTGTGCTGAAATTGTCAAAACGTGTTTTACAGCAGAAATAAACACGTTTTGGCAACTTTGGTCAGCACCATGTAACTTATAGGGCAGGAACAGCACAGTTTTCAAAACGTGTTTTTCAGCCCGAAATAAACGCGTTTTCTCAGCCCTTAGAATCACAGTGTAACTGCCTGTCTCAGAAGAGCACAGTGAGTCAGCCCTTAACCCCAGTGTGCTGAAATTGTCAAAACGTGTTTTTCAGCAGAAATAAACACGTTTTGGCAACTTTGGTCACCACCATGTAAGTTATATGGCAGGAACAGCACAGTTTTCAAAACGTGTTTTTCAGCCCGAAATAAACGCGTTTTCTCAGCTCTTAGAATCGCAGTGTAACTGCCTGTCTCAGAAGAGCACAGTGAGTCAGCCCTTAACCCCAGTGTGCTGAAATTGTCAAAACGTGTTTTACAGCAGAAATAAACACGTTTTGGCAACTTTGGTCACCACCATGTAAGTTATATGGCATGAACAGCACAGTTTTCAAAACGTGTTTTTCAGCCCGAAATAAACGCGTTTTCTCAGCCCTTAGAATCGCAGTGTAACTGCCTGTCTCAGAAGAGCACAGTGAGTCAGCCCTTAACCCCAGTGTGCTGAAATTGTCAAAACGTGTTTTACAGCAGAAATAAACACGTTTTGGCAACTTTGGTCACCACCATGTAACTTATAGGGCAGGAACAGCACAGTTTTCAAAACGTGTTTTTCAGCCCGAAATAAACGCGTTTTCTCAGCCCTTAGAATCACAGTGTAACTGCCTGTCTCAGAAGAGCACACTGAGTCAGCCCTTAACCCCAGTGTGCTGAAATTGTCAAAACGTGTTTTACAGCAGAAATAAACACGTTTTGGCAACTTTGGTCAGCACCATGTAACTTATAGGGCAGGAACAGCACAGTTTTCAAAACGTGTTTTTCAGCCCGAAATAAACGCGTTTTCTCAGCCCTTAGAATCACAGTGTAACTGCCTGGCTCAGAAGAGCACACTGAGTCAGCCCTTAACCCCAGTGTGCTGAAATTGTCAAAACGTGTTTTTCAGCAGAAATAAACACGTTTTGGCAACTTTGGTCACCACCATGTAAGTTATATGGCAGGAACAGCACAGTTTTCAAAACGTGTTTTTCAGCCCGAAATAAACGCGTTTTCTCAGCCCTTAGAATCACAGTGTAACTGCCTGTCTCAGAAGAGCACAGTGAGTCAGCCCTTAACCCCAGTGTGCTGAAATTGTCAAAACGTGTTTTTCAGCAGAAATAAACACGTTTTGGCAACTTTGGTCACCACCAGGTAAGTTATATGGCAGGAACAGCACAGTTTTCAAAACGTGTTTTTCAGCCCGAAATAAACGCGTTTTCTCTGCCCTTAGAATCACAGTGTAACTGCCTGTCTCAGAAGAGCACAGTGAGTCAGCCCTTAACCCCAGTGTGCTGAAATTGTCAAAACGTGTTTTTCAGCAGAAATAAACACGTTTTGGCAACTTTGGTCACCACCATGTAAGTTATATGGCAGGAACAGCACAGTTTTCAAAACGTGTTTTTCAGCTCGAAATAAACGCGTTTTCTCAGCCCTTAGAATCACAGTGTAACTGCCTGGCTCAGAAGAGCAAACTGAGTCAGCCCTTAACCCCAGTGTGCTGAAATTGTCAAAACGTATTTTTCAGCAGAAATAAACACGTTTTGGCAACTTTGGTCACCACCATGTAAGTTATAGGGCAGGAACAGCACAGTTTTCAAAACGTGTTTTTCAGCCCGAAATAAACGCGTTTTCTCAGCCCTTAGAATCACAGTGTAACTGCCTGGCTCAGAAGAGCAAACTGAGTCAGCCCTTAACCCCAGTGTGCTGAAATTGTCAAAACGTGTTTTTCAGCAGAAATAAACACGTTTTGGCAACTTTGGTCACCACCAGGTAAGTTATATGGCAGGAACAGCACAGTTTTCAAAACGTGTTTTTCAGCCCGAAATAAACGCGTTTTCTCAGCTCTTAGAATCGCAGTGTAACTGCCTGTCTCAGAAGAGCACACTGAGTCAGCCCTTAACCCCAGTGTGCTGAAATTGTCAAAACGTGTTTTACAGCAGAAATAAACACGTTTTGGCAACTTTGGTCAGCACCATGTAACTTATAGGGCAGGAACAGCACAGTTTTCAAAACGTGTTTTTCAGCCCGAAATAAACGCGTTTTCTCAGCCCTTAGAATCACAGTGTAACTGCCTGTCTCAGAAGAGCACAGTGAGTCAGCCCTTAACCCCAGTGTGCTGAAATTGTCAAAACGTGTTTTTCAGCAGAAATAAACACGTTTTGGCAACTTTGGTCACCACCATGTAAGTTATATGGCAGGAACAGCACAGTTTTCAAAACGTGTTTTTCAGCCCGAAATAAACGCGTTTTCTCAGCCCTTAGAATCGCAGTGTAACTGCCTGTCTCAGAAGAGCACAGTGAGTCAGCCCTTAACCCCAGTGTGCTGAAATTGTCAAAACGTGTTTTACAGCAGAAATAAACACGTTTTGGCAACTTTGGTCACCACCATGTAACTTATAGGGCAGGAACAGCACAGTTTTCAAAACGTGTTTTTCAGCCCGAAATAAACGCGTTTTCTCAGCCCTTAGAATCACAGTGTAACTGCCTGGCTCAGAAGAGCAAACTGAGTCAGCCCTTAACCCCAGTGTGCTGAAATTGTCAAAACGTGTTTTTCAGCAGAAATAAACACGTTTTGGCAACTTTGGTCCCCACCATGTAAGTTATAGGGCAGGAACAGCACAGTTTTCAAAACGTGTTTTTCAGCCCGAAATAAACGCGTTTTCTCAGCCCTTAGAATCACAGTGTAACTGCCTGGCTCAGAAGAGCACACTGAGTCAGCCCTTAACCCCAGTGTGCTGAAATTGTCTAAACGTGTTTTACAGCAGAAATAAACACGTTTTGGCAACTTTGGTCACCACCATGTAAGTTATAGGGCAGGAACAGCACAGTTTTCAAAACGTGTTTTTCAGCCCGAAATAAACGCGTTTTCTCAGCCCTTAGAATCACAGTGTAAATGCCTGGCTCAGAAGAGCAAACTGAGTCAGCCCTTAACCCCAGTGTGCTGAAATTGTCAAAACGTGTTTTTCAGCAGAAATAAACACGTTTTGGCAACTTTGGTCACCACCATGTAAGTTATATGGCAGGAACAGCACAGTTTTCAAAACGTGTTTTTCAGCCCGAAATAAACGCGTTTTCTCAGCTCTTAGAATCGCAGTGTAACTGCCTGTCTCAGAAGAGCACACTGAGTCAGCCCTTAACCCCAGTGTGCTGAAATTGTCAAAACGTGTTTTACAGCAGAAATAAACACGTTTTGGCAACTTTGGTCAGCACCATGTAACTTATAGGGCAGGAACAGCACAGTTTTCAAAACGTGTTTTTCAGCACGAAATAAACGCGTTTTCTCTGCCCTTAGAATCACAGTGTAACTGCCTGTCTCAGAAGAGCACAGTGAGTCAGCCCTTAACCCCAGTGTGCTGAAATTGTCAAAACGTGTTTTTCAGCAGAAATAAACACGTTTTGGCAACTTTGGTCACCACCAGGTAAGTTATATGGCAGGAACAGCACAGTTTTCAAAACGTGTTTTTCAGCCCGAAATAAACGCGTTTTCTCAGCTCTTAGAATCGCAGTGTAACTGCCTGTCTCAGAAGAGCACACTGAGTCAGCCCTTAACCCCAGTGTGCTGAAATTGTCAAAACGTGTTTTACAGCAGAAATAAACACGTTTTGGCAACTTTGGTCAGCACCATGTAACTTATAGGGCAGGAACAGCACAGTTTTCAAAACGTGTTTTTCAGCCCGAAATAAACGCGTTTTCTCAGCCCTTAGAATCACAGTGTAACTGCCTGTCTCAGAAGAGCACAGTGAGTCAGCCCTTAACCCCAGTGTGCTGAAATTGTCAAAACGTGTTTTACAGCAGAAATAAACACTTTTTGGCAACTTTGGTCACCACCATGTAAGTTATAGGGCATTAACAGCACAGTTTTCAAAACGTGTTTTTCAGCCCGAAATAAACGCGTTTTCTCAGCCCTTAGAATCACAGTGTAACTGCCTGGCTCAGAAGAGCAAACTGAATCAGCCCTTAACCCCAGTGTGCTGAAATTGTCAAAACGTGTTTTTCAGCAGAAATAAACACGTTTTGGCAACTTTGGTCACCACCATGTAAGTTATAGGGCAGGAACAGCACAGTTTTCAAAACGTGTTTTTCAGCCCGAAATAAACGCGTTTTCTCAGCTCTTAGAATCGCAGTGTAACTGCCTGTCTCAGAAGAGCACACTGAGTCAGCCCTTAACCCCAGTGTGCTGAAATTGTCAAAACGTGTTTTTCAGCAGAAATAAACACGTTTTGGCAACTTTGGTCACCACCATGTAAGTTATAGGGCAGGAACAGCACAGTTTTCAAAACGTGTTTTTCAGCCCGAAATAAACGCGTTTTCTCAGCTCTTAGAAACGCAGTGTAACTGCCTGTCTCAGAAGAGCACACTGAGTCAGCCCTTAACCCCAGTGTGCTGAAATTGTCAAAACGTGTTTTTCAGCAGAAATAAACACGTTTTGGCAACTTTGGTCACCACCATGTAAGTTATAGGGCAGGAACAGCACAGTTTTCAAAACGTGTTTTTCAGCCCGAAATAAACGCGTTTTCTCAGCCCTTAGAATCACAGTGTAACTGCCTGTCTCAGAAGAGCAAACTGAGTCAGCCCTTAACCCCAGTGTGCTGAAATTGTCAAAACGTGTTTTACAGCAGAAATAAACACGTTTTGGCAACTTTGGTCACCACCATGTAAGTTATAGGGCAGGAACAGCACAGTTTTCAAAACGTGTTTTTCAGCCCGAAATAAACGCGTTTTCTCAGCCCTTAGAATCACAGTGTAACTGCCTGGCTCAGAAGAGCAAACTGAGTCAGCCCTTAACCCCAGTGTGCTGAAATTGTCAAAACGTGTTTTACAGCAGAAATAAACACGTTTTGGCAACTTTGGTCACCACCATGTAAGTTATAGGGCAGGAACAGCACAGTTTTCAAAACGTGTTTTTCAGCCCGAAATAAACGCGTTTTCTCAGCCCTTAGAATCACAGTGTAACTGCCTGGCTCAGAAGAGCAAACTGAGTCAGCCCTTAACCCCAGTGTGCTGAAATTGTCAAAACGTGTTTTTCAGCAGAAATAAACACGTTTTGGCAACTTTGGTCACCACCATGTAAGTTATAGGGCAGGAACAGCACAGTTTTCAAAACGTGTTTTTCAGCCCGAAATAAACGCGTTTTCTCAGCCCTTAGAATCACAGTGTAACTGCCTGGCTCAGAAGAGCAAACTGAGTCAGCCCTTAACCCCAGTGTGCTGAAATTGTCAAAACGTGTTTTTCAGCAGAAATAAACACGTTTTGGCAACTTTGGTCACCACCATGTAAGTTATAGGGCAGGAACAGCACAGTTTTCAAAACGTGTTTTTCAGCCCGAAATAAACGCGTTTTCTCAGCCCTTAGAATCACAGTGTAACTGCCTGGCTCAGAAGAGCACACTGAGTCAGCCCTTAACCCCAGTGTGCTGAAATTGTCAAAACGTGTTTTACAGCAGAAATAAACACGTTTTGGCAACTTTGGTCACCACCATGTAAGTTATAGGGCAGGAACAGCACAGTTTTCAAAACGTGTTTTTCAGCCCGAAATAAACGCGTTTTCTCAGCCCTTAGAATCACAGTGTAACTGCCTGGCTCAGAAGAGCACACTGAGTCAGCCCTTAACCCCAGTGTGCTGAAATTGTCTAAACGTGTTTTACAGCAGAAATAAACACGTTTTGGCAACTTTGGTCACCACCATGTAAGTTATAGGGCATGAACAGCACAGTTTTCAAAACGTGTTTTTCAGCCCGAAATAAACGCGTTTTCTCAGCTCTTAGAATCGCAGTGTAACTGCCTGTCTCAGAAGAGCACAGTGAGTCAGCCCTTAACCCCAGTGTGCTGAAATTGTCAAAACGTGTTTTACAGCAGAAATAAACACGTTTTGGCAACTTTGGTCAGCACCATGTAACTTATAGGGCAGGAACAGCACAGTTTTCAAAACGTGTTTTTCAGCCCGAAATAAACGCGTTTTCTCAGCCCTTAGAATCACAGTGTAACTGCCTGTCTCAGAAGAGCACACTGAGTCAGCCCTTAACCCCAGTGTGCTGAAATTGTCAAAACGTGTTTTACAGCAGAAATAAACACGTTTTGGCAACTTTGGTCAGCACCATGTAACTTATAGGGCAGGAACAGCACAGTTTTCAAAACGTGTTTTTCAGCCCGAAATAAACGCGTTTTCTCAGCCCTTAGAATCACAGTGTAACTGCCTGGCTCAGAAGAGCACACTGAGTCAGCCCTTAACCCCAGTGTGCTGAAATTGTCAAAACGTGTTTTTCAGCAGAAATAAACACGTTTTGGCAACTTTGGTCACCACCATGTAAGTTATAGGGCAGGAACAGGACAGTTTTCAAAACGTGTTTTTCAGCCCGAAATAAACGCGTTTTCTCAGCCCTTAGAATCACAGTGTAACTGCCTGGCTCAGAAGAGCAAACTGAGTCAGCCCTTAACCCCAGTGTGCTGAAATTGTCAAAACGTGTTTTACAGCAGAAATAAACACGTTTTGGCAACTTTGGTCACCACCATGTAAGTTATAGGGCAGGAACAGCACAGTTTTCAAAACGTGTTTTTCAGCCCGAAATAAACGCGTTTTCTCAGCCCTTAGAATCACAGTGTAACTGCCTGGCTCAGAAGAGCACACTGAGTCAGCCCTTAACCCCAGTGTGCTGAAATTGTCAAAACGTGTTTTACAGCAGAAATAAACACGTTTTGGCAACTTTGGTCACCACCATGTAAGTTATAGGGCAGGAACAGCACAGTTTTCAAAACGTGTTTTTCAGCCCGAAATAAACGCGTTTTCTCAGCCCTTAGAATCACAGTGTAACTGCCTGGCTCAGAAGAGCACACTGAGTCAGCCCTTAACCCCAGTGTGCTGAAATTGTCTAAACGTGTTTTACAGCAGAAATAAACACGTTTTGGCAACTTTGGTCACCACCATGTAAGTTATAGGGCATGAACAGCACAGTTTTCAAAACGTGTTTTTCAGCCCGAAATAAACGCGTTTTCTCAGCTCTTAGAATCGCAGTGTAACTGCCTGTCTCAGAAGAGCACAGTGAGTCAGCCCTTAACCCCAGTGTGCTGAAATTGTCAAAACGTGTTTTACAGCAGAAATAAACACGTTTTGGCAACTTTGGTCAGCACCATGTAACTTATAGGGCAGGAACAGCACAGTTTTCAAAACGTGTTTTTCAGCCCGAAATAAACGCGTTTTCTCAGCCCTTAGAATCACAGTGTAACTGCCTGTCTCAGAAGAGCACACTGAGTCAGCCCTTAACCCCAGTGTGCTGAAATTGTCAAAACGTGTTTTACAGCAGAAATAAACACGTTTTGGCAACTTTGGTCAGCACCATGTAACTTATAGGGCAGGAACAGCACAGTTTTCAAAACGTGTTTTTCAGCCCGAAATAAACGCGTTTTCTCAGCCCTTAGAATCACAGTGTAACTGCCTGGCTCAGAAGAGCACACTGAGTCAGCCCTTAACCCCAGTGTGCTGAAATTGTCAAAACGTGTTTTTCAGCAGAAATAAACACGTTTTGGCAACTTTGGTCACCACCATGTAAGTTATAGGGCAGGAACAGGACAGTTTTCAAAACGTGTTTTTCAGCCCGAAATAAACGCGTTTTCTCAGCCCTTAGAATCACAGTGTAACTGCCTGGCTCAGAAGAGCAAACTGAGTCAGCCCTTAACCCCAGTGTGCTGAAATTGTCAAAACGTGTTTTTCAGCAGAAATAAACACGTTTTGGCAACTTTGGTCCCCACCATGTAAGTTATAGGGCAGGAACAGCACAGTTTTCAAAACGTGTTTTTCAGCCCGAAATAAACGCGTTTTCTCAGCCCTTAGAATCACAGTGTAACTGCCTGGCTCAGAAGAGCACACTGAGTCAGCCCTTAACCCCAGTGTGCTGAAATTGTCTAAACGTGTTTTACAGCAGAAATAAACACGTTTTGGCAACTTTGGTCACCACCATGTAAGTTATAGGGCAAAACAGCACAGTTTTCAAAACGTGTTTTTCAGCCCGAAATAAACGCGTTTTCTCAGCCCTTAGAATCACAGTGTAAATGCCTGGCTCAGAAGAGCAAACTGAGTCAGCCCTTAACCCCAGTGTGCTGAAATTGTCAAAACGTGTTTTTCAGCAGAAATAAACACGTTTTGGCAACTTTGGTCACCACCATGTAAGTTATATGGCAGGAACAGCACAGTTTTCAAAACGTGTTTTTCAGCCCGAAATAAACGCGTTTTCTCAGCTCTTAGAATCGCAGTGTAACTGCCTGTCTCAGAAGAGCACACTGAGTCAGCCCTTAACCCCAGTGTGCTGAAATTGTCAAAACGTGTTTTACAGCAGAAATAAACACGTTTTGGCAACTTTGGTCAGCACCATGTAACTTATAGGGCAGGAACAGCACAGTTTTCAAAACGTGTTTTTCAGCCCGAAATAAACGCGTTTTCTCAGCCCTTAGAATCACAGTGTAACTGCCTGGCTCAGAAGAGCACACTGAGTCAGCCCTTAACCCCAGTGTGCTGAAATTGTCAAAACGTGTTTTTCAGCAGAAATAAACACGTTTTGGCAACTTTGGTCACCACCATGTAAGTTATATGGCAGGAACAGCACAGTTTTCAAAACGTGTTTTTCAGCCCGAAATAAACGCGTTTTCTCAGCTCTTAGAATCGCAGTGTAACTGCCTGTCTCAGAAGAGCACACTGAGTCAGCCCTTAACCCCAGTGTGCTGAAATTGTCAAAACGTGTTTTACAGCAGAAATAAACACGTTTTGGCAACTTTGGTCAGCACCATGTAACTTATAGGGCAGGAACAGCACAGTTTTCAAAACGTGTTTTTCAGCCCGAAATAAACGCGTTTTCTCAGCCCTTAGAATCACAGTGTAACTGCCTGTCTCAGAAGAGCACAGTGAGTCAGCCCTTAACCCCAGTGTGCTGAAATTGTCAAAACGTGTTTTTCAGCAGAAATAAACACGTTTTGGCAACTTTGGTCACCACCAGGTAAGTTATATGGCAGGAACAGCACAGTTTTCAAAACGTGTTTTTCAGCACGAAATAAACGCGTTTTCTCTGCCCTTAGAATCACAGTGTAACTGCCTGTCTCAGAAGAGCACAGTGAGTCAGCCCTTAACCCCAGTGTGCTGAAATTGTCAAAACGTGTTTTTCAGCAGAAATAAACACGTTTTGGCAACTTTGGTCACCACCAGGTAAGTTATATGGCAGGAACAGCACAGTTTTCAAAACGTGTTTTTCAGCCCGAAATAAACGCGTTTTCTCAGCTCTTAGAATCGCAGTGTAACTGCCTGTCTCAGAAGAGCACACTGAGTCAGCCCTTAACCCCAGTGTGCTGAAATTGTCAAAACGTGTTTTACAGCAGAAATAAACACGTTTTGGCAACTTTGGTCAGCACCATGTAACTTATAGGGCAGGAACAGCACAGTTTTCAAAACGTGTTTTTCAGCCCGAAATAAACGCGTTTTCTCAGCCCTTAGAATCACAGTGTAACTGCCTGTCTCAGAAGAGCACAGTGAGTCAGCCCTTAACCCCAGTGTGCTGAAATTGTCAAAACGTGTTTTTCAGCAGAAATAAACACGTTTTGGCAACTTTGGTCACCACCATGTAAGTTATATGGCAGGAACAGCACAGTTTTCAAAACGTGTTTTTCAGCCCGAAATAAACGCGTTTTCTCAGCTCTTAGAATCGCAGTGTAACTGCCTGTCTCAGAAGAGCACAGTGAGTCAGCCCTTAACCCCAGTGTGCTGAAATTGTCAAAACGTGTTTTACAGCAGAAATAAACACGTTTTGGCAACTTTGGTCACCACCATGTAAGTTATATGGCATGAACAGCACAGTTTTCAAAACGTGTTTTTCAGCCCGAAATAAACGCGTTTTCTCAGCCCTTAGAATCGCAGTGTAACTGCCTGTCTCAGAAGAGCACAGTGAGTCAGCCCTTAACCCCAGTGTGCTGAAATTGTCAAAACGTGTTTTACAGCAGAAATAAACACGTTTTGGCAACTTTGGTCACCACCATGTAACTTATAGGGCAGGAACAGCACAGTTTTCAAAACGTGTTTTTCAGCCCGAAATAAACGCGTTTTCTCAGCCCTTAGAATCACAGTGTAACTGCCTGTCTCAGAAGAGCACACTGAGTCAGCCCTTAACCCCAGTGTGCTGAAATTGTCAAAACGTGTTTTACAGCAGAAATAAACATGTTTTGGCAACTTTGGTCAGCACCATGTAACTTATAGGGCAGGAACAGCACAGTTTTCAAAACGTGTTTTTCAGCCCGAAATAAACGCGTTTTCTCAGCCCTTAGAATCACAGTGTAACTGCCTGGCTCAGAAGAGCACACTGAGTCAGCCCTTAACCCCAGTGTGCTGAAATTGTCAAAACGTGTTTTTCAGCAGAAATAAACACGTTTTGGCAACTTTGGTCACCACCATGTAAGTTATAGGGCAGGAACAGCACAGTTTTCAAAACGTGTTTTTCAGCCCGAAATAAACGCGTTTTCTCAGCCCTTAGAATCACAGTGTAACTGCCTGGCTCAGAAGAGCAAACTGAGTCAGCCCTTAACCCCAGTGTGCTGAAATTGTCAAAACGTGTTTTTCAGCAGAAATAAACACGTTTTGGCAACTTTGGTCACCACCATGTAAGTTATATGGCAGGAACAGCACAGTTTTCAAAACGTGTTTTTCAGCCCGAAATAAACGCGTTTTCTCAGCCCTTAGAATCACAGTGTAACTGCCTGTCTCAGAAGAGCACAGTGAGTCAGCCCTTAACCCCAGTGTGCTGAAATTGTCAAAACGTGTTTTTCAGCAGAAATAAACACGTTTTGGCAACTTTGGTCACCACCAGGTAAGTTATATGGCAGGAACAGCACAGTTTTCAAAACGTGTTTTTCAGCCCGAAATAAACGCGTTTTCTCTGCCCTTAGAATCACAGTGTAACTGCCTGTCTCAGAAGAGCACAGTGAGTCAGCCCTTAACCCCAGTGTGCTGAAATTGTCAAAACGTGTTTTTCAGCAGAAATAAACACGTTTTGGCAACTTTGGTCACCACCATGTAAGTTATATGGCAGGAACAGCACAGTTTTCAAAACGTGTTTTTCAGCTCGAAATAAACGCGTTTTCTCAGCCCTTAGAATCACAGTGTAACTGCCTGGCTCAGAAGAGCACACTGAGTCAGCCCTTAACCCCAGTGTGCTGAAATTGTCAAAACGTGTTTTACAGCAGAAATAAACACGTTTTGGCAACTTTGGTCACCACCATGTAAGTTATAGGGCAGGAACAGCACAGTTTTCAAAACGTGTTTTTCAGCCCGAAATAAACGCGTTTTCTCAGCCCTTAGAATCACAGTGTAACTGCCTGGCTCAGAAGAGCAAACTGAGTCAGCCCTTAACCCCAGTGTGCTGAAATTGTCAAAACGTGTTTTTCAGCAGAAATAAACACGTTTTGGCAACTTTGGTCACCACCATGTAAGTTATAGGGCAGGAACAGCACAGTTTTCAAAACGTGTTTTTCAGCCCGAAATAAACGCGTTTTCTCAGCCCTTAGAATCACAGTGTAACTGCCTGGCTCAGAAGAGCAAACTGAGTCAGCCCTTAACCCCAGTGTGCTGAAATTGTCAAAACGTGTTTTTCAGCAGAAATAAACACGTTTTGGCAACTTTGGTCACCACCATGTAAGTTATAGGGCAGGAACAGCACAGTTTTCAAAACGTGTTTTTCAGCCCGAAATAAACGCGTTTTCTCAGCCCTTAGAATCACAGTGTAACTGCCTGGCTCAGAAGAGCACACTGAGTCAGCCCTTAACCCCAGTGTGCTGAAATTGTCTAAACGTGTTTTACAGCAGAAATAAACACGTTTTGGCAACTTTGGTCACCACCATGTAAGTTATAGGGCAGGAACAGCACAGTTTTCAAAACGTGTTTTTCAGCCCGAAATAAACGCGTTTTCTCAGCCCTTAGAATCA
This sequence comes from Atractosteus spatula, assembly GCF_055471065.1. Lineage (NCBI taxonomy): Eukaryota > Metazoa > Chordata > Actinopteri > Semionotiformes > Lepisosteidae > Atractosteus > Atractosteus spatula. Next base: position 1,168,052 of record NW_028296646.1, on the reverse strand, counting down.
CAGTGTAAATGCCTGGCTCAGAAGAGCAAACTGAGTCAGCCCTTAACCCCAGTGTGCTGAAATTGTCAAAACGTGTTTTTCAGCAGAAATAAACACGTTTTGGCAACTTTGGTCACCACCATGTAAGTTATATGGCAGGAACAGCACAGTTTTCAAAACGTGTTTTTCAGCCCGAAATAAACGCGTTTTCTCAGCTCTTAGAATCGCAGTGTAACTGCCTGTCTCAGAAGAGCACACTGAGTCAGCCCTTAACCCCAGTGTGCTGAAATTGTCAAAACGTGTTTTACAGCAGAAATAAACACGTTTTGGCAACTTTGGTCAGCACCATGTAACTTATAGGGCAGGAACAGCACAGTTTTCAAAACGTGTTTTTCAGCCCGAAATAAACGCGTTTTCTCAGCCCTTAGAATCACAGTGTAACTGCCTGGCTCAGAAGAGCACACTGAGTCAGCCCTTAACCCCAGTGTGCTGAAATTGTCAAAACGTGTTTTTCAGCAGAAATAAACACGTTTTGGCAACTTTGGTCACCACCATGTAAGTTATATGGCAGGAACAGCACAGTTTTCAAAACGTGTTTTTCAGCCCGAAATAAACGCGTTTTCTCAGCCCTTAGAATCACAGTGTTACTGCCTGTCTCAGAAGAGCACAGTGAGTCAGCCCTTAACCCCAGTGTGCTGAAATTGTCAAAACGTGTTTTTCAGCAGAAATAAACACGTTTTGGCAACTTTGGTCACCACCAGGTAAGTTATATGGCAGGAACAGCACAGTTTTCAAAACGTGTTTTTCAAACCGAAATAAACGCGTTTTCTCTGCCCTTAGAATCACAGTGTAACTGCCTGTCTCAGAAGAGCACAGTGAGTCAGCCCTTAACCCCAGTGTGCTGAAATTGTCAAAACGTGTTTTTCAGCAGAAATAAACACGTTTTGGCAACTTTGGTCACCACCAGGTAAGTTATATGGCAGGAACAGCACAGTTTTCAAAACGTGTTTTTCAGCCCGAAATAAACGCGTTTTCTCAGCTCTTAGAATCGCAGTGTAACTGCCTGTCTCAGAAGAGCACACTGAGTCAGCCCTTAACCCCAGTGTGCTGAAATTGTCAAAACGTGTTTTACAGCAGAAATAAACACGTTTTGGCAACTTTGGTCAGCACCATGTAACTTATAGGGCAGGAACAGCACAGTTTTCAATACGTGTTTTTCAGCCCGAAATAAACGCGTTTTCTCAGCCCTTAGAATCACAGTGTAACTGCCTGTCTCAGAAGAGCACAGTGAGTCAGCCCTTAACCCCAGTGTGCTGAAATTGTCAAAACGTGTTTTTCAGCAGAAATAAACACGTTTTGGCAACTTTGGTCACCACCATGTAAGTTATATGGCAGGAACAGCACAGTTTTCAAAACGTGTTTTTCAGCCCGAAATAAACGCGTTTTCTCAGCTCTTAGAATCGCAGTGTAACTGCCTGTCTCAGAAGAGCACAGTGAGTCAGCCCTTAACCCCAGTGTGCTGAAATTGTCAAAACGTGTTTTTCAGCAGAAATAAACACGTTTTGGCAACTTTGGTCACCACCAGGTAAGTTATATGGCAGGAACAGCACAGTTTTCAAAACGTGTTTTTCAAACCGAAATAAACGCGTTTTCTCTGCCCTTAGAATCACAGTGTAACTGCCTGTCTCAGAAGAGCACAGTGAGTCAGCCCTTAACCCCAGTGTGCTGAAATTGTCAAAACGTGTTTTTCAGCAGAAATAAACACGTTTTGGCAACTTTGGTCACCACCAGGTAAGTTATATGGCAGGAACAGCACAGTTTTCAAAACGTGTTTTTCAGCCCGAAATAAACGCGTTTTCTCAGCTCTTAGAATCGCAGTGTAACTGCCTGTCTCAGAAGAGCACACTGAGTCAGCCCTTAACCCCAGTGTGCTGAAATTGTCAAAACGTGTTTTACAGCAGAAATAAACACGTTTTGGCAACTTTGGTCAGCACCATGTAACTTATAGGGCAGGAACAGCACAGTTTTCAAAACGTGTTTTTCAGCCCGAAATAAACGCGTTTTCTCAGCCCTTAGAATCACAGTGTAACTGCCTGTCTCAGAAGAGCACAGTGAGTCAGCCCTTAACCCCAGTGTGCTGAAATTGTCAAAACGTGTTTTTCAGCAGAAATAAACACGTTTTGGCAACTTTGGTCACCACCATGTAAGTTATATGGCAGGAACAGCACAGTTTTCAAAACGTGTTTTTCAGCCCGAAATAAACGCGTTTTCTCAACTCTTAGAATCGCAGTGTAACTGCCTGTCTCAGAAGAGCACAGTGAGTCAGCCCTTAACCCCAGTGTGCTGAAATTGTCAAAACGTGTTTTACAGCAGAAATAAACACGTTTTGGCAACTTTGGTCACCACCATGTAAGTTATATGGCATGAACAGCACAGTTTTCAAAACGTGTTTTTCAGCCCGAAATAAACGCGTTTTCTCAGCTCTTAGAATCGCAGTGTAACTGCCTGTCTCAGAAGAGCACAGTGAGTCAGCCCTTAACCCCAGTGTGCTGAAATTGTCAAAACGTGTTTTACAGCAGAAATAAACACGTTTTGGCAACTTTGGTCACCACCATGTAACTTATAGGGCAGGAACAGCACAGTTTTCAAAACGTGTTTTTCAGCCCGAAATAAACGCGTTTTCTCAGCCCTTAGAATCACAGTGTAACTGCCTGTCTCAGAAGAGCACACTGAGTCAGCCCTTAACCCCAGTGTGCTGAAATTGTCAAAACGTGTTTTACAGCAGAAATAAACACGTTTTGGCAACTTTGGTCAGCACCATGTAACTTATAGGGCAGGAACAGCAGAGTTTTCAAAACGTGTTTTTCAGCCCGAAATAAACGCGTTTTCTCAGCCCTTAGAATCACAGTGTAACTGCCTGGCTCAGAAGAGCACACTGAGTCAGCCCTTAACCCCAGTGTGCTGAAATTGTCAAAACGTGTTTTTCAGCAGAAATAAACACGTTTTGGCAACTTTGGTCACCACCATGTAAGTTATAGGGCAGGAACAGCACAGTTTTCAAAACGTGTTTTTCAGCCCGAAATAAACGCGTTTTCTCAGCTCTTAGAATCGCAGTGTAACTGCCTGTCTCAGAAGAGCACACTGAGTCAGCCCTTAACCCCAGTGTGCTGAAATTGTCAAAACGTGTTTTTCAGCAGAAATAAACACGTTTTGGCAACTTTGGTCACCACCATGTAAGTTATAGGGCAGGAAAAGCACAGTTTTCAAATCGTGTTTTTCAGCCCGAAATAAACGCGTTTTCTCAGCTCTTAGAATCGCAGTGTAACTGCCTGTCTCAGAAGAGCACACTGAGTCAGCCCTTAACCCCAGTGTGCTGAAATTGTCAAAACGTGTTTTACAGCAGAAATAAACACGTTTTGGCAACTTTGGTCACCACCATGTAAGTTATAGGGCATAAACAGCACAGTTTTCAAAACGTGTTTTTCAGCCCGAAATAAACGCGTTTTCTCAGCCCTTAGAATCACAGTGTAACTGCCTGGCTCAGAAGAGCAAACTGAGTCAGCCCTTAACCCCAGTGTGCTGAAATTGTCAAAACGTGTTTTACAGCAGAAATAAACACGTTTTGGCAACTTTGGTCACCACCATGTAAGTTATATGGCATGAACAGCACAGTTTTCAAAACGTGTTTTTCAGCCCGAAATAAACGCGTTTTCTCAGCTCTTAGAATCGCAGTGTAACTGCCTGTCTCAGAAGAGCACAGTGAGTCAGCCCTTAACCCCAGTGTGCTGAAATTGTCAAAACGTGTTTTACAGCAGAAATAAACACGTTTTGGCAACTTTGGTCAGCACAATGTAACTTATAGGGCAGGAACAGCACAGTTTTCAAAACGTGTTTTTCAGCCCGAAATAAACGCGTTTTCTCAGCCCTTAGAATCACAGTGTAACTGCCTGGCTCAGAAGAGCACACTGAGTCAGCCCTTAACCCCAGTGTGCTGAAATTGTCAAAACGTGTTTTTCAGCAGAAATAAACACGTTTTGGCAACTTTGGTCACCACCATGTAAGTTATAGGGCAGGAACAGCACAGTTTTCAAAACGTGTTTTTCAGCCCGAAATAAACGCGTTTTCTCAGCCCTTAGAATCACAGTGTAACTGCCTGGCTCAGAAGAGCAAACTGAGTCAGCCCTTAACCCCAGTGTGCTGAAATTGTCAAAACGTGTTTTTCAGCAGAAATAAACACGTTTTGGCAACTTTGGTCACCACCATGTAAGTTATAGGGCAGGAACAGCACAGTTTTCAAAACGTGTTTTTCAGCCCGAAATAAACGCGTTTTCTCAGCCCTTAGAATCACAGTGTAACTGCCTGGCTCAGAAGAGCACACTGAGTCAGCCCTTAACCCCAGTGTGCTGAAATTGTCTAAACGTGTTTTACAGCAGAAATAAACACGTTTTGGCAACTTTGGTCACCACCATGTAAGTTATAGGGCAGGAACAGCACAGTTTTCAAAACGTGTTTTTCAGCCCGAAATAAACGCGTTTTCTCAGCCCTTAGAATCACAGTGTAAATGCCTGGCTCAGAAGAGCAAACTGAGTCAGCCCTTAACCCCAGTGTGCTGAAATTGTCAAAACGTGTTTTTCAGCAGAAATAAACACGTTTTGGCAACTTTGGTCACCACCATGTAAGTTATATGGCAGGAACAGCACAGTTTTCAAAACGTGTTTTTCAGCCCGAAATAAACGCGTTTTCTCAGCTCTTAGAATCGCAGTGTAACTGCCTGTCTCAGAAGAGCACACTGAGTCAGCCCTTAACCCCAGTGTGCTGAAATTGTCAAAACGTGTTTTACAGCAGAAATAAACACGTTTTGGCAACTTTGGTCAGCACCATGTAACTTATAGGGCAGGAACAGCACAGTTTTCAAAACGTGTTTTTCAGCCCGAAATAAACGCGTTTTCTCAGCCCTTAGAATCACAGTGTAACTGCCTGGCTCAGAAGAGCACACTGAGTCAGCCCTTAACCCCAGTGTGCTGAAATTGTCAAAACGTGTTTTTCAGCAGAAATAAACACGTTTTGGCAACTTTGGTCACCACCATGTAAGTTATAGGGCAGGAACAGGACAGTTTTCAAAACGTGTTTTTCAGCCCGAAATAAACGCGTTTTCTCAGCCCTTAGAATCACAGTGTAACTGCCTGGCTCAGAAGAGCAAACTGAGTCAGCCCTTAACCCCAGTGTGCTGAAATTGTCAAAACGTGTTTTTCAGCAGAAATAAACACGTTTTGGCAACTTTGGTCCCCACCATGTAAGTTATAGGGCAGGAACAGCACAGTTTTCAAAACGTGTTTTTCAGCCCGAAATAAACGCGTTTTCTCAGCCCTTAGAATCACAGTGTAACTGCCTGGCTCAGAAGAGCACACTGAGTCAGCCCTTAACCCCAGTGTGCTGAAATTGTCAAAACGTGTTTTTCAGCAGAAATAAACACGTTTTGGCAACTTTGGTCACCACCAGGTAAGTTATATGGCAGGAACAGCACAGTTTTCAAAACGTGTTTTTCAGCACGAAATAAACGCGTTTTCTCTGCCCTTAGAATCACAGTGTAACTGCCTGTCTCAGAAGAGCACAGTGAGTCAGCCCTTAACCCCAGTGTGCTGAAATTGTCAAAACGTGTTTTTCAGCAGAAATAAACACGTTTTGGCAACTTTGGTCACCACCAGGTAAGTTATATGGCAGGAACAGCACAGTTTTCAAAACGTGTTTTTCAGCCCGAAATAAACGCGTTTTCTCAGCTCTTAGAATCGCAGTGTAACTGCCTGTCTCAGAAGAGCACAGTGAGTCAGCCCTTAACCCCAGTGTGCTGAAATTGTCAAAACGTGTTTTACAGCAGAAATAAACACGTTTTGGCAACTTTGGTCACCACCATGTAAGTTATATGGCATGAACAGCACAGTTTTCAAAACGTGTTTTTCAGCCCGAAATAAACGCGTTTTCTCAGCCCTTAGAATCGCAGTGTAACTGCCTGTCTCAGAAGAGCACAGTGAGTCAGCCCTTAACCCCAGTGTGCTGAAATTGTCAAAACGTGTTTTACAGCAGAAATAAACACGTTTTGGCAACTTTGGTCACCACCATGTAACTTATAGGGCAGGAACAGCACAGTTTTCAAAACGTGTTTTTCAGCCCGAAATAAACGCGTTTTCTCAGCCCTTAGAATCACAGTGTAACTGCCTGTCTCAGAAGAGCACACTGAGTCAGCCCTTAACCCCAGTGTGCTGAAATTGTCAAAACGTGTTTTACAGCAGAAATAAACACGTTTTGGCAACTTTGGTCAGCACCATGTAACTTATAGGGCAGGAACAGCACAGTTTTCAAAACGTGTTTTTCAGCCCGAAATAAACGCGTTTTCTCAGCCCTTAGAATCACAGTGTAACTGCCTGGCTCAGAAGAGCACACTGAGTCAGCCCTTAACCCCAGTGTGCTGAAATTGTCAAAACGTGTTTTTCAGCAGAAATAAACACGTTTTGGCAACTTTGGTCACCACCATGTAAGTTATAGGGCAGGAACAGCACAGTTTTCAAAACGTGTTTTTCAGCCCGAAATAAACGTGTTTTCTCAGCCCTTAGAATCACAGTGTAACTGCCTGGCTCAGAAGAGCAAACTGAGTCAGCCCTTAATCCCAGTGTGCTGAAATTGTCAAAACGTGTTTTTCAGCAGAAATAAACACGTTTTGGCAACTTTGGTCACCACCATGTAAGTTATATGGCAGGAACAGCACAGTTTTCAAAACGTGTTTTTCAGCCCGAAATAAACGCGTTTTCTCAGCCCTTAGAATCACAGTGTAACTGCCTGTCTCAGAAGAGCACAGTGAGTCAGCCCTTAACCCCAGTGTGCTGAAATTGTCAAAACGTGTTTTTCAGCAGAAATAAACACGTTTTGGCAACTTTGGTCACCACCAGGTAAGTTATATGGCAGGAACAGCACAGTTTTCAAAACGTGTTTTTCAGCCCGAAATAAACGCGTTTTCTCTGCCCTTAGAATCACAGTGTAACTGCCTGTCTCAGAAGAGCACAGTGAGTCAGCCCTTAACCCCAGTGTGCTGAAATTGTCAAAACGTGTTTTTCAGCAGAAATAAACACGTTTTGGCAACTTTGGTCACCACCATGTAAGTTATATGGCAGGAACAGCACAGTTTTCAAAACGTGTTTTTCAGCTCGAAATAAACGCGTTTTCTCAGCCCTTAGAATCACAGTGTAACTGCCTGGCTCAGAAGAGCACACTGAGTCAGCCCTTAACCCCAGTGTGCTGAAATTGTCAAAACGTGTTTTACAGCAGAAATAAACACGTTTTGGCAACTTTGGTCACCACCATGTAAGTTATAGGGCAGGAACAGCACAGTTTTCAAAACGTGTTTTTCAGCCCGAAATAAACGCGTTTTCTCAGCCCTTAGAATCACAGTGTAACTGCCTGGCTCAGAAGAGCAAACTGAGTCAGCCCTTAACCCCAGTGTGCTGAAATTGTCAAAACGTGTTTTTCAGCAGAAATAAACACGTTTTGGCAACTTTGGTCACCACCATGTAAGTTATAGGGCAGGAACAGCACAGTTTTCAAAACGTGTTTTTCAGCCCGAAATAAACGCGTTTTCTCAGCCCTTAGAATCACAGTGTAACTGCCTGGCTCAGAAGAGCAAACTGAGTCAGCCCTTAACCCCAGTGTGCTGAAATTGTCAAAACGTGTTTTTCAGCAGAAATAAACACGTTTTGGCAACTTTGGTCACCACCATGTAAGTTATAGGGCAGGAACAGCACAGTTTTCAAAACGTGTTTTTCAGCCCGAAATAAACGCGTTTTCTCAGCCCTTAGAATCACAGTGTAACTGCCTGGCTCAGAAGAGCACACTGAGTCAGCCCTTAACCCCAGTGTGCTGAAATTGTCTAAACGTGTTTTACAGCAGAAATAAACACGTTTTGGCAACTTTGGTCACCACCATGTAAGTTATAGGGCAGGAACAGCACAGTTTTCAAAACGTGTTTTTCAGCCCGAAATAAACGCGTTTTCTCAGCCCTTAGAATCACAGTGTAAATGCCTGGCTCAGAAGAGCAAACTGAGTCAGCCCTTAACCCCAGTGTGCTGAAATTGTCAAAACGTGTTTTTCAGCAGAAATAAACACGTTTTGGCAACTTTGGTCACCACCATGTAAGTTATATGGCAGGAACAGCACAGTTTTCAAAACGTGTTTTTCAGCCCGAAATAAACGCGTTTTCTCAGCTCTTAGAATCGCAGTGTAACTGCCTGTCTCAGAAGAGCACACTGAGTCAGCCCTTAACCCCAGTGTGCTGAAATTGTCAAAACGTGTTTTACAGCAGAAATAAACACGTTTTGGCAACTTTGGTCAGCACCATGTAACTTATAGGGCAGGAACAGCACAGTTTTCAAAACGTGTTTTTCAGCCCGAAATAAACGCGTTTTCTCAGCCCTTAGAATCACAGTGTAACTGCCTGGCTCAGAAGAGCACACTGAGTCAGCCCTTAACCCCAGTGTGCTGAAATTGTCAAAACGTGTTTTTCAGCAGAAATAAACACGTTTTGGCAACTTTGGTCACCACCATGTAAGTTATATGGCAGGAACAGCACAGTTTTCAAAACGTGTTTTTCAGCCCGAAATAAACGCGTTTTCTCAGCCCTTAGAATCACAGTGTTACTGCCTGTCTCAGAAGAGCACAGTGAGTCAGCCCTTAACCCCAGTGTGCTGAAATTGTCAAAACGTGTTTTTCAGCAGAAATAAACACGTTTTGGCAACTTTGGTCACCACCAGGTAAGTTATATGGCAGGAACAGCACAGTTTTCAAAACGTGTTTTTCAAACCGAAATAAACGCGTTTTCTCTGCCCTTAGAATCACAGTGTAACTGCCTGTCTCAGAAGAGCACAGTGAGTCAGCCCTTAACCCCAGTGTGCTGAAATTGTCAAAACGTGTTTTTCAGCAGAAATAAACACGTTTTGGCAACTTTGGTCACCACCAGGTAAGTTATATGGCAGGAACAGCACAGTTTTCAAAACGTGTTTTTCAGCCCGAAATAAACGCGTTTTCTCAGCTCTTAGAATCGCAGTGTAACTGCCTGTCTCAGAAGAGCACACTGAGTCAGCCCTTAACCCCAGTGTGCTGAAATTGTCAAAACGTGTTTTACAGCAGAAATAAACACGTTTTGGCAACTTTGGTCAGCACCATGTAACTTATAGGGCAGGAACAGCACAGTTTTCAAAACGTGTTTTTCAGCCCGAAATAAACGCGTTTTCTCAGCCCTTAGAATCACAGTGTAACTGCCTGTCTCAGAAGAGCACAGTGAGTCAGCCCTTAACCCCAGTGTGCTGAAATTGTCAAAACGTGTTTTTCAGCAGAAATAAACACGTTTTGGCAACTTTGGTCACCACCATGTAAGTTATATGGCAGGAACAGCACAGTTTTCAAAACGTGTTTTTCAGCCCGAAATAAACGCGTTTTCTCAACTCTTAGAATCGCAGTGTAACTGCCTGTCTCAGAAGAGCACAGTGAGTCAGCCCTTAACCCCAGTGTGCTGAAATTGTCAAAACGTGTTTTACAGCAGAAATAAACACGTTTTGGCAACTTTGGTCACCACCATGTAAGTTATATGGCATGAACAGCACAGTTTTCAAAACGTGTTTTTCAGCCCGAAATAAACGCGTTTTCTCAGCTCTTAGAATCGCAGTGTAACTGCCTGTCTCAGAAGAGCACAGTGAGACAGCCCTTAACCCCAGTGTGCTGAAATTGTCAAAACGTGTTTTACAGCAGAAATAAACACGTTTTGGCAACTTTGGTCACCACCATGTAACTTATAGGGCAGGAACAGCACAGTTTTCAAAACGTGTTTTTCAGCCCGAAATAAACGCGTTTTCTCAGCCCTTAGAATCACAGTGTAACTGCCTGGCTCAGAAGAGCACACTGAGTCAGCCCTTAACCCCAGTGTGCTGAAATTGTCAAAACGTGTTTTTCAGCAGAAATAAACACGTTTTGGCAACTTTGGTCACCACCATGTAAGTTATAGGGCAGGAACAGCACAGTTTTCAAATCGTGTTTTTCAGCCCGAAATAAACGCGTTTTCTCAGCTCTTAGAATCGCAGTGTAACTGCCTGTCTCAGAAGAGCACACTGAGTCAGCCCTTAACCCCAGTGTGCTGAAATTGTCAAAACGTGTTTTACAGCAGAAATAAACACGTTTTGGCAACTTTGGTCACCACCATGTAAGTTATAGGGCATAAACAGCACAGTTTTCAAAACGTGTTTTTCAGCCCGAAATAAACGCGTTTTCTCAGCCCTTAGAATCACAGTGTAACTGCCTGGCTCAGAAGAGCAAACTGAGTCAGCCCTTAACCCCAGTGTGCTGAAATTGTCAAAACGTGTTTTACAGCAGAAATAAACACGTTTTGGCAACTTTGGTCACCACCATGTAAGTTATATGGCATGAACAGCACAGTTTTCAAAACGTGTTTTTCAGCCCGAAATAAACGCGTTTTCTCAGCTCTTAGAATCGCAGTGTAACTGCCTGTCTCAGAAGAGCACAGTGAGTCAGCCCTTAACCCCAGTGTGCTGAAATTGTCAAAACGTGTTTTACAGCAGAAATAAACACGTTTTGGCAACTTTGGTCAGCACCATGTAAGTTATAGGGCAGGAACAGCACAGTTTTCAAAACGTGTTTTTCAGCCCGAAATAAACGCGTTTTCTCAGCCCTTAGAATCACAGTGTAACTGCCTGGCTCAGAAGAGCACACTGAGTCAGCCCTTAACCCCAGTGTGCTGAAATTGTCAAAACGTGTTTTTCAGCAGAAATAAACACGTTTTGGCAACTTTGGTCACCACCATGTAAGTTATAGGGCAGGAACAGCACAGTTTTCAAAACGTGTTTTTCAGCCCGAAATAAACGCGTTTTCTCAGCCCTTAGAATCACAGTGTAACTGCCTGGCTCAGAAGAGCAAACTGAGTCAGCCCTTAACCCCAGTGTGCTGAAATTGTCAAAACGTGTTTTTCAGCAGAAATAAACACGTTTTGGCAACTTTGGTCACCACCATGTAAGTTATAGGGCAGGAACAGCACAGTTTTCAAAACGTGTTTTTCAGCCCAAAATAAACGCGTTTTCTCAGCCCTTAGAATCACAGTGTAACTGCCTGGCTCAGAAGAGCACACTGAGTCAGCCCTTAACCCCAGTGTGCTGAAATTGTCTAAACGTGTTTTACAGCAGAAATAAACACGTTTTGGCAACTTTGGTCACCACCATGTAAGTTATAGGGCAGGAACAGCACAGTTTTCAAAACGTGTTTTTCAGCCCGAAATAAACGCGTTTTCTCAGCCCTTAGAATCACAGTGTAAATGCCTGGCTCAGAAGAGCAAACTGAGTCAGCCCTTAACCCCAGTGTGCTGAAATTGTCAAAACGTGTTTTTCAGCAGAAATAAACACGTTTTGGCAACTTTGGTCACCACCATGTAAGTTATATGGCAGGAACAGCACAGTTTTCAAAACGTGTTTTTCAGCCCGAAATAAACGCGTTTTCTCAGCTCTTAGAATCGCAGTGTAACTGCCTGTCTCAGAAGAGCACACTGAGTCAGCCCTTAACCCCAGTGTGCTGAAATTGTCAAAACGTGTTTTACAGCAGAAATAAACACGTTTTGGCAACTTTGGTCAGCACCATGTAACTTATAGGGCAGGAACAGCACAGTTTTCAAAACGTGTTTTTCAGACCGAAATAAACGCGTTTTCTCAGCCCTTAGAATCACAGTGTAACTGCCTGGCTCAGAAGAGCACACTGAGTCAGCCCTTAACCCCAGTGTGCTGAAATTGTCAAAACGTGTTTTTCAGCAGAAATAAACACGTTTTGGCAACTTTGGTCACCACCATGTAAGTTATATGGCAGGAACAGCACAGTTTTCAAAACGTGTTTTTCAGCCCGAAATAAACGCGTTTTCTCAGCCCTTAGAATCACAGTGTAACTGCCTGTCTCAGAAGAGCACAGTGAGTCAGCCCTTAACCCCAGTGTGCTGAAATTGTCAAAACGTGTTTTTCAGCAGAAATAAACACGTTTTGGCAACTTTGGTCACCACCAGGTAAGTTATATGGCAGGAACAGCACAGTTTTCAAAACGTGTTTTTCAGCACGAAATAAACGCGTTTTCTCTGCCCTTAGAATCACAGTGTAACTGCCTGTCTCAGAAGAGCACAGTGAGTCAGCCCTTAACCCCAGTGTGCTGAAATTGTCAAAACGTGTTTTTCAGCAGAAATAAACACGTTTTGGCAACTTTGGTCACCACCAGGTAAGTTATATGGCAGGAACAGCACAGTTTTCAAAACGTGTTTTTCAGCCCGAAATAAACGCGTTTTCTCAGCTCTTAGAATCGCAGTGTAACTGCCTGTCTCAGAAGAGCACACTGAGTCAGCCCTTAACCCCAGTGTGCTGAAATTGTCAAAACGTGTTTTACAGCAGAAATAAACACGTTTTGGCAACTTTGGTCAGCACCATGTAACTTATAGGGCAGGAACAGCACAGTTTTCAAAACGTGTTTTTCAGCCCGAAATAAACGCGTTTTCTCAGCCCTTAGAATCACAGTGTAACTGCCTGGCTCAGAAGAGCAAACTGAATCAGCCCTTAACCCCAGTGTGCTGAAATTGTCAAAACGTGTTTTTCAGCAGAAATAAACACGTTTTGGCAACTTTGGTCACCACCATGTAAGTTATAGGGCAGGAACAGCACAGTTTTCAAAACGTGTTTTTCAGCCCGAAATAAACGCGTTTTCTCAGCTCTTAGAATCGCAGTGTAACTGCCTGTCTCAGAAGAGCACACTGAGTCAGCCCTTAACCCCAGTGTGCTGAAATTGTCAAAACGTGTTTTTCAGCAGAAATAAACACGTTTTGGCAACTTTGGTCACCACCATGTAAGTTATAGGGCAGGAACAGCACAGTTTTCAAAACGTGTTTTTCAGCCCGAAATAAACGCGTTTTCTCAGCTCTTAGAAACGCAGTGTAACTGCCTGTCTCAGAAGAGCACACTGAGTCAGCCCTTAACCCCAGTGTGCTGAAATTGTCAAAACGTGTTTTTCAGCAGAAATAAACACGTTTTGGCAACTTTGGTCACCACCATGTAAGTTATAGGGCAGGAACAGCACAGTTTTCAAAACGTGTTTTTCAGCCCGAAATAAACGCGTTTTCTCAGCCCTTAGAATCACAGTGTAACTGCCTGTCTCAGAAGAGCAAACTGAGTCAGCCCTTAACCCCAGTGTGCTGAAATTGTCAAAACGTGTTTTACAGCAGAAATAAACACGTTTTGGCAACTTTGGTCACCACCATGTAAGTTATAGGGCAGGAACAGCACAGTTTTCAAAACGTGTTTTTCAGCCCGAAATAAACGCGTTTTCTCAGCCCTTAGAATCACAGTGTAACTGCCTGGCTCAGAAGAGCAAACTGAGTCAGCCCTTAACCCCAGTGTGCTGAAATTGTCAAAACGTGTTTTACAGCAGAAATAAACACGTTTTGGCAACTTTGGTCACCACCATGTAAGTTATAGGGCAGGAACAGCACAGTTTTCAAAACGTGTTTTTCAGCCCGAAATAAACGCGTTTTCTCAGCCCTTAGAATCACAGTGTAACTGCCTGGCTCAGAAGAGCAAACTGAGTCAGCCCTTAACCCCAGTGTGCTGAAATTGTCAAAACGTGTTTTTCAGCAGAAATAAACACGTTTTGGCAACTTTGGTCACCACCATGTAAGTTATAGGGCAGGAACAGCACAGTTTTCAAAACGTGTTTTTCAGCCCGAAATAAACGCGTTTTCTCAGCCCTTAGAATCACAGTGTAACTGCCTGGCTCAGAAGAGCAAACTGAGTCAGCCCTTAACCCCAGTGTGCTGAAATTGTCAAAACGTGTTTTTCAGCAGAAATAAACACGTTTTGGCAACTTTGGTCACCACCATGTAAGTTATAGGGCAGGAACAGCACAGTTTTCAAAACGTGTTTTTCAGCCCGAAATAAACGCGTTTTCTCAGCCCTTAGAATCACAGTGTAACTGCCTGGCTCAGAAGAGCACACTGAGTCAGCCCTTAACCCCAGTGTGCTGAAATTGTCAAAACGTGTTTTACAGCAGAAATAAACACGTTTTGGCAACTTTGGTCACCACCATGTAAGTTATAGGGCAGGAACAGCACAGTTTTCAAAACGTGTTTTTCAGCCCGAAATAAACGCGTTTTCTCAGGCCTTAGAATCACAGTGTAAATGCCTGGCTCAGAAGAGCAAACTGAGTCAGCCCTTAACCCCAGTGTGCTGAAATTGTCAAAACGTGTTTTTCAGCAGAAATAAACACGTTTTGGCAACTTTGGTCACCACCATGTAAGTTATAGGGCAGGAACAGCACAGTTTTCAAAACGTGTTTTTCAGCCCGAAATAAACGCGTTTTCTCAGCCCTTAGAATCACAGTGTAAATGCCTGGCTCAGAAGAGCAAACTGAGTCAGCCCTTAACCCCAGTGTGCTGAAATTGTCAAAACGTGTTTTTCAGCAGAAATAAACACGTTTTGGCAACTTTGGTCACCACCATGTAAGTTATAGGGCAGGAACAGCACAGTTTTCAAAACGTGTTTTTCAGCCCGAAATAAACGCGTTTTCTCAGCTCTTAGAATCGCAGTGTAACTGCCTGTCTCAGAAGAGCACACTGAGTCAGCCCTTAACCCCAGTGTGCTGAAATTGTCAAAACGTGTTTTTCAGCAGAAATAAACACGTTTTGGCAACTTTGGTCACCACCATGTAAGTTATAGGGCAGGAACAGCACAGTTTTCAAAACGTGTTTTTCAGCCCGAAATAAACGCGTTTTCTCAGCTCTTAGAATCGCAGTGTAACTGCCTGTCTCAGAAGAGCACACTGAGTCAGCCCTTAACCCCAGTGTGCTGAAATTGTCAAAACGTGTTTTTCAGCAGAAATAAACACGTTTTGGCAACTTTGGTCACCACCATGTAAGTTATAGGGCATAAACAGCACAGTTTTCAAAACGTGTTTTTCAGCCCGAAATAAACGCGTTTTCTCAGCCCTTAGAATCACAGTGTAACTGCCTGGCTCAGAAGAGCAAACTGAGTCAGCCCTTAACCCCAGTGTGCTGAAATTGTCAAAACGTGTTTTTCAGCAGAAATAAACACGTTTTGGCAACTTTGGTCACCACCATGTAAGTTATAGGGCAGGAACAGCACAGTTTTCAAAACGTGTTTTTCAGCCCGAAATAAACGCGTTTTCTCAGCTCTTAGAATCGCAGTGTAACTGCCTGTCTCAGAAGAGCACACTGAGTCAGCCCTTAACCCCAGTGTGCTGAAATTGTCTAAACGTGTTTTACAGCAGAAATAAACACGTTTTGGCAACTTTGGTCACCACCATGTAAGTTATAGGGCAGGAACAGCACAGTTTTCAAAACGTGTTTTTCAGCCCGAAATAAACGCGTTTTCTCAGCCCTTAGAATCACAGTGTAAATGCCTGGCTCAGAAGAGCAAACTGAGTCAGCCCTTAACCCCAGTGTGCTGAAATTGTCAAAACGTGTTTTTCAGCAGAAATAAACACGTTTTGGCAACTTTGGTCACCACCATGTAAGTTATATGGCAGGAACAGCACAGTTTTCAAAACGTGTTTTTCAGCCCGAAATAAACGCGTTTTCTCAGCTCTTAGAATCGCAGTGTAACTGCCTGTCTCAGAAGAGCACACTGAGTCAGCCCTTAACCCCAGTGTGCTGAAATTGTCAAAACGTGTTTTACAGCAGAAATAAACACGTTTTGGCATCTTTGGTCAGCACCATGTAACTTATAGGGCAGGAACAGCACAGTTTTCAAAACGTGTTTTTCAGCCCGAAATAAACGCGTTTTCTCAGCCCTTAGAATCACAGTGTAACTGCCTGGCTCAGAAGAGCACACTGAGTCAGCCCTTAACCCCAGTGTGCTGAAATTGTCAAAACGTGTTTTTCAGCAGAAATAAACACGTTTTGGCAACTTTGGTCACCACCATGTAAGTTATATGGCAGGAACAGCACACTTTTCAAAACGTGTTTTTCAGCCCGAAATAAACGCGTTTTCTCAGCCCTTAGAATCACAGTGTAACTGCCTGTCTCAGAAGAGCACAGTGAGTCAGCCCTTAACCCCAGTGTGCTGAAATTGTCAAAACGTGTTTTTCAGCAGAAATAAACACGTTTTGGCAACTTTGGTCACCACCAGGTAAGTTATATGGCAGGAACAGCACAGTTTTCAAAACGTGTTTTTCAGCACGAAATAAACGCGTTTTCTCTGCCCTTAGAATCACAGTGTAACTGCCTGTCTCAGAAGAGCACAGTGAGTCAGCCCTTAACCCCAGTGTGCTGAAATTGTCAAAACGTGTTTTTCAGCAGAAATAAACACGTTTTGGCAACTTTGGTCACCACCAGGTAAGTTATATGGCAGGAACAGCACAGTTTTCAAAACGTGTTTTTCAGCCCGAAATAAACGCGTTTTCTCAGCTCTTAGAATCGCAGTGTAACTGCCTGTCTCAGAAGAGCACACTGAGTCAGCCCTTAACCCCAGTGTGCTGAAATTGTCAAAACGTGTTTTACAGCAGAAATAAACACGTTTTGGCAACTTTGGTCAGCACCATGTAACTTATAGGGCAGGAACAGCACAGTTTTCAAAACGTGTTTTTCAGCCCGAAATAAACGCGTTTTCTCAGCCCTTAGAATCACAGTGTAACTGCCTGTCTCAGAAGAGCACAGTGAGTCAGCCCTTAACCCCAGTGTGCTGAAATTGTCAAAACGTGTTTTTCAGCAGAAATAAACACGTTTTGGCAACTTTGGTCACCACCATGTAAGTTATATGGCAGGAACAGCACAGTTTTCAAAACGTGTTTTTCAGCCCGAAATAAACGCGTTTTCTCAGCTCTTAGAATCGCAGTGTAACTGCCTGTCTCAGAAGAGCACAGTGAGTCAGCCCTTAACCCCAGTGTGCTGAAATTGTCAAAACGTGTTTTACAGCAGAAATAAACACGTTTTGGCAACTTTGGTCACCACCATGTAAGTTATAGGGCATAAACAGCACAGTTTTCAAAACGTGTTTTTCAGCCCGAAATAAACGCGTTTTCTCAGCCCTTAGAATCACAGTGTAACTGCCTGGCTCAGAAGAGCAAACTGAATCAGCCCTTAACCCCAGTGTGCTGAAATTGTCAAAACGTGTTTTTCAGCAGAAATAAACACGTTTTGGCAACTTTGGTCACCACCATGTAAGTTATAGGGCAGGAACAGCACAGTTTTCAAAACGTGTTTTTCAGCCCGAAATAAACGCGTTTTCTCAGCTCTTAGAATCGCAGTGTAACTGCCTGTCTCAGAAGAGCACACTGAGTCAGCCCTTAACCCCAGTGTGCTGAAATTGTCAAACGTGTTTTTCAGCAGAAATAAACACGTTTTGGCAACTTTGGTCACCACCATGTAAGTTATAGGGCAGGAACAGCACAGTTTTCAAAACGTGTTTTTCAGCCCGAAATAAACGCGTTTTCTCAGCTCTTAGAAACGCAGTGTAACTGCCTGTCTCAGAAGAGCACACTGAGTCAGCCCTTAACCCCAGTGTGCTGAAATTGTCAAAACGTGTTTTTCAGCAGAAATAAACACGTTTTGGCAACTTTGGTCACCACCATGTAAGTTATAGGGCAGGAACAGCACAGTTTTCAAAACGTGTTTTTCAGCCCGAAATAAACGCGTTTTCTCAGCCCTTAGAATCACAGTGTAACTGCCTGTCTCAGAAGAGCAAACTGAGTCAGCCCTTAACCCCAGTGTGCTGAAATTGTCAAAACGTGTTTTACAGCAGAAATAAACACGTTTTGGCAACTTTGGTCACCACCATGTAAGTTATAGGGCAGGAACAGCACAGTTTTCAAAACGTGTTTTTCAGCCCGAAATAAACGCGTTTTCTCAGCCCTTAGAATCACAGTGTAACTGCCTGGCTCAGAAGAGCAAACTGAGTCAGCCCTTAACCCCAGTGTGCTGAAATTGTCAAAACGTGTTTTACAGCAGAAATAAACACGTTTTGGCAACTTTGGTCACCACCATGTAAGTTATAGGGCAGGAACAGCACAGTTTTCAAAACGTGTTTTTCAGCCCGAAATAAACGCGTTTTCTCAGCCCTTAGAATCACAGTGTAACTGCCTGGCTCAGAAGAGCAAACTGAGTCAGCCCTTAACCCCAGTGTGCTGAAATTGTCAAAACGTGTTTTTCAGCAGAAATAAACACGTTTTGGCAACTTTGGTCACCACCATGTAAGTTATAGGGCAGGAACAGCACAGTTTTCAAAACGTGTTTTTCAGCCCGAAATAAACGCGTTTTCTCAGCCCTTAGAATCACAGTGTAACTGCCTGGCTCAGAAGAGCAAACTGAGTCAGCCCTTAACCCTAGTGTGCTGAAATTGTCAAAACGTGTTTTTCAGCAGAAATAAACACGTTTTGGCAACTTTGGTCACCACCATGTAAGTTATAGGGCAGGAACAGCACAGTTTTCAAAACGTGTTTTTCAGCCCGAAATAAACGCGTTTTCTCAGCTCTTAGAATCGCAGTGTAACTGCTTGTCTCAGAAGAGCACACTGAGTCAGCCCTTAACCCCAGTGTGCTGAAATTGTCAAAACGTGTTTTTCAGCAGAAATAAACACGTTTTGGCAACTTTGGTCACCACCATGTAAGTTATAGGGCAGGAACAGCACAGTTTTCAAAACGTGTTTTTCAGCCCGAAATAAACGCGTTTTCTCAGCTCTTAGAATCGCAGTGTAAATGCCTGTCTCAGAAGAGCACACTGAGTCAGCCCTTAACCCCAGTGTGCTGAAATTGTCAAAACGTGTTTTTCAGCAGAAATAAACACGTTTTGGCAACTTTGGTCACCACCATGTAAGTTATATGGCAGGAACAGCACAGTTTTCAAAACGTGTTTTTCAGCCCGAAATAAACGCGTTTTCTCAGCTCTTAGAATCGCAGTGTAACTGCCTGTCTCAGAAGAGCACACTGAGTCAGCCCTTAACCCCAGTGTGCTGAAATTGTCAAAACGTGTTTTACAGCAGAAATAAACACGTTTTGGCAACTTTGGTCAGCACCATGTAACTTATAGGGCAGGAACAGCACAGTTTTCAAAACGTGTTTTTCAGCCCGAAATAAACGCGTTTTCTCAGCCCTTAGAATCACAGTGTAACTGCCTGTCTCAGAAGAGCACAGTGAGTCAGCCCTTAACCCCAGTGTGCTGAAATTGTCAAAACGTGTTTTTCAGCAGAAATAAACACGTTTTGGCAACTTTGGTCACCACCATGTAAGTTATATGGCAGGAACAGCACAGTTTTCAAAACGTGTTTTTCAGCTCGAAATAAACGCGTTTTCTCAGCCCTTAGAATCACAGTGTAACTGCCTGGCTCAGAAGAGCACACTGAGTCAGCCCTTAACCCCAGTGTGCTGAAATTGTCAAAACGTGTTTTACAGCAGAAATAAACACGTTTTGGCAACTTTGGTCACCACCATGTAAGTTATAGGGCAGGAACAGCACAGTTTTCAAAACGTGTTTTTAAGCCCGAAATAAACGCGTTTTCTCAGCCCTTAGAATCACAGTGTAACTGCCTGGCTCAGAAGAGCAAACTGAGTCAGCCCTTAACCCCAGTGTGCTGAAATTGTCAAAACGTGTTTTTCAGCAGAAATAAACACGTTTTGGCAACTTTGGTCACCACCATGTAAGTTATAGGGCAGGAACAGCACAGTTTTCAAAACGTGTTTTTCAGCCCGAAATAAACGCGTTTTCTCAGCCCTTAGAATCACAGTGTAACTGCCTGGCTCAGAAGAGCAAACTGAGTCAGCCCTTAACCCCAGTGTGCTGAAATTGTCAAAACGTGTTTTTCAGCAGAAATAAACACGTTTTGGCAACTTTGGTCACCACCATGTAAGTTATAGGGCAGGAACAGCACAGTTTTCAAAACGTGTTTTTCAGCCCGAAATAAACGCGTTTTCTCAGCCCTTAGAATCACAGTGTAACTGCCTGTCTCAGAAGAGCACACTGAGTCAGCCCTTAACCCCAGTGTGCTGAAATTGTCTAAACGTGTTTTACAGCAGAAATAAACACGTTTTGGCAACTTTGGTCACCACCATGTAAGTTATAGGGCAGGAACAGCACAGTTTTCAAAACGTGTTTTTCAGCCCGAAATAAACGCGTTTTCTCAGCCCTTAGAATCACAGTGTAAATGCCTGGCTCAGAAGAGCAAACTGAGTCAGCCCTTAACCCCAGTGTGCTGAAATTGTCAAAACGTGTTTTTCAGCAGAAATAAACACGTTTTGGCAACTTTGGTCACCACCATGTAAGTTATATGGCAGGAACAGCACAGTTTTCAAAACGTGTTTTTCAGCCCGAAATAAACACGTTTTCTCAGCTCTTAGAATCGCAGTGTAACTGCCTGTCTCAGAAGAGCACACTGAGTCAGCCCTTAACCCCAGTGTGCTGAAATTGTCAAAACGTGTTTTACAGCAGAAATAAACACGTTTTGGCATCTTTGGTCAGCACCATGTAACTTATAGGGCAGGAACAGCACAGTTTTCAAAACGTGTTTTTCAGCCCGAAATAAACGCGTTTTCTCAGCCCTTAGAATCACAGTGTAACTGCCTGGCTCAGAAGAGCACACTGAGTCAGCCCTTAACCCCAGTGTGCTGAAATTGTCAAAACGTGTTTTTCAGCAGAAATAAACACGTTTTGGCAACTTTGGTCACCACCATGTAAGTTATATGGCAGGAACAGCACAGTTTTCAAAACGTGTTTTTCAGCCCGAAATAAACGCGTTTTCTCAGCCCTTAGAATCACAGTGTAACTGCCTGTCTCAGAAGAGAACAGTGAGTCAGCCCTTAACCCCAGTGTGCTGAAATTGTCAAAACGTGTTTTTCAGCAGAAATAAACACGTTTTGGCAACTTTGGTCACCACCAGGTAAGTTATATGGCAGGAACAGCACAGTTTTCAAAACGTGTTTTTCAGCACGAAATAAACGCGTTTTCTCTGCCCTTAGAATCACAGTGTAACTGCCTGTCTCAGAAGAGCACAGTGAGTCAGCTCTTAACCCCAGTGTGCTGAAATTGTCAAAACGTGTTTTTCAGCAGAAATAAACACGTTTTGGCAACTTTGGTCACCACCAGGTAAGTTATATGGCAGGAACAGCACAGTTTTCAAAACGTGTTTTTCAGCCCGAAATAAACGCGTTTTCTCAGCTCTTAGAATCGCAGTGTAACTGCCTGTCTCAGAAGAGCACACTGAGTCAGCCCTTAACCCCAGTGTGCTGAAATTGTCAAAACGTGTTTTACAGCAGAAATAAACACGTTTTGGCAACTTTGGTCAGCACCATGTAACTTATAGGGCAGGAACAGCACAGTTTTCAAAACGTGTTTTTCAGCCCGAAATAAACGCGTTTTCTCAGCCCTTAGAATCACAGTGTAACTGCCTGTCTCAGAAGAGCACAGTGAGTCAGCCCTTAACCCCAGTGTGCTGAAATTGTCAAAACGTGTTTTTCAGCAGAAATAAACACGTTTTGGCAACTTTGGTCACCACCATGTAAGTTATATGGCAGGAACAGCACAGTTTTCAAAACGTGTTTTTCAGCCCGAAATAAACGCGTTTTCTCAGCTCTTAGAATCGCAGTGTAACTGCCTGTCTCAGAAGAGCACAGTGAGTCAGCCCTTAACCCCAGTGTGCTGAAATTGTCAAAACGTGTTTTACAGCAGAAATAAACACGTTTTGGCAACTTTGGTCACCACCATGTAAGTTATAGGGCATAAACAGCACAGTTTTCAAAACGTGTTTTTCAGCCCGAAATAAACGCGTTTTCTCAGCCCTTAGAATCACAGTGTAACTGCCTGGCTCAGAAGAGCAAACTGAATCAGCCCTTAACCCCAGTGT
This sequence comes from Atractosteus spatula, assembly GCF_055471065.1. NCBI lineage: Eukaryota > Metazoa > Chordata > Actinopteri > Semionotiformes > Lepisosteidae > Atractosteus > Atractosteus spatula. The sequence continues at coordinate 1,146,162 of NW_028296646.1, read as the reverse complement.
GCTGAAATTGTCAAAACGTGTTTTTCAGCAGAAATAAACACGTTTTGGCAACTTTGGTCACCACCATGTAAGTTATAGGGCAGGAACAGCACAGTTTTCAAAACGTGTTTTTCAGCCCGAAATAAACGCGTTTTCTCAGCTCTTAGAATCGAAGTGTAACTGCCTGTCTCAGAAGAGCACACTGAGTCAGCCCTTAACCCCAGTGTGCTGAAATTGTCAAAACGTGTTTTTCAGCAGAAATAAACACGTTTTGGCAACTTTGGTCACCACCATGTAAGTTATAGGGCAGGAACAGCACAGTTTTCAAAACGTGTTTTTCAGCCCGAAATAAACGCGTTTTCTCAGCTCTTAGAAACGCAGTGTAACTGCCTGTCTCAGAAGAGCACACTGAGTCAGCCCTTAACCCCAGTGTGCTGAAATTGTCAAAACGTGTTTTTCAGCAGAAATAAACACGTTTTGGCAACTTTGGTCACCACCATGTAAGTTATAGGGCAGGAACAGCACAGTTTTCAAAACGTGTTTTTCAGCCCGAAATAAACGCGTTTTCTCAGCCCTTAGAATCACAGTGTAACTGCCTGTCTCAGAAGAGCAAACTGAGTCAGCCCTTAACCCCAGTGTGCTGAAATTGTCAAAACGTGTTTTACAGCAGAAATAAACACGTTTTGGCAACTTTGGTCACCACCATGTAAGTTATAGGGCAGGAACAGCACAGTTTTCAAAACGTGTTTTTCAGCCCGAAATAAACGCGTTTTCTCAGCCCTTAGAATCACAGTGTAACTGCCTGGCTCAGAAGAGCAAACTGAGTCAGCCCTTAACCCCAGTGTGCTGAAATTGTCAAAACGTGTTTTACAGCAGAAATAAACACGTTTTGGCAACTTTGGTCACCACCATGTAAGTTATAGGGCAGGAACAGCACAGTTTTCAAAACGTGTTTTTCAGCCCGAAATAAACGCGTTTTCTCAGCCCTTAGAATCACAGTGTAACTGCCTGGCTCAGAAGAGCAAACTGAGTCAGCCCTTAACCCCAGTGTGCTGAAATTGTCAAAACGTGTTTTTCAGCAGAAATAAACACGTTTTGGCAACTTTGGTCACCACCATGTAAGTTATAGGGCAGGAACAGCACAGTTTTCAAAACGTGTTTTTCAGCCCGAAATAAACGCGTTTTCTCAGCCCTTAGAATCACAGTGTAACTGCCTGGCTCAGAAGAGCAAACTGAGTCAGCCCTTAACCCCAGTGTGCTGAAATTGTCAAAACGTGTTTTTCAGCAGAAATAAACACGTTTTGGCAACTTTGGTCACCACCATGTAAGTTATAGGGCAGGAACAGCACAGTTTTCAAAACGTGTTTTTCAGCCCGAAATAAACGCGTTTTCTCAGCCCTTAGAATCACAGTGTAACTGCCTGGCTCAGAAGAGCACACTGAGTCAGCCCTTAACCCCAGTGTGCTGAAATTGTCAAAACGTGTTTTACAGCAGAAATAAACACGTTTTGGCAACTTTGGTCACCACCATGTAAGTTATAGGGCAGGAACAGCACAGTTTTCAAAACGTGTTTTTCAGCCCGAAATAAACGCGTTTTCTCAGGCCTTAGAATCACAGTGTAAATGCCTGGCTCAGAAGAGCAAACTGAGTCAGCCCTTAACCCCAGTGTGCTGAAATTGTCAAAACGTGTTTTTCAGCAGAAATAAACACGTTTTGGCAACTTTGGTCACCACCATGTAAGTTATAGGGCAGGAACAGCACAGTTTTCAAAACGTGTTTTTCAGCCCGAAATAAACGCGTTTTCTCAGCCCTTAGAATCACAGTGTAAATGCCTGGCTCAGAAGAGCAAACTGAGTCAGCCCTTAACCCCAGTGTGCTGAAATTGTCAAAACGTGTTTTTCAGCAGAAATAAACACGTTTTGGCAACTTTGGTCACCACCATGTAAGTTATAGGGCAGGAACAGCACAGTTTTCAAAACGTGTTTTTCAGCCCGAAATAAACGCGTTTTCTCAGCTCTTAGAATCGCAGTGTAACTGCCTGTCTCAGAAGAGCACACTGAGTCAGCCCTTAACCCCAGTGTGCTGAAATTGTCAAAACGTGTTTTTCAGCAGAAATAAACACGTTTTGGCAACTTTGGTCACCACCATGTAAGTTATAGGGCAGGAACAGCACAGTTTTCAAAACGTGTTTTTCAGCCCGAAATAAACGCGTTTTCTCAGCTCTTAGAATCGCAGTGTAACTGCCTGTCTCAGAAGAGCACACTGAGTCAGCCCTTAACCCCAGTGTGCTGAAATTGTCAAAACGTGCTTTTCAGCAGAAATAAACACGTTTTGGCAACTTTGGTCACCACCATGTAAGTTATAGGGCAGGAACAGCACAGTTTTCAAAACGTGTTTTTCAGCCCGAAATAAACGCGTTTTCTCAGCTCTTAGAATCGCAGTGTAACTGCCTGTCTCAGAAGAGCAAACTGAGTCAGCCCTTAACCCCAGTGTGCTGAAATTGTCAAAACGTGTTTTTCAGCAGAAATAAACACGTTTTGGCAACTTTGGTCACCACCATGTAAGTTATAGGGCAGGAACAGCACAGTTTTCAAAACGTGTTTTTCAGCCCGAAATAAACGCGTTTTCTCAGCTCTTAGAATCGCAGTGTAACTGCCTGTCTCAGAAGAGCACACTGAGTCAGCCCTTAACCCCAGTGTGCTGAAATTGTCAAAACGTGTTTTTCAGCAGAAATAAACACGTTTTGGCAACTTTGGTCACCACCATGTAAGTTATAGGGCAGGAACAGCACAGTTTTCAAAACGTGTTTTTCAGCCCGAAATAAACGCGTTTTCTCAGCTCTTAGAATCGCAGTGTAAATGCCTGTCTCAGAAGAGCACACTGAGTCAGCCCTTAACCCCAGTGTGCTGAAATTGTCAAAACGTGTTTTTCAGCAGAAATAAACACGTTTTGGCAACTTTGGTCACCACCATGTAAGTTATATGGCAGGAACAGCACAGTTTTCAAAACGTGTTTTTCAGCCCGAAATAAACGCGTTTTCTCAGCTCTTAGAATCGCAGTGTAACTGCCTGTCTCAGAAGAGCACACTGAGTCAGCCCTTAACCCCAGTGTGCTGAAATTGTCAAAACGTGTTTTACAGCAGAAATAAACACGTTTTGGCAACTTTGGTCAGCACCATGTAACTTATAGGGCAAGAACAGCACAGTTTTCAAAACGTGTTTTTCAGCCCGAAATAAACGCGTTTTCTCAGCCCTTAGAATCACAGTGTAACTGCCTGTCTCAGAAGAGCACAGTGAGTCAGCCCTTAACCCCAGTGTGCTGAAATTGTCAAAACGTGTTTTTCAGCAGAAATAAACACGTTTTGGCAACTTTGGTCACCACCATGTAAGTTATATGGCAGGAACAGCACAGTTTTCAAAACGTGTTTTTCAGCTCGAAATAAACGCGTTTTCTCAGCCCTTAGAATCACAGTGTAACTGCCTGGCTCAGAAGAGCACACTGAGTCAGCCCTTAACCCCAGTGTGCTGAAATTGTCAAAACGTGTTTTACAGCAGAAATAAACACGTTTTGGCAACTTTGGTCACCACCATGTAAGTTATAGGGCAGGAACAGCACAGTTTTCAAAACGTGTTTTTCAGCCCGAAATAAACGCGTTTTCTCAGCCCTTAGAATCACAGTGTAACTGCCTGGCTCAGAAGAGCAAACTGAGTCAGCCCTTAACCCCAGTGTGCTGAAATTGTCAAAACGTGTTTTTCAGCAGAAATAAACACGTTTTGGCAACTTTGGTCACCACCATGTAAGTTATAGGGCAGGAACAGCACAGTTTTCAAAACGTGTTTTTCAGCCCGAAATAAACGCGTTTTCTCAGCCCTTAGAATCACAGTGTAACTGCCTGGCTCAGAAGAGCAAACTGAGTCAGCCCTTAACCCCAGTGTGCTGAAATTGTCAAAACGTGTTTTTCAGCAGAAATAAACACGTTTTGGCAACTTTGGTCACCACCATGTAAGTTATAGGGCAGGAACAGCACAGTTTTCAAAACGTGTTTTTCAGCCCGAAATAAACGCGTTTTCTCAGCCCTTAGAATCACAGTGTAACTGCCTGTCTCAGAAGAGCACACTGAGTCAGCCCTTAACCCCAGTGTGCTGAAATTGTCTAAACGTGTTTTACAGCAGAAATAAACACGTTTTGGCAACTTTGGTCACCACCATGTAAGTTATAGGGCAGGAACAGCACAGTTTTCAAAACGTGTTTTTCAGCCCGAAATAAACGCGTTTTCTCAGCCCTTAGAATCACAGTGTAAATGCCTGGCTCAGAAGAGCAAACTGAGTCAGCCCTTAACCCCAGTGTGCTGAAATTGTCAAAACGTGTTTTTCAGCAGAAATAAACACGTTTTGGCAACTTTGGTCACCACCATGTAAGTTATATGGCAGGAACAGCACAGTTTTCAAAACGTGTTTTTCAGCCCGAAATAAACGCGTTTTCTCAGCTCTTAGAATCGCAGTGTAACTGCCTGTCTCAGAAGAGCACACTGAGTCAGCCCTTAACCCCAGTGTGCTGAAATTGTCAAAACGTGTTTTACAGCAGAAATAAACACGTTTTGGCAACTTTGGTCAGCACCATGTAACTTATAGGGCAGGAACAGCACAGTTTTCAAAACGTGTTTTTCAGCCAGAAATAAACGCGTTTTCTCAGCCCTTAGAATCACAGTGTAACTGCCTGGCTCAGAAGAGCACACTGAGTCAGCCCTTAACCCCAGTGTGCTGAAATTGTCAAAACGTGTTTTTCAGCAGAAATAAACACATTTTGGCAACTTTGGTCACCACCATGTAAGTTATATGGCAGGAACAGCACAGTTTTCAAAACGTGTTTTTCAGCCCGAAATAAACGCGTTTTCTCAGCCCTTAGAATCACAGTGTAACTGCCTGTCTCAGAAGAGCACAGTGAGTCAGCCCTTAACCCCAGTGTGCTGAAATTGTCAAAACGTGTTTTTCAGCAGAAATAAACACGTTTTGGCAACTTTGGTCACCACCATGTAAGTTATATGGCAGGAACAGCACAGTTTTCAAAACGTGTTTTTCAGCCCGAAATAAACGCGTTTTCTCAGCTCTTAGAATCGCAGTGTAACTGCCTGTCTCAGAAGAGCACACTGAGTCAGCCCTTAACCCCAGTGTGCTGAAATTGTCAAAACGTGTTTTACAGCAGAAATAAACACGTTTTGGCATCTTTGGTCAGCACCATGTAACTTATAGGGCAGGAACAGCACAGTTTTCAAAACGTGTTTTTCAGCCCGAAATAAACGCGTTTTCTCAGCCCTTAGAATCACAGTGTAACTGCCTGGCTCAGAAGAGCACACTGAGTCAGCCCTTAACCCCAGTGTGCTGAAATTGTCAAAACGTGTTTTTCAGCAGAAATAAACACGTTTTGGCAACTTTGGTCACCACCATGTAAGTTATATGGCAGGAACAGCACAGTTTTCAAAACGTGTTTTTCAGCCCGAAATAAACGCGTTTTCTCAGCCCTTAGAATCACAGTGTAACTGCCTGTCTCAGAAGAGCACAGTGAGTCAGCCCTTAACCCCAGTGTGCTGAAATTGTCAAAACGTGTTTTTCAGCAGAAATAAACACGTTTTGGCAACTTTGGTCACCACCAGGTAAGTTATATGGCAGGAACAGCACAGTTTTCAAAACGTGTTTTTCAGCACGAAATAAACGCGTTTTCTCTGCCCTTAGAATCACAGTGTAACTGCCTGTCTCAGAAGAGCACAGTGAGTCAGCCCTTAACCCCAGTGTGCTGAAATTGTCAAAACGTGTTTTTCAGCAGAAATAAACACGTTTTGGCAACTTTGGTCACCACCAGGTAAGTTATATGGCAGGAACAGCACAGTTTTCAAAACGTGTTTTTCAGCCCGAAATAAACGCGTTTTCTCAGCTCTTAGAATCGCAGTGTAACTGCCTGTCTCAGAAGAGCACACTGAGTCAGCCCTTAACCCCAGTGTGCTGAAATTGTCAAAACGTGTTTTACAGCAGAAATAAACACGTTTTGGCAACTTTGGTCAGCACCATGTAACTTATAGGGCAGGAACAGCACAGTTTTCAAAACGTGTTTTTCAGCCCGAAATAAACGCGTTTTCTCAGCCCTTAGAATCACAGTGTAACTGCCTGTCTCAGAAGAGCACAGTGAGTCAGCCCTTAACCCCAGTGTGCTGAAATTGTCAAAACGTGTTTTTCAGCAGAAATAAACACGTTTTGGCAACTTTGGTCACCACCATGTAAGTTATATGGCAGGAACAGCACAGTTTTCAAAACGTGTTTTTCAGCCCGAAATAAACGCGTTTTCTCAGCTCTTAGAATCGCAGTGTAACTGCCTGTCTCAGAAGAGCACAGTGAGTCAGCCCTTAACCCCAGTGTGCTGAAATTGTCAAAACGTGTTTTACAGCAGAAATAAACACGTTTTGGCAACTTTGGTCACCACCATGTAAGTTATAGGGCATAAACAGCACAGTTTTCAAAACGTGTTTTTCAGCCCGAAATAAACGCGTTTTCTCAGCCCTTAGAATCACAGTGTAACTGCCTGGCTCAGAAGAGCAAACTGAATCAGCCCTTAACCCCAGTGTGCTGAAATTGTCAAAACGTGTTTTTCAGCAGAAATAAACACGTTTTGGCAACTTTGGTCACCACCATGTAAGTTATAGGGCAGGAACAGCACAGTTTTCAAAACGTGTTTTTCAGCCCGAAATAAACGCGTTTTCTCAGCTCTTAGAATCGCAGTGTAACTGCCTGTCTCAGAAGAGCACACTGAGTCAGCCCTTAACCCCAGTGTGCTGAAATTGTCAAAACGTGTTTTTCAGCAGAAATAAACACGTTTTGGCAACTTTGGTCACCACCATGTAAGTTATAGGGCAGGAACAGCACAGTTTTCAAAACGTGTTTTTCAGCCCGAAATAAACGCGTTTTCTCAGCTCTTAGAAACGCAGTGTAACTGCCTGTCTCAGAAGAGCACACTGAGTCAGCCCTTAACCCCAGTGTGCTGAAATTGTCAAAACGTGTTTTTCAGCAGAAATAAACACGTTTTGGCAACTTTGGTCACCACCATGTAAGTTATAGGGCAGGAACAGCACAGTTTTCAAAACGTGTTTTTCAGCCCGAAATAAACGCGTTTTCTCAGCCCTTAGAATCACAGTGTAACTGCCTGTCTCAGAAGAGCAAACTGAGTCAGCCCTTAACCCCAGTGTGCTGAAATTGTCAAAACGTGTTTTACAGCAGAAATAAACACGTTTTGGCAACTTTGGTCACCACCATGTAAGTTATAGGGCAGGAACAGCACAGTTTTCAAAACGTGTTTTTCAGCCCGAAATAAACGCGTTTTCTCAGCCCTTAGAATCACAGTGTAACTGCCTGGCTCAGAAGAGCACACTGAGTCAGCCCTTAACCCCAGTGTGCTGAAATTGTCAAAACGTGTTTTACAGCAGAAATAAACACGTTTTGGCAACTTTGGTCACCACCATGTAAGTTATAGGGCAGGAACAGCACAGTTTTCAAAACGTGTTTTTCAGCCCGAAATAAACGCGTTTTCTCAGCCCTTAGAATCACAGTGTAACTGCCTGGCTCAGAAGAGCAAACTGAGTCAGCCCTTAACCCTAGTGTGCTGAAATTGTCAAAACGTGTTTTTCAGCAGAAATAAACACGTTTTGGCAACTTTGGTCACCACCATGTAAGTTATAGGGCAGGAACAGCACAGTTTTCAAAACGTGTTTTTCAGCCCGAAATAAACGCGTTTTCTCAGCTCTTAGAATCGCAGTGTAACTGCTTGTCTCAGAAGAGCACACTGAGTCAGCCCTTAACCCCAGTGTGCTGAAATTGTCAAAACGTGTTTTTCAGCAGAAATAAACACGTTTTGGCAACTTTGGTCACCACCATGTAAGTTATAGGGCAGGAACAGCACAGTTTTCAAAACGTGTTTTTCAGCCCGAAATAAACGCGTTTTCTCAGCTCTTAGAATCGCAGTGTAAATGCCTGTCTCAGAAGAGCACACTGAGTCAGCCCTTAACCCCAGTGTGCTGAAATTGTCAAAACGTGTTTTTCAGCAGAAATAAACACGTTTTGGCAACTTTGGTCACCACCATGTAAGTTATATGGCAGGAACAGCACAGTTTTCAAAACGTGTTTTTCAGCCCGAAATAAACGCGTTTTCTCAGCTCTTAGAATCGCAGTGTAACTGCCTGTCTCAGAAGAGCACACTGAGTCAGACCTTAACCCCAGTGTGCTGAAATTGTCAAAACGTGTTTTACAGCAGAAATAAACACGTTTTGGCAACTTTGGTCAGCACCATGTAACTTATAGGGCAGGAACAGCACAGTTTTCAAAACGTGTTTTTCAGCCCGAAATAAACGCGTTTTCTCAGCCCTTAGAATCACAGTGTAACTGCCTGTCTCAGAAGAGCACAGTGAGTCAGCCCTTAACCCCAGTGTGCTGAAATTGTCAAAACGTGTTTTTCAGCAGAAATAAACACGTTTTGGCAACTTTGGTCACCACCATGTAAGTTATATGGCAGGAACAGCACAGTTTTCAAAACGTGTTTTTCAGCCCGAAATAAACGCGTTTTCTCAGCTCTTAGAATCGCAGTGTAACTGCCTGTCTCAGAAGAGCACAGTGAGTCAGCCCTTAACCCCAGTGTGCTGAAATTGTCAAAACGTGTTTTACAGCAGAAATAAACACGTTTTGGCAACTTTGGTCACCACCATGTAAGTTATATGGCATGAACAGCACAGTTTTCAAAACGTGTTTTTCAGCCCGAAATAAACGCGTTTTCTCAGCCCTTAGAATCGCAGTGTAACTGCCTGTCTCAGAAGAGCACAGTGAGTCAGCCCTTAACCCCAGTGTGCTGAAATTGTCAAAACGTGTTTTACAGCAGAAATAAACACGTTTTGGCAACTTTGGTCACCACCATGTAACTTATAGGGCAGGAACAGCACAGTTTTCAAAACGTGTTTTTCAGCCCGAAATAAACGCGTTTTCTCAGCCCTTAGAATCACAGTGTAACTGCCTGTCTCAGAAGAGCACACTGAGTCAGCCCTTAACCCCAGTGTGCTGAAATTGTCAAAACGTGTTTTACAGCAGAAATAAACACGTTTTGGCAACTTTGGTCAGCACCATGTAACTTATAGGGCAGGAACAGCACAGTTTTCAAAACGTGTTTTTCAGCCCGAAATAAACGCGTTTTCTCAGCCCTTAGAATCACAGTGTAACTGCCTGGCTCAGAAGAGCACACTGAGTCAGCCCTTAACCCCAGTGTGCTGAAATTGTCAAAACGTGTTTTTCAGCAGAAATAAACACGTTTTGGCAACTTTGGTCACCACCATGTAAGTTATAGGGCAGGAACAGCACAGTTTTCAAAACGTGTTTTTCAGCCCGAAATAAACGCGTTTTCTCAGCCCTTAGAATCACAGTGTAACTGCCTGGCTCAGAAGAGCAAACTGAGTCAGCCCTTAACCCCAGTGTGCTGAAATTGTCAAAACGTGTTTTTCAGCAGAAATAAACACGTTTTGGCAACTTTGGTCACCACCATGTAAGTTATATGGCAGGAACAGCACAGTTTTCAAAACGTGTTTTTCAGCCCGAAATAAACGCGTTTTCTCAGCCCTTAGAATCACAGTGTAACTGCCTGTCTCAGAAGAGCACAGTGAGTCAGCCCTTAACCCCAGTGTGCTGAAATTGTCAAAACGTGTTTTTCAGCAGAAATAAACACGTTTTGGCAACTTTGGTCACCACCAGGTAAGTTATATGGCAGGAACAGCACAGTTTTCAAAACGTGTTTTTCAGCCCGAAATAAACGCGTTTTCTCTGCCCTTAGAATCACAGTGTAACTGCCTGTCTCAGAAGAGCACAGTGAGTCAGCCCTTAACCCCAGTGTGCTGAAATTGTCAAAACGTGTTTTTCAGCAGAAATAAACACGTTTTGGCAACTTTGGTCACCACCATGTAAGTTATATGGCAGGAACAGCACAGTTTTCAAAACGTGTTTTTCAGCTCGAAATAAACGCGTTTTCTCAGCCCTTAGAATCACAGTGTAACTGCCTGGCTCAGAAGAGCACACTGAGTCAGCCCTTAACCCCAGTGTGCTGAAATTGTCAAAACGTGTTTTACAGCAGAAATAAACACGTTTTGGCAACTTTGGTCACCACCATGTAAGTTATAGGGCAGGAACAGCACAGTTTTCAAAACGTGTTTTTCAGCCCGAAATAAACGCGTTTTCTCAGCCCTTAGAATCACAGTGTAACTGCCTGGCTCAGAAGAGCAAACTGAGTCAGCCCTTAACCCCAGTGTGCTGAAATTGTCAAAACGTGTTTTTCAGCAGAAATAAACACGTTTTGGCAACTTTGGTCACCACCATGTAAGTTATAGGGCAGGAACAGCACAGTTTTCAAAACGTGTTTTTCAGCCCGAAATAAACGCGTTTTCTCAGCCCTTAGAATCACAGTGTAACTGCCTGGCTCAGAAGAGCAAACTGAGTCAGCCCTTAACCCCAGTGTGCTGAAATTGTCAAAACGTGTTTTTCAGCAGAAATAAACACGTTTTGGCAACTTTGGTCACCACCAGGTAAGTTATATGGCAGGAACAGCACAGTTTTCAAAACGTGTTTTTCAGCCCGAAATAAACGCGTTTTCTCAGCTCTTAGAATCGCAGTGTAACTGCCTGGCTCAGAAGAGCAAACTGAGTCAGCCCTTAACCCCAGTGTGCTGAAATTGTCAAAACGTGTTTTTCAGCAGAAATAAACACGTTTTGGCAACTTTGGTCCCCACCATGTAAGTTATAGGGCAGGAACAGCACAGTTTTCAAAACGTGTTTTTCAGCCCGAAATAAACGCGTTTTCTCAGCCCTTAGAATCACAGTGTAACTGCCTGGCTCAGAAGAGCACACTGAGTCAGCCCTTAACCCCAGTGTGCTGAAATTGTCTAAACGTGTTTTACAGCAGAAATAAACACGTTTTGGCAACTTTGGTCACCACCATGTAAGTTATAGGGCAGGAACAGCACAGTTTTCAAAACGTGTTTTTCAGCCCGAAATAAACGCGTTTTCTCAGCCCTTAGAATCACAGTGTAAATGCCTGGCTCAGAAGAGCAAACTGAGTCAGCCCTTAACCCCAGTGTGCTGAAATTGTCAAAACGTGTTTTTCAGCAGAAATAAACACGTTTTGGCAACTTTGGTCACCACCATGTAAGTTATATGGCAGGAACAGCACAGTTTTCAAAACGTGTTTTTCAGCCCGAAATAAACGCGTTTTCTCAGCTCTTAGAATCGCAGTGTAACTGCCTGTCTCAGAAGAGCACACTGAGTCAGCCCTTAACCCCAGTGTGCTGAAATTGTCAAAACGTGTTTTACAGCAGAAATAAACACGTTTTGGCAACTTTGGTCAGCACCATGTAACTTATAGGGCAGGAACAGCACAGTTTTCAAAACGTGTTTTTCAGCCCGAAATAAACGCGTTTTCTCAGCCCTTAGAATCACAGTGTAACTGCCTGTCTCAGAAGAGCACAGTGAGTCAGCCCTTAACCCCAGTGTGCTGAAATTGTCAAAACGTGTTTTTCAGCAGAAATAAACACGTTTTGGCAACTTTGGTCACCACCAGGTAAGTTATATGGCAGGAACAGCACAGTTTTCAAAACGTGTTTTTCAGCCCGAAATAAACGCGTTTTCTCTGCCCTTAGAATCACAGTGTAACTGCCTGTCTCAGAAGAGCACAGTGAGTCAGCCCTTAACCCCAGTGTGCTGAAATTGTCAAAACGTGTTTTTCAGCAGAAATAAACACGTTTTGGCAACTTTGGTCACCACCATGTAAGTTATATGGCAGGAACAGCACAGTTTTCAAAACGTGTTTTTCAGCTCGAAATAAACGCGTTTTCTCAGCCCTTAGAATCACAGTGTAACTGCCTGGCTCAGAAGAGCACACTGAGTCAGCCCTTAACCCCAGTGTGCTGAAATTGTCAAAACGTGTTTTACAGCAGAAATAAACACGTTTTGGCAACTTTGGTCACCACCATGTAAGTTATAGGGCAGGAACAGCACAGTTTTCAAAACGTGTTTTTCAGCCCGAAATAAACGCGTTTTCTCAGCCCTTAGAATCACAGTGTAACTGCCTGGCTCAGAAGAGCAAACTGAGTCAGCCCTTAACCCCAGTGTGCTGAAATTGTCAAAACGTGTTTTTCAGCAGAAATAAACACGTTTTGGCAACTTTGGTCACCACCATGTAAGTTATAGGGCAGGAACAGCACAGTTTTCAAAACGTGTTTTTCAGCCCGAAATAAACGCGTTTTCTCAGCCCTTAGAATCACAGTGTAACTGCCTGGCTCAGAAGAGCAAACTGAGTCAGCCCTTAACCCCAGTGTGCTGAAATTGTCAAAACGTGTTTTTCAGCAGAAATAAACACGTTTTGGCAACTTTGGTCACCACCAGGTAAGTTATATGGCAGGAACAGCACAGTTTTCAAAACGTGTTTTTCAGCCCGAAATAAACGCGTTTTCTCAGCTCTTAGAATCGCAGTGTAACTGCCTGTCTCAGAAGAGCACACTGAGTCAGCCCTTAACCCCAGTGTGCTGAAATTGTCAAAACGTGTTTTACAGCAGAAATAAACACGTTTTGGCAACTTTGGTCAGCACCATGTAACTTATAGGGCAGGAACAGCACAGTTTTCAAAACGTGTTTTTCAGCCCGAAATAAACGCGTTTTCTCAGCCCTTAGAATCACAGTGTAACTGCCTGTCTCAGAAGAGCACAGTGAGTCAGCCCTTAACCCCAGTGTGCTGAAATTGTCAAAACGTGTTTTTCAGCAGAAATAAACACGTTTTGGCAACTTTGGTCACCACCATGTAAGTTATATGGCAGGAACAGCACAGTTTTCAAAACGTGTTTTTCAGCCCGAAATAAACGCGTTTTCTCAGCCCTTAGAATCGCAGTGTAACTGCCTGTCTCAGAAGAGCACAGTGAGTCAGCCCTTAACCCCAGTGTGCTGAAATTGTCAAAACGTGTTTTACAGCAGAAATAAACACGTTTTGGCAACTTTGGTCACCACCATGTAACTTATAGGGCAGGAACAGCACAGTTTTCAAAACGTGTTTTTCAGCCCGAAATAAACGCGTTTTCTCTGCCCTTAGAATCACAGTGTAACTGCCTGGCTCAGAAGAGCAAACTGAGTCAGCCCTTAACCCCAGTGTGCTGAAATTGTCAAAACGTGTTTTTCAGCAGAAATAAACACGTTTTGGCAACTTTGGTCCCCACCATGTAAGTTATAGGGCAGGAACAGCACAGTTTTCAAAACGTGTTTTTCAGCCCGAAATAAACGCGTTTTCTCAGCCCTTAGAATCACAGTGTAACTGCCTGGCTCAGAAGAGCACACTGAGTCAGCCCTTAACCCCAGTGTGCTGAAATTGTCTAAACGTGTTTTACAGCAGAAATAAACACGTTTTGGCAACTTTGGTCACCACCATGTAAGTTATAGGGCAGGAACAGCACAGTTTTCAAAACGTGTTTTTCAGCCCGAAATAAACGCGTTTTCTCAGCCCTTAGAATCACAGTGTAAATGCCTGGCTCAGAAGAGCAAACTGAGTCAGCCCTTAACCCCAGTGTGCTGAAATTGTCAAAACGTGTTTTTCAGCAGAAATAAACACGTTTTGGCAACTTTGGTCACCACCATGTAAGTTATATGGCAGGAACAGCACAGTTTTCAAAACGTGTTTTTCAGCCCGAAATAAACGCGTTTTCTCAGCTCTTAGAATCGCAGTGTAACTGCCTGTCTCAGAAGAGCACACTGAGTCAGCCCTTAACCCCAGTGTGCTGAAATTGTCAAAACGTGTTTTACAGCAGAAATAAACACGTTTTGGCAACTTTGGTCAGCACCATGTAACTTATAGGGCAGGAACAGCACAGTTTTCAAAACGTGTTTTTCAGCACGAAATAAACGCGTTTTCTCTGCCCTTAGAATCACAGTGTAACTGCCTGTCTCAGAAGAGCACAGTGAGTCAGCCCTTAACCCCAGTGTGCTGAAATTGTCAAAACGTGTTTTTCAGCAGAAATAAACACGTTTTGGCAACTTTGGTCACCACCAGGTAAGTTATATGGCAGGAACAGCACAGTTTTCAAAACGTGTTTTTCAGCCCGAAATAAACGCGTTTTCTCAGCTCTTAGAATCGCAGTGTAACTGCCTGTCTCAGAAGAGCACACTGAGTCAGCCCTTAACCCCAGTGTGCTGAAATTGTCAAAACGTGTTTTACAGCAGAAATAAACACGTTTTGGCAACTTTGGTCAGCACCATGTAACTTATAGGGCAGGAACAGCACAGTTTTCAAAACGTGTTTTTCAGCCCGAAATAAACGCGTTTTCTCAGCCCTTAGAATCACAGTGTAACTGCCTGTCTCAGAAGAGCACAGTGAGTCAGCCCTTAACCCCAGTGTGCTGAAATTGTCAAAACGTGTTTTACAGCAGAAATAAACACTTTTTGGCAACTTTGGTCACCACCATGTAAGTTATAGGGCATTAACAGCACAGTTTTCAAAACGTGTTTTTCAGCCCGAAATAAACGCGTTTTCTCAGCCCTTAGAATCACAGTGTAACTGCCTGGCTCAGAAGAGCAAACTGAATCAGCCCTTAACCCCAGTGTGCTGAAATTGTCAAAACGTGTTTTTCAGCAGAAATAAACACGTTTTGGCAACTTTGGTCACCACCATGTAAGTTATAGGGCAGGAACAGCACAGTTTTCAAAACGTGTTTTTCAGCCCGAAATAAACGCGTTTTCTCAGCTCTTAGAATCGCAGTGTAACTGCCTGTCTCAGAAGAGCACACTGAGTCAGCCCTTAACCCCAGTGTGCTGAAATTGTCAAAACGTGTTTTTCAGCAGAAATAAACACGTTTTGGCAACTTTGGTCACCACCATGTAAGTTATAGGGCAGGAACAGCACAGTTTTCAAAACGTGTTTTTCAGCCCGAAATAAACGCGTTTTCTCAGCTCTTAGAAACGCAGTGTAACTGCCTGTCTCAGAAGAGCACACTGAGTCAGCCCTTAACCCCAGTGTGCTGAAATTGTCAAAACGTGTTTTTCAGCAGAAATAAACACGTTTTGGCAACTTTGGTCACCACCATGTAAGTTATAGGGCAGGAACAGCACAGTTTTCAAAACGTGTTTTTCAGCCCGAAATAAACGCGTTTTCTCAGCCCTTAGAATCACAGTGTAACTGCCTGTCTCAGAAGAGCAAACTGAGTCAGCCCTTAACCCCAGTGTGCTGAAATTGTCAAAACGTGTTTTACAGCAGAAATAAACACGTTTTGGCAACTTTGGTCACCACCATGTAAGTTATAGGGCAGGAACAGCACAGTTTTCAAAACGTGTTTTTCAGCCCGAAATAAACGCGTTTTCTCAGCCCTTAGAATCACAGTGTAACTGCCTGGCTCAGAAGAGCAAACTGAGTCAGCCCTTAACCCCAGTGTGCTGAAATTGTCAAAACGTGTTTTACAGCAGAAATAAACACGTTTTGGCAACTTTGGTCACCACCATGTAAGTTATAGGGCAGGAACAGCACAGTTTTCAAAACGTGTTTTTCAGCCCGAAATAAACGCGTTTTCTCAGCCCTTAGAATCACAGTGTAACTGCCTGGCTCAGAAGAGCAAACTGAGTCAGCCCTTAACCCCAGTGTGCTGAAATTGTCAAAACGTGTTTTTCAGCAGAAATAAACACGTTTTGGCAACTTTGGTCACCACCATGTAAGTTATAGGGCAGGAACAGCACAGTTTTCAAAACGTGTTTTTCAGCCCGAAATAAACGCGTTTTCTCAGCCCTTAGAATCACAGTGTAACTGCCTGGCTCAGAAGAGCAAACTGAGTCAGCCCTTAACCCCAGTGTGCTGAAATTGTCAAAACGTGTTTTTCAGCAGAAATAAACACGTTTTGGCAACTTTGGTCACCACCATGTAAGTTATAGGGCAGGAACAGCACAGTTTTCAAAACGTGTTTTTCAGCCCGAAATAAACGCGTTTTCTCAGCCCTTAGAATCACAGTGTAACTGCCTGGCTCAGAAGAGCACACTGAGTCAGCCCTTAACCCCAGTGTGCTGAAATTGTCAAAACGTGTTTTACAGCAGAAATAAACACGTTTTGGCAACTTTGGTCACCACCATGTAAGTTATAGGGCAGGAACAGCACAGTTTTCAAAACGTGTTTTTCAGCCCGAAATAAACGCGTTTTCTCAGCCCTTAGAATCACAGTGTAACTGCCTGGCTCAGAAGAGCACACTGAGTCAGCCCTTAACCCCAGTGTGCTGAAATTGTCTAAACGTGTTTTACAGCAGAAATAAACACGTTTTGGCAACTTTGGTCACCACCATGTAAGTTATAGGGCATGAACAGCACAGTTTTCAAAACGTGTTTTTCAGCCCGAAATAAACGCGTTTTCTCAGCTCTTAGAATCGCAGTGTAACTGCCTGTCTCAGAAGAGCACAGTGAGTCAGCCCTTAACCCCAGTGTGCTGAAATTGTCAAAACGTGTTTTACAGCAGAAATAAACACGTTTTGGCAACTTTGGTCAGCACCATGTAACTTATAGGGCAGGAACAGCACAGTTTTCAAAACGTGTTTTTCAGCCCGAAATAAACGCGTTTTCTCAGCCCTTAGAATCACAGTGTAACTGCCTGTCTCAGAAGAGCACACTGAGTCAGCCCTTAACCCCAGTGTGCTGAAATTGTCAAAACGTGTTTTACAGCAGAAATAAACACGTTTTGGCAACTTTGGTCAGCACCATGTAACTTATAGGGCAGGAACAGCACAGTTTTCAAAACGTGTTTTTCAGCCCGAAATAAACGCGTTTTCTCAGCCCTTAGAATCACAGTGTAACTGCCTGGCTCAGAAGAGCACACTGAGTCAGCCCTTAACCCCAGTGTGCTGAAATTGTCAAAACGTGTTTTTCAGCAGAAATAAACACGTTTTGGCAACTTTGGTCACCACCATGTAAGTTATAGGGCAGGAACAGGACAGTTTTCAAAACGTGTTTTTCAGCCCGAAATAAACGCGTTTTCTCAGCCCTTAGAATCACAGTGTAACTGCCTGGCTCAGAAGAGCAAACTGAGTCAGCCCTTAACCCCAGTGTGCTGAAATTGTCAAAACGTGTTTTTCAGCAGAAATAAACACGTTTTGGCAACTTTGGTCCCCACCATGTAAGTTATAGGGCAGGAACAGCACAGTTTTCAAAACGTGTTTTTCAGCCCGAAATAAACGCGTTTTCTCAGCCCTTAGAATCACAGTGTAACTGCCTGGCTCAGAAGAGCACACTGAGTCAGCCCTTAACCCCAGTGTGCTGAAATTGTCTAAACGTGTTTTACAGCAGAAATAAACACGTTTTGGCAACTTTGGTCACCACCATGTAAGTTATAGGGCAAAACAGCACAGTTTTCAAAACGTGTTTTTCAGCCCGAAATAAACGCGTTTTCTCAGCCCTTAGAATCACAGTGTAAATGCCTGGCTCAGAAGAGCAAACTGAGTCAGCCCTTAACCCCAGTGTGCTGAAATTGTCAAAACGTGTTTTTCAGCAGAAATAAACACGTTTTGGCAACTTTGGTCACCACCATGTAAGTTATATGGCAGGAACAGCACAGTTTTCAAAACGTGTTTTTCAGCCCGAAATAAACGCGTTTTCTCAGCTCTTAGAATCGCAGTGTAACTGCCTGTCTCAGAAGAGCACACTGAGTCAGCCCTTAACCCCAGTGTGCTGAAATTGTCAAAACGTGTTTTACAGCAGAAATAAACACGTTTTGGCAACTTTGGTCAGCACCATGTAACTTATAGGGCAGGAACAGCACAGTTTTCAAAACGTGTTTTTCAGCCCGAAATAAACGCGTTTTCTCAGCCCTTAGAATCACAGTGTAACTGCCTGGCTCAGAAGAGCACACTGAGTCAGCCCTTAACCCCAGTGTGCTGAAATTGTCAAAACGTGTTTTTCAGCAGAAATAAACACGTTTTGGCAACTTTGGTCACCACCATGTAAGTTATATGGCAGGAACAGCACAGTTTTCAAAACGTGTTTTTCAGCCCGAAATAAACGCGTTTTCTCAGCTCTTAGAATCGCAGTGTAACTGCCTGTCTCAGAAGAGCACACTGAGTCAGCCCTTAACCCCAGTGTGCTGAAATTGTCAAAACGTGTTTTACAGCAGAAATAAACACGTTTTGGCAACTTTGGTCAGCACCATGTAACTTATAGGGCAGGAACAGCACAGTTTTCAAAACGTGTTTTTCAGCCCGAAATAAACGCGTTTTCTCAGCCCTTAGAATCACAGTGTAACTGCCTGTCTCAGAAGAGCACAGTGAGTCAGCCCTTAACCCCAGTGTGCTGAAATTGTCAAAACGTGTTTTTCAGCAGAAATAAACACGTTTTGGCAACTTTGGTCACCACCATGTAAGTTATATGGCAGGAACAGCACAGTTTTCAAAACGTGTTTTTCAGCCCGAAATAAACGCGTTTTCTCAGCTCTTAGAATCGCAGTGTAACTGCCTGTCTCAGAAGAGCACAGTGAGTCAGCCCTTAACCCCAGTGTGCTGAAATTGTCAAAACGTGTTTTACAGCAGAAATAAACACGTTTTGGCAACTTTGGTCACCACCATGTAAGTTATATGGCATGAACAGCACAGTTTTCAAAACGTGTTTTTCAGCCCGAAATAAACGCGTTTTCTCAGCCCTTAGAATCGCAGTGTAACTGCCTGTCTCAGAAGAGCACAGTGAGTCAGCCCTTAACCCCAGTGTGCTGAAATTGTCAAAACGTGTTTTACAGCAGAAATAAACACGTTTTGGCAACTTTGGTCACCACCATGTAACTTATAGGGCAGGAACAGCACAGTTTTCAAAACGTGTTTTTCAGCCCGAAATAAACGCGTTTTCTCAGCCCTTAGAATCACAGTGTAACTGCCTGTCTCAGAAGAGCACACTGAGTCAGCCCTTAACCCCAGTGTGCTGAAATTGTCAAAACGTGTTTTACAGCAGAAATAAACATGTTTTGGCAACTTTGGTCAGCACCATGTAACTTATAGGGCAGGAACAGCACAGTTTTCAAAACGTGTTTTTCAGCCCGAAATAAACGCGTTTTCTCAGCCCTTAGAATCACAGTGTAACTGCCTGGCTCAGAAGAGCACACTGAGTCAGCCCTTAACCCCAGTGTGCTGAAATTGTCAAAACGTGTTTTTCAGCAGAAATAAACACGTTTTGGCAACTTTGGTCACCACCATGTAAGTTATAGGGCAGGAACAGCACAGTTTTCAAAACGTGTTTTTCAGCCCGAAATAAACGCGTTTTCTCAGCCCTTAGAATCACAGTGTAACTGCCTGGCTCAGAAGAGCAAACTGAGTCAGCCCTTAACCCCAGTGTGCTGAAATTGTCAAAACGTGTTTTTCAGCAGAAATAAACACGTTTTGGCAACTTTGGTCACCACCATGTAAGTTATATGGCAGGAACAGCACAGTTTTCAAAACGTGTTTTTCAGCCCGAAATAAACGCGTTTTCTCAGCCCTTAGAATCACAGTGTAACTGCCTGTCTCAGAAGAGCACAGTGAGTCAGCCCTTAACCCCAGTGTGCTGAAATTGTCAAAACGTGTTTTTCAGCAGAAATAAACACGTTTTGGCAACTTTGGTCACCACCAGGTAAGTTATATGGCAGGAACAGCACAGTTTTCAAAACGTGTTTTTCAGCCCGAAATAAACGCGTTTTCTCTGCCCTTAGAATCACAGTGTAACTGCCTGTCTCAGAAGAGCACAGTGAGTCAGCCCTTAACCCCAGTGTGCTGAAATTGTCAAAACGTGTTTTTCAGCAGAAATAAACACGTTTTGGCAACTTTGGTCACCACCATGTAAGTTATATGGCAGGAACAGCACAGTTTTCAAAACGTGTTTTTCAGCTCGAAATAAACGCGTTTTCTCAGCCCTTAGAATCACAGTGTAACTGCCTGGCTCAGAAGAGCACACTGAGTCAGCCCTTAACCCCAGTGTGCTGAAATTGTCAAAACGTGTTTTACAGCAGAAATAAACACGTTTTGGCAACTTTGGTCACCACCATGTAAGTTATAGGGCAGGAACAGCACAGTTTTCAAAACGTGTTTTTCAGCCCGAAATAAACGCGTTTTCTCAGCCCTTAGAATCACAGTGTAACTGCCTGGCTCAGAAGAGCAAACTGAGTCAGCCCTTAACCCCAGTGTGCTGAAATTGTCAAAACGTGTTTTTCAGCAGAAATAAACACGTTTTGGCAACTTTGGTCACCACCATGTAAGTTATAGGGCAGGAACAGCACAGTTTTCAAAACGTGTTTTTCAGCCCGAAATAAACGCGTTTTCTCAGCCCTTAGAATCACAGTGTAACTGCCTGGCTCAGAAGAGCAAACTGAGTCAGCCCTTAACCCCAGTGTGCTGAAATTGTCAAAACGTGTTTTTCAGCAGAAATAAACACGTTTTGGCAACTTTGGTCACCACCATGTAAGTTATAGGGCAGGAACAGCACAGTTTTCAAAACGTGTTTTTCAGCCCGAAATAAACGCGTTTTCTCAGCCCTTAGAATCACAGTGTAACTGCCTGGCTCAGAAGAGCACACTGAGTCAGCCCTTAACCCCAGTGTGCTGAAATTGTCTAAACGTGTTTTACAGCAGAAATAAACACGTTTTGGCAACTTTGGTCACCACCATGTAAGTTATAGGGCAGGAACAGCACAGTTTTCAAAACGTGTTTTTCAGCCCGAAATAAACGCGTTTTCTCAGCCCTTAGAATCACAGTGTAAATGCCTGGCTCAGAAGAGCAAACTGAGTCAGCCCTTAACCCCAGTGTGCTGAAATTGTCAAAACGTGTTTTTCAGCAGAAATAAACACGTTTTGGCAACTTTGGTCACCACCATGTAAGTTATATGGCAGGAACAGCACAGTTTTCAAAACGTGTTTTTCAGCCCGAAATAAACGCGTTTTCTCAGCTCTTAGAATCGCAGTGTAACTGCCTGTCTCAGAAGAGCACACTGAGTCAGCCCTTAACCCCAGTGTGCTGAAATTGTCAAAACGTGTTTTACAGCAGAAATAAACACGTTTTGGCAACTTTGGTCACCACCATGTAACTTATAGGGCAGGAACAGCACAGTTTTCAAAACGTGTTTTTCAGCCCGAAATAAACGCGTTTTCTCAGCCCTTAGAATCACAGTGTAACTGCCTGGCTCAGAAGAGCACACTGAGTCAGCCCTTAACCCCAGTGTGCTGAAATTGTCAAAACGTGTTTTTCAGCAGAAATAAACACGTTTTGGCAACTTTGGTCACCACCATGTAAGTTATATGGCAGGAACAGCACAGTTTTCAAAACGTGTTTTTCAGCCCGAAATAAACGCGTTTTCTCAGCCCTTAGAATCACAGTGTTACTGCCTGTCTCAGAAGAGCACAGTGAGTCAGCCCTTAACCCCAGTGTGCTGAAATTGTCAAAACGTGTTTTTCAGCAGAAATAAACACGTTTTGGCAACTTTGGTCACCACCAGGTAAGTTATATGGCAGGAACAGCACAGTTTTCAAAACGTGTTTTTCAAACCGAAATAAACGCGTTTTCTCTGCCCTTAGAATCACAGTGTAACTGCCTGTCTCAGAAGAGCACAGTGAGTCAGCCCTTAACCCCAGTGTGCTGAAATTGTCAAAACGTGTTTTTCAGCAGAAATAAACACGTTTTGGCAACTTTGGTCACCACCAGGTAAGTTATATGGCAGGAACAGCACAGTTTTCAAAACGTGTTTTTCAGCCCGAAATAAACGCGTTTTCTCAGCTCTTAGAATCGCAGTGTAACTGCCTGTCTCAGAAGAGCACACTGAGTCAGCCCTTAACCCCAGTGTGCTGAAATTGTCAAAACGTGTTTTACAGCAGAAATAAACACGTTTTGGCAACTTTGGTCAGCACCATGTAACTTATAGGGCAGGAACAGCACAGTTTTCAAAACGTGTTTTTCAGCCCGAAATAAACGCGTTTTCTCAGCCCTTAGAATCACAGTGTAACTGCCTGTCTCAGAAGAGCACAGTGAGTCAGCCCTTAACCCCAGTGTGCTGAAATTGTCAAAACGTGTTTTTCAGCAGAAATAAACACGTTTTGGCAACTTTGGTCACCACCATGTAAGTTATATGGCAGGAACAGCACAGTTTTCAAAACGTGTTTTTCAGCCCGAAATAAACGCGTTTTCTCAACTCTTAGAATCGCAGTGTAACTGCCTGTCTCAGAAGAGCACAGTGAGTCAGCCCTTAACCCCAGTGTGCTGAAATTGTCAAAACGTGTTTTACAGCAGAAATAAACACGTTTTGGCAACTTTGGTCACCACCATGTAAGTTATATGGCATGAACAGCACAGTTTTCAAAACGTGTTTTTCAGCCCGAAATAAACGCGTTTTCTCAGCTCTTAGAATCGCAGTGTAACTGCCTGTCTCAGAAGAGCACAGTGAGTCAGCCCTTAACCCCAGTGTGCTGAAATTGTCAAAACGTGTTTTACAGCAGAAATAAACACGTTTTGGCAACTTTGGTCACCACCATGTAACTTATAGGGCAGGAACAGCACAGTTTTCAAAACGTGTTTTTCAGCCCGAAATAAACGCGTTTTCTCAGCCCTTAGAATCACAGTGTAACTGCCTGTCTCAGAAGAGCACACTGAGTCAGCCCTTAACCCCAGTGTGCTGAAATTGTCAAAACGTGTTTTACAGCAGAAATAAACACGTTTTGGCAACTTTGGTCAGCACCATGTAACTTATAGGGCAGGAACAGCACAGTTTTCAAAACGTGTTTTTCAGCCCGAAATAAACGCGTTTTCTCAGCCCTTAGAATCACAGTGTAACTGCCTGGCTCAGAAGAGCACACTGAGTCAGCCCTTAACCCCAGTGTGCTGAAATTGTCAAAACGTGTTTTTCAGCAGAAATAAACACGTTTTGGCAACTTTGGTCACCACCATGTAAGTTATAGGGCAGGAACAGCACAGTTTTCAAAACGTGTTTTTCAGCCCGAAATAAACGCGTTTTCTCAGCTCTTAGAATCGCAGTGTAACTGCCTGTCTCAGAAGAGCACACTGAGTCAGCCCTTAACCCCAGTGTGCTGAAATTGTCAAAACGTGTTTTTCAGCAGAAATAAACACGTTTTGGCAACTTTGGTCACCACCATGTAAGTTATAGGGCAGGAACAGCACAGTTTTCAAATCGTGTTTTTCAGCCCGAAATAAACGCGTTTTCTCAGCTCTTAGAATCGCAGTGTAACTGCCTGTCTCAGAAGAGCACACTGAGTCAGCCCTTAACCCCAGTGTGCTGAAATTGTCAAAACGTGTTTTACAGCAGAAATAAACACGTTTTGGCAACTTTGGTCACCACCATGTAAGTTATAGGGCATAAACAGCACAGTTTTCAAAACGTGTTTTTCAGCCCGAAATAAACGCGTTTTCTCAGCCCTTAGAATCACAGTGTAACTGCCTGGCTCAGAAGAGCAAACTGAGTCAGCCCTTAACCCCAGTGTGCTGAAATTGTCAAAACGTGTTTTACAGCAGAAATAAACACGTTTTGGCAACTTTGGTCACCACCATGTAAGTTATATGGCATGAACAGCACAGTTTTCAAAACGTGTTTTTCAGCCCGAAATAAACGCGTTTTCTCAGCTCTTAGAATCGCAGTGTAACTGCCTGTCTCAGAAGAGCACAGTGAGTCAGCCCTTAACCCCAGTGTGCTGAAATTGTCAAAACGTGTTTTACAGCAGAAATAAACACGTTTTGGCAACTTTGGTCAGCACAATGTAACTTATAGGGCAGGAACAGCACAGTTTTCAAAACGTGTTTTTCAACCCGAAATAAACGCGTTTTCTCAGCCCTTAGAATCACAGTGTAACTGCCTGGCTCAGAAGAGCACACTGAGTCAGCCCTTAACCCCAGTGTGCTGAAATTGTCAAAACGTGTTTTTCAGCAGAAATAAACACGTTTTGGCAACTTTGGTCACCACCATGTAAGTTATAGGGCAGGAACAGCACAGTTTTCAAAACGTGTTTTTCAGCCCGAAATAAACGCGTTTTCTCAGCCCTTAGAATCACAGTGTAACTGCCTGGCTCAGAAGAGCAAACTGAGTCAGCCCTTAACCCCAGTGTGCTGAAATTGTCAAAACGTGTTTTTCAGCAGAAATAAACACGTTTTGGCAACTTTGGTCACCACCATGTAAGTTATAGGGCAGGAACAGCACAGTTTTCAAAACGTGTTTTTCAGCCCGAAATAAACGCGTTTTCTCAGCCCTTAGAATCACAGTGTAACTGCCTGGCTCAGAAGAGCACACTGAGTCAGCCCTTAACCCCAGTGTGCTGAAATTGTCTAAACGTGTTTTACAGCAGAAATAAACACGTTTTGGCAACTTTGGTCACCACCATGTAAGTTATAGGGCAGGAACAGCACAGTTTTCAAAACGTGTTTTTCAGCCCGAAATAAACGCGTTTTCTCAGCCCTTAGAATCACAGTGTAAATGCCTGGCTCAGAAGAGCAAACTGAGTCAGCCCTTAACCCCAGTGTGCTGAAATTGTCAAAACGTGTTTTTCAGCAGAAATAAACACGTTTTGGCAACTTTGGTCACCACCATGTAAGTTATATGGCAGGAACAGCACAGTTTTCAAAACGTGTTTTTCAGCCCGAAATAAACGCGTTTTCTCAGCTCTTAGAATCGCAGTGTAACTGCCTGTCTCAGAAGAGCACACTGAGTCAGCCCTTAACCCCAGTGTGCTGAAATTGTCAAAACGTGTTTTACAGCAGAAATAAACACGTTTTGGCAACTTTGGTCAGCACCATGTAACTTATAGGGCAGGAACAGCACAGTTTTCAAAACGTGTTTTTCAGCCCGAAATAAACGCGTTTTCTCAGCCCTTAGAATCACAGTGTAACTGCCTGGCTCAGAAGAGCACACTGAGTCAGCCCTTAACCCCAGTGTGCTGAAATTGTCAAAACGTGTTTTTCAGCAGAAATAAACACGTTTTGGCAACTTTGGTCACCACCATGTAAGTTATAGGGCAGGAACAGGACAGTTTTCAAAACGTGTTTTTCAGCCCGAAATAAACGCGTTTTCTCAGCCCTTAGAATCACAGTGTAACTGCCTGGCTCAGAAGAGCAAACTGAGTCAGCCCTTAACCCCAGTGTGCTGAAATTGTCAAAACGTGTTTTTCAGCAGAAATAAACACGTTTTGGCAACTTTGGTCCCCACCATGTAAGTTATAGGGCAGGAACAGCACAGTTTTCAAAACGTGTTTTTCAGCCCGAAATAAACGCGTTTTCTCAGCCCTTAGAATCACAGTGTAACTGCCTGGCTCAGAAGAGCACACTGAGTCAGCCCTTAACCCCAGTGTGCTGAAATTGTCAAAACGTGTTTTTCAGCAGAAATAAACACGTTTTGGCAACTTTGGTCACCACCAGGTAAGTTATATGGCAGGAACAGCACAGTTTTCAAAACGTGTTTTTCAGCACGAAATAAACGCGTTTTCTCTGCCCTTAGAATCACAGTGTAACTGCCTGTCTCAGAAGAGCACAGTGAGTCAGCCCTTAACCCCAGTGTGCTGAAATTGTCAAAACGTGTTTTTCAGCAGAAATAAACACGTTTTGGCAACTTTGGTCACCACCAGGTAAGTTATATGGCAGGAACAGCACAGTTTTCAAAACGTGTTTTTCAGCCCGAAATAAACGCGTTTTCTCAGCTCTTAGAATCGCAGTGTAACTGCCTGTCTCAGAAGAGCACACTGAGTCAGCCCTTAACCCCAGTGTGCTGAAATTGTCAAAACGTGTTTTACAGCAGAAATAAACACGTTTTGGCAACTTTGGTCAGCACCATGTAACTTATAGGGCAGGAACAGCACAGTTTTCAAAACGTGTTTTTCAGCCCGAAATAAACGCGTTTTCTCAGCCCTTAGAATCACAGTGTAACTGCCTGTCTCAGAAGAGCACAGTGAGTCAGCCCTTAACCCCAGTGTGCTGAAATTGTCAAAACGTGTTTTTCAGCAGAAATAAACACGTTTTGGCAACTTTGGTCACCACCATGTAAGTTATATGGCAGGAACAGCACAGTTTTCAAAACGTGTTTTTCAGCCCGAAATAAACGCGTTTTCTCAGCTCTTAGAATCGCAGTGTAACTGCCTGTCTCAGAAGAGCACAGTGAGTCAGCCCTTAACCCCAGTGTGCTGAAATTGTCAAAACGTGTTTTACAGCAGAAATAAACACGTTTTGGCAACTTTGGTCACCACCATGTAAGTTATATGGCATGAACAGCACAGTTTTCAAAACGTGTTTTTCAGCCCGAAATAAACGCGTTTTCTCAGCCCTTAGAATCGCAGTGTAACTGCCTGTCTCAGAAGAGCACAGTGAGTCAGCCCTTAACCCCAGTGTGCTGAAATTGTCAAAACGTGTTTTACAGCAGAAATAAACACGTTTTGGCAACTTTGGTCACCACCATGTAACTTATAGGGCAGGAACAGCACAGTTTTCAAAACGTGTTTTTCAGCCCGAAATAAACGCGTTTTCTCAGCCCTTAGAATCACAGTGTAACTGCCTGTCTCAGAAGAGCACACTGAGTCAGCCCTTAACCCCAGTGTGCTGAAATTGTCAAAACGTGTTTTACAGCAGAAATAAACACGTTTTGGCAACTTTGGTCAGCACCATGTAACTTATAGGGCAGGAACAGCACAGTTTTCAAAACGTGTTTTTCAGCCCGAAATAAACGCGTTTTCTCAGCCCTTAGAATCACAGTGTAACTGCCTGGCTCAGAAGAGCACACTGAGTCAGCCCTTAACCCCAGTGTGCTGAAATTGTCAAAACGTGTTTTTCAGCAGAAATAAACACGTTTTGGCAACTTTGGTCACCACCATGTAAGTTATAGGGCAGGAACAGCACAGTTTTCAAAACGTGTTTTTCAGCCCGAAATAAACGTGTTTTCTCAGCCCTTAGAATCACAGTGTAACTGCCTGGCTCAGAAGAGCAAACTGAGTCAGCCCTTAATCCCAGTGTGCTGAAATTGTCAAAACGTGTTTTTCAGCAGAAATAAACACGTTTTGGCAACTTTGGTCACCACCATGTAAGTTATATGGCAGGAACAGCACAGTTTTCAAAACGTGTTTTTCAGCCCGAAATAAACGCGTTTTCTCAGCCCTTAGAATCACAGTGTAACTGCCTGTCTCAGAAGAGCACAGTGAGTCAGCCCTTAACCCCAGTGTGCTGAAATTGTCAAAACGTGTTTTTCAGCAGAAATAAACACGTTTTGGCAACTTTGGTCACCACCAGGTAAGTTATATGGCAGGAACAGCACAGTTTTCAAAACGTGTTTTTCAGCCCGAAATAAACGCGTTTTCTCTGCCCTTAGAATCACAGTGTAACTGCCTGTCTCAGAAGAGCACAGTGAGTCAGCCCTTAACCCCAGTGTGCTGAAATTGTCAAAACGTGTTTTTCAGCAGAAATAAACACGTTTTGGCAACTTTGGTCACCACCATGTAAGTTATATGGCAGGAACAGCACAGTTTTCAAAACGTGTTTTTCAGCTCGAAATAAACGCGTTTTCTCAGCCCTTAGAATCACAGTGTAACTGCCTGGCTCAGAAGAGCACACTGAGTCAGCCCTTAACCCCAGTGTGCTGAAATTGTCAAAACGTGTTTTACAGCAGAAATAAACACGTTTTGGCAACTTTGGTCACCACCATGTAAGTTATAGGGCAGGAACAGCACAGTTTTCAAAACGTGTTTTTCAGCCCGAAATAAACGCGTTTTCTCAGCCCTTAGAATCACAGTGTAACTGCCTGGCTCAGAAGAGCAAACTGAGTCAGCCCTTAACCCCAGTGTGCTGAAATTGTCAAAACGTGTTTTTCAGCAGAAATAAACACGTTTTGGCAACTTTGGTCACCACCATGTAAGTTATAGGGCAGGAACAGCACAGTTTTCAAAACGTGTTTTTCAGCCCGAAATAAACGCGTTTTCTCAGCCCTTAGAATCACAGTGTAACTGCCTGGCTCAGAAGAGCAAACTGAGTCAGCCCTTAACCCCAGTGTGCTGAAATTGTCAAAACGTGTTTTTCAGCAGAAATAAACACGTTTTGGCAACTTTGGTCACCACCATGTAAGTTATAGGGCAGGAACAGCACAGTTTTCAAAACGTGTTTTTCAGCCCGAAATAAACGCGTTTTCTCAGCCCTTAGAATCACAGTGTAACTGCCTGGCTCAGAAGAGCACACTGAGTCAGCCCTTAACCCCAGTGTGCTGAAATTGTCTAAACGTGTTTTACAGCAGAAATAAACACGTTTTGGCAACTTTGGTCACCACCATGTAAGTTATAGGGCAGGAACAGCACAGTTTTCAAAACGTGTTTTTCAGCCCGAAATAAACGCGTTTTCTCAGCCCTTAGAATCACAGTGTAAATGCCTGGCTCAGAAGAGCAAACTGAGTCAGCCCTTAACCCCAGTGTGCTGAAATTGTCAAAACGTGTTTTTCAGCAGAAATAAACACGTTTTGGCAACTTTGGTCACCACCATGTAAGTTATATGGCAGGAACAGCACAGTTTTCAAAACGTGTTTTTCAGCCCGAAATAAACGCGTTTTCTCAGCTCTTAGAATCGCAGTGTAACTGCCTGTCTCAGAAGAGCACACTGAGTCAGCCCTTAACCCCAGTGTGCTGAAATTGTCAAAACGTGTTTTACAGCAGAAATAAACACGTTTTGGCAACTTTGGTCAGCACCATGTAACTTATAGGGCAGGAACAGCACAGTTTTCAAAACGTGTTTTTCAGCCCGAAATAAACGCGTTTTCTCAGCCCTTAGAATCACAGTGTAACTGCCTGGCTCAGAAGAGCACACTGAGTCAGCCCTTAACCCCAGTGTGCTGAAATTGTCAAAACGTGTTTTTCAGCAGAAATAAACACGTTTTGGCAACTTTGGTCACCACCATGTAAGTTATATGGCAGGAACAGCACAGTTTTCAAAACGTGTTTTTCAGCCCGAAATAAACGCGTTTTCTCAGCCCTTAGAATCACAGTGTTACTGCCTGTCTCAGAAGAGCACAGTGAGTCAGCCCTTAACCCCAGTGTGCTGAAATTGTCAAAACGTGTTTTTCAGCAGAAATAAACACGTTTTGGCAACTTTGGTCACCACCAGGTAAGTTATATGGCAGGAACAGCACAGTTTTCAAAACGTGTTTTTCAAACCGAAATAAACGCGTTTTCTCTGCCCTTAGAATCACAGTGTAACTGCCTGTCTCAGAAGAGCACAGTGAGTCAGCCCTTAACCCCAGTGTGCTGAAATTGTCAAAACGTGTTTTTCAGCAGAAATAAACACGTTTTGGCAACTTTGGTCACCACCAGGTAAGTTATATGGCAGGAACAGCACAGTTTTCAAAACGTGTTTTTCAGCCCGAAATAAACGCGTTTTCTCAGCTCTTAGAATCGCAGTGTAACTGCCTGTCTCAGAAGAGCACACTGAGTCAGCCCTTAACCCCAGTGTGCTGAAATTGTCAAAACGTGTTTTACAGCAGAAATAAACACGTTTTGGCAACTTTGGTCAGCACCATGTAACTTATAGGGCAGGAACAGCACAGTTTTCAAAACGTGTTTTTCAGCCCGAAATAAACGCGTTTTCTCAGCCCTTAGAATCACAGTGTAACTGCCTGTCTCAGAAGAGCACAGTGAGTCAGCCCTTAACCCCAGTGTGCTGAAATTGTCAAAACGTGTTTTTCAGCAGAAATAAACACGTTTTGGCAACTTTGGTCACCACCATGTAAGTTATATGGCAGGAACAGCACAGTTTTCAAAACGTGTTTTTCAGCCCGAAATAAACGCGTTTTCTCAACTCTTAGAATCGCAGTGTAACTGCCTGTCTCAGAAGAGCACAGTGAGTCAGCCCTTAACCCCAGTGTGCTGAAATTGTCAAAACGTGTTTTACAGCAGAAATAAACACGTTTTGGCAACTTTGGTCACCACCATGTAAGTTATATGGCATGAACAGCACAGTTTTCAAAACGTGTTTTTCAGCCCGAAATAAACGCGTTTTCTCAGCTCTTAGAATCGCAGTGTAACTGCCTGTCTCAGAAGAGCACAGTGAGTCAGCCCTTAACCCCAGTGTGCTGAAATTGTCAAAACGTGTTTTACAGCAGAAATAAACACGTTTTGGCAACTTTGGTCACCACCATGTAACTTATAGGGCAGGAACAGCACAGTTTTCAAAACGTGTTTTTCAGCCCGAAATAAACGCGTTTTCTCAGCCCTTAGAATCACAGTGTAACTGCCTGGCTCAGAAGAGCACACTGAGTCAGCCCTTAACCCCAGTGTGCTGAAATTGTCAAAACGTGTTTTTCAGCAGAAATAAACACGTTTTGGCAACTTTGGTCACCACCATGTAAGTTATAGGGCAGGAACAGCACAGTTTTCAAATCGTGTTTTTCAGCCCGAAATAAACGCGTTTTCTCAGCTCTTAGAATCGCAGTGTAACTGCCTGTCTCAGAAGAGCACACTGAGTCAGCCCTTAACCCCAGTGTGCTGAAATTGTCAAAACGTGTTTTACAGCAGAAATAAACACGTTTTGGCAACTTTGGTCACCACCATGTAAGTTATAGGGCATAAACAGCACAGTTTTCAAAACGTGTTTTTCAGCCCGAAATAAACGCGTTTTCTCAGCCCTTAGAATCACAGTGTAACTGCCTGGCTCAGAAGAGCAAACTGAGTCAGCCCTTAACCCCAGTGTGCTGAAATTGTCTAAACGTGTTTTACAGCAGAAATAAACACGTTTTGGCAACTTTGGTCACCACCATGTAAGTTATATGGCATGAACAGCACAGTTTTCAAAACGTGTTTTTCAGCCCGAAATAAACGCGTTTTCTCAGCTCTTAGAATCGCAGTGTAACTGCCTGTCTCAGAAGAGCACAGTGAGTCAGCCCTTAACCCCAGTGTGCTGAAATTGTCAAAACGTGTTTTACAGCAGAAATAAACACGTTTTGGCAACTTTGGTCAGCACCATGTAACTTATAGGGCAGGAACAGCACAGTTTTCAAAACGTGTTTTTCAGCCCGAAATAAACGCGTTTTCTCAGCCCTTAGAATCACAGTGTAACTGCCTGGCTCAGAAGAGCACACTGAGTCAGCCCTTAACCCCAGTGTGCTGAAATTGTCAAAACGTGTTTTTCAGCAGAAATAAACACGTTTTGGCAACTTTGGTCACCACCATGTAAGTTATAGGGCAGGAACAGCACAGTTTTCAAAACGTGTTTTTCAGCCCGAAATAAACGCGTTTTCTCAGCCCTTAGAATCACAGTGTAACTGCCTGGCTCAGAAGAGCAAACTGAGTCAGCCCTTAACCCCAGTGTGCTGAAATTGTCAAAACGTGTTTTTCAGCAGAAATAAACACGTTTTGGCAACTTTGGTCACCACCATGTAAGTTATAGGGCAGGAACAGCACAGTTTTCAAAACGTGTTTTTCAGCCCAAAATAAACGCGTTTTCTCAGCCCTTAGAATCACAGTGTAACTGCCTGGCTCAGAAGAGCACACTGAGTCAGCCCTTAACCCCAGTGTGCTGAAATTGTCAAAACGTGTTTTTCAGCAGAAATAAACACGTTTTGGCAACTTTGGTCACCACCATGTAAGTTATAGGGCAGGAACAGCACAGTTTTCAAAACGTGTTTTTCAGCCCGAAATAAACGCGTTTTCTCAGCCCTTAGAATCACAGTGTAACTGCCTGGCTCAGAAGAGCAAACTGAGTCAGCCCTTAACCCCAGTGTGCTGAAATTGTCAAAACGTGTTTTTCAGCAGAAATAAACACGTTTTGGCAACTTTGGTCACCACCATGTAAGTTATAGGGCAGGAACAGCACAGTTTTCAAAACGTGTTTTTCAGCCCAAAATAAACGCGTTTTCTCAGCCCTTAGAATCACAGTGTAACTGCCTGGCTCAGAAGAGCACACTGAGTCAGCCCTTAACCCCAGTGTGCTGAAATTGTCTAAACGTGTTTTACAGCAGAAATAAACACGTTTTGGCAACTTTGGTCACCACCATGTAAGTTATAGGGCAGGAACAGCACAGTTTTCAAAACGTGTTTTTCAGCCCGAAATAAACGCGTTTTCTCAGCCCTTAGAATCACAGTGTAAATGCCTGGCTCAGAAGAGCAAACTGAGTCAGCCCTTAACCCCAGTGTGCTGAAATTGTCAAAACGTGTTTTTCAGCAGAAATAAACACGTTTTGGCAACTTTGGTCACCACCATGTAAGTTATATGGCAGGAACAGCACAGTTTTCAAAACGTGTTTTTCAGCCCGAAATAAACGCGTTTTCTCAGCTCTTAGAATCGCAGTGTAACTGCCTGTCTCAGAAGAGCACACTGAGTCAGCCCTTAACCCCAGTGTGCTGAAATTGTCAAAACGTGTTTTACAGCAGAAATAAACACGTTTTGGCAACTTTGGTCAGCACCATGTAACTTATAGGGCAGGAACAGCACAGTTTTCAAAACGTGTTTTTCAGACCGAAATAAACGCGTTTTCTCAGCCCTTAGAATCACAGTGTAACTGCCTGGCTCAGAAGAGCACACTGAGTCAGCCCTTAACCCCAGTGTGCTGAAATTGTCAAAACGTGTTTTTCAGCAGAAATAAACACGTTTTGGCAACTTTGGTCACCACCATGTAAGTTATATGGCAGGAACAGCACAGTTTTCAAAACGTGTTTTTCAGCCCGAAATAAACGCGTTTTCTCAGCCCTTAGAATCACAGTGTAACTGCCTGTCTCAGAAGAGCACAGTGAGTCAGCCCTTAACCCCAGTGTGCTGAAATTGTCAAAACGTGTTTTTCAGCAGAAATAAACACGTTTTGGCAACTTTGGTCACCACCAGGTAAGTTATATGGCAGGAACAGCACAGTTTTCAAAACGTGTTTTTCAGCACGAAATAAACGCGTTTTCTCTGCCCTTAGAATCACAGTGTAACTGCCTGTCTCAGAAGAGCACAGTGAGTCAGCCCTTAACCCCAGTGTGCTGAAATTGTCAAAACGTGTTTTTCAGCAGAAATAAACACGTTTTGGCAACTTTGGTCACCACCAGGTAAGTTATATGGCAGGAACAGCACAGTTTTCAAAACGTGTTTTTCAGCCCGAAATAAACGCGTTTTCTCAGCTCTTAGAATCGCAGTGTAACTGCCTGTCTCAGAAGAGCACACTGAGTCAGCCCTTAACCCCAGTGTGCTGAAATTGTCAAAACGTGTTTTACAGCAGAAATAAACACGTTTTGGCAACTTTGGTCAGCACCATGTAACTTATAGGGCAGGAACAGCACAGTTTTCAAAACGTGTTTTTCAGCCCGAAATAAACGCGTTTTCTCAGCCCTTAGAATCACAGTGTAACTGCCTGGCTCAGAAGAGCAAACTGAATCAGCCCTTAACCCCAGTGTGCTGAAATTGTCAAAACGTGTTTTTCAGCAGAAATAAACACGTTTTGGCAACTTTGGTCACCACCATGTAAGTTATAGGGCAGGAACAGCACAGTTTTCAAAACGTGTTTTTCAGCCCGAAATAAACGCGTTTTCTCAGCTCTTAGAATCGCAGTGTAACTGCCTGTCTCAGAAGAGCACACTGAGTCAGCCCTTAACCCCAGTGTGCTGAAATTGTCAAAACGTGTTTTTCAGCAGAAATAAACACGTTTTGGCAACTTTGGTCACCACCATGTAAGTTATAGGGCAGGAACAGCACAGTTTTCAAAACGTGTTTTTCAGCCCGAAATAAACGCGTTTTCTCAGCTCTTAGAAACGCAGTGTAACTGCCTGTCTCAGAAGAGCACACTGAGTCAGCCCTTAACCCCAGTGTGCTGAAATTGTCAAAACGTGTTTTTCAGCAGAAATAAACACGTTTTGGCAACTTTGGTCACCACCATGTAAGTTATAGGGCAGGAACAGCACAGTTTTCAAAACGTGTTTTTCAGCCCGAAATAAACGCGTTTTCTCAGCCCTTAGAATCACAGTGTAACTGCCTGTCTCAGAAGAGCAAACTGAGTCAGCCCTTAACCCCAGTGTGCTGAAATTGTCAAAACGTGTTTTACAGCAGAAATAAACACGTTTTGGCAACTTTGGTCACCACCATGTAAGTTATAGGGCAGGAACAGCACAGTTTTCAAAACGTGTTTTTCAGCCCGAAATAAACGCGTTTTCTCAGCCCTTAGAATCACAGTGTAACTGCCTGGCTCAGAAGAGCAAACTGAGTCAGCCCTTAACCCCAGTGTGCTGAAATTGTCAAAACGTGTTTTACAGCAGAAATAAACACGTTTTGGCAACTTTGGTCACCACCATGTAAGTTATAGGGCAGGAACAGCACAGTTTTCAAAACGTGTTTTTCAGCCCGAAATAAACGCGTTTTCTCAGCCCTTAGAATCACAGTGTAACTGCCTGGCTCAGAAGAGCAAACTGAGTCAGCCCTTAACCCCAGTGTGCTGAAATTGTCAAAACGTGTTTTTCAGCAGAAATAAACACGTTTTGGCAACTTTGGTCACCACCATGTAAGTTATAGGGCAGGAACAGCACAGTTTTCAAAACGTGTTTTTCAGCCCGAAATAAACGCGTTTTCTCAGCCCTTAGAATCACAGTGTAACTGCCTGGCTCAGAAGAGCAAACTGAGTCAGCCCTTAACCCCAGTGTGCTGAAATTGTCAAAACGTGTTTTTCAGCAGAAATAAACACGTTTTGGCAACTTTGGTCACCACCATGTAAGTTATAGGGCAGGAACAGCACAGTTTTCAAAACGTGTTTTTCAGCCCGAAATAAACGCGTTTTCTCAGCCCTTAGAATCACAGTGTAACTGCCTGGCTCAGAAGAGCACACTGAGTCAGCCCTTAACCCCAGTGTGCTGAAATTGTCAAAACGTGTTTTACAGCAGAAATAAACACGTTTTGGCAACTTTGGTCACCACCATGTAAGTTATAGGGCAGGAACAGCACAGTTTTCAAAACGTGTTTTTCAGCCCGAAATAAACGCGTTTTCTCAGGCCTTAGAATCACAGTGTAAATGCCTGGCTCAGAAGAGCAAACTGAGTCAGCCCTTAACCCCAGTGTGCTGAAATTGTCAAAACGTGTTTTTCAGCAGAAATAAACACGTTTTGGCAACTTTGGTCACCACCATGTAAGTTATAGGGCAGGAACAGCACAGTTTTCAAAACGTGTTTTTCAGCCCGAAATAAACGCGTTTTCTCAGCCCTTAGAATCACAGTGTAAATGCCTGGCTCAGAAGAGCAAACTGAGTCAGCCCTTAACCCCAGTGTGCTGAAATTGTCAAAACGTGTTTTTCAGCAGAAATAAACACGTTTTGGCAACTTTGGTCACCACCATGTAAGTTATAGGGCAGGAACAGCACAGTTTTCAAAACGTGTTTTTCAGCCCGAAATAAACGCGTTTTCTCAGCTCTTAGAATCGCAGTGTAACTGCCTGTCTCAGAAGAGCACACTGAGTCAGCCCTTAACCCCAGTGTGCTGAAATTGTCAAAACGTGTTTTTCAGCAGAAATAAACACGTTTTGGCAACTTTGGTCACCACCATGTAAGTTATAGGGCAGGAACAGCACAGTTTTCAAAACGTGTTTTTCAGCCCGAAATAAACGCGTTTTCTCAGCTCTTAGAATCGCAGTGTAACTGCCTGTCTCAGAAGAGCACACTGAGTCAGCCCTTAACCCCAGTGTGCTGAAATTGTCAAAACGTGTTTTTCAGCAGAAATAAACACGTTTTGGCAACTTTGGTCACCACCATGTAAGTTATAGGGCAGGAACAGCACAGTTTTCAAAACGTGTTTTTCAGCCCGAAATAAACGCGTTTTCTCAGCTCTTAGAATCGCAGTGTAACTGCCTGTCTCAGAAGAGCACACTGAGTCAGCCCTTAACCCCAGTGTGCTGAAATTGTCAAAACGTGTTTTTCAGCAGAAATAAACACGTTTTGGCAACTTTGGTCACCACCATGTAAGTTATAGGGCATAAACAGCACAGTTTTCAAAACGTGTTTTTCAGCCCGAAATAAACGCGTTTTCTCAGCCCTTAGAATCACAGTGTAACTGCCTGGCTCAGAAGAGCAAACTGAGTCAGCCCTTAACCCCAGTGTGCTGAAATTGTCAAAACGTGTTTTTCAGCAGAAATAAACACGTTTTGGCAACTTTGGTCACCACCATGTAAGTTATAGGGCAGGAACAGCACAGTTTTCAAAACGTGTTTTTCAGCCCGAAATAAACGCGTTTTCTCAGCTCTTAGAATCGCAGTGTAACTGCCTGTCTCAGAAGAGCACACTGAGTCAGCCCTTAACCCCAGTGTGCTGAAATTGTCTAAACGTGTTTTACAGCAGAAATAAACACGTTTTGGCAACTTTGGTCACCACCATGTAAGTTATAGGGCAGGAACAGCACAGTTTTCAAAACGTGTTTTTCAGCCCGAAATAAACGCGTTTTCTCAGCCCTTAGAATCACAGTGTAAATGCCTGGCTCAGAAGAGCAAACTGAGTCAGCCCTTAACCCCAGTGTGCTGAAATTGTCAAAACGTGTTTTTCAGCAGAAATAAACACGTTTTGGCAACTTTGGTCACCACCATGTAAGTTATATGGCAGGAACAGCACAGTTTTCAAAACGTGTTTTTCAGCCCGAAATAAACGCGTTTTCTCAGCTCTTAGAATCGCAGTGTAACTGCCTGTCTCAGAAGAGCACACTGAGTCAGCCCTTAACCCCAGTGTGCTGAAATTGTCAAAACGTGTTTTACAGCAGAAATAAACACGTTTTGGCATCTTTGGTCAGCACCATGTAACTTATAGGGCAGGAACAGCACAGTTTTCAAAACGTGTTTTTCAGCCCGAAATAAACGCGTTTTCTCAGCCCTTAGAATCACAGTGTAACTGCCTGGCTCAGAAGAGCACACTGAGTCAGCCCTTAACCCCAGTGTGCTGAAATTGTCAAAACGTGTTTTTCAGCAGAAATAAACACGTTTTGGCAACTTTGGTCACCACCATGTAAGTTATATGGCAGGAACAGCACACTTTTCAAAACGTGTTTTTCAGCCCGAAATAAACGCGTTTTCTCAGCCCTTAGAATCACAGTGTAACTGCCTGTCTCAGAAGAGCACAGTGAGTCAGCCCTTAACCCCAGTGTGCTGAAATTGTCAAAACGTGTTTTTCAGCAGAAATAAACACGTTTTGGCAACTTTGGTCACCACCAGGTAAGTTATATGGCAGGAACAGCACAGTTTTCAAAACGTGTTTTTCAGCACGAAATAAACGCGTTTTCTCTGCCCTTAGAATCACAGTGTAACTGCCTGTCTCAGAAGAGCACAGTGAGTCAGCCCTTAACCTCAGTGTGCTGAAATTGTCAAAACGTGTTTTTCAGCAGAAATAAACACGTTTTGGCAACTTTGGTCACCACCAGGTAAGTTATATGGCAGGAACAGCACAGTTTTCAAAACGTGTTTTTCAGCCCGAAATAAACGCGTTTTCTCAGCTCTTAGAATCGCAGTGTAACTGCCTGTCTCAGAAGAGCACACTGAGTCAGCCCTTAACCCCAGTGTGCTGAAATTGTCAAAACGTGTTTTACAGCAGAAATAAACACGTTTTGGCAACTTTGGTCAGCACCATGTAACTTATAGGGCAGGAACAGCACAGTTTTCAAAACGTGTTTTTCAGCCCGAAATAAACGCGTTTTCTCAGCCCTTAGAATCACAGTGTAACTGCCTGTCTCAGAAGAGCACAGTGAGTCAGCCCTTAACCCCAGTGTGCTGAAATTGTCAAAACGTGTTTTTCAGCAGAAATAAACACGTTTTGGCAACTTTGGTCACCACCATGTAAGTTATATGGCAGGAACAGCACAGTTTTCAAAACGTGTTTTTCAGCCCGAAATAAACGCGTTTTCTCAGCTCTTAGAATCGCAGTGTAACTGCCTGTCTCAGAAGAGCACAGTGAGTCAGCCCTTAACCCCAGTGTGCTGAAATTGTCAAAACGTGTTTTACAGCAGAAATAAACACGTTTTGGCAACTTTGGTCACCACCATGTAAGTTATAGGGCATAAACAGCACAGTTTTCAAAACGTGTTTTTCAGCCCGAAATAAACGCGTTTTCTCAGCCCTTAGAATCACAGTGTAACTGCCTGGCTCAGAAGAGCAAACTGAATCAGCCCTTAAGCCCAGTGTGCTGAAATTGTCAAAACGTGTTTTTCAGCAGAAATAAACACGTTTTGGCAACTTTGGTCACCACCATGTAAGTTATAGGGCAGGAACAGCACAGTTTTCAAAACGTGTTTTTCAGCCCGAAATAAACGCGTTTTCTCAGCTCTTAGAATCGCAGTGTAACTGCCTGTCTCAGAAGAGCACACTGAGTCAGCCCTTAACCCCAGTGTGCTGAAATTGTCAAACGTGTTTTTCAGCAGAAATAAACACGTTTTGGCAACTTTGGTCACCACCATGTAAGTTATAGGGCAGGAACAGCACAGTTTTCAAAACGTGTTTTTCAGCCCGAAATAAACGCGTTTTCTCAGCTCTTAGAAACGCAGTGTAACTGCCTGTCTCAGAAGAGCACACTGAGTCAGCCCTTAACCCCAGTGTGCTGAAATTGTCAAAACGTGTTTTTCAGCAGAAATAAACACGTTTTGGCAACTTTGGTCACCACCATGTAAGTTATAGGGCAGGAACAGCACAGTTTTCAAAACGTGTTTTTCAGCCCGAAATAAACGCGTTTTCTCAGCCCTTAGAATCACAGTGTAACTGCCTGTCTCAGAAGAGCAAACTGAGTCAGCCCTTAACCCCAGTGTGCTGAAATTGTCAAAACGTGTTTTACAGCAGAAATAAACACGTTTTGGCAACTTTGGTCACCACCATGTAAGTTATAGGGCAGGAACAGCACAGTTTTCAAAACGTGTTTTTCAGCCCGAAATAAACGCTTTTTCTCAGCCCTTAGAATCACAGTGTAACTGCCTGGCTCAGAAGAGCAAACTGAGTCAGCCCTTAACCCCAGTGTGCTGAAATTGTCAAAACGTGTTTTACAGCAGAAATAAACACGTTTTGGCAACTTTGGTCACCACCATGTAAGTTATAGGGCAGGAACAGCACAGTTTTCAAAACGTGTTTTTCAGCCCGAAATAAACGCGTTTTCTCAGCCCTTAGAATCACAGTGTAACTGCCTGGCTCAGAAGAGCAAACTGAGTCAGCCCTTAACCCCAGTGTGCTGAAATTGTCAAAACGTGTTTTTCAGCAGAAATAAACACGTTTTGGCAACTTTGGTCACCACCATGTAAGTTATAGGGCAGGAACAGCACAGTTTTCAAAACGTGTTTTTCAGCCCGAAATAAACGCGTTTTCTCAGCCCTTAGAATCACAGTGTAACTGCCTGGCTCAGAAGAGCAAACTGAGTCAGCCCTTAACCCTAGTGTGCTGAAATTGTCAAAACGTGTTTTTCAGCAGAAATAAACACGTTTTGGCAACTTTGGTCACCACCATGTAAGTTATAGGGCAGGAACAGCACAGTTTTCAAAACGTGTTTTTCAGCCCGAAATAAACGCGTTTTCTCAGCTCTTAGAATCGCAGTGTAACTGCTTGTCTCAGAAGAGCACACTGAGTCAGCCCTTAACCCCAGTGTGCTGAAATTGTCAAAACGTGTTTTTCAGCAGAAATAAACACGTTTTGGCAACTTTGGTCACCACCATGTAAGTTATAGGGCAGGAACAGCACAGTTTTCAAAACGTGTTTTTCAGCCCGAAATAAACGCGTTTTCTCAGCTCTTAGAATCGCAGTGTAAATGCCTGTCTCAGAAGAGCACACTGAGTCAGCCCTTAACCCCAGTGTGCTGAAATTGTCAAAACGTGTTTTTCAGCAGAAATAAACACGTTTTGGCAACTTTGGTCACCACCATGTAAGTTATATGGCAGGAACAGCACAGTTTTCAAAACGTGTTTTTCAGCCCGAAATAAACGCGTTTTCTCAGCTCTTAGAATCGCAGTGTAACTGCCTGTCTCAGAAGAGCACACTGAGTCAGCCCTTAACCCCAGTGTGCTGAAATTGTCAAAACGTGTTTTACAGCAGAAATAAACACGTTTTGGCAACTTTGGTCAGCACCATGTAACTTATAGGGCAGGAACAGCACAGTTTTCAAAACGTGTTTTTCAGCCCGAAATAAACGCGTTTTCTCAGCCCTTAGAATCACAGTGTAACTGCCTGTCTCAGAAGAGCACAGTGAGTCAGCCCTTAACCCCAGTGTGCTGAAATTGTCAAAACGTGTTTTTCAGCAGAAATAAACACGTTTTGGCAACTTTGGTCACCACCATGTAAGTTATATGGCAGGAACAGCACAGTTTTCAAAACGTGTTTTTCAGCTCGAAATAAACGCGTTTTCTCAGCCCTTAGAATCACAGTGTAACTGCCTGGCTCAGAAGAGCACACTGAGTCAGCCCTTAACCCCAGTGTGCTGAAATTGTCAAAACGTGTTTTACAGCAGAAATAAACACGTTTTGGCAACTTTGGTCACCACCATGTAAGTTATAGGGCAGGAACAGCACAGTTTTCAAAACGTGTTTTTAAGCCCGAAATAAACGCGTTTTCTCAGCCCTTAGAATCACAGTGTAACTGCCTGGCTCAGAAGAGCAAACTGAGTCAGCCCTTAACCCCAGTGTGCTGAAATTGTCAAAACGTGTTTTTCAGCAGAAATAAACACGTTTTGGCAACTTTGGTCACCACCATGTAAGTTATAGGGCAGGAACAGCACAGTTTTCAAAACGTGTTTTTCAGCCCGAAATAAACGCGTTTTCTCAGCCCTTAGAATCACAGTGTAACTGCCTGGCTCAGAAGAGCAAACTGAGTCAGCCCTTAACCCCAGTGTGCTGAAATTGTCAAAACGTGTTTTTCAGCAGAAATAAACACGTTTTGGCAACTTTGGTCACCACCATGTAAGTTATAGGGCAGGAACAGCACAGTTTTCAAAACGTGTTTTTCAGCCCGAAATAAACGCGTTTTCTCAGCCCTTAGAATCACAGTGTAACTGCCTGTC
Source organism: Atractosteus spatula (assembly GCF_055471065.1). Taxonomy (NCBI): domain Eukaryota; kingdom Metazoa; phylum Chordata; class Actinopteri; order Semionotiformes; family Lepisosteidae; genus Atractosteus; species Atractosteus spatula. Next base: position 1,105,208 of record NW_028296646.1, on the reverse strand, counting down.
TCAGAAGAGCACACTGAGTCAGCCCTTAACCCCAGTGTGCTGAAATTGTCTAAACGTGTTTTACAGCAGAAATAAACACGTTTTGGCAACTTTGGTCACCACCATGTAAGTTATAGGGCAGGAACAGCACAGTTTTCAAAACGTGTTTTTCAGCCCGAAATAAACGCGTTTTCTCAGCCCTTAGAATCACAGTGTAAATGCCTGGCTCAGAAGAGCAAACTGAGTCAGCCCTTAACCCCAGTGTGCTGAAATTGTCAAAACGTGTTTTTCAGCAGAAATAAACACGTTTTGGCAACTTTGGTCACCACCATGTAAGTTATATGGCAGGAACAGCACAGTTTTCAAAACGTGTTTTTCAGCCCGAAATAAACACGTTTTCTCAGCTCTTAGAATCGCAGTGTAACTGCCTGTCTCAGAAGAGCACACTGAGTCAGCCCTTAACCCCAGTGTGCTGAAATTGTCAAAACGTGTTTTACAGCAGAAATAAACACGTTTTGGCATCTTTGGTCAGCACCATGTAACTTATAGGGCAGGAACAGCACAGTTTTCAAAACGTGTTTTTCAGCCCGAAATAAACGCGTTTTCTCAGCCCTTAGAATCACAGTGTAACTGCCTGGCTCAGAAGAGCACACTGAGTCAGCCCTTAACCCCAGTGTGCTGAAATTGTCAAAACGTGTTTTTCAGCAGAAATAAACACGTTTTGGCAACTTTGGTCACCACCATGTAAGTTATATGGCAGGAACAGCACAGTTTTCAAAACGTGTTTTTCAGCCCGAAATAAACGCGTTTTCTCAGCCCTTAGAATCACAGTGTAACTGCCTGTCTCAGAAGAGAACAGTGAGTCAGCCCTTAACCCCAGTGTGCTGAAATTGTCAAAACGTGTTTTTCAGCAGAAATAAACACGTTTTGGCAACTTTGGTCACCACCAGGTAAGTTATATGGCAGGAACAGCACAGTTTTCAAAACGTGTTTTTCAGCACGAAATAAACGCGTTTTCTCTGCCCTTAGAATCACAGTGTAACTGCCTGTCTCAGAAGAGCACAGTGAGTCAGCCCTTAACCCCAGTGTGCTGAAATTGTCAAAACGTGTTTTTCAGCAGAAATAAACACGTTTTGGCAACTTTGGTCACCACCAGGTAAGTTATATGGCAGGAACAGCACAGTTTTCAAAACGTGTTTTTCAGCCCGAAATAAACGCGTTTTCTCAGCTCTTAGAATCGCAGTGTAACTGCCTGTCTCAGAAGAGCACACTGAGTCAGCCCTTAACCCCAGTGTGCTGAAATTGTCAAAACGTGTTTTACAGCAGAAATAAACACGTTTTGGCAACTTTGGTCAGCACCATGTAACTTATAGGGCAGGAACAGCACAGTTTTCAAAACGTGTTTTTCAGCCCGAAATAAACGCGTTTTCTCAGCCCTTAGAATCACAGTGTAACTGCCTGTCTCAGAAGAGCACAGTGAGTCAGCCCTTAACCCCAGTGTGCTGAAATTGTCAAAACGTGTTTTTCAGCAGAAATAAACACGTTTTGGCAACTTTGGTCACCACCATGTAAGTTATATGGCAGGAACAGCACAGTTTTCAAAACGTGTTTTTCAGCCCGAAATAAACGCGTTTTCTCAGCTCTTAGAATCGCAGTGTAACTGCCTGTCTCAGAAGAGCACAGTGAGTCAGCCCTTAACCCCAGTGTGCTGAAATTGTCAAAACGTGTTTTACAGCAGAAATAAACACGTTTTGGCAACTTTGGTCACCACCATGTAAGTTATAGGGCATAAACAGCACAGTTTTCAAAACGTGTTTTTCAGCCCGAAATAAACGCGTTTTCTCAGCCCTTAGAATCACAGTGTAACTGCCTGGCTCAGAAGAGCAAACTGAATCAGCCCTTAACCCCAGTGTGCTGAAATTGTCAAAACGTGTTTTTCAGCAGAAATAAACACGTTTTGGCAACTTTGGTCACCACCATGTAAGTTATAGGGCAGGAACAGCACAGTTTTCAAAACGTGTTTTTCAGCCCGAAATAAACGCGTTTTCTCAGCTCTTAGAATCGCAGTGTAACTGCCTGTCTCAGAAGAGCACACTGAGTCAGCCCTTAACCCCAGTGTGCTGAAATTGTCAAAACGTGTTTTTCAGCAGAAATAAACACGTTTTGGCAACTTTGGTCACCACCATGTAAGTTATAGGGCAGGAACAGCACAGTTTTCAAAACGTGTTTTTCAGCCCGAAATAAACGCGTTTTCTCAGCTCTTAGAAACGCAGTGTAACTGCCTGTCTCAGAAGAGCACACTGAGTCAGCCCTTAACCCCAGTGTGCTGAAATTGTCAAAACGTGTTTTTCAGCAGAAATAAACACGTTTTGGCAACTTTGGTCACCACCATGTAAGTTATAGGGCAGGAACAGCACAGTTTTCAAAACGTGTTTTTCAGCCCGAAATAAACGCGTTTTCTCAGCCCTTAGAATCACAGTGTAACTGCCTGTCTCAGAAGAGCAAACTGAGTCAGCCCTTAACCCCAGTGTGCTGAAATTGTCAAAACGTGTTTTACAGCAGAAATAAACACGTTTTGGCAACTTTGGTCACCACCATGTAAGTTATAGGGCAGGAACAGCACAGTTTTCAAAACGTGTTTTTCAGCCCGAAATAAACGCGTTTTCTCAGCCCTTAGAATCACAGTGTAACTGCCTGGCTCAGAAGAGCAAACTGAGTCAGCCCTTAACCCCAGTGTGCTGAAATTGTCAAAACGTGTTTTACAGCAGAAATAAACACGTTTTGGCAACTTTGGTCACCACCATGTAAGTTATAGGGCAGGAACAGCACAGTTTTCAAAACGTGTTTTTCAGCCCGAAATAAACGCGTTTTCTCAGCCCTTAGAATCACAGTGTAACTGCCTGGCTCAGAAGAGCAAACTGAGTCAGCCCTTAACCCCAGTGTGCTGAAATTGTCAAAACGTGTTTTTCAGCAGAAATAAACACGTTTTGGCAACTTTGGTCACCACCATGTAAGTTATAGGGCAGGAACAGCACAGTTTTCAAAACGTGTTTTTCAGCCCGAAATAAACGCGTTTTCTCAGCCCTTAGAATCACAGTGTAACTGCCTGGCTCAGAAGAGCAAACTGAGTCAGCCCTTAACCCCAGTGTGCTGAAATTGTCAAAACGTGTTTTTCAGCAGAAATAAACACGTTTTGGCAACTTTGGTCACCACCATGTAAGTTATAGGGCAGGAACAGCACAGTTTTCAAAACGTGTTTTTCAGCCCGAAATAAACGCGTTTTCTCAGCTCTTAGAATCGCAGTGTAACTGCCTGTCTCAGAAGAGCACACTGAGTCAGCCCTTAACCCCAGTGTGCTGAAATTGTCAAAACGTGTTTTTCAGCAGAAATAAACACGTTTTGGCAACTTTGGTCACCACCATGTAAGTTATAGGGCAGGAACAGCACAGTTTTCAAAACGTGTTTTTCAGCCCGAAATAAACGCGTTTTCTCAGCTCTTAGAATCGCAGTGTAACTGCCTGTCTCAGAAGAGCACACTGAGTCAGCCCTTAACCCCAGTGTGCTGAAATTGTCAAAACGTGCTTTTCAGCAGAAATAAACACGTTTTGGCAACTTTGGTCACCACCATGTAAGTTATAGGGCAGGAACAGCACAGTTTTCAAAACGTGTTTTTCAGCCCGAAATAAACGCGTTTTCTCAGCTCTTAGAATCGCAGTGTAACTGCCTGTCTCAGAAGAGCAAACTGAGTCAGCCCTTAACCCCAGTGTGCTGAAATTGTCAAAACGTGTTTTTCAGCAGAAATAAACACGTTTTGGCAACTTTGGTCACCACCATGTAAGTTATAGGGCAGGAACAGCACAGTTTTCAAAACGTGTTTTTCAGCCCGAAATAAACGCGTTTTCTCAGCTCTTAGAATCGCAGTGTAACTGCCTGTCTCAGAAGAGCACACTGAGTCAGCCCTTAACCCCAGTGTGCTGAAATTGTCAAAACGTGTTTTTCAGCAGAAATAAACACGTTTTGGCAACTTTGGTCACCACCATGTAAGTTATAGGGCAGGAACAGCACAGTTTTCAAAACGTGTTTTTCAGCCCGAAATAAACGCGTTTTCTCAGCTCTTAGAATCGCAGTGTAAATGCCTGTCTCAGAAGAGCACACTGAGTCAGCCCTTAACCCCAGTGTGCTGAAATTGTCAAAACGTGTTTTTCAGCAGAAATAAACACGTTTTGGCAACTTTGGTCACCACCATGTAAGTTATATGGCAGGAACAGCACAGTTTTCAAAACGTGTTTTTCAGCCCGAAATAAACGCGTTTTCTCAGCTCTTAGAATCGCAGTGTAACTGCCTGTCTCAGAAGAGCACACTGAGTCAGCCCTTAACCCCAGTGTGCTGAAATTGTCAAAACGTGTTTTACAGCAGAAATAAACACGTTTTGGCAACTTTGGTCAGCACCATGTAACTTATAGGGCAAGAACAGCACAGTTTTCAAAACGTGTTTTTCAGCCCGAAATAAACGCGTTTTCTCAGCCCTTAGAATCACAGTGTAACTGCCTGTCTCAGAAGAGCACAGTGAGTCAGCCCTTAACCCCAGTGTGCTGAAATTGTCAAAACGTGTTTTTCAGCAGAAATAAACACGTTTTGGCAACTTTGGTCACCACCATGTAAGTTATATGGCAGGAACAGCACAGTTTTCAAAACGTGTTTTTCAGCTCGAAATAAACGCGTTTTCTCAGCCCTTAGAATCACAGTGTAACTGCCTGGCTCAGAAGAGCACACTGAGTCAGCCCTTAACCCCAGTGTGCTGAAATTGTCAAAACGTGTTTTACAGCAGAAATAAACACGTTTTGGCAACTTTGGTCACCACCATGTAAGTTATAGGGCAGGAACAGCACAGTTTTCAAAACGTGTTTTTCAGCCCGAAATAAACGCGTTTTCTCAGCCCTTAGAATCACAGTGTAACTGCCTGGCTCAGAAGAGCAAACTGAGTCAGCCCTTAACCCCAGTGTGCTGAAATTGTCAAAACGTGTTTTTCAGCAGAAATAAACACGTTTTGGCAACTTTGGTCACCACCATGTAAGTTATAGGGCAGGAACAGCACAGTTTTCAAAACGTGTTTTTCAGCCCGAAATAAACGCGTTTTCTCAGCCCTTAGAATCACAGTGTAACTGCCTGGCTCAGAAGAGCAAACTGAGTCAGCCCTTAACCCCAGTGTGCTGAAATTGTCAAAACGTGTTTTTCAGCAGAAATAAACACGTTTTGGCAACTTTGGTCACCACCATGTAAGTTATAGGGCAGGAACAGCACAGTTTTCAAAACGTGTTTTTCAGCCCGAAATAAACGCGTTTTCTCAGCCCTTAGAATCACAGTGTAACTGCCTGTCTCAGAAGAGCACACTGAGTCAGCCCTTAACCCCAGTGTGCTGAAATTGTCTAAACGTGTTTTACAGCAGAAATAAACACGTTTTGGCAACTTTGGTCACCACCATGTAAGTTATAGGGCAGGAACAGCACAGTTTTCAAAACGTGTTTTTCAGCCCGAAATAAACGCGTTTTCTCAGCCCTTAGAATCACAGTGTAAATGCCTGGCTCAGAAGAGCAAACTGAGTCAGCCCTTAACCCCAGTGTGCTGAAATTGTCAAAACGTGTTTTTCAGCAGAAATAAACACGTTTTGGCAACTTTGGTCACCACCATGTAAGTTATATGGCAGGAACAGCACAGTTTTCAAAACGTGTTTTTCAGCCCGAAATAAACGCGTTTTCTCAGCTCTTAGAATCGCAGTGTAACTGCCTGTCTCAGAAGAGCACACTGAGTCAGCCCTTAACCCCAGTGTGCTGAAATTGTCAAAACGTGTTTTACAGCAGAAATAAACACGTTTTGGCAACTTTGGTCAGCACCATGTAACTTATAGGGCAGGAACAGCACAGTTTTCAAAACGTGTTTTTCAGCCAGAAATAAACGCGTTTTCTCAGCCCTTAGAATCACAGTGTAACTGCCTGGCTCAGAAGAGCACACTGAGTCAGCCCTTAACCCCAGTGTGCTGAAATTGTCAAAACGTGTTTTTCAGCAGAAATAAACACATTTTGGCAACTTTGGTCACCACCATGTAAGTTATATGGCAGGAACAGCACAGTTTTCAAAACGTGTTTTTCAGCCCGAAATAAACGCGTTTTCTCAGCCCTTAGAATCACAGTGTAACTGCCTGTCTCAGAAGAGCACAGTGAGTCAGCCCTTAACCCCAGTGTGCTGAAATTGTCAAAACGTGTTTTTCAGCAGAAATAAACACGTTTTGGCAACTTTGGTCACCACTAGGTAAGTTATATGGCAGGAACAGCACAGTTTTCAAAACGTGTTTTTCAGCACGAAATAAACGCGTTTTCTCTGCCCTTAGAATCACAGTGTAACTGCCTGTCTCAGAAGAGCACAGTGAGTCAGCCCTTAACCCCAGTGTGCTGAAATTGTCAAAACGTGTTTTTCAGCAGAAATAAACACGTTTTGGCAACTTTGGTCACCACCAGGTAAGTTATATGGCAGGAACAGCACAGTTTTCAAAACGTGTTTTTCAGCCCGAAATAAACGCGTTTTCTCAGCTCTTAGAATCGCAGTGTAACTGCCTGTCTCAGAAGAGCACACTGAGTCAGCCCTTAACCCCAGTGTGCTGAAATTGTCAAAACGTGTTTTACAGCAGAAATAAACACGTTTTGGCAACTTTGGTCAGCACCATGTAACTTATAGGGCAGGAACAGCACAGTTTTCAAAACGTGTTTTTCAGCCCGAAATAAACGCGTTTTCTCAGCCCTTAGAATCACAGTGTAACTGCCTGTCTCAGAAGAGCACAGTGAGTCAGCCCTTAACCCCAGTGTGCTGAAATTGTCAAAACGTGTTTTTCAGCAGAAATAAACACGTTTTGGCAACTTTGGTCACCACCATGTAAGTTATATGGCAGGAACAGCACAGTTTTCAAAACGTGTTTTTCAGCCCGAAATAAACGCGTTTTCTCAGCTCTTAGAATCGCAGTGTAACTGCCTGTCTCAGAAGAGCACAGTGAATCAGCCCTTAACCCCAGTGTGCTGAAATTGTCAAAACGTGTTTTACAGCAGAAATAAACACGTTTTGGCAACTTTGGTCACCACCATGTAAGTTATATGGCAGGAACAGCACAGTTTTCAAAACGTGTTTTTCAGCACGAAATAAACGCGTTTTCTCTGCCCTTAGAATCACAGTGTAACTGCCTGTCTCAGAAGAGCACAGTGAGTCAGCCCTTAACCCCAGTGTGCTGAAATTGTCAAAACGTGTTTTTCAGCAGAAATAAACACCTTTTGGCAACTTTGGTCACCACCAGGTAAGTTATATGGCAGGAACAGCACAGTTTTCAAAACGTGTTTTTCAGCCCGAAATAAACGCGTTTTCTCAGCTCTTAGAATCGCAGTGTAACTGCCTGTCTCAGAAAAGCACACTGAGTCAGCCCTTAACCCCAGTGTGCTGAAATTGTCAAAACGTGTTTTACAGCAGAAATAAACACGTTTTGGCAACTTTGGTCAGCACCATGTAACTTATAGGGCAGGAACAGCACAGTTTTCAAAACGTGTTTTTCAGCCCGAAATAAACGCGTTTTCTCAGCCCTTAGAATCACAGTGTAACTGCCTGTCTCAGAAGAGCACAGTGAGTCAGCCCTTAACCCCAGTGTGCTGAAATTGTCAAAACGTGTTTTTCAGCAGAAATAAACACGTTTTGGCAACTTTGGTCACCACCATGTAAGTTATATGGCAGGAACAGCACAGTTTTCAAAACGTGTTTTTCAGCCCGAAATAAACGCGTTTTCTCAGCTCTTAGAATCGCAGTGTAACTGCCTGTCTCAGAAGAGCACAGTGAGTCAGCCCTTAACCCCAGTGTGCTGAAATTGTCAAAACGTGTTTTACAGCAGAAATAAACACGTTTTGGCAACTTTGGTCACCACCATGTAAGTTATATGGCATGAACAGCACAGTTTTCAAAACGTGTTTTTCAGCCCGAAATAAACGCGTTTTCTCAGCTCTTAGAATCGCAGTGTAACTGCCTGTCTCAGAAGAGCACAGTGAGTCAGCCCTTAACCCCAGTGTGCTGAAATTGTCAAAACGTGTTTTACAGCAGAAATAAACACGTTTTGGCAACTTTGGTCACCACCATGTAACTTATAGGGCAGGAACAGCACAGTTTTCAAAACGTGTTTTTCAGCCCGAAATAAACGCGTTTTCTCAGCCCTTAGAATCACAGTGTAACTGCCTGTCTCAGAAGAGCACACTGAGTCAGCCCTTAACCCCAGTGTGCTGAAATTGTCAAAACGTGTTTTTCAGCAGAAATAAACACGTTTTGGCAACTTTGGTCACCACCATGTAAGTTATATGGCAGGAACAGCACAGTTTTCAAAACGTGTTTTACAGCCCGAAATAAACGCGTTTTCTCAGCCCTTAGAATCACAGTGTAACTGCCTGTCTCAGAAGAGCACAGTGAGTCAGCCCTTAACCCCAGTGTGCTGAAATTGTCAAAACGTGTTTTTCAGCAGAAATAAACACGTTTTGGCAACTTTGGTCACCACCAGGTAAGTTATATGGCAGGAACAGCACAGTTTTCAAAACGTGTTTTTCAGCACGAAATAAACGCGTTTTCTCTGCCCTTAGAATCACAGTGTAACTGCCTGTCTCAGAAGAGCACAGTGAGTCAGCCCTTAACCCCAGTGTGCTGAAATTGTCAAAACGTGTTTTTCAGCAGAAATAAACACGTTTTGGCAACTTTGGTCACCACCAGGTAAGTTATATGGCAGGAACAGCACAGTTTTCAAAACGTGTTTTTCAGCCCGTAATAAACGCGTTTTCTCAGCTCTTAGAATCGCAGTGTAACTGCCTGTCTCAGAAGAGCACACTGAGTCAGCCCTTAACCCCAGTGTGCTGAAATTGTCAAAACGTGTTTTACAGCAGAAATAAACACGTTTTGGCAACTTTGGTCAGCACCATGTAACTTATAGGGCAGGAACAGCACAGTTTTCAAAACGTGTTTTTCAGCCCGAAATAAACGCGTTTTCTCAGCCCTTAGAATCACAGTGTAACTGCCTGTCTCAGAAGAGCACAGTGAGTCAGCCCTTAACCCCAGTGTGCTGAAATTGTCAAAACGTGTTTTTCAGCAGAAATAAACACGTTTTGGCAACTTTGGTCACCACCATGTAAGTTATATGGCAGGAACAGCACAGTTTTCAAAACGTGTTTTTCAGCCCGAAATAAACGCGTTTTCTCAGCTCTTAGAATCGCAGTGTAACTGCCTGTCTCAGAAGAGCACAGTGAGTCAGCCCTTAACCCCAGTGTGCTGAAATTGTCAAAACGTGTTTTACAGCAGAAATAAACACGTTTTGGCAACTTTGGTCACCACCATGTAAGTTATATGGCATGAACAGCACAGTTTTCAAAACGTGTTTTTCAGCCCGAAATAAACGCGTTTTCTCAGCTCTTAGAATCGCAGTGTAACTGCCTGTCTCAGAAGAGCACAGTGAGTCAGCCCTTAACCCCAGTGTGCTGAAATTGTCAAAACGTGTTTTACAGCAGAAATAAACACGTTTTGGCAACTTTGGTCACCACCATGTAACTTATAGGGCAGGAACAGCACAGTTTTCAAAACCTGTTTTTCAGCCCGAAATAAACGCGTTTTCTCAGCCCTTAGAATCACAGTGTAACTGCCTGTCTCAGAAGAGCACACTGAGTCAGCCCTTAACCCCAGTGTGCTGAAATTGTCAAAACGTGTTTTACAGCAGAAATAAACACGTTTTGGCAACTTTGGTCAGCACCATGTAACTTATAGGGCAGGAACAGCACAGTTTTCAAAACGTGTTTTTCAGCCCGAAATAAACGCGTTTTCTCAGCCCTTAGAATCACAGTGTAACTGCCTGGCTCAGAAGAGCACACTGAGTCAGCCCTTAACCCCAGTGTGCTGAAATTGTCCAAACGTGTTTTACAGCAGAAATAAACACGTTTTGGCAACTTTGGTCACCACCATGTAAGTTATAGGGCAGGAACAGCACAGTTTTCAAAACGTGTTTTTCAGCCCGAAATAAACGCGTTTTCTCAGCCCTTAGAATCACAGTGTAAATGCCTGGCTCAGAAGAGCAAACTGAGTCAGCCCTTAACCCCAGTGTGCTGAAATTGTCAAAACGTGTTTTTCAGCAGAAATAAACACGTTTTGGCAACTTTGGTCACCACCATGTAAGTTATATGGCAGGAACAGCACAGTTTTCAAAACGTGTTTTTCAGCCCGAAATAAACGCGTTTTCTCAGCTCTTAGAATCGCAGTGTAACTGCCTGTCTCAGAAGAGCACACTGAGTCAGCCCTTAACCCCAGTGTGCTGAAATTGTCAAAACGTGTTTTACAGCAGAAATAAACACGTTTTGGCAACTTTGGTCAGCACCATGTAACTTATAGGGCAGGAACAGCACAGTTTTCAAAACGTGTTTTTCAGCCCGAAATAAACGCGTTTTCTCAGCCCTTAGAATCACAGTGTAACTGCCTGGCTCAGAAGAGCACACTGAGTCAGCCCTTAACCCCAGTGTGCTGAAATTGTCAAAACGTGTTTTTCAGCAGAAATAAACACGTTTTGGCAACTTTGGTCACCACCATGTAAGTTATATGGCAGGAACAGCACAGTTTTGAAAACGTGTTTTTCAGCCCGAAATAAACGCGTTTTCTCATCCCTTAGAATCACAGTGTAACTGCCTGTCTCAGAAGAGCACAGTGAGTCAGCCCTTAACCCCAGTGTGCTGAAATTGTCAAAACGTGTTTTTCAGCAGAAATAAACACGTTTTGGCAACTTTGGTCACCACCATGTAAGTTATATGGCATGAACAGCACAGTTTTCAAAACGTGTTTTTCAGCCCGAAATAAACGCGTTTTCTCAGCTCTTAGAATCGCAGTGTAACTGCCTGTCTCAGAAGAGCACAGTGAGTCAGCCCTTAACCCCAGTGTGCTGAAATTGTCAAAACGTGTTTTACAGCAGAAATAAACACGTTTTGGCAACTTTGGTCAGCACCATGTAACTTATAGGGCAGGAACAGCACAGTTTTCAAAACGTGTTTTTCAGCCCGAAATAAACGCGTTTTCTCAGCCCTTAGAATCACAGTGTAAATGCCTGGCTCAGAAGAGCACACTGAGTCAGCCCTTAACCCCAGTGTGCTGAAATTGTCAAAACGTGTTTTTCAGCAGAAATAAACACGTTTTGGCAACTTTGGTCACCACCATGTAAGTTATATGGCAGGAACAGCACAGTTTTCAAAACGTGTTTTTCAGCCCGAAATAAACGCGTTTTCTCAGCCCTTAGAATCACAGTGTAACTGCCTGTCTCAGAAGAGCACAGTGAGTCAGCCCTTAACCCCAGTGTGCTGAAATTGTCAAAACGTGTTTTTCAGCAGAAATAAACACGTTTTGGCAACTTTGGTCACCACCAGGTAAGTTATATGGCAGGAACAGCACAGTTTTCAAAACGTGTTTTTCAGCACGAAATAAACGCGTTTTCTCTGCCCTTAGAATCACAGTGTAACTGCCTGTCTCAGAAGAGCACAGTGAGTCAGCCCTTAACCCCAGTGTGCTGAAATTGTCAAAACGTGTTTTTCAGCAGAAATAAACACGTTTTGGCAACTTTGGTCACCACCAGGTAAGTTATATGGCAGGAACAGCACAGTTTTCAAAACGTGTTTTTCAGCCCGAAATAAACGCGTTTTCTCAGCTCTTAGAATCGCAGTGTAACTGCCTGTCTCAGAAGAGCACACTGAGTCAGCCCTTAACCCCAGTGTGCTGAAATTGTCAAAACGTGTTTTTCAGCAGAAATAAACACGTTTTGGCAACTTTGGTCAGCACCATGTAAGTTATAGGGCATAAACAGCACAGTTTTCAAAACGTGTTTTTCAGCCCGAAATAAACGCGTTTTCTCAGCCCTTAGAATCACAGTGTAACTGCCTGGCTCAGAAGAGCAAACTGAATCAGCCCTTAACCCCAGTGTGCTGAAATTGTCAAAACGTGTTTTTCAGCAGAAATAAACACGTTTTGGCAACTTTGGTCACCACCATGTAAGTTATAGGGCAGGAACAGCACAGTTTTCAAAACGTGTTTTTCAGCCCGAAATAAACGCGTTTTCTCAGCTCTTAGAATCGCAGTGTAACTGCCTGTCTCAGAAGAGCACACTGAGTCAGCCCTTAACCCCAGTGTGCTGAAATTGTCAAAACGTGTTTTTCAGCAGAAATAAACACGTTTTGGCAACTTTGGTCACCACCATGTAAGTTATAGGGCAGGAACAGCACAGTTTTCAAAACGTGTTTTTCAGCCCGAAATAAACGCGTTTTCTCAGCTCTTAGAAACGCAGTGTAACTGCCTGTCTCAGAAGAGCACACTGAGTCAGCCCTTAACCCCAGTGTGCTGAAATTGTCAAAACGTGTTTTTCAGCAGAAATAAACACGTTTTGGCAACTTTGGTCACCACCATGTAAGTTATAGGGCAGGAACAGCACAGTTTTCAAAACGTGTTTTTCAGCCCGAAATAAACGCGTTTTCTCAGCCCTTAGAATCACAGTGTAACTGCCTGTCTCAGAAGAGCACACTGAGTCAGCCCTTAACCCCAGTGTGCTGAAATTGTCAAAACGTGTTTTACAGCAGAAATAAACACGTTTTGGCAACTTTGGTCACCACCATGTAAGTTATAGGGCAGGAACAGCACAGTTTTCAAAACGTGTTTTTCAGCCCGAAATAAACGCGTTTTCTCAGCCCTTAGAATCACAGTGTAACTGCCTGGCTCAGAAGAGCAAACTGAGTCAGCCCTTAACCCCAGTGTGCTGAAATTGTCAAAACGTGTTTTACAGCAGAAATAAACACGTTTTGGCAACTTTGGTCACCACCATGTAAGTTATAGGGCAGGAACAGCACAGTTTTCAAAACGTGTTTTTCAGCCCGAAATAAACGCGTTTTCTCAGCCCTTAGAATCACAGTGTAACTGCCTGGCTCAGAAGAGCAAACTGAGTCAGCCCTTAACCCCAGTGTGCTGAAATTGTCAAAACGTGTTTTTCAGCAGAAATAAACACGTTTTGGCAACTTTGGTCACCACCATGTAAGTTATAGGGCAGGAACAGCACAGTTTTCAAAACGTGTTTTTCAGCCCGAAATAAACGCGTTTTCTCAGCCCTTAGAATCACAGTGTAACTGCCTGGCTCAGAAGAGCAAACTGAGTCAGCCCTTAACCCCAGTGTGCTGAAATTGTCAAAACGTGTTTTTCAGCAGAAATAAACACGTTTTGGCAACTTTGGTCACCACCATGTAAGTTATAGGGCAGGAACAGCACAGTTTTCAAAACGTGTTTTTCAGCCCGAAATAAACGCGTTTTCTCAGCCCTTAGAATCACAGTGTAACTGCCTGGCTCAGAAGAGCACACTGAGTCAGCCCTTAACCCCAGTGTGCTGAAATTGTCAAAACGTGTTTTACAGCAGAAATAAACACGTTTTGGCAACTTTGGTCACCACCATGTAAGTTATAGGGCAGGAACAGCACAGTTTTCAAAACGTGTTTTTCAGCCCGAAATAAACGCGTTTTCTCAGGCCTTAGAATCACAGTGTAAATGCCTGGCTCAGAAGAGCAAACTGAGTCAGCCCTTAACCCCAGTGTGCTGAAATTGTCAAAACGTGTTTTTCAGCAGAAATAAACACGTTTTGGCAACTTTGGTCACCACCATGTAAGTTATAGGGCAGGAACAGCACAGTTTTCAAAACGTGTTTTTCAGCCCGAAATAAACGCGTTTTCTCAGCCCTTAGAATCACAGTGTAAATGCCTGGCTCAGAAGAGCAAACTGAGTCAGCCCTTAACCCCAGTGTGCTGAAATTGTCAAAACGTGTTTTTCAGCAGAAATAAACACGTTTTGGCAACTTTGGTCACCACCATGTAAGTTATAGGGCAGGAACAGCACAGTTTTCAAAACGTGTTTTTCAGCCCGAAATAAACGCGTTTTCTCAGCTCTTAGAATCGCAGTGTAACTGCCTGTCTCAGAAGAGCAAACTGAGTCAGCCCTTAACCCCAGTGTGCTGAAATTGTCAAAACGTGTTTTTCAGCAGAAATAAACACGTTTTGGCAACTTTGGTCACCACCATGTAAGTTATAGGGCAGGAACAGCACAGTTTTCAAAACGTGTTTTTCAGCCCGAAATAAACGCGTTTTCTCAGCCCTTAGAATCACAGTGTAACTGCCTGGCTCAGAAGAGCAAACTGAATCAGCCCTTAACCCCAGTGTGCTGAAATTGTCAAAACGTGTTTTTCAGCAGAAATAAACACGTTTTGGCAACTTTGGTCACCACCATGTAAGTTATAGGGCAGGAACAGCACAGTTTTCAAAACGTGTTTTTCAGCCCGAAATAAACGCGTTTTCTCAGCTCTTAGAATCGCAGTGTAACTGCCTGTCTCAGAAGAGCACACTGAGTCAGCCCTTAACCCCAGTGTGCTGAAATTGTCAAAACGTGTTTTTCAGCAGAAATAAACACGTTTTGGCAACTTTGGTCACCACCATGTAAGTTATAGGGCAGGAACAGCACAGTTTTCAAAACGTGTTTTTCAGCCCGAAATAAACGCGTTTTCTCAGCTCTTAGAAACGCAGTGTAACTGCCTGTCTCAGAAGAGCACACTGAGTCAGCCCTTAACCCCAGTGTGCTGAAATTGTCAAAACGTGTTTTTTCAGCAGAAATAAACACGTTTTGGCAACTTTGGTCACCACCATGTAAGTTATAGGGCAGGAACAGCACAGTTTTCAAAACGTGTTTTTCAGCCCGAAATAAACGCGTTTTCTCAGCCCTTAGAATCACAGTGTAACTGCCTGTCTCAGAAGAGCACACTGAGTCAGCCCTTAACCCCAGTGTGCTGAAATTGTCAAAACGTGTTTTACAGCAGAAATAAACACGTTTTGGCAACTTTGGTCACCACCATGTAAGTTATAGGGCAGGAACAGCACAGTTTTCAAAACGTGTTTTTCAGCCCGAAATAAACGCGTTTTCTCAGCCCTTAGAATCACAGTGTAACTGCCTGGCTCAGAAGAGCAAACTGAGTCAGCCCTTAACCCCAGTGTGCTGAAATTGTCAAAACGTGTTTTACAGCAGAAATAAACACGTTTTGGCAACTTTGGTCACCACCATGTAAGTTATAGGGCAGGAACAGCACAGTTTTCAAAACGTGTTTTTCAGCCCGAAATAAACGCGTTTTCTCAGCCCTTAGAATCACAGTGTAACTGCCTGGCTCAGAAGAGCAAACTGAGTCAGCCCTTAACCCCAGTGTGCTGAAATTGTCAAAACGTGTTTTTCAGCAGAAATAAACACGTTTTGGCAACTTTGGTCACCACCATGTAAGTTATAGGGCAGGAACAGCACAGTTTTCAAAACGTGTTTTTCAGCCCGAAATAAACGCGTTTTCTCAGCCCTTAGAATCACAGTGTAACTGCCTGGCTCAGAAGAGCAAACTGAGTCAGCCCTTAACCCCAGTGTGCTGAAATTGTCAAAACGTGTTTTTCAGCAGAAATAAACACGTTTTGGCAACTTTGGTCACCACCATGTAAGTTATAGGGCAGGAACAGCACAGTTTTCAAAACGTGTTTTTCAGCCCGAAATAAACGCGTTTTCTCAGCCCTTAGAATCACAGTGTAACTGCCTGGCTCAGAAGAGCACACTGAGTCAGCCCTTAACCCCAGTGTGCTGAAATTGTCAAAACGTGTTTTACAGCAGAAATAAACACGTTTTGGCAACTTTGGTCACCACCATGTAAGTTATAGGGCAGGAACAGCACAGTTTTCAAAACGTGTTTTTCAGCCCGAAATAAACGCGTTTTCTCAGGCCTTAGAATCACAGTGTAAATGCCTGGCTCAGAAGAGCAAACTGAGTCAGCCCTTAACCCCAGTGTGCTGAAATTGTCAAAACGTGTTTTTCAGCAGAAATAAACACGTTTTGGCAACTTTGGTCACCACCATGTAAGTTATAGGGCAGGAACAGCACAGTTTTCAAAACGTGTTTTTCAGCCCGAAATAAACGCGTTTTCTCAGCCCTTAGAATCACAGTGTAAATGCCTGGCTCAGAAGAGCAAACTGAGTCAGCCCTTAACCCCAGTGTGCTGAAATTGTCAAAACGTGTTTTTCAGCAGAAATAAACACGTTTTGGCAACTTTGGTCACCACCATGTAAGTTATAGGGCAGGAACAGCACAGTTTTCAAAACGTGTTTTTCAGCCCGAAATAAACGCGTTTTCTCAGCTCTTAGAATCGCAGTGTAACTGCCTGTTTCAGAAGAGCACACTGAGTCAGCCCTTAACCCCAGTGTGCTGAAATTGTCAAAACGTGTTTTTCAGCAGAAATAAACACGTTTTGGCAACTTTGGTCACCACCATGTAAGTTATAGGGCAGGAACAGCACAGTTTTCAAAACGTGTTTTTCAGCCCGAAATAAACGCGTTTTCTCAGCTCTTAGAATCGCAGTGTAACTGCCTGTCTCAGAAGAGCACACTGAGTCAGCCCTTAACCCCAGTGTGCTGAAATTGTCAAAGCGTGCTTTTCAGCAGAAATAAACACGTTTTGGCAACTTTGGTCACCACCATGTAAGTTATAGGGCAGGAACAGCACAGTTTTCAAAACGTGTTTTTCAGCCCGAAATAAACGCGTTTTCTCAGCTCTTAGAATCGCAGTGTAACTGCCTGTCTCAGAAGAGCAAACTGAGTCAGCCCTTAACCCCAGTGTGCTGAAATTGTCAAAACGTGTTTTTCAGCAGAAATAAACACGTTTTGGCAACTTTGGTCACCACCATGTAAGTTATAGGGCAGGAACAGCACAGTTTTCAAAACGTGTTTTTCAGCCCGAAATAAACGCGTTTTCTCAGCTCTTAGAATCGCAGTGTAACTGCCTGTCTCAGAAGAGCACACTGAGTCAGCCCTTAACCCCAGTGTGCTGAAATTGTCAAAACGTGTTTTTCAGCAGAAATAAACACGTTTTGGCAACTTTGGTCACCACCATGTAAGTTATAGGGCAGGAACAGCACAGTTTTCAAAACGTGTTTTTCAGCCCGAAATAAACGCGTTTTCTCAGCTCTTAGAATCGCAGTGTAAATGCCTGTCTCAGAAGAGCACACTGAGTCAGCCCTTAACCCCAGTGTGCTGAAATTGTCAAAACGTGTTTTTCAGCAGAAATAAACACGTTTTGGCAACTTTGGTCACCACCATGTAAGTTATATGGCAGGAACAGCACAGTTTTCAAAACGTGTTTTTCAGCCCGAAATAAACGCGTTTTCTCAGCTCTTAGAATCGCAGTGTAACTGCCTGTCTCAGAAGAGCACACTGAGTCAGCCCTTAACCCCAGTGTGCTGAAATTGTCAAAACGTGTTTTACAGCAGAAATAAACACGTTTTGGCAACTTTGGTCAGCACCATGTAACTTATAGGGCAGGAACAGCACAGTTTTCAAAACGTGTTTTTCAGCCCGAAATAAACGCGTTTTCTCAGCTCTTAGAATCGCAGTGTAACTGCCTGTCTCAGAAGAGCACACTGAGTCAGCCCTTAACCCCAGTGTGCTGAAATTGTCAAAACGTGTTTTTCAGCAGAAATAAACACGTTTTGGCAACTTTGGTCACCACCATGTAAGTTATAGGGCAGGAACAGCACAGTTTTCAAAACGTGTTTTTCAGCCCGAAATAAACGCGTTTTCTCAGCTCTTAGAAACGCAGTGTAACTGCCTGTCTCAGAAGAGCACACTGAGTCAGCCCTTAACCCCAGTGTGCTGAAATTGTCAAAACGTGTTTTTCAGCAGAAATAAACACGTTTTGGCAACTTTGGTCACCACCATGTAAGTTATAGGGCAGGAACAGCACAGTTTTCAAAACGTGTTTTTCAGCCCGAAATAAACGCGTTTTCTCAGCCCTTAGAATCACAGTGTAACTGCCTGTCTCAGAAGAGCACACTGAGTCAGCCCTTAACCCCAGTGTGCTGAAATTGTCAAAACGTGTTTTACAGCAGAAATAAACACGTTTTGGCAACTTTGGTCACCACCATGTAAGTTATAGGGCAGGAACAGCACAGTTTTCAAAACGTGTTTTTCAGCCCGAAATAAACGCGTTTTCTCAGCCCTTAGAATCACAGTGTAACTGCCTGGCTCAGAAGAGCAAACTGAGTCAGCCCTTAACCCCAGTGTGCTGAAATTGTCAAAACGTGTTTTACAGCAGAAATAAACACGTTTTGGCAACTTTGGTCACCACCATGTAAGTTATAGGGCAGGAACAGCACAGTTTTCAAAACGTGTTTTTCAGCCCGAAATAAACGCGTTTTCTCAGCCCTTAGAATCACAGTGTAACTGCCTGGCTCAGAAGAGCAAACTGAGTCAGCCCTTAACCCCAGTGTGCTGAAATTGTCAAAACGTGTTTTTCAGCAGAAATAAACACGTTTTGGCAACTTTGGTCACCACCATGTAAGTTATAGGGCAGGAACAGCACAGTTTTCAAAACGTGTTTTTCAGCCCGAAATAAACGCGTTTTCTCAGCCCTTAGAATCACAGTGTAACTGCCTGGCTCAGAAGAGCAAACTGAGTCAGCCCTTAACCCCAGTGTGCTGAAATTGTCAAAACGTGTTTTTCAGCAGAAATAAACACGTTTTGGCAACTTTGGTCACCACCATGTAAGTTATAGGGCAGGAACAGCACAGTTTTCAAAACGTGTTTTTCAGCCCGAAATAAACGCGTTTTCTCAGCCCTTAGAATCACAGTGTAACTGCCTGGCTCAGAAGAGCACACTGAGTCAGCCCTTAACCCCAGTGTGCTGAAATTGTCAAAACGTGTTTTACAGCAGAAATAAACACGTTTTGGCAACTTTGGTCACCACCATGTAAGTTATAGGGCAGGAACAGCACAGTTTTCAAAACGTGTTTTTCAGCCCGAAATAAACGCGTTTTCTCAGGCCTTAGAATCACAGTGTAAATGCCTGGCTCAGAAGAGCAAACTGAGTCAGCCCTTAACCCCAGTGTGCTGAAATTGTCAAAACGTGTTTTTCAGCAGAAATAAACACGTTTTGGCAACTTTGGTCACCACCATGTAAGTTATAGGGCAGGAACAGCACAGTTTTCAAAACGTGTTTTTCAGCCCGAAATAAACGCGTTTTCTCAGCCCTTAGAATCACAGTGTAAATGCCTGGCTCAGAAGAGCAAACTGAGTCAGCCCTTAACCCCAGTATGCTGAAATTGTCAAAACGTGTTTTTCAGCAGAAATAAACACGTTTTGGCAACTTTGGTCACCACCATGTAAGTTATAGGGCAGGAACAGCACAGTTTTCAAAACGTGTTTTTCAGCCCGAAATAAACGCGTTTTCTCAGCTCTTAGAATCGCAGTGTAACTGCCTGTTTCAGAAGAGCACACTGAGTCAGCCCTTAACCCCAGTGTGCTGAAATTGTCAAAACGTGTTTTTCAGCAGAAATAAACACGTTTTGGCAACTTTGGTCACCACCATGTAAGTTATAGGGCAGGAACAGCACAGTTTTCAAAACGTGTTTTTCAGCCCGAAATAAACGCGTTTTCTCAGCTCTTAGAATCGCAGTGTAACTGCCTGTCTCAGAAGAGCACACTGAGTCAGCCCTTAACCCCAGTGTGCTGAAATTGTCAAAACGTGCTTTTCAGCAGAAATAAACACGTTTTGGCAACTTTGGTCACCACCATGTAAGTTATAGGGCAGGAACAGCACAGTTTTCAAAACGTGTTTTTCAGCCCGAAATAAACGCGTTTTCTCAGCTCTTAGAATCGCAGTGTAACTGCCTGTCTCAGAAGAGCAAACTGAGTCAGCCCTTAACCCCAGTGTGCTGAAATTGTCAAAACGTGTTTTTCAGCAGAAATAAACACGTTTTGGCAACTTTGGTCACCACCATGTAAGTTATAGGGCAGGAACAGCACAGTTTTCAAAACGTGTTTTTCAGCCCGAAATAAACGCGTTTTCTCAGCTCTTAGAATCGCAGTGTAACTGCCTGTCTCAGAAGAGCACACTGAGTCAGCCCTTAACCCCAGTGTGCTGAAATTGTCAAAACGTGTTTTTCAGCAGAAATAAACACGTTTTGGCAACTTTGGTCACCACCATGTAAGTTATAGGGCAGGAACAGCACAGTTTTCAAAACGTGTTTTTCAGCCCGAAATAAACGCGTTTTCTCAGCTCTTAGAATCGCAGTGTAAATGCCTGTCTCAGAAGAGCACACTGAGTCAGCCCTTAACCCCAGTGTGCTGAAATTGTCAAAACGTGTTTTTCAGCAGAAATAAACACGTTTTGGCAACTTTGGTCACCACCATGTAAGTTATATGGCAGGAACAGCACAGTTTTCAAAACGTGTTTTTCAGCCCGAAATAAACGCGTTTTCTCAGCTCTTAGAATCGCAGTGTAACTGCCTGTCTCAGAAGAGCACACTGAGTCAGCCCTTAACCCCAGTGTGCTGAAATTGTCAAAACGTGTTTTACAGCAGAAATAAACACGTTTTGGAACTTTGGTCAGCACCATGTAACTTATAGGGCAGGAACAGCACAGTTTTCAAAACGTGTTTTTCAGCCCGAAATAAACGCGTTTTCTCAGCCCTTAGAATCACAGTGTAACTGCCTGTCTCAGAAGAGCACAGTGAGTCAGCCCTTAACCCCAGTGTGCTGAAATTGTCAAAACGTGTTTTTCAGCAGAAATAAACACGTTTTGGCAACTTTGGTCACCACCAGGTAAGTTATATGGCAGGAACAGCACAGTTTTCAAAACGTGTTTTTCAGCCTGAAATAAACGCGTTTTCTCTGCCCTTAGAATCACAGTGTAACTGCCTGTCTCAGAAGAGCACAGTGAGTCAGCCCTTAACCCCAGTGTGCTGAAATTGTCAAAACGTGTTTTTCAGCAGAAATAAACACGTTTTGGCAACTTTGGTCACCACCATGTAAGTTATATGGCAGGAACAGCACAGTTTTCAAAACGTGTTTTTCAGCTCGAAATAAACGCGTTTTCTCAGCCCTTAGAATCACAGTGTAACTGCCTGGCTCAGAAGAGCACACTGAGTCAGCCCTTAACCCCAGTGTGCTGAAATTGTCAAAACGTGTTTTACAGCAGAAATAAACACGTTTTGGCAACTTTGGTCACCACCATGTAAGTTATAGGGCAGGAACAGCACAGTTTTCAAAACGTGTTTTTCAGCCCGAAATAAACGCGTTTTCTCAGCCCTTAGAATCACAGTGTAACTGCCTGGCTCAGAAGAGCAAACTGAGTCAGCCCTTAACCCCAGTGTGCTGAAATTGTCAAAACGTGTTTTTCAGCAGAAATAAACACGTTTTGGCAACTTTGGTCACCACCATGTAAGTTATAGGGCAGGAACAGCACAGTTTTCAAAACGTGTTTTTCAGCCCGAAATAAACACGTTTTCTCAGCCCTTAGAATCACAGTGTAACTGCCTGGCTCAGAAGAGCAAACTGAGTCAGCCCTTAACCCCAGTGTGCTGAAATTGTCAAAACGTGTTTTTCAGCAGAAATAAACACGTTTTGGCAACTTTGGTCACCACCATGTAAGTTATAGGGCAGGAACAGCACAGTTTTCAAAACGTGTTTTTCAGCCCGAAATAAACGCGTTTTCTCAGCCCTTAGAATCACAGTGTAACTGCCTGTCTCAGAAGAGCACACTGAGTCAGCCCTTAACCCCAGTGTGCTGAAATTGTCTAAACGTGTTTTACAGCAGAAATAAACACGTTTTGGCAACTTTGGTCACCACCATGTAAGTTATAGGGCAGGAACAGCACAGTTTTCAAAACGTGTTTTTCAGCCCGAAATAAACGCGTTTTCTCAGCCCTTAGAATCACAGTGTAACTGCCTGTCTCAGAAGAGCACACTGAGTCAGCCCTTAACCCCAGTGTGCTGAAATTGTCTAAACGTGTTTTACAGCAGAAATAAACACGTTTTGGCAACTTTGGTCACCACCATGTAAGTTATAGGGCAGGAACAGCACAGTTTTCAAAACGTGTTTTTCAGCCCGAAATAAACGCGTTTTCTCAGCCCTTAGAATCACAGTGTAAATGCCTGGCTCAGAAGAGCAAACTGAGTCAGCCCTTAACCCCAGTGTGCTGAAATTGTCAAAACGTGTTTTTCAGCAGAAATAAACACGTTTTGGCAACTTTGGTCACCACCATGTAAGTTATATGGCAGGAACAGCACAGTTTTCAAAACGTGTTTTTCAGCCCGAAATAAACGCGTTTTCTCAGCTCTTAGAATCGCAGTGTAACTGCCTGTCTCAGAAGAGCACACTGAGTCAGCCCTTAACCCCAGTGTGCTGAAATTGTCAAAACGTGTTTTACAGCAGAAATAAACACGTTTTGGCAACTTTGGTCAGCACCATGTAACTTATAGGGCAGGAACAGCACAGTTTTCAAAACGTGTTTTTCAGCCAGAAATAAACGCGTTTTCTCAGCCCTTAGAATCACAGTGTAACTGCCTGGCTCAGAAGAGCACACTGAGTCAGCCCTTAACCCCAGTGTGCTGAAATTGTCAAAACGTGTTTTTCAGCAGAAATAAACACGTTTTGGCAACTTTGGTCACCACCATGTAAGTTATATGGCAGGAACAGCACAGTTTTCAAAACGTGTTTTTCAGCCCGAAATAAACGCGTTTTCTCAGCCCTTAGAATCACAGTGTAACTGCCTGTCTCAGAAGAGCACAGTGAGTCAGCCCTTAACCCCAGTGTGCTGAAATTGTCAAAACGTGTTTTTCAGCAGAAATAAACACGTTTTGGCAACTTTGGTCACCACCAGGTAAGTTATATGGCAGGAACAGCACAGTTTTCAAAACGTGTTTTTCAGCACGAAATAAACGCGTTTTCTCTGCCCTTAGAATCACAGTGTAACTGCCTGTCTCAGAAGAGCACAGTGAGTCAGCCCTTAACCCCAGTGTGCTGAAATTGTCAAAACGTGTTTTTCAGCAGAAATAAACACGTTTTGGCAACTTTGGTCACCACCAGGTAAGTTATATGGCAGGAACAGCACAGTTTTCAAAACGTGTTTTTCAGCCCGAAATAAACGCGTTTTCTCAGCTCTTAGAATCGCAGTGTAACTGCCTGTCTCAGAAGAGCACACTGAGTCAGCCCTTAACCCCAGTGTGCTGAAATTGTCAAAACGTGTTTTACAGCAGAAATAAACACGTTTTGGCAACTTTGGTCAGCACCATGTAACTTATAGGGCAGGAACAGCACAGTTTTCAAAACGTGTTTTTCAGCCCGAAATAAACGCGTTTTCTCAGCCCTTAGAATCACAGTGTAACTGCCTGTCTCAGAAGAGCACAGTGAGTCAGCCCTTAACCCCAGTGTGCTGAAATTGTCAAAACGTGTTTTTCAGCAGAAATAAACACGTTTTGGCAACTTTGGTCACCACCATGTAAGTTATATGGCAGGAACAGCACAGTTTTCAAAACGTGTTTTTCAGCCCGAAATAAACGCGTTTTCTCAGCTCTTAGAATCGCAGTGTAACTGCCTGTCTCAGAAGAGCACAGTGAATCAGCCCTTAACCCCAGTGTGCTGAAATTGTCAAAACGTGTTTTACAGCAGAAATAAACACGTTTTGGCAACTTTGGTCACCACCATGTAAGTTATATGGCAGGAACAGCACAGTTTTCAAAACGTGTTTTTCAGCACGAAATAAACGCGTTTTCTCTGCCCTTAGAATCACAGTGTAACTGCCTGTCTCAGAAGAGCACAGTGAGTCAGCCCTTAACCCCAGTGTGCTGAAATTGTCAAAACGTGTTTTTCAGCAGAAATAAACACCTTTTGGCAACTTTGGTCACCACCAGGTAAGTTATATGGCAGGAACAGCACAGTTTTCAAAACGTGTTTTTCAGCCCGAAATAAACGCGTTTTCTCAGCTCTTAGAATCGCAGTGTAACTGCCTGTCTCAGAAAAGCACACTGAGTCAGCCCTTAACCCCAGTGTGCTGAAATTGTCAAAACGTGTTTTACAGCAGAAATAAACACGTTTTGGCAACTTTGGTCAGCACCATGTAACTTATAGGGCAGGAACAGCACAGTTTTCAAAACGTGTTTTTCAGCCCGAAATAAACGCGTTTTCTCAGCCCTTAGAATCACAGTGTAACTGCCTGTCTCAGAAGAGCACAGTGAGTCAGCCCTTAACCCCAGTGTGCTGAAATTGTCAAAACGTGTTTTTCAGCAGAAATAAACACGTTTTGGCAACTTTGGTCACCACCATGTAAGTTATATGGCAGGAACAGCACAGTTTTCAAAACGTGTTTTTCAGCCCGAAATAAACGCGTTTTCTCAGCTCTTAGAATCGCAGTGTAACTGCCTGTCTCAGAAGAGCACAGTGAGTCAGCCCTTAACCCCAGTGTGCTGAAATTGTCAAAACGTGTTTTTCAGCAGAAATAAACACGTTTTGGCAACTTTGGTCACCACCATGTAAGTTATATGGCAGGAACAGCACAGTTTTCAAAACGTGTTTTTCAGCCCGAAATAAACGCGTTTTCTCAGCCCTTAGAATCACAGTGTTACTGCCTGTCTCAGAAGAGCACAGTGAGTCAGCCCTTAACCCCAGTGTGCTGAAATTGTCAAAACGTGTTTTTCAGCAGAAATAAACACGTTTTGGCAACTTTGGTCACCACCAGGTAAGTTATATGGCAGGAACAGCACAGTTTTCAAAACGTGTTTTTCAAACCGAAATAAACGCGTTTTCTCAGCTCTTAGAATCGCAGTGTAACTGCCTGTCTCAGAAGAGCACACTGAGTCAGCCCTTAACCCCAGTGTGCTGAAATTGTCAAAACGTGTTTTACAGCAGAAATAAACACGTTTTGGCAACTTTGGTCAGCACCATGTAACTTATAGGGCAGGAACAGCACAGTTTTCAAAACGTGTTTTTCAGCCCGAAATAAACGCGTTTTCTCAGCCCTTAGAATCACAGTGTAACTGCCTGTCTCAGAAGAGCACAGTGAGTCAGCCCTTAACCCCAGTGTGCTGAAATTGTCAAAACGTGTTTTTCAGCAGAAATAAACACGTTTTGGCAACTTTGGTCACCACCATGTAAGTTATATGGCAGGAACAGCACAGTTTTCAAAACGTGTTTTTCAGCCCGAAATAAACGCGTTTTCTCAACTCTTAGAATCGCAGTGTAACTGCCTGTCTCAGAAGAGCACAGTGAGTCAGCCCTTAACCCCAGTGTGCTGAAATTGTCAAAACGTGTTTTACAGCAGAAATAAACACGTTTTGGCAACTTTGGTCACCACCATGTAAGTTATATGGCATGAACAGCACAGTTTTCAAAACGTGTTTTTCAGCCCGAAATAAACGCGTTTTCTCAGCTCTTAGAATCGCAGTGTAACTGCCTGTCTCAGAAGAGCACAGTGAGTCAGCCCTTAACCCCAGTGTGCTGAAATTGTCAAAACGTGTTTTACAGCAGAAATAAACACGTTTTGGCAACTTTGGTCACCACCATGTAACTTATAGGGCAGGAACAGCACAGTTTTCAAAACGTGTTTTTCAGCCCGAAATAAACGCGTTTTCTCAGCCCTTAGAATCACAGTGTAACTGCCTGTCTCAGAAGAGCACACTGAGTCAGCCCTTAACCCCAGTGTGCTGAAATTGTCAAAACGTGTTTTACAGCAGAAATAAACACGTTTTGGCAACTTTGGTCAGCACCATGTAACTTATAGGGCAGGAACAGCACAGTTTTCAAAACGTGTTTTTCAGCCCGAAATAAACGCGTTTTCTCAGCCCTTAGAATCACAGTGTAACTGCCTGGCTCAGAAGAGCACACTGAGTCAGCCCTTAACCCCAGTGTGCTGAAATTGTCAAAACGTGTTTTTCAGCAGAAATAAACACGTTTTGGCAACTTTGGTCACCACCATGTAAGTTATAGGGCAGGAACAGCACAGTTTTCAAAACGTGTTTTTCAGCCCGAAATAAACGCGTTTTCTCAGCTCTTAGAATCGCAGTGTAACTGCCTGTCTCAGAAGAGCACACTGAGTCAGCCCTTAACCCCAGTGTGCTGAAATTGTCAAAACGTGTTTTTCAGCAGAAATAAACACGTTTTGGCAACTTTGGTCACCACCATGTAAGTTATAGGGCAGGAACAGCACAGTTTTCAAATCGTGTTTTTCAGCCCGAAATAAACGCGTTTTCTCAGCTCTTAGAATCGCAGTGTAACTGCCTGTCTCAGAAGAGCACACTGAGTCAGCCCTTAACCCCAGTGTGCTGAAATTGTCAAAACGTGTTTTACAGCAGAAATAAACACGTTTTGGCAACTTTGGTCACCACCATGTAAGTTATAGGGCATAAACAGCACAGTTTTCAAAACGTGTTTTTCAGCCCGAAATAAACGCGTTTTCTCAGCCCTTAGAATCACAGTGTAACTGCCTGGCTCAGAAGAGCAAACTGAGTCAGCCCTTAACCCCAGTGTGCTGAAATTGTCAAAACGTGTTTTACAGCAGAAATAAACACGTTTTGGCAACTTTGGTCACCACCATGTAAGTTATATGGCATGAACAGCACAGTTTTCAAAACGTGTTTTTCAGCCCGAAATAAACGCGTTTTCTCAGCTCTTAGAATCGCAGTGTAACTGCCTGTCTCAGAAGAGCACAGTGAGTCAGCCCTTAACCCCAGTGTGCTGAAATTGTCAAAACGTGTTTTACAGCAGAAATAAACACGTTTTGGCAACTTTGGTCAGCACCATGTAACTTATAGGGCAGGAACAGCACAGTTTTCAAAACGTGTTTTTCAGCCCGAAATAAACGCGTTTTCTCAGCCCTTAGAATCACAGTGTAACTGCCTGGCTCAGAAGAGCACACTGAGTCAGCCCTTAACCCCAGTGTGCTGAAATTGTCAAAACGTGTTTTTCAGCAGAAATAAACACGTTTTGGCAACTTTGGTCACCACCATGTAAGTTATAGGGCAGGAACAGCACAGTTTTCAAAACGTGTTTTTCAGCCCGAAATAAACGCGTTTTCTCAGCCCTTAGAATCACAGTGTAACTGCCTGGCTCAGAAGAGCAAACTGAGTCAGCCCTTAACCCCAGTGTGCTGAAATTGTCAAAACGTGTTTTTCAGCAGAAATAAACACGTTTTGGCAACTTTGGTCACCACCATGTAAGTTATAGGGCAGGAACAGCACAGTTTTCAAAACGTGTTTTTCAGCCCGAAATAAACGCGTTTTCTCAGCCCTTAGAATCACAGTGTAACTGCCTGGCTCAGAAGAGCACACTGAGTCAGCCCTTAACCCCAGTGTGCTGAAATTGTCTAAACGTGTTTTACAGCAGAAATAAACACGTTTTGGCAACTTTGGTCACCACCATGTAAGTTATAGGGCAGGAACAGCACAGTTTTCAAAACGTGTTTTTCAGCCCGAAATAAACGCGTTTTCTCAGCCCTTAGAATCACAGTGTAAATGCCTGGCTCAGAAGAGCAAACTGAGTCAGCCCTTAACCCCAGTGTGCTGAAATTGTCAAAACGTGTTTTTCAGCAGAAATAAACACGTTTTGGCAACTTTGGTCACCACCATGTAAGTTATATGGCAGGAACAGCACAGTTTTCAAAACGTGTTTTTCAGCCCGAAATAAACGCGTTTTCTCAGCTCTTAGAATCGCAGTGTAACTGCCTGTCTCAGAAGAGCACACTGAGTCAGCCCTTAACCCCAGTGTGCTGAAATTGTCAAAACGTGTTTTACAGCAGAAATAAACACGTTTTGGCAACTTTGGTCAGCACCATGTAACTTATAGGGCAGGAACAGCACAGTTTTCAAAACGTGTTTTTCAGCCCGAAATAAACGCGTTTTCTCAGCCCTTAGAATCACAGTGTAACTGCCTGGCTCAGAAGAGCACACTGAGTCAGCCCTTAACCCCAGTGTGCTGAAATTGTCAAAACGTGTTTTTCAGCAGAAATAAACACGTTTTGGCAACTTTGGTCACCACCATGTAAGTTATATGGCAGGAACAGCACAGTTTTCAAAACGTGTTTTTCAGCCCGAAATAAACGCGTTTTCTCAGCCCTTAGAATCACAGTGTAACTGCCTGTCTCAGAAGAGCACAGTGAGTCAGCCCTTAACCCCAGTGTGCTGAAATTGTCAAAACGTGTTTTTCAGCAGAAATAAACACGTTTTGGCAACTTTGGTCACCACCAGGTAAGTTATATGGCAGGAACAGCACAGTTTTCAAAACGTGTTTTTCAGCACGAAATAAACGCGTTTTCTCTGCCCTTAGAATCACAGTGTAACTGCCTGTCTCAGAAGAGCACAGTGAGTCAGCCCTTAACCCCAGTGTGCTGAAATTGTCAAAACGTGTTTTTCAGCAGAAATAAACACGTTTTGGCAACTTTGGTCACCACCAGGTAAGTTATATGGCAGGAACAGCACAGTTTTCAAAACGTGTTTTTCAGCCCGAAATAAACGCGTTTTCTCAGCTCTTAGAATCGCAGTGTAACTGCCTGTCTCAGAAGAGCACACTGAGTCAGCCCTTAACCCCAGTGTGCTGAAATTGTCAAAACGTGTTTTACAGCAGAAATAAACACGTTTTGGCAACTTTGGTCAGCACCATGTAACTTATAGGGCAGGAACAGCACAGTTTTCAAAACGTGTTTTTCAGCCCGAAATAAACGCGTTTTCTCAGCCCTTAGAATCACAGTGTAACTGCCTGTCTCAGAAGAGCACAGTGAGTCAGCCCTTAACCCCAGTGTGCTGAAATTGTCAAAACGTGTTTTACAGCAGAAATAAACACGTTTTGGCAACTTTGGTCACCACCATGTAAGTTATAGGGCATAAACAGCACAGTTTTCAAAACGTGTTTTTCAGCCCGAAATAAACGCGTTTTCTCAGCCCTTAGAATCACAGTGTAACTGCCTGGCTCAGAAGAGCAAACTGAATCAGCCCTTAACCCCAGTGTGCTGAAATTGTCAAAACGTGTTTTTCAGCAGAAATAAACACGTTTTGGCAACTTTGGTCACCACCATGTAAGTTATAGGGCAGGAACAGCACAGTTTTCAAAACGTGTTTTTCAGCCCGAAATAAACGCGTTTTCTCAGCTCTTAGAATCGCAGTGTAACTGCCTGTCTCAGAAGAGCACACTGAGTCAGCCCTTAACCCCAGTGTGCTGAAATTGTCAAAACGTGTTTTTCAGCAGAAATAAACACGTTTTGGCAACTTTGGTCACCACCATGTAAGTTATAGGGCAGGAACAGCACAGTTTTCAAAACGTGTTTTTCAGCCCGAAATAAACGCGTTTTCTCAGCTCTTAGAAACGCAGTGTAACTGCCTGTCTCAGAAGAGCACACTGAGTCAGCCCTTAACCCCAGTGTGCTGAAATTGTCAAAACGTGTTTTTCAGCAGAAATAAACACGTTTTGGCAACTTTGGTCACCACCATGTAAGTTATAGGGCAGGAACAGCACAGTTTTCAAAACGTGTTTTTCAGCCCGAAATAAACGCGTTTTCTCAGCCCTTAGAATCACAGTGTAACTGCCTGTCTCAGAAGAGCAAACTGAGTCAGCCCTTAACCCCAGTGTGCTGAAATTGTCAAAACGTGTTTTACAGCAGAAATAAACACGTTTTGGCAACTTTGGTCACCACCATGTAAGTTATAGGGCAGGAACAGCACAGTTTTCAAAACGTGTTTTTCAGCCCGAAATAAACGCGTTTTCTCAGCCCTTAGAATCACAGTGTAACTGCCTGGCTCAGAAGAGCAAACTGAGTCAGCCCTTAACCCCAGTGTGCTGAAATTGTCAAAACGTGTTTTACAGCAGAAATAAACACGTTTTGGCAACTTTGGTCACCACCATGTAAGTTATAGGGCAGGAACAGCACAGTTTTCAAAACGTGTTTTTCAGCCCGAAATAAACGCGTTTTCTCAGCCCTTAGAATCACAGTGTAACTGCCTGGCTCAGAAGAGCAAACTGAGTCAGCCCTTAACCCCAGTGTGCTGAAATTGTCAAAACGTGTTTTTCAGCAGAAATAAACACGTTTTGGCAACTTTGGTCACCACCATGTAAGTTATAGGGCAGGAACAGCACAGTTTTCAAAACGTGTTTTTCAGCCCGAAATAAACGCGTTTTCTCAGCCCTTAGAATCACAGTGTAACTGCCTGGCTCAGAAGAGCAAACTGAGTCAGCCCTTAACCCCAGTGTGCTGAAATTGTCAAAACGTGTTTTTCAGCAGAAATAAACACGTTTTGGCAACTTTGGTCACCACCATGTAAGTTATAGGGCAGGAACAGCACAGTTTTCAAAACGTGTTTTTCAGCCCGAAATAAACGCGTTTTCTCAGCCCTTAGAATCACAGTGTAACTGCCTGGCTCAGAAGAGCAAACTGAGTCAGCCCTTAACCCCAGTGTGCTGAAATTGTCAAAACGTGTTTTACAGCAGAAATAAACACGTTTTGGCAACTTTGGTCACCACCATGTAAGTTATAGGGCAGGAACAGCACAGTTTTCAAAACGTGTTTTTCAGCCCGAAATAAACGCGTTTTCTCAGCCCTTAGAATCACAGTGTAACTGCCTGGCTCAGAAGAGCAAACTGAGTCAGCCCTTAACCCCAGTGTGCTGAAATTGTCAAAACGTGTTTTTCAGCAGAAATAAACACGTTTTGGCAACTTTGGTCACCACCATGTAAGTTATAGGGCAGGAACAGCACAGTTTTCAAAACGTGTTTTTCAGCCCGAAATAAACGCGTTTTCTCAGCCCTTAGAATCACAGTGTAACTGCCTGGCTCAGAAGAGCAAACTGAGTCAGCCCTTAACCCCAGTGTGCTGAAATTGTCAAAACGTGTTTTTCAGCAGAAATAAACACGTTTTGGCAACTTTGGTCACCACCATGTAAGTTATAGGGCAGGAACAGCACAGTTTTCAAAACGTGTTTTTCAGCCCGAAATAAACGCGTTTTCTCAGCCCTTAGAATCACAGTGTAACTGCCTGGCTCAGAAGAGCACACTGAGTCAGCCCTTAACCCCAGTGTGCTGAAATTGTCAAAACGTGTTTTACAGCAGAAATAAACACGTTTTGGCAACTTTGGTCACCACCATGTAAGTTATAGGGCAGGAACAGCACAGTTTTCAAAACGTGTTTTTCAGCCCGAAATAAACGCGTTTTCTCAGGCCTTAGAATCACAGTGTAAGTGCCTGGCTCAGAAGAGCAAACTGAGTCAGCCCTTAACCCCAGTGTGCTGAAATTGTCAAAACGTGTTTTTCAGCAGAAATAAACACGTTTTGGCAACTTTGGTCACCACCATGTAAGTTATAGGGCAGGAACAGCACAGTTTTCAAAACGTGTTTTTCAGCCCGAAATAAACGCGTTTTCTCAGCTCTTAGAATCGCAGTGTAACTGCCTGTCTCAGAAGAGCACACTGAGTCAGCCCTTAACCCCAGTGTGCTGAAATTGTCAAAACGTGTTTTTCAGCAGAAATAAACACGTTTTGGCAACTTTGGTCACCACCATGTAAGTTATAGGGCAGGAACAGCACAGTTTTCAAAACGTGTTTTTCAGCCCGAAATAAACGCGTTTTCTCAGCTCTTAGAATCGCAGTGTAACTGCCTGTCTCAGAAGAGCACACTGAGTCAGCCCTTAACCCCAGTGTGCTGAAATTGTCAAAACGTGTTTTTCAGCAGAAATAAACACGTTTTGGCAACTTTGGTCACCACCATGTAAGTTATAGGGCAGGAACAGCACAGTTTTCAAAACGTGTTTTTCAGCCCGAAATAAACGCGTTTTCTCAGCTCTTAGAATCGCAGTGTAACTGCCTGTCTCAGAAGAGCACACTGAGTCAGCCCTTAACCCCAGTGTGCTGAAATTGTCAAAACGTGTTTTTCAGCAGAAATAAACACGTTTTGGCAACTTTGGTCACCACCATGTAAGTTATAGGGCATAAACAGCACAGTTTTCAAAACGTGTTTTTCAGCCCGAAATAAACGCGTTTTCTCAGCCCTTAGAATCACAGTGTAACTGCCTGGCTCAGAAGAGCAAACTGAGTCAGCCCTTAACCCCAGTGTGCTGAAATTGTCAAAACGTGTTTTTCAGCAGAAATAAACACGTTTTGGCAACTTTGGTCACCACCATGTAAGTTATAGGGCAGGAACAGCACAGTTTTCAAAACGTGTTTTTCAGCCCGAAATAAACGCGTTTTCTCAGCTCTTAGAATCGCAGTGTAACTGCCTGTCTCAGAAGAGCACACTGAGTCAGCCCTTAACCCCAGTGTGCTGAAATTGTCAAAACGTGTTTTTCAGCAGAAATAAACACGTTTTGGCAACTTTGGTCACCACCATGTAAGTTATAGGGCAGGAACAGCACAGTTTTCAAAACGTGTTTTTCAGCCCGAAATAAACGCGTTTTCTCAGCTCTTAGAATCGCAGTGTAAATGCCTGTCTCAGAAGAGCACACTGAGTCAGCCCTTAACCCCAGTGTGCTGAAATTGTCAAAACGTGTTTTTCAGCAGAAATAAACACGTTTTGGCAACTTTGGTCACCACCATGTAAGTTATATGGCAGGAACAGCACAGTTTTCAAAACGTGTTTTTCAGCCCGAAATAAACGCGTTTTCTCAGCTCTTAGAATCGCAGTGTAACTGCCTGTCTCAGAAGAGCACACTGAGTCAGCCCTTAACCCCAGTGTGCTGAAATTGTCAAAACGTGTTTTACAGCAGAAATAAACACGTTTTGGCAACTTTGGTCAGCACCATGTAACTTATATGGCAGGAACAGCACAGTTTTCAAAACGTGTTTTTCAGCTCGAAATAAACGCGTTTTCTCAGCCCTTAGAATCACAGTGTAACTGCCTGGCTCAGAAGAGCACACTGAGTCAGCCCTTAACCCCAGTGTGCTGAAATTGTCAAAACGTGTTTTACAGCAGAAATAAACACGTTTTGGCAACTTTGGTCACCACCATGTAAGTTATAGGGCAGGAACAGCACAGTTTTCAAAACGTGTTTTTCAGCCCGAAATAAACGCGTTTTCTCAGCCCTTAGAATCACAGTGTAACTGCCTGGCTCAGAAGAGCAAACTGAGTCAGCCCTTAACCCCAGTGTGCTGAAATTGTCAAAACGTGTTTTTCAGCAGAAATAAACACGTTTTGGCAACTTTGGTCACCACCATGTAAGTTATAGGGCAGGAACAGCACAGTTTTCAAAACGTGTTTTTCAGCCCGAAATAAACGCGTTTTCTCAGCCCTTAGAATCACAGTGTAACTGCCTGGCTCAGAAGAGCAAACTGAGTCAGCCCTTAACCCCAGTGTGCTGAAATTGTCAAAACGTGTTTTTCAGCAGAAATAAACACGTTTTGGCAACTTTGGTCACCACCATGTAAGTTATAGGGCAGGAACAGCACAGTTTTCAAAACGTGTTTTTCAGCCCGAAATAAACGCGTTTTCTCAGCCCTTAGAATCACAGTGTAACTGCCTGTCTCAGAAGAGCACACTGAGTCAGCCCTTAACCCCAGTGTGCTGAAATTGTCTAAACGTGTTTTACAGCAGAAATAAACACGTTTTGGCAACTTTGGTCACCACCATGTAAGTTATAGGGCAGGAACAGCACAGTTTTCAAAACGTGTTTTTCAGCCCGAAATAAACGCGTTTTCTCAGCCCTTAGAATCACAGTGTAAATGCCTGGCTCAGAAGAGCAAACTGAGTCAGCCCTTAACCCCAGTGTGCTGAAATTGTCAAAACGTGTTTTTCAGCAGAAATAAACACGTTTTGGCAACTTTGGTCACCACCATGTAAGTTATATGGCAGGAACAGCACAGTTTTCAAAACGTGTTTTTCAGCCCGAAATAAACGCGTTTTCTCAGCTCTTAGAATCGCAGTGTAACTGCCTGTCTCAGAAGAGCACACTGAGTCAGCCCTTAACCCCAGTGTGCTGAAATTGTCAAAACGTGTTTTACAGCAGAAATAAACACGTTTTGGCATCTTTGGTCAGCACCATGTAACTTATAGGGCAGGAACAGCACAGTTTTCAAAACGTGTTTTTCAGCCCGAAATAAACGCGTTTTCTCAGCCCTTAGAATCACAGTGTAACTGCCTGGCTCAGAAGAGCACACTGAGTCAGCCCTTAACCCCAGTGTGCTGAAATTGTCAAAACGTGTTTTTCAGCAGAAATAAACACGTTTTGGCAACTTTGGTCACCACCATGTAAGTTATATGGCAGGAACAGCACAGTTTTCAAAACGTGTTTTTCAGCCCGAAATAAACGCGTTTTCTCAGCCCTTAGAATCACAGTGTAACTGCCTGTCTCAGAAGAGCACAGTGAGTCAGCCCTTAACCCCAGTGTGCTGAAATTGTCAAAACGTGTTTTTCAGCAGAAATAAACACGTTTTGGCAACTTTGGTCACCACCAGGTAAGTTATATGGCAGGAACAGCACAGTTTTCAAAACGTGTTTTTCAGCACGAAATAAACGCGTTTTCTCTACCCTTAGAATCACAGTGTAACTGCCTGTCTCAGAAGAGCACAGTGAGTCAGCCCTTAACCCCAGTGTGCTGAAATTGTCAAAACGTGTTTTTCAGCAGAAATAAACACGTTTTGGCAACTTTGGTCACCACCAGGTAAGTTATATGGCAGGAACAGCACAGTTTTCAAAACGTGTTTTTCAGCCCGAAATAAACGCGTTTTCTCAGCTCTTAGAATCGCAGTGTAACTGCCTGTCTCAGAAGAGCACACTGAGTCAGCCCTTAACCCCAGTGTGCTGAAATTGTCAAAACGTGTTTTACAGCAGAAATAAACACGTTTTGGCAACTTTGGTCAGCACCATGTAACTTATAGGGCAGGAACAGCACAGTTTTCAAACGTGTTTTTCAGCCCGAAATAAACGCGTTTTCTCAGCCCTTAGAATCACAGTGTAACTGCCTGTCTCAGAAGAGCACAGTGAGTCAGCCCTTAACCCCAGTGTGCTGAAATTGTCAAAACGTGTTTTTCAGCAGAAATAAACACGTTTTGGCAACTTTGGTCACCACCATGTAAGTTATATGGCAGGAACAGCACAGTTTTCAAAACGTGTTTTTCAGCCCGAAATAAACGCGTTTTCTCAGCTCTTAGAATCGCAGTGTAACTGCCTGTCTCAGAAGAGCACAGTGAGTCAGCCCTTAACCCCAGTGTGCTGAAATTGTCAAAACGTGTTTTACAGCAGAAATAAACACGTTTTGGCAACTTTGGTCACCACCATGTAAGTTATAGGGCATAAATAGCACAGTTTTCAAAACGTGTTTTTCAGCCCGAAATAAACGCGTTTTCTCAGCCCTTAGAATCACAGTGTAACTGCCTGGCTCAGAAGAGCAAACTGAATCAGCCCTTAACCCCAGTGTGCTGAAATTGTCAAAACGTGTTTTTCAGCAGAAATAAACACGTTTTGGCAACTTTGGTCACCACCATGTAAGTTATAGGGCAGGAACAGCACAGTTTTCAAAACGTGTTTTTCAGCCCGAAATAAACGCGTTTTCTCAGCTCTTAGAATCGCAGTGTAACTGCCTGTCTCAGAAGAGCACACTGAGTCAGCCCTTAACCCCAGTGTGCTGAAATTGTCAAAACGTGTTTTTCAGCAGAAATAAACACGTTTTGGCAACTTTGGTCACCACCATGTAAGTTATAGGGCAGTAACAGCACAGTTTTCAAAACGTGTTTTTCAGCCCGAAATAAACGCGTTTTCTCAGCTCTTAGAAACGCAGTGTAACTGCCTGTCTCAGAAGAGCACACTGAGTCAGCCCTTAACCCCAGTGTGCTGAAATTGTCAAAACGTGTTTTTCAGCAGAAATAAACACGTTTTGGCAACTTTGGTCACCACCATGTAAGTTATAGGGCAGGAACAGCACAGTTTTCAAAACGTGTTTTTCAGCCCGAAATAAACGCGTTTTCTCAGCCCTTAGAATCACAGTGTAACTGCCTGTCTCAGAAGAGCAAACTGAGTCAGCCCTTAACCCCAGTGTGCTGAAATTGTCAAAACGTGTTTTACAGCAGAAATAAACACGTTTTGGCAACTTTGGTCACCACCATGTAAGTTATAGGGCAGGAACAGCACAGTTTTCAAAACGTGTTTTTCAGCCCGAAATAAACGCGTTTTCTCAGCCCTTAGAATCACAGTGTAACTGCCTGGCTCAGAAGAGCAAACTGAGTCAGCCCTTAACCCCAGTGTGCTGAAATTGTCAAAACGTGTTTTACAGCAGAAATAAACACGTTTTGGCAACTTTGGTCACCACCATGTAAGTTATAGGGCAGGAACAGCACAGTTTTCAAAACGTGTTTTTCAGCCCGAAATAAACGCGTTTTCTCAGCCCTTAGAATCACAGTGTAACTGCCTGGCTCAGAAGAGCAAACTGAGTCAGCCCTTAACCCCAGTGTGCTGAAATTGTCAAAACGTGTTTTTCAGCAGAAATAAACACGTTTTGGCAACTTTGGTCACCACCATGTAAGTTATAGGGCAGGAACAGCACAGTTTTCAAAACGTGTTTTTCAGCCCGAAATAAACGCGTTTTCTCAGCCCTTAGAATCACAGTGTAACTGCCTGGCTCAGAAGAGCAAACTGAGTCAGCCCTTAACCCTAGTGTGCTGAAATTGTCAAAACGTGTTTTTCAGCAGAAATAAACACGTTTTGGCAACTTTGGTCACCACCATGTAAGTTATAGGGCAGGAACAGCACAGTTTTCAAAACGTGTTTTTCAGCCCGAAATAAACGCGTTTTCTCAGCTCTTAGAATCGCAGTGTAACTGCTTGTCTCAGAAGAGCACACTGAGTCAGCCCTTAACCCCAGTGTGCTGAAATTGTCAAAACGTGTTTTTCAGCAGAAATAAACACGTTTTGGCAACTTTGGTCACCACCATGTAAGTTATAGGGCAGGAACAGCACAGTTTTCAAAACGTGTTTTTCAGCCCGAAATAAACGCGTTTTCTCAGCTCTTAGAATCGCAGTGTAAATGCCTGTCTCAGAAGAGCACACTGAGTCAGCCCTTAACCCCAGTGTGCTGAAATTGTCAAAACGTGTTTTTCAGCAGAAATAAACACGTTTTGGCAACTTTGGTCACCACCATGTAAGTTATATGGCAGGAACAGCACAGTTTTCAAAACGTGTTTTTCAGCCCGAAATAAACGCGTTTTCTCAGCTCTTAGAATCGCAGTGTAACTGCCTGTCTCAGAAGAGCACACTGAGTCAGCCCTTAACCCCAGTGTGCTGAAATTGTCAAAACGTGTTTTACAGCAGAAATAAACACGTTTTGGCAACTTTGGTCAGCACCATGTAACTTATAGGGCAGGAACAGCACAGTTTTCAAAACGTGTTTTTCAGCCCGAAATAAACGCGTTTTCTCAGCCCTTAGAATCACAGTGTAACTGCCTGTCTCAGAAGAGCACAGTGAGTCAGCCCTTAACCCCAGTGTGCTGAAATTGTCAAAACGTGTTTTTCAGCAGAAATAAACACGTTTTGGCAACTTTGGTCACCACCATGTAAGTTATATGGCAGGAACAGCACAGTTTTCAAAACGTGTTTTTCAGCTCGAAATAAACGCGTTTTCTCAGCCCTTAGAATCACAGTGTAACTGCCTGGCTCAGAAGAGCACACTGAGTCAGCCCTTAACCCCAGTGTGCTGAAATTGTCAAAACGTGTTTTACAGCAGAAATAAACACGTTTTGGCAACTTTGGTCACCACCATGTAAGTTATAGGGCAGGAACAGCACAGTTTTCAAAACGTGTTTTTCAGCCCGAAATAAACGCGTTTTCTCAGCCCTTAGAATCACAGTGTAACTGCCTGGCTCAGAAGAGCAAACTGAGTCAGCCCTTAACCCCAGTGTGCTGAAATTGTCAAAACGTGTTTTTCAGCAGAAATAAACACGTTTTGGCAACTTTGGTCACCACCATGTAAGTTATAGGGCAGGAACAGCACAGTTTTCAAAACGTGTTTTTCAGCCCGAAATAAACGCGTTTTCTCAGCCCTTAGAATCACAGTGTAACTGCCTGGCTCAGAAGAGCAAACTGAGTCAGCCCTTAACCCCAGTGTGCTGAAATTGTCAAAACGTGTTTTTCAGCAGAAATAAACACGTTTTGGCAACTTTGGTCACCACCATGTAAGTTATAGGGCAGGAACAGCACAGTTTTCAAAACGTGTTTTTCAGCCCGAAATAAACGCGTTTTCTCAGCCCTTAGAATCACAGTGTAACTGCCTGTCTCAGAAGAGCACACTGAGTCAGCCCTTAACCCCAGTGTGCTGAAATTGTCTAAACGTGTTTTACAGCAGAAATAAACACGTTTTGGCAACTTTGGTCACCACCATGTAAGTTATAGGGCAGGAACAGCACAGTTTTCAAAACGTGTTTTTCAGCCCGAAATAAACGCGTTTTCTCAGCCCTTAGAATCACAGTGTAAATGCCTGGCTCAGAAGAGCAAACTGAGTCAGCCCTTAACCCCAGTGTGCTGAAATTGTCAAAACGTGTTTTTCAGCAGAAATAAACACGTTTTGGCAACTTTGGTCACCACCATGTAAGTTATATGGCAGGAACAGCACAGTTTTCAAAACGTGTTTTTCAGCCCGAAATAAACGCGTTTTCTCAGCTCTTAGAATCGCAGTGTAACTGCCTGTCTCAGAAGAGCACACTGAGTCAGCCCTTAACCCCAGTGTGCTGAAATTGTCAAAACGTGTTTTACAGCAGAAATAAACACGTTTTGGCAACTTTGGTCAGCACCATGTAACTTATAGGGCAGGAACAGCACAGTTTTCAAAACGTGTTTTTCAGCCCGAAATAAACGCGTTTTCTCAGCCCTTAGAATCACAGTGTAACTGCCTGTCTCAGAAGAGCACAGTGAGTCAGCCCTTAACCCCAGTGTGCTGAAATTGTCAAAACGTGTTTTTCAGCAGAAATAAACACGTTTTGGCAACTTTGGTCACCACCATGTAAGTTATATGGCAGGAACAGCACAGTTTTCAAAACGTGTTTTTCAGCCCGAAATAAACGCGTTTTCTCAGCTCTTAGAATCGCAGTGTAACTGCCTGTCTCAGAAGAGCACAGTGAGTCAGCCCTTAACCCCAGTGTGCTGAAATTGTCAAAACGTGTTTTACAGCAGAAATAAACACGTTTTGGCAACTTTGGTCACCACCATGTAAGTTATAGGGCATAAACAGCACAGTTTTCAAAACGTGTTTTTCAGCCCGAAATAAACGCGTTTTCTCAGCCCTTAGAATCACAGTGTAACTGCCTGGCTCAGAAGAGCAAACTGAATCAGCCCTTAACCCCAGTGTGCTGAAATTGTCAAAACGTGTTTTTCAGCAGAAATAAACACGTTTTGGCAACTTTGGTCACCACCATGTAAGTTATAGGGCAGGAACAGCACAGTTTTCAAAACGTGTTTTTCAGCCCGAAATAAACGCGTTTTCTCAGCTCTTAGAATCGCAGTGTAACTGCCTGTCTCAGAAGAGCACACTGAGTCAGCCCTTAACCCCAGTGTGCTGAAATTGTCAAAACGTGTTTTTCAGCAGAAATAAACACGTTTTGGCAACTTTGGTCACCACCATGTAAGTTATAGGGCAGGAACAGCACAGTTTTCAAAACGTGTTTTTCAGCCCGAAATAAACGCGTTTTCTCAGCTCTTAGAAACGCAGTGTAACTGCCTGTCTCAGAAGAGCACACTGAGTCAGCCCTTAACCCCAGTGTGCTGAAATTGTCAAAACGTGTTTTTCAGCAGAAATAAACACGTTTTGGCAACTTTGGTCACCACCATGTAAGTTATAGGGCAGGAACAGCACAGTTTTCAAAACGTGTTTTTCAGCCCGAAATAAACGCGTTTTCTCAGCCCTTAGAATCACAGTGTAACTGCCTGTCTCAGAAGAGCAAACTGAGTCAGCCCTTAACCCCAGTGTGCTGAAATTGTCAAAACGTGTTTTACAGCAGAAATAAACACGTTTTGGCAACTTTGGTCACCACCATGTAAGTTATAGGGCAGGAACAGCACAGTTTTCAAAACGTGTTTTTCAGCCCGAAATAAACGCGTTTTCTCAGCCCTTAGAATCACAGTGTAACTGCCTGGCTCAGAAGAGCAAACTGAGTCAGCCCTTAACCCCAGTGTGCTGAAATTGTCAAAACGTGTTTTACAGCAGAAATAAACACGTTTTGGCAACTTTGGTCACCACCATGTAAGTTATAGGGCAGGAACAGCACAGTTTTCAAAACGTGTTTTTCAGCCCGAAATAAACGCGTTTTCTCAGCCCTTAGAATCACAGTGTAACTGCCTGGCTCAGAAGAGCAAACTGAGTCAGCCCTTAACCCCAGTGTGCTGAAATTGTCAAAACGTGTTTTTCAGCAGAAATAAACACGTTTTGGCAACTTTGGTCACCACCATGTAAGTTATAGGGCAGGAACAGCACAGTTTTCAAAACGTGTTTTTCAGCCCGAAATAAACGCGTTTTCTCAGCCCTTAGAATCACAGTGTAACTGCCTGGCTCAGAAGAGCACACTGAGTCAGCCCTTAACCCCAGTGTGCTGAAATTGTCAAAACGTGTTTTTCAGCAGAAATAAACACGTTTTGGCAACTTTGGTCACCACCATGTAAGTTATAGGGCAGGAACAGCACAGTTTTCAAAACGTGTTTTTCAGCCCGAAATAAACGCGTTTTCTCAGCCCTTAGAATCACAGTGTAACTGCCTGGCTCAGAAGAGCACACTGAGTCAGCCCTTAACCCCAGTGTGCTGAAATTGTCAAAACGTGTTTTACAGCAGAAATAAACACGTTTTGGCAACTTTGGTCACCACCATGTAAGTTATAGGGCAGGAACAGCACAGTTTTCAAAACGTGTTTTTCAGCCCGAAATAAACGCGTTTTCTCAGGCCTTAGAATCACAGTGTAAATGCCTGGCTCAGAAGAGCAAACTGAGTCAGCCCTTAACCCCAGTGTGCTGAAATTGTCAAAACGTGTTTTTCAGCAGAAATAAACACGTTTTGGCAACTTTGGTCACCACCATGTAAGTTATAGGGCAGGAACAGCACAGTTTTCAAAACGTGTTTTTCAGCCCGAAATAAACGCGTTTTCTCAGCCCTTAGAATCACAGTGTAAATGCCTGGCTCAGAAGAGCAAACTGAGTCAGCCCTTAACCCCAGTGTGCTGAAATTGTCAAAACGTGTTTTTCAGCAGAAATAAACACGTTTTGGCAACTTTGGTCACCACCATGTAAGTTATAGGGCAGGAACAGCACAGTTTTCAAAACGTGTTTTTCAGCCCGAAATAAACGCGTTTTCTCAGCTCTTAGAATCGCAGTGTAACTGCCTGTCTCAGAAGAGCACACTGAGTCAGCCCTTAACCCCAGTGTGCTGAAATTGTCAAAACGTGTTTTTCAGCAGAAATAAACACGTTTTGGCAACTTTGGTCACCACCATGTAAGTTATAGGGCAGGAACAGCACAGTTTTCAAAACGTGTTTTTCAGCCCGAAATAAACGCGTTTTCTCAGCTCTTAGAATCGCAGTGTAACTGCCTGTCTCAGAAGAGCACACTGAGTCAGCCCTTAACCCCAGTGTGCTGAAATTGTCAAAACGTGCTTTTCAGCAGAAATAAACACGTTTTGGCAACTTTGGTCACCACCATGTAAGTTATAGGGCAGGAACAGCACAGTTTTCAAAACGTGTTTTTCAGCCCGAAATAAACGTGTTTTCTCAGCTCTTAGAATCGCAGTGTAACTGCCTGTCTCAGAAGAGCAAACTGAGTCAGCCCTTAACCCCAGTGTGCTGAAATTGTCAAAACGTGTTTTTCAGCAGAAATAAACACGTTTTGGCAACTTTGGTCACCACCATGTAAGTTATAGGGCAGGAACAGCACAGTTTTCAAAACGTGTTTTTCAGCCCGAAATAAACGCGTTTTCTCAGCTCTTAGAATCGCAGTGTAACTGCCTGTCTCAGAAGAGCACACTGAGTCAGCCCTTAACCCCAGTGTGCTGAAATTGTCAAAACGTGTTTTTCAGCAGAAATAAACACGTTTTGGCAACTTTGGTCACCACCATGTAAGTTATAGGGCAGGAACAGCACAGTTTTCAAAACGTGTTTTTCAGCCCGAAATAAACGCGTTTTCTCAGCTCTTAGAATCGCAGTGTAAATGCCTGTCTCAGAAGAGCACACTGAGTCAGCCCTTAACCCCAGTGTGCTGAAATTGTCAAAACGTGTTTTTCAGCAGAAATAAACACGTTTTGGCAACTTTGGTCACCACCATGTAAGTTATATGGCAGGAACAGCACAGTTTTCAAAACGTGTTTTTCAGCCCGAAATAAACGCGTTTTCTCAGCTCTTAGAATCGCAGTGTAACTGCCTGTCTCAGAAGAGCACACTGAGTCAGCCCTTAACCCCAGTGTGCTGAAATTGTCAAAACGTGTTTTACAGCAGAAATAAACACGTTTTGGCAACTTTGGTCAGCACCATGTAACTTATAGGGCAGGAACAGCACAGTTTTCAAAACGTGTTTTTCAGCCCGAAATAAACGCGTTTTCTCAGCCCTTAGAATCACAGTGTAACTGCCTGTCTCAGAAGAGCACAGTGAGTCAGCCCTTAACCCCAGTGTGCTGAAATTGTCAAAACGTGTTTTTCAGCAGAAATAAACACGTTTTGGCAACTTTGGTCACCACCAGGTAAGTTATATGGCAGGAACAGCACAGTTTTCAAAACGTGTTTTTCAGCCTGAAATAAACGCGTTTTCTCTGCCCTTAGAATCACAGTGTAACTGCCTGTCTCAGAAGAGCACAGTGAGTCAGCCCTTAACCCCAGTGTGCTGAAATTGTCAAAACGTGTTTTTCAGCAGAAATAAACACGTTTTGGCAACTTTGGTCACCACCATGTAAGTTATATGGCAGGAACAGCACAGTTTTCAAAACGTGTTTTTCAGCTCGAAATAAACGCGTTTTCTCAGCCCTTAGAATCACAGTGTAACTGCCTGGCTCAGAAGAGCACACTGAGTCAGCCCTTAACCCCAGTGTGCTGAAATTGTCAAAACGTGTTTTACAGCAGAAATAAACACGTTTTGGCAACTTTGGTCACCACCATGTAAGTTATAGGGCAGGAACAGCACAGTTTTCAAAACGTGTTTTTCAGCCCGAAATAAACGCGTTTTCTCAGCCCTTAGAATCACAGTGTAACTGCCTGGCTCAGAAGAGCAAACTGAGTCAGCCCTTAACCCCAGTGTGCTGAAATTGTCAAAACGTGTTTTTCAGCAGAAATAAACACGTTTTGGCAACTTTGGTCACCACCATGTAAGTTATAGGGCAGGAACAGCACAGTTTTCAAAACGTGTTTTTCAGCCCGAAATAAACGCGTTTTCTCAGCCCTTAGAATCACAGTGTAACTGCCTGGCTCAGAAGAGCAAACTGAGTCAGCCCTTAACCCCAGTGTGCTGAAATTGTCAAAACGTGTTTTTCAGCAGAAATAAACACGTTTTGGCAACTTTGGTCACCACCATGTAAGTTATAGGGCAGGAACAGCACAGTTTTCAAAACGTGTTTTTCAGCCCGAAATAAACGCGTTTTCTCAGCCCTTAGAATCACAGTGTAACTGCCTGTCTCAGAAGAGCACACTGAGTCAGCCCTTAACCCCAGTGTGCTGAAATTGTCTAAACGTGTTTTACAGCAGAAATAAACACGTTTTGGCAACTTTGGTCACCACCATGTAAGTTATAGGGCAGGAACAGCACAGTTTTCAAAACGTGTTTTTCAGCCCGAAATAAACGCGTTTTCTCAGCCCTTAGAATCACAGTGTAAATGCCTGGCTCAGAAGAGCAAACTGAGTCAGCCCTTAACCCCAGTGTGCTGAAATTGTCAAAACGTGTTTTTCAGCAGAAATAAACACGTTTTGGCAACTTTGGTCACCACCATGTAAGTTATATGGCAGGAACAGCACAGTTTTCAAAACGTGTTTTTCAGCCCGAAATAAACGCGTTTTCTCAGCTCTTAGAATCGCAGTGTAACTGCCTGTCTCAGAAGAGCACACTGAGTCAGCCCTTAACCCCAGTGTGCTGAAATTGTCAAAACGTGTTTTACAGCAGAAATAAACACGTTTTGGCAACTTTGGTCAGCACCATGTAACTTATAGGGCAGGAACAGCACAGTTTTCAAAACGTGTTTTTCAGCCAGAAATAAACGCGTTTTCTCAGCCCTTAGAATCACAGTGTAACTGCCTGGCTCAGAAGAGCACACTGAGTCAGCCCTTAACCCCAGTGTGCTGAAATTGTCAAAACGTGTTTTTCAGCAGAAATAAACACGTTTTGGCAACTTTGGTCACCACCATGTAAGTTATATGGCAGGAACAGCACAGTTTTCAAAACGTGTTTTTCAGCCCGAAATAAACGCGTTTTCTCAGCCCTTAGAATCACAGTGTA
The DNA here is from genome assembly GCF_055471065.1 of Atractosteus spatula. Taxonomy (NCBI): domain Eukaryota; kingdom Metazoa; phylum Chordata; class Actinopteri; order Semionotiformes; family Lepisosteidae; genus Atractosteus; species Atractosteus spatula. The sequence continues at coordinate 1,060,929 of NW_028296646.1, read as the reverse complement.
ACTGCCTGTCTCAGAAGAGCACAGTGAGTCAGCCCTTAACCCCAGTGTGCTGAAATTGTCAAAACGTGTTTTTCAGCAGAAATAAACACGTTTTGGCAACTTTGGTCACCACCAGGTAAGTTATATGGCAGGAACAGCACAGTTTTCAAAACGTGTTTTTCAGCACGAAATAAACGCGTTTTCTCTGCCCTTAGAATCACAGTGTAACTGCCTGTCTCAGAAGAGCACAGTGAGTCAGCCCTTAACCCCAGTGTGCTGAAATTGTCAAAACGTGTTTTTCAGCAGAAATAAACACGTTTTGGCAACTTTGGTCACCACCAGGTAAGTTATATGGCAGGAACAGCACAGTTTTCAAAACGTGTTTTTCAGACCGAAATAAACGCGTTTTCTCAGCTCTTAGAATCGCAGTGTAACTGCCTGTCTCAGAAGAGCACACTGAGTCAGCCCTTAACCCCAGTGTGCTGAAATTGTCAAAACGTGTTTTACAGCAGAAATAAACACGTTTTGGCAACTTTGGTCAGCACCATGTAACTTATAGGGCAGGAACAGCACAGTTTTCAAAACGTGTTTTTCAGCCCGAAATAAACGCGTTTTCTCAGCCCTTAGAATCACAGTGTAACTGCCTGTCTCAGAAGAGCACAGTGAGTCAGCCCTTAACCCCAGTGTGCTGAAATTGTCAAAACGTGTTTTTCAGCAGAAATAAACACGTTTTGGCAACTTTGGTCACCACCATGTAAGTTATATGGCAGGAACAGCACAGTTTTCAAAACGTGTTTTTCAGCCCGAAATAAACGCGTTTTCTCAGCTCTTAGAATCGCAGTGTAACTGCCTGTCTCAGAAGAGCACAGTGAATCAGCCCTTAACCCCAGTGTGCTGAAATTGTCAAAACGTGTTTTACAGCAGAAATAAACACGTTTTGGCAACTTTGGTCACCACCATGTAAGTTATATGGCAGGAACAGCACAGTTTTCAAAACGTGTTTTTCAGCACGAAATAAACGCGTTTTCTCTGCCCTTAGAATCACAGTGTAACTGCCTGTCTCAGAAGAGCACAGTGAGTCAGCCCTTAACCCCAGTGTGCTGAAATTGTCAAAACGTGTTTTTCAGCAGAAATAAACACCTTTTGGCAACTTTGGTCACCACCAGGTAAGTTATATGGCAGGAACAGCACAGTTTTCAAAACGTGTTTTTCAGCCCGAAATAAACGCGTTTTCTCAGCTCTTAGAATCGCAGTGTAACTGCCTGTCTCAGAAAAGCACACTGAGTCAGCCCTTAACCCCAGTGTGCTGAAATTGTCAAAACGTGTTTTACAGCAGAAATAAACACGTTTTGGCAACTTTGGTCAGCACCATGTAACTTATAGGGCAGGAACAGCACAGTTTTCAAAACGTGTTTTTCAGCCCGAAATAAACGCGTTTTCTCAGCCCTTAGAATCACAGTGTAACTGCCTGTCTCAGAAGAGCACAGTGAGTCAGCCCTTAACCCCAGTGTGCTGAAATTGTCAAAACGTGTTTTTCAGCAGAAATAAACACGTTTTGGCAACTTTGGTCACCACCATGTAAGTTATATGGCAGGAACAGCACAGTTTTCAAAACGTGTTTTTCAGCCCGAAATAAACGCGTTTTCTCAGCTCTTAGAATCGCAGTGTAACTGCCTGTCTCAGAAGAGCACAGTGAGTCAGCCCTTAACCCCAGTGTGCTGAAATTGTCAAAACGTGTTTTACAGCAGAAATAAACACGTTTTGGCAACTTTGGTCACCACCATGTAAGTTATATGGCATGAACAGCACAGTTTTCAAAACGTGTTTTTCAGCCCGAAATAAACGCGTTTTCTCAGCTCTTAGAATCGCAGTGTAACTGCCTGTCTCAGAAGAGCACAGTGAGTCAGCCCTTAACCCCAGTGTGCTGAAATTGTCAAAACGTGTTTTACAGCAGAAATAAACACGTTTTGGCAACTTTGGTCACCACCATGTAACTTATAGGGCAGGAACAGCACAGTTTTCAAAACGTGTTTTTCAGCCCGAAATAAACGCGTTTTCTCAGCCCTTAGAATCACAGTGTAACTGCCTGTCTCAGAAGAGCACACTGAGTCAGCCCTTAACCCCAGTGTGCTGAAATTGTCAAAACGTGTTTTTCAGCAGAAATAAACACGTTTTGGCAACTTTGGTCAGCACCATGTAACTTATAGGGCAGGAACAGCACAGTTTTCAAAACGTGTTTTTCAGCCCGAAATAAACGCGTTTTCTCAGCCCTTAGAATCACAGTGTAAATGCCTGGCTCAGAAGAGCACACTGAGTCAGCCCTTAACCCCAGTGTGCTGAAATTGTCAAAACGTGTTTTTCAGCAGAAATAAACACGTTTTGGCAACTTTGGTCACCACCAGGTAAGTTATATGGCAGGAACAGCACAGTTTTCAAAACGTGTTTTTCAGCACGAAATAAACGCGTTTTCTCTGCCCTTAGAATCACAGTGTAACTGCCTGTCTCAGAAGAGCACAGTGAGTCAGCCCTTAACCCCAGTGTGCTGAAATTGTCAAAACGTGTTTTTCAGCAGAAATAAACACGTTTTGGCAACTTTGGTCACCACCAGGTAAGTTATATGGCAGGAACAGCACAGTTTTCAAAACTTGTTTTTCAGCCCGAAATAAACGCGTTTTCTCAGCTCTTAGAATCGCAGTGTAACTGCCTGTCTCAGAAGAGCACACTGAGTCAGCCCTTAACCCCAGTGTGCTGAAATTGTCAAAACGTGTTTTTCAGCAGAAATAAACACGTTTTGGCAACTTTGGTCAGCACCATGTAACTTATAGGGCAGGAACAGCACAGTTTTCAAAACGTGTTTTTCAGCCCGAAATAAACGCGTTTTCTCAGCCCTTAGAATCACAGTGTAAATGCCTGGCTCAGAAGAGCAAACTGAGTCAGCCCTTAACCCCAGTGTGCTGAAATTGTCAAAACGTGTTTTTCAGCAGAAATAAACACGTTTTGGCAACTTTGGTCACCACCATGTAAGTTATATGGCAGGAACAGCACAGTTTTCAAAACGTGTTTTTCAGCTCGAAATAAACGCGTTTTCTCAGCCCTTAGAATCACAGTGTAACTGCCTGGCTCAGAAGAGCAAACTGAGTCAGCCCTTAACCCCAGTGTGCTGAAATTGTCAAAACGTGTTTTTCAGCAGAAATAAACACGTTTTGGCAACTTTGGTCACCACCATGTAAGTTATATGGCAGGAACAGCACAGTTTTCAAAACGTGTTTTTCAGCCCGAAATAAACGCGTTTTCTCAGCTCTTAGAATCGCAGTGTAACTGCCTGTCTCAGAAGAGCACAGTGAGTCAGCCCTTAACCCCAGTGTGCTGAAATTGTCAAAACGTGTTTTACAGCAGAAATAAACACGTTTTGGCAACTTTGGTCACCACCATGTAAGTTATAGGGCATAAACAGCACAGTTTTCAAAACGTGTTTTTCAGCCCGAAATAAACGCGTTTTCTCAGCCCTTAGAATCACAGTGTAACTGCCTGGCTCAGAAGAGCAAACTGAATCAGCCCTTAACCCCAGTGTGCTGAAATTGTCAAAACGTGTTTTTCAGCAGAAATAAACACGTTTTGGCAACTTTGGTCACCACCATGTAAGTTATAGGGCAGGAACAGCACAGTTTTCAAAACGTGTTTTTCAGCCCGAAATAAACGCGTTTTCTCAGCTCTTAGAATCGCAGTGTAACTGCCTGTCTCAGAAGAGCACACTGAGTCAGCCCTTAACCCCAGTGTGCTGAAATTGTCAAAACGTGTTTTTCAGCAGAAATAAACACGTTTTGGCAACTTTGGTCACCACCATGTAAGTTATAGGGCAGGAACAGCACAGTTTTCAAAACGTGTTTTTCAGCCCGAAATAAACGCGTTTTCTCAGCTCTTAGAAACGCAGTGTAACTGCCTGTCTCAGAAGAGCACACTGAGTCAGCCCTTAACCCCAGTGTGCTGAAATTGTCAAAACGTGTTTTTCAGCAGAAATAAACACGTTTTGGCAACTTTGGTCACCACCATGTAAGTTATAGGGCAGGAACAGCACAGTTTTCAAAACGTGTTTTTCAGCCCGAAATAAACGCGTTTTCTCAGCCCTTAGAATCACAGTGTAACTGCCTGTCTCAGAAGAGCAAACTGAGTCAGCCCTTAACCCCAGTGTGCTGAAATTGTCAAAACGTGTTTTACAGCAGAAATAAACACGTTTTGGCAACTTTGGTCACCACCATGTAAGTTATAGGGCAGGAACAGCACAGTTTTCAAAACGTGTTTTTCAGCCCGAAATAAACGCGTTTTCTCAGCCCTTAGAATCACAGTGTAACTGCCTGGCTCAGAAGAGCAAACTGAGTCAGCCCTTAACCCCAGTGTGCTGAAATTGTCAAAACGTGTTTTACAGCAGAAATAAACACGTTTTGGCAACTTTGGTCACCACCATGTAAGTTATAGGGCAGGAACAGCACAGTTTTCAAAACGTGTTTTTCAGCCCGAAATAAACGCGTTTTCTCAGCCCTTAGAATCACAGTGTAACTGCCTGGCTCAGAAGAGCAAACTGAGTCAGCCCTTAACCCCAGTGTGCTGAAATTGTCAAAACGTGTTTTTCAGCAGAAATAAACACGTTTTGGCAACTTTGGTCACCACCATGTAAGTTATAGGGCAGGAACAGCACAGTTTTCAAAACGTGTTTTTCAGCCCGAAATAAACGCGTTTTCTCAGGCCTTAGAATCACAGTGTAAATGCCTGGCTCAGAAGAGCAAACTGAGTCAGCCCTTAACCCCAGTGTGCTGAAATTGTCAAAACGTGTTTTTCAGCAGAAATAAACACGTTTTGGCAACTTTGGTCACCACCATGTAAGTTATAGGGCAGGAACAGCACAGTTTTCAAAACGTGTTTTTCAGCCCGAAATAAACGCGTTTTCTCAGCCCTTAGAATCACAGTGTAAATGCCTGGCTCAGAAGAGCAAACTGAGTCAGCCCTTAACCCCAGTGTGCTGAAATTGTCAAAACGTGTTTTTCAGCAGAAATAAACACGTTTTGGCAACTTTGGTCACCACCATGTAAGTTATAGGGCAGGAACAGCACAGTTTTCAAAACGTGTTTTTCAGCCCGAAATAAACGCGTTTTCTCAGCTCTTAGAATCGCAGTGTAACTGCCTGTCTCAGAAGAGCACACTGAGTCAGCCCTTAACCCCAGTGTGCTGAAATTGTCAAAACGTGTTTTTCAGCAGAAATAAACACGTTTTGGCAACTTTGGTCACCACCATGTAAGTTATAGGGCAGGAACAGCACAGTTTTCAAAACGTGTTTTTCAGCCCGAAATAAACGCGTTTTCTCAGCTCTTAGAATCGCAGTGTAACTGCCTGTCTCAGAAGAGCACACTGAGTCAGCCCTTAACCCCAGTGTGCTGAAATTGTCAAAACGTGCTTTTCAGCAGAAATAAACACGTTTTGGCAACTTTGGTCACCACCATGTAAGTTATAGGGCAGGAACAGCACAGTTTTCAAAACGTGTTTTTCAGCCCGAAATAAACGCGTTTTCTCAGCTCTTAGAATCGCAGTGTAACTGCCTGTCTCAGAAGAGCAAACTGAGTCAGCCCTTAACCCCAGTGTGCTGAAATTGTCAAAACGTGTTTTTCAGCAGAAATAAACACGTTTTGGCAACTTTGGTCACCACCATGTAAGTTATAGGGCAGGAACAGCACAGTTTTCAAAACGTGTTTTTCAGCCCGAAATAAACGCGTTTTCTCAGCTCTTAGAATCGCAGTGTAACTGCCTGTCTCAGAAGAGCACACTGAGTCAGCCCTTAACCCCAGTGTGCTGAAATTGTCAAAACGTGTTTTTCAGCAGAAATAAACACGTTTTGGCAACTTTGGTCACCACCATGTAAGTTATAGGGCAGGAACAGCACAGTTTTCAAAACGTGTTTTTCAGCCCGAAATAAACGCGTTTTCTCAGCTCTTAGAATCGCAGTGTAAATGCCTGTCTCAGAAGAGCACACTGAGTCAGCCCTTAACCCCAGTGTGCTGAAATTGTCAAAACGTGTTTTTCAGCAGAAATAAACACGTTTTGGCAACTTTGGTCACCACCATGTAAGTTATATGGCAGGAACAGCACAGTTTTCAAAACGTGTTTTTCAGCCCGAAATAAACGCGTTTTCTCAGCTCTTAGAATCGCAGTGTAACTGCCTGTCTCAGAAGAGCACACTGAGTCAGCCCTTAACCCCAGTGTGCTGAAATTGTCAAAACGTGTTTTACAGCAGAAATAAACACGTTTTGGCAACTTTGGTCAGCACCATGTAACTTATAGGGCAGGAACAGCACAGTTTTCAAAACGTGTTTTTCAGCCCGAAATAAACGCGTTTTCTCAGCCCTTAGAATCACAGTGTAACTGCTTGTCTCAGAAGAGCACAGTGAGTCAGCCCTTAACCCCAGTGTGCTGAAATTGTCAAAACGTGTTTTTCAGCAGAAATAAACACGTTTTGGCAACTTTGGTCACCACCAGGTAAGTTATATGGCAGGAACAGCACAGTTTTCAAAACGTGTTTTTCAGCCTGAAATAAACGCGTTTTCTCTGCCCTTAGAATCACAGTGTAACTGCCTGTCTCAGAAGAGCACAGTGAGTCAGCCCTTAACCCCAGTGTGCTGAAATTGTCAAAACGTGTTTTTCAGCAGAAATAAACACGTTTTGGCAACTTTGGTCACCACCATGTAAGTTATATGGCAGGAACAGCACAGTTTTCAAAACGTGTTTTTCAGCTCGAAATAAACGCGTTTTCTCAGCCCTTAGAATCACAGTGTAACTGCCTGGCTCAGAAGAGCACACTGAGTCAGCCCTTAACCCCAGTGTGCTGAAATTGTCAAAAAGTGTTTTACAGCAGAAATAAACACGTTTTGGCAACTTTGGTCACCACCATGTAAGTTATAGGGCAGGAACAGCACAGTTTTCAAAACGTGTTTTTCAGCCCGAAATAAACGCGTTTTCTCAGCCCTTAGAATCACAGTGTAACTGCCTGGCTCAGAAGAGCAAACTGAGTCAGCCCTTAACCCCAGTGTGCTGAAATTGTCAAAACGTGTTTTTCAGCAGAAATAAACACGTTTTGGCAACTTTGGTCACCACCATGTAAGTTATAGGGCAGGAACAGCACAGTTTTCAAAACGTGTTTTTCAGCCCGAAATAAACGCGTTTTCTCAGCCCTTAGAATCACAGTGTAACTGCCTGGCTCAGAAGAGCAAACTGAGTCAGCCCTTAACCCCAGTGTGCTGAAATTGTCAAAACGTGTTTTTCAGCAGAAATAAACACGTTTTGGCAACTTTGGTCACCACCATGTAAGTTATAGGGCAGGAACAGCACAGTTTTCAAAACGTGTTTTTCAGCCCGAAATAAACGCGTTTTCTCAGCCCTTAGAATCACAGTGTAACTGCCTGTCTCAGAAGAGCACACTGAGTCAGCCCTTAACCCCAGTGTGCTGAAATTGTCTAAACGTGTTTTACAGCAGAAATAAACACGTTTTGGCAACTTTGGTCACCACCATGTAAGTTATAGGGCAGGAACAGCACAGTTTTCAAAACGTGTTTTTCAGCCCGAAATAAACGCGTTTTCTCAGCCCTTAGAATCACAGTGTAAATGCCTGGCTCAGAAGAGCAAACTGAGTCAGCCCTTAACCCCAGTGTGCTGAAATTGTCAAAACGTGTTTTTCAGCAGAAATAAACACGTTTTGGCAACTTTGGTCACCACCATGTAAGTTATATGGCAGGAACAGCACAGTTTTCAAAACGTGTTTTTCAGCCCGAAATAAACGCGTTTTCTCAGCTCTTAGAATCGCAGTGTAACTGCCTGTCTCAGAAGAGCACACTGAGTCAGCCCTTAACCCCAGTGTGCTGAAATTGTCAAAACGTGTTTTACAGCAGAAATAAACACGTTTTGGCAACTTTGGTCAGCACCATGTAACTTATAGGGCAGGAACAGCACAGTTTTCAAAACGTGTTTTTCAGCCAGAAATAAACGCGTTTTCTCAGCCCTTAGAATCACAGTGTAACTGCCTGGCTCAGAAGAGCACACTGAGTCAGCCCTTAACCCCAGTGTGCTGAAATTGTCAAAACGTGTTTTACAGCAGAAATAAACACGTTTTGGCAACTTTGGTCAGCACCATGTAACTTATAGGGCAGGAACAGCACAGTTTTCAAAACGTGTTTTTCAGCCCGAAATAAACGCGTTTTCTCAGCCCTTAGAATCACAGTGTAACTGCCTGTCTCAGAAGAGCACAGTGAGTCAGCCCTTAACCCCAGTGTGCTGAAATTGTCAAAACGTGTTTTTCAGCAGAAATAAACACGTTTTGGCAACTTTGGTCACCACCAGGTAAGTTATATGGCAGGAACAGCACAGTTTTCAAAACGTGTTTTTCAGCACGAAATAAACGCGTTTTCTCTGCCCTTAGAATCACAGTGTAACTGCCTGTCTCAGAAGAGCACAGTGAGTCAGCCCTTAACCCCAGTGTGCTGAAATTGTCAAAACGTGTTTTTCAGCAGAAATAAACACGTTTTGGCAACTTTGGTCACCACCAGGTAAGTTATATGGCAGGAACAGCACAGTTTTCAAAACGTGTTTTTCAGCCCGAAATAAACGCGTTTTCTCAGCTCTTAGAATCGCAGTGTAACTGCCTGTCTCAGAAGAGCACACTGAGTCAGCCCTTAACCCCAGTGTGCTGAAATTGTCAAAACGTGTTTTACAGCAGAAATAAACACGTTTTGGCAACTTTGGTCAGCACCATGTAACTTATAGGGCAGGAACAGCACAGTTTTCAAAACGTGTTTTTCAGCCCGAAATAAACGCGTTTTCTCAGCCCTTAGAATCACAGTGTAACTGCCTGTCTCAGAAGAGCACAGTGAGTCAGCCCTTAACCCCAGTGTGCTGAAATTGTCAAAACGTGTTTTTCAGCAGAAATAAACACGTTTTGGCAACTTTGGTCACCACCATGTAAGTTATATGGCAGGAACAGCACAGTTTTCAAAACGTGTTTTTCAGCCCGAAATAAACGCGTTTTCTCAGCTCTTAGAATCGCAGTGTAACTGCCTGTCTCAGAAGAGCACAGTGAATCAGCCCTTAACCCCAGTGTGCTGAAATTGTCAAAACGTGTTTTACAGCAGAAATAAACACGTTTTGGCAACTTTGGTCACCACCATGTAAGTTATATGGCAGGAACAGCACAGTTTTCAAAACGTGTTTTTCAGCACGAAATAAACGCGTTTTCTCTGCCCTTAGAATCACAGTGTAACTGCCTGTCTCAGAAGAGCACAGTGAGTCAGCCCTTAACCCCAGTGTGCTGAAATTGTCAAAACGTGTTTTTCAGCAGAAATAAACACCTTTTGGCAACTTTGGTCACCACCAGGTAAGTTATATGGCAGGAACAGCACAGTTTTCAAAACGTGTTTTTCAGCCCGAAATAAACGCGTTTTCTCAGCTCTTAGAATCGCAGTGTAACTGCCTGTCTCAGAAAAGCACACTGAGTCAGCCCTTAACCCCAGTGTGCTGAAATTGTCAAAACGTGTTTTACAGCAGAAATAAACACGTTTTGGCAACTTTGGTCAGCACCATGTAACTTATAGGGCAGGAACAGCACAGTTTTCAAAACGTGTTTTTCAGCCCGAAATAAACGCGTTTTCTCAGCCCTTAGAATCACAGTGTAACTGCCTGTCTCAGAAGAGCACAGTGAGTCAGCCCTTAACCCCAGTGTGCTGAAATTGTCAAAACGTGTTTTTCAGCAGAAATAAACACGTTTTGGCAACTTTGGTCACCACCATGTAAGTTATATGGCAGGAACAGCACAGTTTTCAAAATGTGTTTTTCAGCCCGAAATAAACGCGTTTTCTCAGCTCTTAGAATCGCAGTGTAACTGCCTGTCTCAGAAGAGCACAGTGAGTCAGCCCTTAACCCCAGTGTGCTGAAATTGTCAAAACGTGTTTTACAGCAGAAATAAACACGTTTTGGCAACTTTGGTCACCACCATGTAAGTTATATGGCATGAACAGCACAGTTTTCAAAACGTGTTTTTCAGCCCGAAATAAACGCGTTTTCTCAGCTCTTAGAATCGCAGTGTAACTGCCTGTCTCAGAAGAGCACAGTGAGTCAGCCCTTAACCCCAGTGTGCTGAAATTGTCAAAACGTGTTTTACAGCAGAAATAAACACGTTTTGGCAACTTTGGTCACCACCATGTAACTTATAGGGCAGGAACAGCACAGTTTTCAAAACGTGTTTTTCAGCCCGAAATAAACGCGTTTTCTCAGCCCTTAGAATCACAGTGTAACTGCCTGTCTCAGAAGAGCACACTGAGTCAGCCCTTAACCCCAGTGTGCTGAAATTGTCAAAACGTGTTTTTCAGCAGAAATAAACACCTTTTGGCAACTTTGGTCACCACCAGGTAAGTTATATGGCAGGAACAGCACAGTTTTCAAAACGTGTTTTTCAGCACGAAATAAACGCGTTTTCTCTGCCCTTAGAATCACAGTGTAACTGCCTGTCTCAGAAGAGCACAGTGAGTCAGCCCTTAACCCCAGTGTGCTGAAATTGTCAAAACGTGTTTTTCAGCAGAAATAAACACCTTTTGGCAACTTTGGTCACCACCAGGTAAGTTATATGGCAGGAACAGCACAGTTTTCAAAACGTGTTTTTCAGCCCGAAATAAACGCGTTTTCTCAGCTCTTAGAATCGCAGTGTAACTGCCTGTCTCAGAAAAGCACACTGAGTCAGCCCTTAACCCCAGTGTGCTGAAATTGTCAAAACGTGTTTTACAGCAGAAATAAACACGTTTTGGCAACTTTGGTCAGCACCATGTAACTTATAGGGCAGGAACAGCACAGTTTTCAAAACGTGTTTTTCAGCCCGAAATAAACGCGTTTTCTCAGCCCTTAGAATCACAGTGTAACTGCCTGTCTCAGAAGAGCACAGTGAGTCAGCCCTTAACCCCAGTGTGCTGAAATTGTCAAAACGTGTTTTTCAGCAGAAATAAACACGTCTTGGCAACTTTGGTCACCACCATGTAAGTTATATGGCAGGAACAGCACAGTTTTCAAAACGTGTTTTTCAGCCCGAAATAAACGCGTTTTCTCAGCTCTTAGAATCGCAGTGTAACTGCCTGTCTCAGAAGAGCACAGTGAGTCAGCCCTTAACCCCAGTGTGCTGAAATTGTCAAAACGTGTTTTACAGCAGAAATAAACACGTTTTGGCAACTTTGGTCACCACCATGTAAGTTATATGGCATGAACAGCACAGTTTTCAAAACGCGTTTTTCAGCCCGAAATAAACGCGTTTTCTCAGCTCTTAGAATCGCAGTGTAACTGCCTGTCTCAGAAGAGCACAGTGAGTCAGCCCTTAACCCCAGTGTGCTGAAATTGTCAAAACGTGTTTTACAGCAGAAATAAACACGTTTTGGCAACTTTGGTCACCACCATGTAACTTATAGGGCAGGAACAGCACAGTTTTCAAAACGTGTTTTTCAGCCCGAAATAAATGCGTTTTCTCAGCCCTTAGAATCACAGTGTAACTGCCTGTCTCAGAAGAGCACACTGAGTCAGCCCTTAACCCCAGTGTGCTGAAATTGTCAAAACGTGTTTTTCAGCAGAAATAAACACGTTTTGGCAACTTTGGTCACTACCATGTAAGTTATATGGCAGGAACAGCACAGTTTTCAAAACGTGTTTTACAGCCCGAAATAAACGCGTTTTCTCAGCCCTTAGAATCACAGTGTAACTGCCTGTCTCAGAAGAGCACAGTGAGTCAGCCCTTAACCCCAGTGTGCTGAAATTGTCAAAACGTGTTTTTCAGCAGAAATAAACACGTTTTGGCAACTTTGGTCACCACCAGGTAAGTTATATGGCAGGAACAGCACAGTTTTCAAAACGTGTTTTTCAGCACGAAATAAACGCGTTTTCTCTGCCCTTAGAATCACAGTGTAACTGCCTGTCTCAGAAGAGCACAGTGAGTCAGCCCTTAACCCCAGTGTGCTGAAATTGTCAAAACGTGTTTTTCAGCAGAAATAAACACGTTTTGGCAACTTTGGTCACCACCAGGTAAGTTATATGGCAGGAACAGCACAGTTTTCAAAACGTGTTTTTCAGCCCGAAATAAACGCGTTTTCTCAGCTCTTAGAATCGCAGTGTAACTGCCTGTCTCAGAAGAGCACACTGAGTCAGCCCTTAACCCCAGTGTGCTGAAATTGTCAAAACGTGTTTTACAGCAGAAATAAACACGTTTTGGCAACTTTGGTCAGCACCATGTAACTTATAGGGCAGGAACAGCACAGTTTTCAAAACGTGTTTTTCAGCCCGAAATAAACGCGTTTTCTCAGCCCTTAGAATCACAGTGTAACTGCCTGTCTCAGAAGAGCACAGTGAGTCAGCCCTTAACCCCAGTGTGCTGAAATTGTCAAAACGTGTTTTACAGCAGAAATAAACACGTTTTGGCAACTTTGGTCACCACCATGTAAGTTATATGGCATGAACAGCACAGTTTTCAAAACGTGTTTTTCAGCCCGAAATAAACGCGTTTTCTCAGCTCTTAGAATCGCAGTGTAACTGCCTGTCTCAGAAGAGCACAGTGAGTCAGCCCTTAACCCCAGTGTGCTGAAATTGTCAAAACGTGTTTTACAGCAGAAATAAACACGTTTTGGCAACTTTGGTCACCACCATGTAACTTATAGGGCAGGAACAGCACAGTTTTCAAAACGTGTTTTTCAGCCCGAAATAAACGCGTTTTCTCAGCCCTTAGAATCACAGTGTAACTGCCTGTCTCAGAAGAGCACACTGAGTCAGCCCTTAACCCCAGTGTGCTGAAATTGTCAAAACGTGTTTTACAGCAGAAATAAACACGTTTTGGCAACTTTGGTCAGCACCATGTAACTTATAGGGCAGGAACAGCACAGTTTTCAAAACGTGTTTTTCAGCCCGAAATAAACGCGTTTTCTCAGCCCTTAGAATCACAGTGTAACTGCCTGGCTCAGAAGAGCACACTGAGTCAGCCCTTAACCCCAGTGTGCTGAAATTGTCTAAACGTGTTTTACAGCAGAAATAAACACGTTTTGGCAACTTTGGTCACCACCATGTAAGTTATAGGGCAGGAACAGCACAGTTTTCAAAACGTGTTTTTCAGCCCGAAATAAACGCGTTTTCTCAGCCCTTAGAATCACAGTGTAAATGCCTGGCTCAGAAGAGCAAACTGAGTCAGCCCTTAACCCCAGTGTGCTGAAATTGTCAAAACGTGTTTTTCAGCAGAAATAAACACGTTTTGGCAACTTTGGTCACCACCATGTAAGTTATATGGCAGGAACAGCACAGTTTTCAAAACGTGTTTTTCAGCCCGAAATAAACGCGTTTTCTCAGCTCTTAGAATCGCAGTGTAACTGCCTGTCTCAGAAGAGCACACTGAGTCAGCCCTTAACCCCAGTGTGCTGAAATTGTCAAAACGTGTTTTACAGCAGAAATAAACACGTTTTGGCAACTTTGGTCAGCACCATGTAACTTATAGGGCAGGAACAGCACAGTTTTCAAAACGTGTTTTTCAGCCCGAAATAAACGCGTTTTCTCAGCCCTTAGAATCACAGTGTAACTGCCTGGCTCAGAAGAGCACACTGAGTCAGCCCTTAACCCCAGTGTGCTGAAATTGTCAAAACGTGTTTTTCAGCAGAAATAAACACGTTTTGGCAACTTTGGTCACCACCATGTAAGTTATATGGCAGGAACAGCACAGTTTTGAAAACGTGTTTTTCAGCCCGAAATAAACGCGTTTTCTCATCCCTTAGAATCACAGTGTAACTGCCTGTCTCAGAAGAGCACAGTGAGTCAGCCCTTAACCCCAGTGTGCTGAAATTGTCAAAACGTGTTTTTCAGCAGAAATAAACACGTTTTGGTAACTTTGGTCACCACCATGTAAGTTATATGGCATGAACAGCACAGTTTTCAAAACGTGTTTTTCAGCCCGAAATAAACGCGTTTTCTCAGCTCTTAGAATCGCAGTGTAACTGCCTGTCTCAGAAGAGCACAGTGAGTCAGCCCTTAACCCCAGTGTGCTGAAATTGTCAAAACGTGTTTTACAGCAGAAATAAACACGTTTTGGCAACTTTGGTCAGCACCATGTAACTTATAGGGCAGGAACAGCACAGTTTTCAAAACGTGTTTTTCAGCCCGAAATAAACGCGTTTTCTCAGCCCTTAGAATCACAGTGTAAATGCCTGGCTCAGAAGAGCACACTGAGTCAGCCCTTAACCCCAGTGTGCTGAAATTGTCAAAACGTGTTTTTCAGCAGAAATAAACACGTTTTGGCAACTTTGGTCACCACCATGTAAGTTATATGGCAGGAACAGCACAGTTTTCAAAACGTGTTTTTCAGCCCGAAATAAACGCGTTTTCTCAGCCCTTAGAATCACAGTGTAACTGCCTGTCTCAGAAGAGCACAGTGAGTCAGCCCTTAACCCCAGTGTGCTGAAATTGTCAAAACGTGTTTTTCAGCAGAAATAAACACGTTTTGGCAACTTTGGTCACCACCAGGTAAGTTATATGGCAGGAACAGCACAGTTTTCAAAACGTGTTTTTCAGCACGAAATAAACGCGTTTTCTCTGCCCTTAGAATCACAGTGTAACTGCCTGTCTCAGAAGAGCACAGTGAGTCAGCCCTTAACCCCAGTGTGCTGAAATTGTCAAAACGTGTTTTTCAGCAGAAATAAACACGTTTTGGCAACTTTGGTCACCACCAGGTAAGTTATATGGCAGGAACAGCACAGTTTTCAAAACGTGTTTTTCAGCCCGAAATAAACGCGTTTTCTCAGCTCTTAGAATCGCAGTGTAACTGCCTGTCTCAGAAGAGCACACTGAGTCAGCCCTTAACCCCAGTGTGCTGAAATTGTCAAAACGTGTTTTTCAGCAGAAATAAACACGTTTTGGCAACTTTGGTCAGCACCATGTAACTTATAGGGCAGGAACAGCACAGTTTTCAAAACGTGTTTTTCAGCCCGAAATAAACGCGTTTTCTCAGCCCTTAGAATCACAGTGTAAATGCCTGGCTCAGAAGAGCAAACTGAGTCAGCCCTTAACCCCAGTGTGCTGAAATTGTCAAAACGTGTTTTTCAGCAGAAATAAACACGTTTTGGCAACTTTGGTCACCACCATGTAAGTTATATGGCAGGAACAGCACAGTTTTCAAAACGTGTTTTTCAGCTCGAAATAAACGCGTTTTCTCAGCCCTTAGAATCACAGTGTAACTGCCTGGCTCAGAAGAGCAAACTGAGTCAGCCCTTAACCCCAGTGTGCTGAAATTGTCAAAACGTGTTTTTCAGCAGAAATAAACACGTTTTGGCAACTTTGGTCACCACCATGTAAGTTATAGGGCAGGAACAGCACAGTTTTCAAAACGTGTTTTTCAGCCCGAAATAAACGCGTTTTCTCAGCCCTTAGAATCACAGTGTAACTGCCTGGCTCAGAAGAGCAAACTGAGTCAGCCCTTAACCCCAGTGTGCTGAAATTGTCAAAACGTGTTTTTCAGCAGAAATAAACACGTTTTGGCAACTTTGGTCACCACCATGTAAGTTATAGGGCAGGAACAGCACAGTTTTCAAAACGTGTTTTTCAGCCCGAAATAAACGCGTTTTCTCAGCCCTTAGAATCACAGTGTAACTGCCTGGCTCAGAAGAGCACACTGAGTCAGCCCTTAACCCCAGTGTGCTGAAATTGTCTAAACGTGTTTTACAGCAGAAATAAACACGTTTTGGCAACTTTGGTCACCACCATGTAAGTTATAGGGCAGGAACAGCACAGTTTTCAAAACGTGTTTTTCAGCCCGAAATAAACGCGTTTTCTCAGCCCTTAGAATCACAGTGTAAATGCCTGGCTCAGAAGAGCAAACTGAGTCAGCCCTTAACCCCAGTGTGCTGAAATTGTCAAAACGTGTTTTTCAGCAGAAATAAACACGTTTTGGCAACTTTGGTCACCACCATGTAAGTTATATGGCAGGAACAGCACAGTTTTCAAAACGTGTTTTTCAGCCCGAAATAAACGCGTTTTCTCAGCTCTTAGAATCGCAGTGTAACTGCCTGTCTCAGAAGAGCACACTGAGTCAGCCCTTAACCCCAGTGTGCTGAAATTGTCAAAACGTGTTTTACAGCAGAAATAAACACTTTTTGGCAACTTTGGTCAGCACCATGTAACTTATAGGGCAGGAACAGCACAGTTTTCAAAACGTGTTTTTCAGCCCGAAATAAACGCGTTTTCTCAGCCCTTAGAATCACAGTGTAAATGCCTGGCTCAGAAGAGCACACTGAGTCAGCCCTTAACCCCAGTGTGCTGAAATTGTCAAAACGTGTTTTTCAGCAGAAATAAACACGTTTTGGCAACTTTGGTCACCACCATGTAAGTTATATGGCAGGAACAGCACAGTTTTCAAAACGTGTTTTTCAGCCCGAAATAAACGCGTTTTCTCAGCCCTTAGAATCACAGTGTAACTGCCTGTCTCAGAAGAGCACAGTGAGTCAGCCCTTAACCCCAGTGTGCTGAAATTGTCAAAACGTGTTTTTCAGCAGAAATAAACACGTTTTGGCAACTTTGGTCACCACCAGGTAAGTTATATGGCAGGAACAGCACAGTTTTCAAAACGTGTTTTTCAGCACGAAATAAACGCGTTTTCTCTGCCCTTAGAATCACAGTGTAACTGCCTGTCTCAGAAGAGCACAGTGAGTCAGCCCTTAACCCCAGTGTGCTGAAATTGTCAAAACGTGTTTTTCAGCAGAAATAAACACGTTTTGGCAACTTTGGTCACCACCAGGTAAGTTATATGGCAGGAACAGCACAGTTTTCAAAACGTGTTTTTCAGCCCGAAATAAACGCGTTTTCTCAGCTCTTAGAATCGCAGTGTAACTGCCTGTCTCAGAAGAGCACACTGAGTCAGCCCTTAACCCCAGTGTGCTGAAATTGTCAAAACGTGTTTTACAGCAGAAATAAACACGTTTTGGCAACTTTGGTCAGCACCATGTAACTTATAGGGCAGGAACAGCACAGTTTTCAAAACGTGTTTTTCAGCCCGAAATAAACGCGTTTTCTCAGCCCTTAGAATCACAGTGTAACTGCCTGTCTCAGAAGAGCACAGTGAGTCAGCCCTTAACCCCAGTGTGCTGAAATTGTCAAAACGTGTTTTTCAGCAGAAATAAACACGTTTTGGCAACTTTGGTCACCACCATGTAAGTTATATGGCAGGAACAGCACAGTTTTCAAAACGTGTTTTTCAGCCCGAAATAAACGCGTTTTCTCAGCTCTTAGAATCGCAGTGTAACTGCCTGTCTCAGAAGAGCACAGTGAGTCAGCCCTTAACCCCAGTGTGCTGAAATTGTCAAAACGTGTTTTACAGCAGAAATAAACACGTTTTGGCAACTTTGGTCACCACCATGTAAGTTATATGGCATGAACAGCACAGTTTTCAAAACGTGTTTTTCAGCCCGAAATAAACGCGTTTTCTCAGCTCTTAGAATCGCAGTGTAACTGCCTGTCTCAGAAGAGCACAGTGAGTCAGCCCTTAACCCCAGTGTGCTGAAATTGTCAAAACGTGTTTTACAGCAGAAATAAACACGTTTTGGCAACTTTGGTCACCACCATGTAACTTATAGGGCAGGAACAGCACAGTTTTCAAAACGTGTTTTTCAGCCCGAAATAAACGCGTTTTCTCAGCCCTTAGAATCACAGTGTAACTGCCTGTCTCAGAAGAGCACACTGAGTCAGCCCTTAACCCCAGTGTGCTGAAATTGTCAAAACGTGTTTTACAGCAGAAATAAACACGTTTTGGCAACTTTGGTCAGCACCATGTAACTTATAGGGCAGGAACAGCACAGTTTTCAAAACGTGTTTTTCAGCCCGAAATAAACGCGTTTTCTCAGCCCTTAGAATCACAGTGTAACTGCCTGGCTCAGAAGAGCACACTGAGTCAGCCCTTAACCCCAGTGTGCTGAAATTGTCAAAACGTGTTTTTCAGCAGAAATAAACACGTTTTGGCAACTTTGGTCACCACCATGTAAGTTATAGGGCAGGAACAGCACAGTTTTCAAAACGTGTTTTTCAGCCCGAAATAAACGCGTTTTCTCAGCCCTTAGAATCACAGTGTAACTGCCTGACTCAGAAGAGCAAACTGAGTCAGCCCTTAACCCCAGTGTGCTGAAATTGTCAAAACGTGTTTTTCAGCAGAAATAAACACGTTTTGGCAACTTTGGTCACCACCATGTAAGTTATAGGGCAGGAACAGCACAGTTTTCAAAACGTGTTTTTCAGCCCGAAATAAACGCGTTTTCTCAGCCCTTAGAATCACAGTGTAACTGCCTGGCTCAGAAGAGCACACTGAGTCAGCCCTTAACCCCAGTGTGCTGAAATTGTCTAAACGTGTTTTACAGCAGAAATAAACACGTTTTGGCAACTTTGGTCACCACCATGTAAGTTATAGGGCAGGAACAGCACAGTTTTCAAAACGTGTTTTTCAGCCCGAAATAAACGCGTTTTCTCAGCCCTTAGAATCACAGTGTAAATGCCTGGCTCAGAAGAGCAAACTGAGTCAGCCCTTAACCCCAGTGTGCTGAAATTGTCAAAACGTCTTTTTCAGCAGAAATAAACACGTTTTGGCAACTTTGGTCACCACCATGTAAGTTATATGGCAGGAACAGCACAGTTTTCAAAACGTGTTTTTCAGCCCGAAATAAACGCGTTTTCTCAGCTCTTAGAATCGCAGTGTAACTGCCTGTCTCAGAAGAGCACACTGAGTCAGCCCTTAACCCCAGTGTGCTGAAATTGTCAAAACGTGTTTTACAGCAGAAATAAACACGTTTTGGCAACTTTGGTCAGCACCATGTAACTTATAGGGCAGGAACAGCACAGTTTTCAAAACGTGTTTTTCAGCCCGAAATAAACGCGTTTTCTCAGCCCTTAGAATCACAGTGTAACTGCCTGGCTCAGAAGAGCACACTGAGTCAGCCCTTAACCCCAGTGTGCTGAAATTGTCAAAACGTGTTTTTCAGCAGAAATAAACACGTTTTGGCAACTTTGGTCACCACCATGTAAGTTATATGGCAGGAACAGCACAGTTTTCAAAACGTGTTTTTCAGCCCGAAATAAACGCGTTTTCTCAGCCCTTAGAATCACAGTGTAACTGCCTGTCTCAGAAGAGCACAGTGAGTCAGCCCTTAACCCCAGTGTGCTGAAATTGTCAAAACGTGTTTTTCAGCAGAAATAAACACGTTTTGGCAACTTTGGTCACCACCATGTAAGTTATATGGCATGAACAGCACAGTTTTCAAAACGTGTTTTTCAGCCCGAAATAAACGCGTTTTCTCAGCTCTTAGAATCGCAGTGTAACTGCCTGTCTCAGAAGAGCACAGTGAGTCAGCCCTTAACCCCAGTGTGCTGAAATTGTCAAAACGTGTTTTACAGCAGAAATAAACACGTTTTGGCAACTTTGGTCACCACCATGTAACTTATAGGGCAGGAACAGCACAGTTTTCAAAACGTGTTTTTCAGCCCGAAATAAACGCGTTTTCTCAGCCCTTAGAATCACAGTGTAACTGCCTGTCTCAGAAGAGCACACTGAGTCAGCCCTTAACCCCAGTGTGCTGAAATTGTCAAAACGTGTTTTACAGCAGAAATAAACACGTTTTGGCAACTTTGGTCAGCACCATGTAACTTATAGGGCAGGAACAGCACAGTTTTCAAAACGTGTTTTTCAGCCCGAAATAAACGCGTTTTCTCAGCCCTTAGAATCACAGTGTAACTGCCTGGCTCAGAAGAGCACACTGAGTCAGCCCTTAACCCCAGTGTGCTGAAATTGTCAAAACGTGTTTTTCAGCAGAAATAAACACGTTTTGGCAACTTTGGTCACCACCATGTAAGTTATAGGGCAGGAACAGCACAGTTTTCAAAACGTGTTTTTCAGCCCGAAATAAACGCGTTTTCTCAGCCCTTAGAATCACAGTGTAACTGCCTGGCTCAGAAGAGCACACTGAGTCAGCCCTTAACCCCAGTGTGCTGAAATTGTCTAAACGTGTTTTACAGCAGAAATAAACACGTTTTGGCAACTTTGGTCACCACCATGTAAGTTATAGGGCAGGAACAGCACAGTTTTCAAAACGTGTTTTTCAGCCCGAAATAAACGCGTTTTCTCAGCCCTTAGAATCACAGTGTAAATGCCTGGCTCAGAAGAGCAAACTGAGTCAGCCCTTAACCCCAGTGTGCTGAAATTGTCAAAACGTCTTTTTCAGCAGAAATAAACACGTTTTGGCAACTTTGGTCACCACCATGTAAGTTATATGGCAGGAACAGCACAGTTTTCAAAACGTGTTTTTCAGCCCGAAATAAACGCGTTTTCTCAGCTCTTAGAATCGCAGTGTAACTGCCTGTCTCAGAAGAGCACACTGAGTCAGCCCTTAACCCCAGTGTGCTGAAATTGTCAAAACGTGTTTTACAGCAGAAATAAACACGTTTTGGCAACTTTGGTCAGCACCATGTAACTTATAGGGCAGGAACAGCACAGTTTTCAAAACGTGTTTTTCAGCCCGAAATAAACGCGTTTTCTCAGCCCTTAGAATCACAGTGTAACTGCCTGGCTCAGAAGAGCACACTGAGTCAGCCCTTAACCCCAGTGTGCTGAAATTGTCAAAACGTGTTTTTCAGCAGAAATAAACACGTTTTGGCAACTTTGGTCACCACCATGTAAGTTATATGGCAGGAACAGCACAGTTTTCAAAACGTGTTTTTCAGCCCGAAATAAACGCGTTTTCTCAGCCCTTAGAATCACAGTGTAACTGCCTGTCTCAGAAGAGCACAGTGAGTCAGCCCTTAACCCCAGTGTGCTGAAATTGTCAAAACGTGTTTTTCAGCAGAAATAAACACGTTTTGGCAACTTTGGTCACCACCATGTAAGTTATATGGCATGAACAGCACAGTTTTCAAAACGTGTTTTTCAGCCCGAAATAAACGCGTTTTCTCAGCTCTTAGAATCGCAGTGTAACTGCCTGTCTCAGAAGAGCACAGTGAGTCAGCCCTTAACCCCAGTGTGCTGAAATTGTCAAAACGTGTTTTACAGCAGAAATAAACACGTTTTGGCAACTTTGGTCACCACCATGTAACTTATAGGGCAGGAACAGCACAGTTTTCAAAACGTGTTTTTCAGCCCGAAATAAACGCGTTTTCTCAGCCCTTAGAATCACAGTGTAACTGCCTGTCTCAGAAGAGCACACTGAGTCAGCCCTTAACCCCAGTGTGCTGAAATTGTCAAAACGTGTTTTACAGCAGAAATAAACACGTTTTGGCAACTTTGGTCAGCACCATGTAACTTATAGGGCAGGAACAGCACAGTTTTCAAAACGTGTTTTTCAGCCCGAAATAAACGCGTTTTCTCAGCCCTTAGAATCACAGTGTAACTGCCTGGCTCAGAAGAGCACACTGAGTCAGCCCTTAACCCCAGTGTGCTGAAATTGTCAAAACGTGTTTTTCAGCAGAAATAAACACGTTTTGGCAACTTTGGTCACCACCATGTAAGTTATAGGGCAGGAACAGCACAGTTTTCAAAACGTGTTTTTCAGCCCGAAATAAACGCGTTTTCTCAGCCCTTAGAATCACAGTGTAACTGCCTGGCTCAGAAGAGCAAACTGAGTCAGCCCTTAACCCCAGTGTGCTGAAATTGTCAAAACGTGTTTTTCAGCAGAAATAAACACGTTTTGGCAACTTTGGTCACCACCATGTAAGTTATAGGGCAGGAACAGCACAGTTTTCAAAACGTGTTTTTCAGCCCGAAATAAACGCGTTTTCTCAGCCCTTAGAATCACAGTGTAACTGCCTGGCTCAGAAGAGCACACTGAGTCAGCCCTTAACCCCAGTGTGCTGAAATTGTCTAAACGTGTTTTACAGCAGAAATAAACACGTTTTGGCAACTTTGGTCACCACCATGTAAGTTATAGGGCAGGAACAGCACAGTTTTCAAAACGTGTTTTTCAGCCCGAAATAAACGCGTTTTCTCAGCCCTTAGAATCACAGTGTAAATGCCTGGCTCAGAAGAGCAAACTGAGTCAGCCCTTAACCCCAGTGTGCTGAAATTGTCAAAACGTGTTTTTCAGCAGAAATAAACACGTTTTGGCAACTTTGGTCACCACCATGTAAGTTATATGGCAGGAACAGCACAGTTTTCAAAACGTGTTTTTCAGCCCGAAATAAACGCGTTTTCTCAGCTCTTAGAATCGCAGTGTAACTGCCTGTCTCAGAAGAGCACACTGAGTCAGCCCTTAACCCCAGTGTGCTGAAATTGTCAAAACGTGTTTTACAGCAGAAATAAACACGTTTTGGCAACTTTGGTCAGCACCATGTAACTTATAGGGCAGGAACAGCACAGTTTTCAAAACGTGTTTTTCAGCCCGAAATAAACGCGTTTTCTCAGCCCTTAGAATCACAGTGTAACTGCCTGGCTCAGAAGAGCACACTGAGTCAGCCCTTAACCCCAGTGTGCTGAAATTGTCAAAACGTGTTTTTCAGCAGAAATAAACACGTTTTGGCAACTTTGGTCACCACCATGTAAGTTATATGGCAGGAACAGCACAGTTTTCAAAACGTGTTTTTCAGCCCGAAATAAACGCGTTTTCTCAGCCCTTAGAATCACAGTGTAACTGCCTGTCTCAGAAGAGCACAGTGAGTCAGCCCTTAACCCCAGTGTGCTGAAATTGTCAAAACGTGTTTTTCAGCAGAAATAAACACGTTTTGGCAACTTTGGTCACCACCAGGTAAGTTATATGGCAGGAACAGCACAGTTTTCAAAACGTGTTTTTCAGCACGAAATAAACGCGTTTTCTCTGCCCTTAGAATCACAGTGTAACTGCCTGTCTCAGAAGAGCACAGTGAGTCAGCCCTTAACCCCAGTGTGCTGAAATTGTCAAAACGTGTTTTTCAGCAGAAATAAACACGTTTTGGCAACTTTGGTCACCACCAGGTAAGTTATATGGCAGGAACAGCACAGTTTTCAAAACGTGTTTTTCAGCCCGAAATAAACGCGTTTTCTCAGCTCTTAGAATCGCAGTGTAACTGCCTGTCTCAGAAGAGCACACTGAGTCAGCCCTTAACCCCAGTGTGCTGAAATTGTCAAAACGTGTTTTACAGCAGAAATAAACACGTTTTGGCAACTTTGGTCAGCACCATGTAACTTATAGGGCAGGAACAGCACAGTTTTCAAAACGTGTTTTTCAGCCCGAAATAAACGCGTTTTCTCAGCCCTTAGAATCACAGTGTAACTGCCTGTCTCAGAAGAGCACAGTGAGTCAGCCCTTAACCCCAGTGTGCTGAAATTGTCAAAACGTGTTTTTCAGCAGAAATAAACACGTTTTGGCAACTTTGGTCACCACCATGTAAGTTATATGGCAGGAACAGCACAGTTTTCAAAACGTGTTTTTCAGCCCGAAATAAACGCGTTTTCTCAGCCCTTAGAATCGCAGTGTAACTGCCTGTCTCAGAAGAGCACAGTGAGTCAGCCCTTAACCCCAGTGTGCTGAAATTGTCAAAACGTGTTTTACAGCAGAAATAAACACGTTTTGGCAACTTTGGTCACCACCATGTAACTTATAGGGCAGGAACAGCACAGTTTTCAAAACGTGTTTTTCAGCCCGAAATAAACGCGTTTTCTCAGCCCTTAGAATCACAGTGTAACTGCCTGTCTCAGAAGAGCACACTGAGTCAGCCCTTAACCCCAGTGTGCTGAAATTGTCAAAACGTGTTTTACAGCAGAAATAAACACGTTTTGGCAACTTTGGTCAGCACCATGTAACTTATAGGGCAGGAACAGCACAGTTTTCAAAACGTGTTTTTCAGCCCGAAATAAACGCGTTTTCTCAGCCCTTAGAATCACAGTGTAACTGCCTGGCTCAGAAGAGCACACTGAGTCAGCCCTTAACCCCAGTGTGCTGAAATTGTCAAAACGTGTTTTTCAGCAGAAATAAACACGTTTTGGCAACTTTGGTCACCACCATGTAAGTTATAGGGCAGGAACAGCACAGTTTTCAAAACGTGTTTTTCAGCCCGAAATAAACGCGTTTTCTCAGCCCTTAGAATCACAGTGTAACTGCCTGGCTCAGAAGAGCAAACTGAGTCAGCCCTTAACCCCAGTGTGCTGAAATTGTCAAAACGTGTTTTTCAGCAGAAATAAACACGTTTTGGCAACTTTGGTCACCACCATGTAAGTTATATGGCAGGAACAGCACAGTTTTCAAAACGTGTTTTTCAGCCCGAAATAAACGCGTTTTCTCAGCCCTTAGAATCACAGTGTAACTGCCTGTCTCAGAAGAGCACAGTGAGTCAGCCCTTAACCCCAGTATGCTGAAATTGTCAAAACGTGTTTTTCAGCAGAAATAAACACGTTTTGGCAACTTTGGTCACCACCAGGTAAGTTATATGGCAGGAACAGCACAGTATTCAAAACGTGTTTTTCAGCCCGAAATAAACGCGTTTTCTCTGCCCTTAGAATCACAGTGTAACTGCCTGTCTCAGAAGAGCACAGTGAGTCAGCCCTTAACCCCAGTGTGCTGAAATTGTCAAAACGTGTTTTTCAGCAGAAATAAACACGTTTTGGCAACTTTGGTCACCACCATGTAAGTTATATGGCAGGAACAGCACAGTTTTCAAAACGTGTTTTTCAGCTCGAAATAAACGCGTTTTCTCAGCCCTTAGAATCACAGTGTAACTGCCTGGCTCAGAAGAGCACACTGAGTCAGCCCTTAACCCCAGTGTGCTGAAATTGTCAAAACGTGTTTTACAGCAGAAATAAACACGTTTTGGCAACTTTGGTCACCACCATGTAAGTTATAGGGCAGGAACAGCACAGTTTTCAAAACGTGTTTTTCAGCCCGAAATAAACGCGTTTTCTCAGCCCTTAGAATCACAGTGTAACTGCCTGGCTCAGAAGAGCAAACTGAGTCAGCCCTTAACCCCAGTGTGCTGAAATTGTCAAAACGTGTTTTTCAGCAGAAATAAACACGTTTTGGCAACTTTGGTCTCCACCATGTAAGTTATAGGGCAGGAACAGCACAGTTTTCAAAACGTGTTTTTCAGCCCGAAATAAACGCGTTTTCTCAGCCCTTAGAATCACAGTGTAACTGCCTGGCTCAGAAGAGCAAACTGAGTCAGCCCTTAACCCCAGTGTGCTGAAATTGTCAAAACGTGTTTTTCAGCAGAAATAAACACGTTTTGGCAACTTTGGTCACCACCAGGTAAGTTATATGGCAGGAACAGCACAGTTTTCAAAACGTGTTTTTCAGCCCGAAATAAACGCGTTTTCTCAGCTCTTAGAATCGCAGTGTAACTGCCTGTCTCAGAAGAGCACACTGAGTCAGCCCTTAACCCCAGTGTGCTGAAATTGTCAAAACGTGTTTTACAGCAGAAATAAACACGTTTTGGCAACTTTGGTCAGCACCATGTAACTTATAGGGCAGGAACAGCACAGTTTTCAAAACGTGTTTTTCAGCCCGAAATAAACGCGTTTTCTCAGCCCTTAGAATCACAGTGTAACTGCCTGTCTCAGAAGAGCACAGTGAGTCAGCCCTTAACCCCAGTGTGCTGAAATTGTCAAAACGTGTTTTTCAGCAGAAATAAACACGTTTTGGCAACTTTGGTCACCACCATGTAAGTTATATGGCAGGAACAGCACAGTTTTCAAAACGTGTTTTTCAGCCCGAAATAAACGCGTTTTCTCAGCTCTTAGAATCGCAGTGTAACTGCCTGTCTCAGAAGAGCACAGTGAGTCAGCCCTTAACCCCAGTGTGCTGAAATTGTCAAAACGTGTTTTACAGCAGAAATAAACACGTTTTGGCAACTTTGGTCACCACCATGTAAGTTATATGGCATGAACAGCACAGTTTTCAAAACGTGTTTTTCAGCCCGAAATAAACGCGTTTTCTCAGCCCTTAGAATCGCAGTGTAACTGCCTGTCTCAGAAGAGCACAGTGAGTCAGCCCTTAACCCCAGTGTGCTGAAATTGTCAAAACGTGTTTTACAGCAGAAATAAACACGTTTTGGCAACTTTGGTCACCACCATGTAACTTATAGGGCAGGAACAGCACAGTTTTCAAAACGTGTTTTTCAGCCCGAAATAAACGCGTTTTCTCAGCCCTTAGAATCACAGTGTAACTGCCTGTCTCAGAAGAGCACACTGAGTCAGCCCTTAACCCCAGTGTGCTGAAATTGTCAAAACGTGTTTTACAGCAGAAATAAACACGTTTTGGCAACTTTGGTCAGCACCATGTAACTTATAGGGCAGGAACAGCACAGTTTTCAAAACGTGTTTTTCAGCCCGAAATAAACGCGTTTTCTCAGCCCTTAGAATCACAGTGTAACTGCCTGGCTCAGAAGAGCACACTGAGTCAGCCCTTAACCCCAGTGTGCTGAAATTGTCAAAACGTGTTTTTCAGCAGAAATAAACACGTTTTGGCAACTTTGGTCACCACCATGTAAGTTATAGGGCAGGAACAGCACAGTTTTCAAAACGTGTTTTTCAGCCCGAAATAAACGCGTTTTCTCAGCCCTTAGAATCACAGTGTAACTGCCTGGCTCAGAAGAGCAAACTGAGTCAGCCCTTAACCCCAGTGTGCTGAAATTGTCAAAACGTGTTTTTCAGCAGAAATAAACACGTTTTGGCAACTTTGGTCACCACCATGTAAGTTATATGGCAGGAACAGCACAGTTTTCAAAACGTGTTTTTCAGCCCGAAATAAACGCGTTTTCTCAGCCCTTAGAATCACAGTGTAACTGCCTGTCTCAGAAGAGCACAGTGAGTCAGCCCTTAACCCCAGTGTGCTGAAATTGTCAAAACGTGTTTTTCAGCAGAAATAAACACGTTTTGGCAACTTTGGTCACCACCAGGTAAGTTATATGGCAGGAACAGCACAGTTTTCAAAACGTGTTTTTCAGCCCGAAATAAACGCGTTTTCTCTGCCCTTAGAATCACAGTGTAACTGCCTGTCTCAGAAGAGCACAGTGAGTCAGCCCTTAACCCCAGTGTGCTGAAATTGTCAAAACGTGTTTTTCAGCAGAAATAAACACGTTTTGGCAACTTTGGTCACCACCATGTAAGTTATATGGCAGGAACAGCACAGTTTTCAAAACGTGTTTTTCAGCTCGAAATAAACGCGTTTTCTCAGCCCTTAGAATCACAGTGTAACTGCCTGGCTCAGAAGAGCACACTGAGTCAGCCCTTAACCCCAGTGTGCTGAAATTGTCAAAACGTGTTTTACAGCAGAAATAAACACGTTTTGGCAACTTTGGTCACCACCATGTAAGTTATAGGGCAGGAACAGCACAGTTTTCAAAACGTGTTTTTCAGCCCGAAATAAACGCGTTTTCTCAGCCCTTAGAATCACAGTGTAACTGCCTGGCTCAGAAGAGCAAACTGAGTCAGCCCTTAACCCCAGTGTGCTGAAATTGTCAAAACGTGTTTTTCAGCAGAAATAAACACGTTTTGGCAACTTTGGTCACCACCATGTAAGTTATAGGGCAGGAACAGCACAGTTTTCAAAACGTGTTTTTCAGCCCGAAATAAACGCGTTTTCTCAGCCCTTAGAATCACAGTGTAACTGCCTGGCTCAGAAGAGCAAACTGAGTCAGCCCTTAACCCCAGTGTGCTGAAATTGTCAAAACGTGTTTTTCAGCAGAAATAAACACGTTTTGGCAACTTTGGTCACCACCATGTAAGTTATAGGGCAGGAACAGCACAGTTTTCCAAACGTGTTTTTCAGCCCGAAATAAACGCGTTTTCTCAGCCCTTAGAATCACAGTGTAACTGCCTGGCTCAGAAGAGCACACTGAGTCAGCCCTTAACCCCAGTGTGCAGAAATTGTCTAAACGTGTTTTACAGCAGAAATAAACACGTTTTGGCAACTTTGGTCACCACCATGTAAGTTATAGGGCAGGAACAGCACAGTTTTCAAAACGTGTTTTTCAGCCCGAAATAAACGCGTTTTCTCAGCCCTTAGAATCACAGTGTAAATGCCTGGCTCAGAAGAGCAAACTGAGTCAGCCCTTAACCCCAGTGTGCTGAAATTGTCAAAACGTGTTTTTCAGCAGAAATAAACACGTTTTGGCAACTTTGGTCACCACCATGTAAGTTATATGGCAGGAACAGCACAGTTTTCAAAACGTGTTTTTCAGCCCGAAATAAACGCGTTTTCTCAGCTCTTAGAATCACAGTGTAACTGCCTGTCTCAGAAGAGCACACTGAGTCAGCCCTTAACCCCAGTGTGCTGAAATTGTCAAAACGTGTTTTACAGCAGAAATAAACACGTTTTGGCAACTTTGGTCAGCACCATGTAACTTATAGGGCAGGAACAGCACAGTTTTCAAAACGTGTTTTTCAGCCCGAAATAAACGCGTTTTCTCAGCCCTTAGAATCACAGTGTAACTGCCTGGCTCAGAAGAGCACACTGAGTCAGCCCTTAACCCCAGTGTGCTGAAATTGTCAAAACGTGTTTTTCAGCAGAAATAAACACGTTTTGGCAACTTTGGTCACCACCATGTAAGTTATATGGCAGGAACAGCACAGTTTTCAAAACGTGTTTTTCAGCCCGAAATAAACGCGTTTTCTCAGCCCTTAGAATCACAGTGTTACTGCCTGTCTCAGAAGAGCACAGTGAGTCAGCCCTTAACCCCAGTGTGCTGAAATTGTCAAAACGTGTTTTTCAGCAGAAATAAACACGTTTTGGCAACTTTGGTCACCACCAGGTAAGTTATATGGCAGGAACAGCACAGTTTTCAAAACGTGTTTTTCAGCCCGAAATAAACGCGTTTTCTCTGCCCTTAGAATCACAGTGTAACTGCCTGTCTCAGAAGAGCACAGTGAGTCAGCCCTTAACCCCAGTGTGCTGAAATTGTCAAAACGTGTTTTTCAGCAGAAATAAACACGTTTTGGCAACTTTGGTCACCACCAGGTAAGTTATATGGCAGGAACAGCACAGTTTTCAAAACGTGTTTTTCAGCCCGAAATAAACGCGTTTTCTCAGCTCTTAGAATCGCAGTGTAACTGCCTGTCTCAGAAGAGCACACTGAGTCAGCCCTTAACCCCAGTGTGCTGAAATTGTCAAAACGTGTTTTACAGCAGAAATAAACACGTTTTGGCAACTTTGGTCACCACCATGTAAGTTATAGGGCAGGAACAGCACAGTTTTCAAAACGTGTTTTTCAGCCCGAAATAAACGCGTTTTCTCAGCCCTTAGAATCACAGTGTAACTGCCTGGCTCAGAAGAGCAAACTGAGTCAGCCCTTAACCCCAGTGTGCTGAAATTGTCAAAACGTGTTTTTCAGCAGAAATAAACACGTTTTGGCAACTTTGGTCACCACCATGTAAGTTATAGGGCAGGAACAGCACAGTTTTCAAAACGTGTTTTTCAGCCCGAAATAAACGCGTTTTCTCAGCCCTTAGAATCACAGTGTAACTGCCTGGCTCAGAAGAGCAAACTGAGTCAGCCCTTAACCCCAGTGTGCTGAAATTGTCAAAACGTGTTTTTCAGCAGAAATAAACACGTTTTGGCAACTTTGGTCACCACCATGTAAGTTATAGGGCAGGAACAGCACAGTTTTCAAAACGTGTTTTTCAGCCCGAAATAAACGCGTTTTCTCAGCCCTTAGAATCACAGTGTAACTGCCTGGCTCAGAAGAGCAAACTGAGTCAGCCCTTAACCCCAGTGTGCTGAAATTGTCAAAACGTGTTTTTCAGCAGAAATAAACACGTTTTGGCAACTTTGGTCACCACCATGTAAGTTATATGGCAGGAACAGCACAGTTTTCAAAACGTGTTTTTCAGCCCGAAATAAACGCGTTTTCTCAGCCCTTAGAATCACAGTGTAACTGCCTGTCTCAGAAGAGCACAGTGAGTCAGCCCTTAACCCCAGTGTGCTGAAATTGTCAAAACGTGTTTTTCAGCAGAAATAAACACGTTTTGGCAACTTTGGTCACCACCAGGTAAGTTATATGGCAGGAACAGCACAGTTTTCAAAACGTGTTTTTCAGCCCGAAATAAACGCGTTTTCTCTGCCCTTAGAATCACAGTGTAACTGCCTGTCTCAGAAGAGCACAGTGAGTCAGCCCTTAACCCCAGTGTGCTGAAATTGTCAAAACGTGTTTTTCAGCAGAAATAAACACGTTTTGGCAACTTTGGTCACCACCATGTAAGTTATATGGCAGGAACAGCACAGTTTTCAAAACGTGTTTTTCAGCCCGAAATAAACGCGTTTTCTCAGCCCTTAGAATCACAGTGTAACTGCCTGTCTCAGAAGAGCACAGTGAGTCAGCCCTTAACCCCAGTGTGCTGAAATTGTCAAAACGTGTTTTTCAGCAGAAATAAACACGTTTTGGCAACTTTGGTCACCACCAGGTAAGTTATATGGCAGGAACAGCACAGTTTTCAAAACGTGTTTTTCAGCACGAAATAAACGCGTTTTCTCTGCCCTTAGAATCACAGTGTAACTGCCTGTCTCAGAAGAGCACAGTGAGTCAGCCCTTAACCCCAGTGTGCTGAAATTGTCAAAACATGTTTTTCAGCAGAAATAAACACGTTTTGGCAACTTTGGTCACCACCAGGTAAGTTATATGGCAGGAACAGCACAGTTTTCAAAACGTGTTTTTCAGCCCGAAATAAACGCGTTTTCTCAGCTCTTAGAATCGCAGTGTAACTGCCTGTCTCAGAAGAGCACACTGAGTCAGCCCTTAACCCCAGTGTGCTGAAATTGTCAAAACGTGTTTTACAGCAGAAATAAACACGTTTTGGCAACTTTGGTCAGCACCATGTAACTTATAGGGCAGGAACAGCACAGTTTTCAAAACGTGTTTTTCAGCCCGAAATAAACGCGTTTTCTCAGCCCTTAGAATCACAGTGTAACTGCCTGTCTCAGAAGAGCACAGTGAGTCAGCCCTTAACCCCAGTGTGCTGAAATTGTCAAAACGTGTTTTTCAGCAGAAATAAACACGTTTTGGCAACTTTGGTCACCACCATGTAAGTTATATGGCAGGAACAGCACAGTTTTCAAAACGTGTTTTTCAGCCCGAAATAAACGCGTTTTCTCAGCTCTTAGAATCGCAGTGTAACTGCCTGTCTCAGAAGAGCACAGTGAGTCAGCCCTTAACCCCAGTGTGCTGAAATTGTCAAAACGTGTTTTACAGCAGAAATAAACACGTTTTGGCAACTTTGGTCACCACCATGTAAGTTATATGGCATGAACAGCACAGTTTTCAAAACGTGTTTTTCAGCCCGAAATAAACGCGTTTTCTCAGCTCTTAGAATCGCAGTGTAACTGCCTGTCTCAGAAGAGCACAGTGAGTCAGCCCTTAACCCCAGTGTGCTGAAATTGTCAAAACGTGTTTTACAGCAGAAATAAACACGTTTTGGCAACTTTGGTCACCACCATGTAACTTATAGGGCAGGAACAGCACAGTTTTCAAAACGTGTTTTTCAGCCCGAAATAAACGCGTTTTCTCAGCCCTTAGAATCACAGTGTAACTGCCTGTCTCAGAAGAGCACACTGAGTCAGCCCTTAACCCCAGTATGCTGAAATTGTCAAAACGTGTTTTACAGCAGAAATAAACACGTTTTGGCAACTTTGGTCAGCACCATGTAACTTATAGGGCAGGAACAGCACAGTTTTCAAAACGTGTTTTTCAGCCCGAAATAAACGCGTTTTCTCAGCCCTTAGAATCACAGTGTAACTGCCTGGCTCAGAAGAGCACACTGAGTCAGCCCTTAACCCCAGTGTGCTGAAATTGTCAAAACGTGTTTTTCAGCAGAAATAAACACGTTTTGGCAACTTTGGTCACCACCATGTAAGTTATAGGGCAGGAACAGCACAGTTTTCAAAACGTGTTTTTCAGCCCGAAATAAACGCGTTTTCTCAGCCCTTAGAATCACAGTGTAACTGCCTGACTCAGAAGAGCAAACTGAGTCAGCCCTTAACCCCAGTGTGCTGAAATTGTCAAAACGTGTTTTTCAGCAGAAATAAACACGTTTTGGCAACTTTGGTCACCACCATGTAAGTTATAGGGCAGGAACAGCACAGTTTTCAAAACGTGTTTTTCAGCCCGAAATAAATGCGTTTTCTCAGCCCTTAGAATCACAGTGTAACTGCCTGGCTCAGAAGAGCACACTGAGTCAGCCCTTAACCCCAGTGTGCTGAAATTGTCTAAACGTGTTTTACAGCAGAAATAAACACGTTTTGGCAACTTTGGTCACCACCATGTAAGTTATAGGGCAGGAACAGCACAGTTTTCAAAACGTGTTTTTCAGCCCGAAATAAACGCGTTTTCTCAGCCCTTAGAATCACAGTGTAAATGCCTGGCTCAGAAGAGCAAACTGAGTCAGCCCTTAACCCCAGTGTGCTGAAATTGTCAAAACGTGTTTTTCAGCAGAAATAAACACGTTTTGGCAACTTTGGTCACCACCATGTAAGTTATATGGCAGGAACAGCACAGTTTTCAAAACGTGTTTTTCAGCCCGAAATAAACGCGTTTTCTCAGCTCTTAGAATCGCAGTGTAACTGCCTGTCTCAGAAGAGCACACTGAGTCAGCCCTTAACCCCAGTGTGCTGAAATTGTCAAAACGTGTTTTACAGCAGAAATAAACACGTTTTGGCAACTTTGGTCAGCACCATGTAACTTATAGGGCAGGAACAGCACAGTTTTCAAAACGTGTTTTTCAGCCCGAAATAAACGCGTTTTCTCAGCCCTTAGAATCACAGTGTAACTGCCTGGCTCAGAAGAGCACACTGAGTCAGCCCTTAACCCCAGTGTGCTGAAATTGTCAAAACGTGTTTTTCAGCAGAAATAAACACGTTTTGGCAACTTTGGTCACCACCATGTAAGTTATATGGCAGGAACAGCACAGTTTTCAAAACGTGTTTTTCAGCCCGAAATAAACGCGTTTTCTCAGCCCTTAGAATCACAGTGTAACTGCCTGTCTCAGAAGAGCACAGTGAGTCAGCCCTTAACCCCAGTGTGCTGAAATTGTCAAAACGTGTTTTTCAGCAGAAATAAACACGTTTTGGCAACTTTGGTCACCACCATGTAAGTTATATGGCAGGAACAGCACAGTTTTCAAAACGTGTTTTTCAGCCCGAAATAAACGCGTTTTCTCAGCCCTTAGAATCACAGTGTAACTGCCTGTCTCAGAAGAGCACAGTGAGTCAGCCCTTAACCCCAGTGTGCTGAAATTGTCAAAACGTGTTTTTCAGCAGAAATAAACACGTTTTGGC
The DNA here is from genome assembly GCF_055471065.1 of Atractosteus spatula. Lineage (NCBI taxonomy): Eukaryota > Metazoa > Chordata > Actinopteri > Semionotiformes > Lepisosteidae > Atractosteus > Atractosteus spatula. The sequence goes on along the minus strand of NW_028296646.1, from coordinate 1,027,666 downwards.
AACTTTGGTCACCACCAGGTAAGTTATATGGCAGGAACAGCACAGTTTTCAAAACGTGTTTTTCAGCACGAAATAAACGCGTTTTCTCTGCCCTTAGAATCACAGTGTAACTGCCTGTCTCAGAAGAGCACAGTGAGTCAGCCCTTAACCCCAGTGTGCTGAAATTGTCAAAACGTGTTTTTCAGCAGAAATAAACACGTTTTGGCAACTTTGGTCACCACCAGGTAAGTTATATGGCAGGAACAGCACAGTTTTCAAAACGTGTTTTTCAGCCCGAAATAAACGCGTTTTCTCAGCTCTTAGAATCGCAGTGTAACTGCCTGTCTCAGAAGAGCACACTGAGTCAGCCCTTAACCCCAGTGTGCTGAAATTGTCAAAACGTGTTTTACAGCAGAAATAAACACGTTTTGGCAACTTTGGTCAGCACCATGTAACTTATAGGGCAGGAACAGCACAGTTTTCAAAACGTGTTTTTCAGCCCGAAATAAACGCGTTTTCTCAGCCCTTAGAATCACAGTGTAACTGCCTGTCTCAGAAGAGCACAGTGAGTCAGCCCTTAACCCCAGTGTGCTGAAATTGTCAAAACGTGTTTTTCAGCAGAAATAAACACGTTTTGGCAACTTTGGTCACCACCATGTAAGTTATATGGCAGGAACAGCACAGTTTTCAAAACGTGTTTTTCAGCCCGAAATAAACGCGTTTTCTCAGCTCTTAGAATCGCAGTGTAACTGCCTGTCTCAGAAGAGCACAGTGAGTCAGCCCTTAACCCCAGTGTGCTGAAATTGTCAAAACGTGTTTTACAGCAGAAATAAACACGTTTTGGCAACTTTGGTCACCACCATGTAAGTTATATGGCATGAACAGCACAGTTTTCAAAACGTGTTTTTCAGCCCGAAATAAACGCGTTTTCTCAGCTCTTAGAATCGCAGTGTAACTGCCTGTCTCAGAAGAGCACAGTGAGTCAGCCCTTAACCCCAGTGTGCTGAAATTGTCAAAACGTGTTTTACAGCAGAAATAAACACGTTTTGGCAACTTTGGTCACCACCATGTAACTTATAGGGCAGGAACAGCACAGTTTTCAAAACGTGTTTTTCAGCCCGAAATAAACGCGTTTTCTCAGCCCTTAGAATCACAGTGTAACTGCCTGTCTCAGAAGAGCACACTGAGTCAGCCCTTAACCCCAGTATGCTGAAATTGTCAAAACGTGTTTTACAGCAGAAATAAACACGTTTTGGCAACTTTGGTCAGCACCATGTAACTTATAGGGCAGGAACAGCACAGTTTTCAAAACGTGTTTTTCAGCCCGAAATAAACGCGTTTTCTCAGCCCTTAGAATCACAGTGTAACTGCCTGGCTCAGAAGAGCACACTGAGTCAGCCCTTAACCCCAGTGTGCTGAAATTGTCAAAACGTGTTTTTCAGCAGAAATAAACACGTTTTGGCAACTTTGGTCACCACCATGTAAGTTATAGGGCAGGAACAGCACAGTTTTCAAAACGTGTTTTTCAGCCCGAAATAAACGCGTTTTCTCAGCCCTTAGAATCACAGTGTAACTGCCTGACTCAGAAGAGCAAACTGAGTCAGCCCTTAACCCCAGTGTGCTGAAATTGTCAAAACGTGTTTTTCAGCAGAAATAAACACGTTTTGGCAACTTTGGTCACCACCATGTAAGTTATAGGGCAGGAACAGCACAGTTTTCAAAACGTGTTTTTCAGCCCGAAATAAATGCGTTTTCTCAGCCCTTAGAATCACAGTGTAACTGCCTGGCTCAGAAGAGCACACTGAGTCAGCCCTTAACCCCAGTGTGCTGAAATTGTCTAAACGTGTTTTACAGCAGAAATAAACACGTTTTGGCAACTTTGGTCACCACCATGTAAGTTATAGGGCAGGAACAGCACAGTTTTCAAAACGTGTTTTTCAGCCCGAAATAAACGCGTTTTCTCAGCCCTTAGAATCACAGTGTAAATGCCTGGCTCAGAAGAGCAAACTGAGTCAGCCCTTAACCCCAGTGTGCTGAAATTGTCAAAACGTGTTTTTCAGCAGAAATAAACACGTTTTGGCAACTTTGGTCACCACCATGTAAGTTATATGGCAGGAACAGCACAGTTTTCAAAACGTGTTTTTCAGCCCGAAATAAACGCGTTTTCTCAGCTCTTAGAATCGCAGTGTAACTGCCTGTCTCAGAAGAGCACACTGAGTCAGCCCTTAACCCCAGTGTGCTGAAATTGTCAAAACGTGTTTTACAGCAGAAATAAACACGTTTTGGCAACTTTGGTCAGCACCATGTAACTTATAGGGCAGGAACAGCACAGTTTTCAAAACGTGTTTTTCAGCCCGAAATAAACGCGTTTTCTCAGCCCTTAGAATCACAGTGTAACTGCCTGGCTCAGAAGAGCACACTGAGTCAGCCCTTAACCCCAGTGTGCTGAAATTGTCAAAACGTGTTTTTCAGCAGAAATAAACACGTTTTGGCAACTTTGGTCACCACCATGTAAGTTATATGGCAGGAACAGCACAGTTTTCAAAACGTGTTTTTCAGCCCGAAATAAACGCGTTTTCTCAGCCCTTAGAATCACAGTGTAACTGCCTGTCTCAGAAGAGCACAGTGAGTCAGCCCTTAACCCCAGTGTACTGAAATTGTCAAAACGTGTATTTCAGCAGAAATAAACACGTTTTGGCAACTTTGGTCACCACCATGTAAGTTATATGGCATGAACAGCACAGTTTTCAAAACGTGTTTTTCAGCCCGAAATAAACGCGTTTTCTCAGCTCTTAGAATCGCAGTGTAACTGCCTGTCTCAGAAGAGCACAGTGAGTCAGCCCTTAACCCCAGTGTGCTGAAATTGTCAAAACGTGTTTTACAGCAGAAATAAACACGTTTTGGCAACTTTGGTCACCACCATGTAACTTATAGGGCAGGAACAGCACAGTTTTCAAAACGTGTTTTTCAGCCCGAAATAAACGCGTTTTCTCAGCCCTTAGAATCACAGTGTAACTGCCTGTCTCAGAAGAGCACACTGAGTCAGCCCTTAACCCCAGTGTGCTGAAATTGTCAAAACGTGTTTTACAGCAGAAATAAACACGTTTTGGCAACTTTGGTCAGCACCATGTAACTTATAGGGCAGGAACAGCACAGTTTTCAAAACGTGTTTTTCAGCCCGAAATAAACGAGTTTTCTCAGCCCTTAGAATCACAGTGTAACTGCCTGGCTCAGAAGAGCACACTGAGTCAGCCCTTAACCCCAGTGTGCTGAAATTGTCAAAACGTGTTTTTCAGCAGAAATAAACACGTTTTGGCAACTTTGGTCACCACCATGTAAGTTATAGGGCAGGAACAGCACAGTTTTCAAAACGTGTTTTTCAGCCCGAAATAAACGCGTTTTCTCAGCCCTTAGAATCACAGTGTAACTGCCTGGCTCAGAAGAGCAAACTGAGTCAGCCCTTAACCCCAGTGTGCTGAAATTGTCAAAACGTGTTTTTCAGCAGAAATAAACACGTTTTGGCAACTTTGGTCACCACCATGTAAGTTATAGGGCAGGAACAGCACAGTTTTCAAAACGTGTTTTTCAGCCCGAAATAAACGCGTTTTCTCAGCCCTTAGAATCACAGTGTAACTGCCTGGCTCAGAAGAGCACACTGAGTCAGCCCTTAACCCCAGTGTGCTGAAATTGTCTAAACGTGTTTTACAGCAGAAATAAACACGTTTTGGCAACTTTGGTCACCACCATGTAAGTTATAGGGCAGGAACAGCACAGTTTTCAAAACGTGTTTTTCAGCCCGAAATAAACGCGTTTTCTCAGCCCTTAGAATCACAGTGTAAATGCCTGGCTCAGAAGAGCAAACTGAGTCAGCCCTTAACCCCAGTGTGCTGAAATTGTCAAAACGTGTTTTTCAGCAGAAATAAACACGTTTTGGCAACTTTGGTCACCACCATGTAAGTTATATGGCAGGAACAGCACAGTTTTCAAAACGTGTTTTTCAGCCCGAAATAAACGCGTTTTCTCAGCTCTTAGAATCGCAGTGTAACTGCCTGTCTCAGAAGAGCACACTGAGTCAGCCCTTAACCCCAGTGTGCTGAAATTGTCAAAACGTGTTTTACAGCAGAAATAAACACGTTTTGGCAACTTTGGTCAGCACCATGTAACTTATAGGGCAGGAACAGCACAGTTTTCAAAACGTGTTTTTCAGCCCGAAATAAACGCGTTTTCTCAGCCCTTAGAATCACAGTGTAACTGCCTGGCTCAGAAGAGCACACTGAGTCAGCCCTTAACCCCAGTGTGCTGAAATTGTCAAAACGTGTTTTTCAGCAGAAATAAACACGTTTTGGCAACTTTGGTCACCACCATGTAAGTTATATGGCAGGAACAGCACAGTTTTGAAAACGTGTTTTTCAGCCCGAAATAAACGCGTTTTCTCATCCCTTAGAATCACAGTGTAACTGCCTGTCTCAGAAGAGCACAGTGAGTCAGCCCTTAACCCCAGTGTGCTGAAATTGTCAAAACGTGTTTTTCAGCAGAAATAAACACGTTTTGGCAACTTTGGTCACCACCATGTAAGTTATAGGGCAGGAACAGCACAGTTTTCAAAACGTGTTTTTCAGCCCGAAATAAACGCGTTTTCTCAGCCCTTAGAATCACAGTGTAAATGCCTGGCTCAGAAGAGCACACTGAGTCAGCCCTTAACCCCAGTGTGCTGAAATTGTCAAAACGTGTTTTTCAGCAGAAATAAACACGTTTTGGCAACTTTGGTCACCACCATGTAAGTTATATGGCAGGAACAGCACAGTTTTCAAAACGTGTTTTTCAGCCCGAAATAAACGCGTTTTCTCAGCCCTTAGAATCACAGTGTAACTGCCTGTCTCAGAAGAGCACAGTGAGTCAGCCCTTAACCCCAGTGTGCTGAAATTGTCAAAACGTGTTTTTCAGCAGAAATAAACACGTTTTGGCAACTTTGGTCACCACCAGGTAAGTTATATGGCAGGAACAGCACAGTTTTCAAAACGTGTTTTTCAGCACGAAATAAACGCGTTTTCTCTGCCCTTAGAATCACAGTGTAACTGCCTGTCTCAGAAGAGCACAATGAGTCAGCCCTTAACCCCAGTGTGCTGAAATTGTCAAAACGTGTTTTTCAGCAGAAATAAACACGTTTTGGCAACTTTGGTCACCACCAGGTAAGTTATATGGCAGGAACAGCACAGTTTTCAAAACGTGTTTTTCAGCCCGAAATAAACGCGTTTTCTCAGCTCTTAGAATCGCAGTGTAACTGCCTGTCTCAGAAGAGCACACTGAGTCAGCCCTTAACCCCAGTGTGCTGAAATTGTCAAAACGTGTTTTTCAGCAGAAATAAACACGTTTTGGCAACTTTGGTCAGCACCATGTAACTTATAGGGCAGGAACAGCACAGTTTTCAAAACGTGTTTTTCAGCCCGAAATAAACGCGTTTTCTCAGCCCTTAGAATCACAGTGTAAATGCCTGGCTCAGAAGAGCAAACTGAGTCAGCCCTTAACCCCAGTGTGCTGAAATTGTCAAAACGTGTTTTTCAGCAGAAATAAACACGTTTTGGCAACTTTGGTCACCACCATGTAAGTTATAGGGCAGGAACAGCACAGTTTTCAAAACGTGTTTTTCAGCCCGAAATAAACGCGTTTTCTCAGCCCTTAGAATCACAGTGTAACTGCCTGGCTCAGAAGAGCAAACTGAGTCAGCCCTTAACCCCAGTGTGCTGAAATTGTCAAAACGTGTTTTTCAGCAGAAATAAACACGTTTTGGCAACTTTGGTCACCACCATGTAAGTTATAGGGCAGGAACAGCACAGTTTTCAAAACGTGTTTTTCAGCCCGAAATAAACGCGTTTTCTCAGCCCTTAGAATCACAGTGTAACTGCCTGGCTCAGAAGAGCACACTGAGTCAGCCCTTAACCCCAGTGTGCTGAAATTGTCTAAACGTGTTTTACAGCAGAAATAAACACGTTTTGGCAACATTGGTCACCACCATGTAAGTTATAGGGCAGGAACAGCACAGTTTTCAAAACGTGTTTTTCAGCCCGAAATAAACGCGTTTTCTCAGCCCTTAGAATCACAGTGTAAATGCCTGGCTCAGAAGAGCAAACTGAGTCAGCCCTTAACCCCAGTGTGCTGAAATTGTCAAAACGTGTTTTTCAGCAGAAATAAACACATTTTGGCAACTTTGGTCACCACCATGTAAGTTATATGGCAGGAACAGCACAGTTTTCAAAACGTGTTTTTCAGCCCGAAATAAACGCGTTTTCTCAGCTCTTAGAATCGCAGTGTAACTGCCTGTCTCAGAAGAGCACACTGAGTCAGCCCTTAACCCCAGTGTGCTGAAATTGTCAAAACGTGTTTTACAGCAGAAATAAACACTTTTTGGCAACTTTGGTCAGCACCATGTAACTTATAGGGCAGGAACAGCACAGTTTTCAAAACGTGTTTTTCAGCCCGAAATAAACGCGTTTTCTCAGCCCTTAGAATCACAGTGTAAATGCCTGGCTCAGAAGAGCACACTGAGTCAGCCCTTAACCCCAGTGTGCTGAAATTGTCAAAACGTGTTTTTCAGCAGAAATAAACACGTTTTGGCAACTTTGGTCACCACCATGTAAGTTATATGGCAGGAACAGCACAGTTTTCAAAACGTGTTTTTCAGCCCGAAATAAACGCGTTTTCTCAGCCCTTAGAATCACAGTGTAACTGCCTGTCTCAGAAGAGCACAGTGAGTCAGCCCTTAACCCCAGTGTGCTGAAATTGTCAAAACGTGTTTTTCAGCAGAAATAAACACGTTTTGGCAACTTTGGTCACCACCAGGTAAGTTATATGGCAGGAACAGCACAGTTTTCAAAACGTGTTTTTCAGCACGAAATAAACGCGTTTTCTCTGCCCTTAGAATCACAGTGTAACTGCCTGTCTCAGAAGAGCACAGTGAGTCAGCCCTTAACCCCAGTGTGCTGAAATTGTCAAAACGTGTTTTTCAGCAGAAATAAACACGTTTTGGCAACTTTGGTCACCACCAGGTAAGTTATATGGCAGGAACAGCACAGTTTTCAAAACGTGTTTTTCAGCCCGAAATAAACGCGTTTTCTCAGCTCTTAGAATCGCAGTGTAACTGCCTGTCTCAGAAGAGCACACTGAGTCAGCCCTTAACCCCAGTGTGCTGAAATTGTCAAAACGTGTTTTACAGCAGAAATAAACACGTTTTGGCAACTTTGGTCAGCACCATGTAACTTATAGGGCAGGAACAGCACAGTTTTCAAAACGTGTTTTTCAGCCCGAAATAAACGCGTTTTCTCAGCCCTTAGAATCACAGTGTAACTGCCTGTCTCAGAAGAGCACAGTGAGTCAGCCCTTAACCCCAGTGTGCTGAAATTGTCAAAACGTGTTTTTCAGCAGAAATAAACACGTTTTGGCAACTTTGGTCACCACCATGTAAGTTATATGGCAGGAACAGCACAGTTTTCAAAACGTGTTTTTCAGCCCGAAATAAACGCGTTTTCTCAGCTCTTAGAATCGCAGTGTAACTGCCTGTCTCAGAAGAGCACAGTGAGTCAGCCCTTAACCCCAGTGTGCTGAAATTGTCAAAACGTGTTTTACAGCAGAAATAAACACGTTTTGGCAACTTTGGTCACCACCATGTAAGTTATATGGCATGAACAGCACAGTTTTCAAAACGTGTTTTTCAGCCCGAAATAAACGCGTTTTCTCAGCTCTTAGAATCGCAGTGTAACTGCCTGTCTCAGAAGAGCACAGTGAGTCAGCCCTTAACCCCAGTGTGCTGAAATTGTCAAAACGTGTTTTACAGCAGAAATAAACACGTTTTGGCAACTTTGGTCACCACCATGTAACTTATAGGGCAGGAACAGCACAGTTTTCAAAACGTGTTTTTTAGCCCGAAATAAACGCGTTTTCTCAGCCCTTAGAATCACAGTGTAACTGCCTGTCTCAGAAGAGCACACTGAGTCAGCCCTTAACCCCAGTGTGCTGAAATTGTCAAAACGTGTTTTACAGCAGAAATAAACACGTTTTGGCAACTTTGGTCAGCACCATGTAACTTATAGGGCAGGAACAGCACAGTTTTCAAAACGTGTTTTTCAGCCCGAAATAAACGCGTTTTCTCAGCCCTTAGAATCACAGTGTAACTGCCTGGCTCAGAAGAGCACACTGAGTCAGCCCTTAACCCCAGTGTGCTGAAATTGTCAAAACGTGTTTTTCAGCAGAAATAAACACGTTTTGGCAACTTTGGTCACCACCATGTAAGTTATAGGGCAGGAACAGCACAGTTTTCAAAACGTGTTTTTCAGCCCGAAATAAACGCGTTTTCTCAGCCCTTAGAATCACAGTGTAACTGCCTGACTCAGAAGAGCAAACTGAGTCAACCCTTAACCCCAGTGTGCTGAAATTGTCAAAACGTGTTTTTCAGCAGAAATAAACACGTTTTGGCAACTTTGGTCACCACCATGTAAGTTATATGGCAGGAACAGCACAGTTTTCAAAACGTGTTTTTCAGCCCGAAATAAACGCGTTTTCTCAGCCCTTAGAATCACAGTGTAACTGCCTGGCTCAGAAGAGCACACTGAGTCAGCCCTTAACCCCAGTGTGCTGAAATTGTCTAAACGTGTTTTACAGCAGAAATAAACACGTTTTGGCAACTTTGGTCACCACCATGTAAGTTATAGGGCAGGAACAGCACAGTTTTCAAAACGTGTTTTTCAGCCCGAAATAAACGCGTTTTCTCAGCCCTTAGAATCGCAGTGTAAATGCCTGGCTCAGAAGAGCAAACTGAGTCAGCCCTTAACCCCAGTGTGCTGAAATTGTCAAAACGTGTTTTTCAGCAGAAATAAACACGTTTTGGCAACTTTGGTCACCACCATGTAAGTTATATGGCAGGAACAGCACAGTTTTCAAAACGTGTTTTTCAGCCCGAAATAAACGCGTTTTCTCAGCTCTTAGAATCGCAGTGTAACTGCCTGTCTCAGAAGAGCACACTGAGTCAGCCCTTAACCCCAGTGTGCTGAAATTGTCAAAACGTGTTTTACAGCAGAAATAAACACGTTTTGGCAACTTTGGTCAGCACCATGTAACTTATAGGGCAGGAACAGCACAGTTTTCAAAACGTGTTTTTCAGCCCGAAATAAACGCGTTTTCTCAGCCCTTAGAATCACAGTGTAACTGCCTGGCTCAGAAGAGCACACTGAGTCAGCCCTTAACCCCAGTGTGCTGAAATTGTCAAAACGTGTTTTTCAGCAGAAATAAACACGTTTTGGCAACTTTGGTCACCACCATGTAAGTTATATGGCAGGAACAGCACAGTTTTCAAAACGTGTTTTTCAGCCCGAAATAAACGCGTTTTCTCAGCCCTTAGAATCACAGTGTAACTGCCTGTCTCAGAAGAGCACAGTGAGTCAGCCCTTAACCCCAGTGTGCTGAAATTGTCAAAACGTGTTTTTCAGCAGAAATAAACACGTTTTGGCAACTTTGGTCACCACCATGTAAGTTATATGGCATGAACAGCACAGTTTTCAAAACGTGTTTTTCAGCCCGAAATAAACGCGTTTTCTCAGCTCTTAGAATCGCAGTGTAACTGCCTGTCTCAGAAGAGCACAGTGAGTCAGCCCTTAACCCCAGTGTGCTGAAATTGTCAAAACGTGTTTTACAGCAGAAATAAACACGTTTTGGCAACTTTGGTCACCACCATGTAACTTATAGGGCAGGAACAGCACAGTTTTCAAAACGTGTTTTTCAGCCCGAAATAAACGCGTTTTCTCAGCCCTTAGAATCACAGTGTAACTGCCTGTCTCAGAAGAGCACACTGAGTCAGCCCTTAACCCCAGTGTGCTGAAATTGTCAAAACGTGTTTTACAGCAGAAATAAACACGTTTTGGCAACTTTGGTCAGCACCATGTAACTTATAGGGCAGGAACAGCACAGTTTTCAAAACGTGTTTTTCAGCCCGAAATAAACGCGTTTTCTCAGCCCTTAGAATCACAGTGTAACTGCCTGGCTCAGAAGAGCACACTGAGTCAGCCCTTAACCCCAGTGTGCTGAAATTGTCAAAACGTGTTTTTCAGCAGAAATAAACACGTTTTGGCAACTTTGGTCACCACCATGTAAGTTATAGGGCAGGAACAGCACAGTTTTCAAAACGTGTTTTTCAGCCCGAAATAAACGCGTTTTCTCAGCCCTTAGAATCACAGTGTAACTGCCTGGCTCAGAAGAGCAAACTGAGTCAGCCCTTAACCCCAGTGTGCTGAAATTGTCAAAACGTGTTTTTCAGCAGAAATAAACACGTTTTGGCAACTTTGGTCACCACCATGTAAGTTATAGGGCAGGAACAGCACAGTTTTCAAAACGTGTTTTTCAGCCCGAAATAAACGCGTTTTCTCAGCCCTTAGAATCACAGTGTAACTGCCTGGCTCAGAAGAGCACACTGAGTCAGCCCTTAACCCCAGTGTGCTGAAATTGTCTAAACGTGTTTTACAGCAGAAATAAACACGTTTTGGCAACTTTGGTCACCACCATGTAAGTTATAGGGCAGGAACAGCACAGTTTTCAAAACGTGTTTTTCAGCCCGAAATAAACGCGTTTTCTCAGCCCTTAGAATCACAGTGTAAATGCCTGGCTCAGAAGAGCAAACTGAGTCAGCCCTTAACCCCAGTGTGCTGAAATTGTCAAAACGTGTTTTTCAGCAGAAATAAACACGTTTTGGCAACTTTGGTCACCACCATGTAAGTTATATGGCAGGAACAGCACAGTTTTCAAAACGTGTTTTTCAGCCCGAAATAAACGCGTTTTCTCAGCTCTTAGAATCGCAGTGTAACTGCCTGTCTCAGAAGAGCACACTGAGTCAGCCCTTAACCCCAGTGTGCTGAAATTGTCAAAACGTGTTTTACAGCAGAAATAAACACGTTTTGGCAACTTTGGTCAGCACCATGTAACTTATAGGGCAGGAACAGCACAGTTTTCAAAACGTGTTTTTCAGCCCGAAATAAACGCGTTTTCTCAGCCCTTAGAATCACAGTGTAACTGCCTGGCTCAGAAGAGCACACTGAGTCAGCCCTTAACCCCAGTGTGCTGAAATTGTCAAAACGTGTTTTTCAGCAGAAATAAACACGTTTTGGCAACTTTGGTCACCACCATGTAAGTTATAGGGCAGGAACAGCACAGTTTTCAAAACGTGTTTTTCAGCCCGAAATAAACGCGTTTTCTCAGCTCTTAGAATCGCAGTGTAACTGCCTGTCTCAGAAGAGCACAGTGAGTCAGCCCTTAACCCCAGTGTGCTGAAATTGTCAAAACGTGTTTTACAGCAGAAATAAACACGTTTTGGCAACTTTGGTCACCACCATGTAACTTATAGGGCAGGAACAGCACAGTTTTCAAAACGTGTTTTTCAGCCCGAAATAAACGCGTTTTCTCAGCCCTTAGAATCACAGTGTAACTGCCTGTCTCAGAAGAGCACACTGAGTCAGCCCTTAACCCCAGTGTGCTGAAATTGTCAAAACGTGTTTTACAGCAGAAATAAACACGTTTTGGCAACTTTGGTCAGCACCATGTAACTTATAGGGCAGGAACAGCACAGTTTTCAAAACGTGTTTTTCAGCCCGAAATAAACGCGTTTTCTCAGCCCTTAGAATCACAGTGTAACTGCCTGGCTCAGAAGAGCACACTGAGTCAGCCCTTAACCCCAGTGTGCTGAAATTGTCAAAACGTGTTTTTCAGCAGAAATAAACACGTTTTGGCAACTTTGGTCACCACCATGTAAGTTATAGGGCAGGAACAGCACAGTTTTCAAAACGTGTTTTTCAGCCCGAAATAAACGCGTTTTCTCAGCCCTTAGAATCACAGTGTAACTGCCTGGCTCAGAAGAGCAAACTGAGTCAGCCCTTAACCCCAGTGTGCTGAAATTGTCAAAACGTGTTTTTCAGCAGAAATAAACACGTTTTGGCAACTTTGGTCACCACCATGTAAGTTATAGGGCAGGAACAGCACAGTTTTCAAAACGTGTTTTTCAGCCCGAAATAAACGCGTTTTCTCAGCCCTTAGAATCACAGTGTAACTGCCTGGCTCAGAAGAGCACACTGAGTCAGCCCTTAACCCCAGTGTGCTGAAATTGTCTAAACGTGTTTTACAGCAGAAATAAACACGTTTTGGCAACTTTGGTCACCACCATGTAAGTTATAGGGCAGGAACAGCACAGTTTTCAAAACGTGTTTTTCAGCCCGAAATAAACGCGTTTTCTCAGCCCTTAGAATCACAGTGTAAATGCCTGGCTCAGAAGAGCAAACTGAGTCAGCCCTTAACCCCAGTGTGCTGAAATTGTCAAAACGTGTTTTTCAGCAGAAATAAACACGTTTTGGCAACTTTGGTCACCACCATGTAAGTTATATGGCAGGAACAGCACAGTTTTCAAAACGTGTTTTTCAGCCCGAAATAAACGCGTTTTCTCAGCTCTTAGAATCGCAGTGTAACTGCCTGTCTCAGAAGAGCACACTGAGTCAGCCCTTAACCCCAGTGTGCTGAAATTGTCAAAACGTGTTTTACAGCAGAAATAAACACGTTTTGGCAACTTTGGTCAGCACCATGTAACTTATAGGGCAGGAACAGCACAGTTTTCAAAACGTGTTTTTCAGCCCGAAATAAACGCGTTTTCTCAGCCCTTAGAATCACAGTGTAACTGCCTGGCTCAGAAGAGCACACTGAGTCAGCCCTTAACCCCAGTGTGCTGAAATTGTCAAAACGTGTTTTTCAGCAGAAATAAACACGTTTTGGCAACTTTGGTCACCACCATGTAAGTTATATGGCAGGAACAGCACAGTTTTCAAAACGTGTTTTTCAGCCCGAAATAAACGCGTTTTCTCAGCCCTTAGAATCACAGTGTAACTGCCTGTCTCAGAAGAGCACAGTGAGTCAGCCCTTAACCCCAGTGTGCTGAAATTGTCAAAACGTGTTTTTCAGCAGAAATAAACACGTTTTGGCAACTTTGGTCACCACCAGGTAAGTTATATGGCAGGAACAGCACAGTTTTCAAAACGTGTTTTTCAGCACGAAATAAACGCGTTTTCTCTGCCCTTAGAATCACAGTGTAACTGCCTGTCTCAGAAGAGCACAGTGAGTCAGCCCTTAACCCCAGTGTGCTGAAATTGTCAAAACGTGTTTTTCAGCAGAAATAAACACGTTTTGGCAACTTTGGTCACCACCAGGTAAGTTATATGGCAGGAACAGCACAGTTTTCAAAACGTGTTTTTCAGCCCGAAATAAACGCGTTTTCTCAGCTCTTAGAATCGCAGTGTAACTGCCTGTCTCAGAAGAGCACACTGAGTCAGCCCTTAACCCCAGTGTGCTGAAATTGTCAAAACGTGTTTTACAGCAGAAATAAACACGTTTTGGCAACTTTGGTCAGCACCATGTAACTTATAGGGCAGGAACAGCACAGTTTTCAAAACGTGTTTTTCAGCCCGAAATAAACGCGTTTTCTCAGCCCTTAGAATCACAGTGTAACTGCCTGGCTCAGAAGAGCACAGTGAGTCAGCCCTTAACCCCAGTGTGCTGAAATTGTCAAAACGTGTTTTTCAGCAGAAATAAACACGTTTTGGCAACTTTGGTCACCACCATGTAAGTTATATGGCAGGAACAGCACAGTTTTCAAAACGTGTTTTTCAGCCCGAAATAAACGCGTTTTCTCAGCTCTTAGAATCGCAGTGTAACTGCCTGTCTCAGAAGAGCACAGTGAGTCAGCCCTTAACCCCAGTGTGCTGAAATTGTCAAAACGTGTTTTACAGCAGAAATAAACACGTTTTGGCAACTTTGGTCACCACCATGTAAGTTATATGGCATGAACAGCACAGTTTTCAAAACGTGTTTTTCAGCCCGAAATAAACGCGTTTTCTCAGCCCTTAGAATCGCAGTGTAACTGCCTGTCTCAGAAGAGCACAGTGAGTCAGCCCTTAACCCCAGTGTGCTGAAATTGTCAAAACGTGTTTTACAGCAGAAATAAACACGTTTTGGCAACTTTGGTCACCACCATGTAACTTATAGGGCAGGAACAGCACAGTTTTCAAAACGTGTTTTTCAGCCCGAAATAAACGCGTTTTCTCAGCCCTTAGAATCACAGTGTAACTGCCTGTCTCAGAAGAGCACACTGAGTCAGCCCTTAACCCCAGTGTGCTGAAATTGTCAAAACGTGTTTTACAGCAGAAATAAACACGTTTTGGCAACTTTGGTCAGCACCATGTAACTTATAGGGCAGGAACAGCACAGTTTTCAAAACGTGTTTTTCAGCCCGAAATAAACGCGTTTTCTCAGCCCTTAGAATCACAGTGTAACTGCCTGGCTCAGAAGAGCACACTGAGTCAGCCCTTAACCCCAGTGTGCTGAAATTGTCAAAACGTGTTTTTCAGCAGAAATAAACACGTTTTGGCAACTTTGGTCACCACCATGTAAGTTATAGGGCAGGAACAGCACAGTTTTCAAAACGTGTTTTTCAGCCCGAAATAAACGCGTTTTCTCAGCCCTTAGAATCACAGTGTAACTGCCTGGCTCAGAAGAGCAAACTGAGTCAGCCCTTAACCCCAGTGTGCTGAAATTGTCAAAACGTGTTTTTCAGCAGAAATAAACACGTTTTGGCAACTTTGGTCACCACCATGTAAGTTATATGGCAGGAACAGCACAGTTTTCAAAACGTGTTTTTCAGCCCGAAATAAACGCGTTTTCTCAGCCCTTAGAATCACAGTGTAACTGCCTGTCTCAGAAGAGCACAGTGAGTCAGCCCTTAACCCCAGTGTGCTGAAATTGTCAAAACGTGTTTTTCAGCAGAAATAAACACGTTTTGGCAACTTTGGTCACCACCAGGTAAGTTATATGGCAGGAACAGCACAGTTTTCAAAACGTGTTTTTCAGCCCGAAATAAACGCGTTTTCTCTGCCCTTAGAATCACAGTGTAACTGCCTGTCTCAGAAGAGCACAGTGAGTCAGCCCTTAACCCCAGTGTGCTGAAATTGTCAAAACGTGTTTTTCAGCAGAAATAAACACGTTTTGGCAACTTTGGTCACCACCATGTAAGTTATATGGCAGGAACAGCACAGTTTTCAAAACGTGTTTTTCAGCTCGAAATAAACGCGTTTTCTCAGCCCTTAGAATCACAGTGTAACTGCCTGGCTCAGAAGAGCACACTGAGTCAGCCCTTAACCCCAGTGTGCTGAAATTGTCAAAACGTGTTTTACAGCAGAAATAAACACGTTTTGGCAACTTTGGTCACCACCATGTAAGTTATAGGGCAGGAACAGCACAGTTTTCAAAACGTGTTTTTCAGCCCGAAATAAACGCGTTTTCTCAGCCCTTAGAATCACAGTGTAACTGCCTGGCTCAGAAGAGCAAACTGAGTCAGCCCTTAACCCCAGTGTGCTGA
This sequence comes from Atractosteus spatula, assembly GCF_055471065.1. Taxonomy (NCBI): domain Eukaryota; kingdom Metazoa; phylum Chordata; class Actinopteri; order Semionotiformes; family Lepisosteidae; genus Atractosteus; species Atractosteus spatula. The sequence continues at coordinate 1,012,260 of NW_028296646.1, read as the reverse complement.
AATTGTCAAAACGTGTTTTTCAGCAGAAATAAACACGTTTTGGCAACTTTGGTCACCACCATGTAAGTTATAGGGCAGGAACAGCACAGTTTTCAAAACGTGTTTTTCAGCCCGAAATAAACGCGTTTTCTCAGCCCTTAGAATCACAGTGTAACTGCCTGGCTCAGAAGAGCAAACTGAGTCAGCCCTTAACCCCAGTGTGCTGAAATTGTCAAAACGTGTTTTTCAGCAGAAATAAACACGTTTTGGCAACTTTGGTCACCACCATGTAAGTTATAGGGCAGGAACAGCACAGTTTTCAAAACGTGTTTTTCAGCCCGAAATAAACGCGTTTTCTCAGCCCTTAGAATCACAGTGTAACTGCCTGGCTCAGAAGAGCACACTGAGTCAGCCCTTAACCCCAGTGTGCAGAAATTGTCTAAACGTGTTTTACAGCAGAAATAAACACGTTTTGGCAACTTTGGTCACCACCATGTAAGTTATAGGGCAGGAACAGCACAGTTTTCAAAACGTGTTTTTCAGCCCGAAATAAACGCGTTTTCTCAGCCCTTAGAATCACAGTGTAAATGCCTGGCTCAGAAGAGCAAACTGAGTCAGCCCTTAACCCCAGTGTGCTGAAATTGTCAAAACGTGTTTTTCAGCAGAAATAAACACGTTTTGGCAACTTTGGTCACCACCATGTAAGTTATATGGCAGGAACAGCACAGTTTTCAAAACGTGTTTTTCAGCCCGAAATAAACGCGTTTTCTCAGCTCTTAGAATCACAGTGTAACTGCCTGTCTCAGAAGAGCACACTGAGTCAGCCCTTAACCCCAGTGTGCTGAAATTGTCAAAACATGTTTTACAGCAGAAATAAACACGTTTTGGCAACTTTGGTCAGCACCATGTAACTTATAGGGCAGGAACAGCACAGTTTTCAAAACGTGTTTTTCAGCCCGAAATAAACGCGTTTTCTCAGCCCTTAGAATCACAGTGTAACTGCCTGGCTCAGAAGAGCACACTGAGTCAGCCCTTAACCCCAGTGTGCTGAAATTGTCAAAACGTGTTTTTCAGCAGAAATAAACACGTTTTGGCAACTTTGGTCACCACCATGTAAGTTATATGGCAGGAACAGCACAGTTTTCAAAACGTGTTTTTCAGCCCGAAATAAACGCGTTTTCTCAGCCCTTAGAATCACAGTGTTACTGCCTGTCTCAGAAGAGCACAGTGAGTCAGCCCTTAACCCCAGTGTGCTGAAATTGTCAAAACGTGTTTTTCAGCAGAAATAAACACGTTTTGGCAACTTTGGTCACCACCAGGTAAGTTATATGGCAGGAACAGCACAGTTTTCAAAACGTGTTTTTCAGCCCGAAATAAACGCGTTTTCTCTGCCCTTAGAATCACAGTGTAACTGCCTGTCTCAGAAGAGCACAGTGAGTCAGCCCTTAACCCCAGTGTGCTGAAATTGTCAAAACGTGTTTTTCAGCAGAAATAAACACGTTTTGGCAACTTTGGTCACCACCAGGTAAGTTATATGGCAGGAACAGCACAGTTTTCAAAACGTGTTTTTCAGCCCGAAATAAACGCGTTTTCTCAGCTCTTAGAATCGCAGTGTAACTGCCTGTCTCAGAAGAGCACACTGAGTCAGCCCTTAACCCCAGTGTGCTGAAATTGTCAAAACGTGTTTTACAGCAGAAATAAACACGTTTTGGCAACTTTGGTCAGCACCATGTAACTTATAGGGCAGGAACAGCACAGTTTTCAAAACGTGTTTTTCAGCCCGAAATAAACGCGTTTTCTCAGCCCTTAGAATCACAGTGTAACTGCCTGTCTCAGAAGAGCACAGTGAGTCAGCCCTTAACCCCAGTGTGCTGAAATTGTCAAAACGTGTTTTTCAGCAGAAATAAACACGTTTTGGCAACTTTGGTCACCACCATGTAAGTTATATGGCAGGAACAGCACAGTTTTCAAAACGTGTTTTTCAGCTCGAAATAAACGCGTTTTCTCAGCCCTTAGAATCACAGTGTAACTGCCTGGCTCAGAAGAGCACACTGAGTCAGCCCTTAACCCCAGTGTGCTGAAATTGTCAAAACGTGTTTTACAGCAGAAATAAACATGTTTTGGCAACTTTGGTCACCACCATGTAAGTTATAGGGCAGGAACAGCACAGTTTTCAAAACGTGTTTTTCAGCCCGAAATAAACGCGTTTTCTCAGCCCTTAGAATCACAGTGTAACTGCCTGGCTCAGAAGAGCAAACTGAGTCAGCCCTTAACCCCAGTGTGCTGAAATTGTCAAAACGTGTTTTTCAGCAGAAATAAACACGTTTTGGCAACTTTGGTCACCACCATGTAAGTTATAGGGCAGGAACAGCACAGTTTTCAAAACGTGTTTTTCAGCCCAAAATAAACGCGTTTTCTCAGCCCTTAGAATCACAGTGTAACTGCCTGGCTCAGAAGAGCAAACTGAGTCAGCCCTTAACCCCAGTGTGCTGAAATTGTCAAAACGTGTTTTTCAGCAGAAATAAACACGTTTTGGCAACTTTGGTCACCACCATGTAAGTTATATGGCAGGAACAGCACAGTTTTCAAAACGTGTTTTTCAGCCCGAAATAAACGCGTTTTCTCAGCTCTTAGAATCGCAGTGTAACTGCCTGTCTCAGAAGAGCACAGTGAGTCAGCCCTTAACCCCAGTGTGCTGAAATTGTCAAAACGTGTTTTACAGCAGAAATAAACACGTTTTGGCAACTTTGGTCACCACCATGTAAGTTATATGGCATGAACAGCACAGTTTTCAAAACGTGTTTTTCAGCCCGAAATAAACGCGTTTTCTCAGCCCTTAGAATCGCAGTGTAACTGCCTGTCTCAGAAGAGCACAGTGAGTCAGCCCTTAACCCCAGTGTGCTGAAATTGTCAAAACGTGTTTTACAGCAGAAATAAACACGTTTTGGCAACTTTGGTCACCACCATGTAACTTATAGGGCAGGAACAGCACAGTTTTCAAAACGTGTTTTTCAGCCCGAAATAAACGCGTTTTCTCAGCCCTTAGAATCACAGTGTAACTGCCTGTCTCAGAAGAGCACACTGAGTCAGCCCTTAACCCCAGTGTGCTGAAATTGTCAAAACGTGTTTTACAGCAGAAATAAACACGTTTTGGCAACTTTGGTCAGCACCATGTAACTTATAGGGCAGGAACAGCACAGTTTTCAAAACGTGTTTTTCAGCCCGAAATAAACGCGTTTTCTCAGCCCTTAGAATCACAGTGTAACTGCCTGGCTCAGAAGAGCACACTGAGTCAGCCCTTAACCCCAGTGTGCTGAAATTGTCAAAACGTGTTTTTCAGCAGAAATAAACACGTTTTGGCAACTTTGGTCACCACCATGTAAGTTATAGGGCAGGAACAGCACAGTTTTCAAAACGTGTTTTTCAGCCCGAAATAAACGCGTTTTCTCAGCCCTTAGAATCACAGTGTAACTGCCTGGCTCAGAAGAGCAAACTGAGTCAGCCCTTAACCCCAGTGTGCTGAAATTGTCAAAACGTGTTTTTCAGCAGAAATAAACACGTTTTGGCAACTTTGGTCACCACCATGTAAGTTATATGGCAGGAACAGCACAGTTTTCAAAACGTGTTTTTCAGCCCGAAATAAACGCGTTTTCTCAGCCCTTAGAATCACAGTGTAACTGCCTGTCTCAGAAGAGCACAGTGAGTCAGCCCTTAACCCCAGTGTGCTGAAATTGTCAAAACGTGTTTTTCAGCAGAAATAAACACGTTTTGGCAACTTTGGTCACCACCAGGTAAGTTATATGGCAGGAACAGCACAGTTTTCAAAACGTGTTTTTCAGCCCGAAATAAACGCGTTTTCTCTGCCCTTAGAATCACAGTGTAACTGCCTGTCTCAGAAGAGCACAGTGAGTCAGCCCTTAACCCCAGTGTGCTGAAATTGTCAAAACGTGTTTTTCAGCAGAAATAAACACGTTTTGGCAACTTTGGTCACCACCATGTAAGTTATATGGCAGGAACAGCACAGTTTTCAAAACGTGTTTTTCAGCACGAAATAAACGCGTTTTCTCAGCCCTTAGAATCACAGTGTAACTGCCTGTCTCAGAAGAGCACAGTGAGTCAGCCCTTAACCCCAGTGTGCTGAAATTGTCAAAACGTGTTTTTCAGCAGAAATAAACACGTTTTGGCAACTTTGGTCACCACCAGGTAAGTTATATGGCAGGAACAGCACAGTTTTCAAAACGTGTTTTTCAGCACGAAATAAACGCGTTTTCTCTGCCCTTAGAATCACAGTGTAACTGCCTGTCTCAGAAGAGCACAGTGAGTCAGCCCTTAACCCCAGTGTGCTGAAATTGTCAAAACGTGTTTTTCAGCAGAAATAAACACGTTTTGGCAACTTTGGTCACCACCAGGTAAGTTATATGGCAGGAACAGCACAGTTTTCAAAACGTGTTTTTCAGCCCGAAATAAACGCGTTTTCTCAGCTCTTAGAATCGCAGTGTAACTGCCTGTCTCAGAAGAGCACACTGAGTCAGCCCTTAACCCCAGTGTGCTGAAATTGTCAAAACGTGTTTTACAGCAGAAATAAACACGTTTTGGCAACTTTGGTCAGCACCATGTAACTTATAGGGCAGGAACAGCACAGTTTTCAAAACGTGTTTTTCAGCCCGAAATAAACGCGTTTTCTCAGCCCTTAGAATCACAGTGTAACTGCCTGTCTCAGAAGAGCACAGTGAGTCAGCCCTTAACCCCAGTGTGCTGAAATTGTCAAAACGTGTTTTTCAGCAGAAATAAACACGTTTTGGCAACTTTGGTCACCACCATGTAAGTTATATGGCAGGAACAGCACAGTTTTCAAAACGTGTTTTTCAGCCCGAAATAAACGCGTTTTCTCAGCTCTTAGAATCGCAGTGTAACTGCCTGTCTCAGAAGAGCACAGTGAGTCAGCCCTTAACCCCAGTGTGCTGAAATTGTCAAAACGTGTTTTACAGCAGAAATAAACACGTTTTGGCAACTTTGGTCACCACCATGTAAGTTATATGGCATGAACAGCACAGTTTTCAAAACGTGTTTTTCAGCCCGAAATAAACGCGTTTTCTCAGCTCTTAGAATCGCAGTGTAACTGCCTGTCTCAGAAGAGCACAGTGAGTCAGCCCTTAACCCCAGTGTGCTGAAATTGTCAAAACGTGTTTTACAGCAGAAATAAACACGTTTTGGCAACTTTGGTCACCACCATGTAACTTATAGGGCAGGAACAGCACAGTTTTCAAAACGTGTTTTTCAGCCCGAAATAAACGCGTTTTCTCAGCCCTTAGAATCACAGTGTAACTGCCTGTCTCAGAAGAGCACACTGAGTCAGCCCTTAACCCCAGTGTGCTGAAATTGTCAAAACGTGTTTTACAGCAGAAATAAACACGTTTTGGCAACTTTGGTCAGCACCATGTAACTTATAGGGCAGGAACAGCACAGTTTTCAAAACGTGTTTTTCAGCCCGAAATAAACGCGTTTTCTCAGCCCTTAGAATCACAGTGTAACTGCCTGGCTCAGAAGAGCACACTGAGTCAGCCCTTAACCCCAGTGTGCTGAAATTGTCAAAACGTGTTTTTCAGCAGAAATAAACACGTTTTGGCAACTTTGGTCACCACCATGTAAGTTATAGGGCAGGAACAGCACAGTTTTCAAGACGTGTTTTTCAGCCCGAAATAAACGCGTTTTCTCAGCCCTTAGAAACACAGTGCAACTGCCTGACTCAGAAGAGCAAACTGAGTCAGCCCTTAACCCCAGTGTGCTGAAATTGTCAAAACGTGTTTTTCAGCAGAAATAAACACGTTTTGGCAACTTTGGTCACCACCATGTAAGTTATAGGGCAGGAACAGCACAGTTTTCAAAACGTGTTTTTCAGCCCGAAATAAACGCGTTTTCTCAGCCCTTAGAATCACAGTGTAACTGCCTGGCTCAGAAGAGCACACTGAGTCAGCCCTTAACCGCAGTGTGCTGAAATTGTCTAAACGTGTTTTACAGCAGAAATAAACACGTTTTGGCAACTTTGGTCACCACCATGTAAGTTATAGGGCAGGAACAGCACAGTTTTCAAAACGTGTTTTTCAGCCCGAAATAAACGCGTTTTCTCAGCCCTTAGAATCACAGTGTAAATGCCTGGCTCAGAAGAGCAAACTGAGTCAGCCCTTAACCCCAGTGTGCTGAAATTGTCAAAACGTGTTTTTCAGCAGAAATAAACACGTTTTGGCAACTTTGGTCACCACCATGTAAGTTATATGGCAGGAACAGCACAGTTTTCAAAACGTGTTTTTCAGCCCGAAATAAACGCGTTTTCTCAGCTCTTAGAATCGCAGTGTAACTGCCTGTCTCAGAAGAGCACACTGAGTCAGCCCTTAACCCCAGTGTGCTGAAATTGTCAAAACGTGTTTTACAGCAGAAATAAACACGTTTTGGCAACTTTGGTCAGCACCATGTAACTTATAGGGCAGGAACAGCACAGTTTTCAAAACGTGTTTTTCAGCCCGAAATAAACGCGTTTTCTCAGCCCTTAGAATCACAGTGTAACTGCCTGGCTCAGAAGAGCACACTGAGTCAGCCCTTAACCCCAGTGTGCTGAAATTGTCAAAACGTGTTTTTCAGCAGAAATAAACACGTTTTGGCAACTTTGGTCACCACCATGTAAGTTATATGGCAGGAACAGCACAGTTTTCAAAACGTGTTTTTCAGCCCGAAATAAACGCGTTTTCTCAGCCCTTAGAATCACAGTGTAACTGCCTGTCTCAGAAGAGCACAGTGAGTCAGCCCTTAACCCCAGTGTGCTGAAATTGTCAAAACGTGTTTTACAGCAGAAATAAACACGTTTTGGCAACTTTGGTCACCACCATGTAAGTTATATGGCATGAACAGCACAGTTTTCAAAACGTGTTTTTCAGCCCGAAATAAACGCGTTTTCTCAGCTCTTAGAATCGCAGTGTAACTGCCTGTCTCAGAAGAGCACAGTGAGTCAGCCCTTAACCCCAGTGTGCTGAAATTGTCAAAACGTGTTTTACAGCAGAAATAAACACGTTTTGGCAACTTTGGTCACCACCATGTAACTTATAGGGCAGGAACAGCACAGTTTTCAAAACGTGTTTTTCAGCCCGAAATAAACGCGTTTTCTCAGCCCTTAGAATCACAGTGTAACTGCCTGTCTCAGAAGAGCACACTGAGTCAGCCCTTAACCCCAGTGTGCTGAAATTGTCAAAACGTGTTTTACAGCAGAAATAAACACGTTTTGGCAACTTTGGTCAGCACCATGTAACTTATAGGGCAGGAACAGCACAGTTTTCAAAACGTGTTTTTCAGCCCGAAATAAACGCGTTTTCTCAGCCCTTAGAATCACAGTGTAACTGCCTGGCTCAGAAGAGCACACTGAGTCAGCCCTTAACCCCAGTGTGCTGAAATTGTCAAAACGTGTTTTTCAGCAGAAATAAACACGTTTTGGCAACTTTGGTCACCACCATGTAAGTTATAGGGCAGGAACAGCACAGTTTTCAAAACGTGTTTTTCAGCCCGAAATAAACGCGTTTTCTCAGCCCTTAGAATCACAGTGTAACTGCCTGGCTCAGAAGAGCAAACTGAGTCAGCCCTTAACCCCAGTGTGCTGAAATTGTCAAAACGTGTTTTTCAGCAGAAATAAACACGTTTTGGCAACTTTGGTCACCACCATGTAAGTTATAGGACAGGAACAGCACAGTTTTCAAAACGTGTTTTTCAGCCCGAAATAAACGCGTTTTCTCAGCCCTTAGAATCACAGTGTAACTGCCTGGCTCAGAAGAGCACACTGAGTCAGCCCTTAACCCCAGTGTGCTGAAATTGTCTAAACGTGTTTTACAGCAGAAATAAACACGTTTTGGCAACTTTGGTCACCACCATGTAAGTTATAGGGCAGGAACAGCACAGTTTTCAAAACGTGTTTTTCAGCCCGAAATAAACGCGTTTTCTCAGCCCTTAGAATCACAGTGTAAATGCCTGGCTCAGAAGAGCAAACTGAGTCAGCCCTTAACCCCAGTGTGCTGAAATTGTCAAAACGTGTTTTTCAGCAGAAATAAACACGTTTTGGCAACTTTGGTCACCACCATGTAAGTTATATGGCAGGAACAGCACAGTTTTCAAAACGTGTTTTTCAGCCCGAAATAAACGCGTTTTCTCAGCTCTTAGAATCGCAGTGTAACTGCCTGTCTCAGAAGAGCACACTGAGTCAGCCCTTAACCCCAGTGTGCTGAAATTGTCAAAACGTGTTTTACAGCAGAAATAAACACGTTTTGGCAACTTTGGTCAGCACCATGTAACTTATAGGGCAGGAACAGCACAGTTTTCAAAACGTGTTTTTCAGCCCGAAATAAACGCGTTTTCTCAGCCCTTAGAATCACAGTGTAACTGCCTGGCTCAGAAGAGCACACTGAGTCAGCCCTTAACCCCAGTGTGCTGAAATTGTCAAAACGTGTTTTTCAGCAGAAATAAACACGTTTTGGCAACTTTGGTCACCACCATGTAAGTTATATGGCAGGAACAGCACAGTTTTCAAAACGTGTTTTTCAGCCCGAAATAAACGCGTTTTCTCAGCCCTTAGAATCACAGTGTAACTGCCTGTCTCAGAAGAGCACAGTGAGTCAGCCCTTAACCCCAGTGTGCTGAAATTGTCAAAACGTGTTTTTCAGCAGAAATAAACACGTTTTGGCAACTTTGGTCACCACCAGGTAAGTTATATGGCAGGAACAGCACAGTTTTCAAAACGTGTTTTTCAGCACGAAATAAACGCGTTTTCTCTGCCCTTAGAATCACAGTGTAACTGCCTGTCTCAGAAGAGCACAGTGAGTCAGCCCTTAACCCCAGTGTGCTGAAATTGTCAAAACGTGTTTTTCAGCAGAAATAAACACGTTTTGGCAACTTTGGTCACCACCAGGTAAGTTATATGGCAGGAACAGCACAGTTTTCAAAACGTGTTTTTCAGCCCGAAATAAACGCGTTTTCTCAGCTCTTAGAATCGCAGTGTAACTGCCTGTCTCAGAAGAGCACACTGAGTCAGCCCTTAACCCCAGTGTGCTGAAATTGTCAAAACGTGTTTTACAGCAGAAATAAACACGTTTTGGCAACTTTGGTCAGCACCATGTAACTTATAGGGCAGGAACAGCACAGTTTTCAAAACGTGTTTTTCAGCCCGAAATAAACGCGTTTTCTCAGCCCTTAGAATCACAGTGTAACTGCCTGTCTCAGAAGAGCACAGTGAGTCAGCCCTTAACCCCAGTGTGCTGAAATTGTCAAAACGTGTTTTTCAGCAGAAATAAACACGTTTTGGCAACTTTGGTCACCACCATGTAAGTTATATGGCAGGAACAGCACAGTTTTCAAAACGTGTTTTTCAGCCCGAAATAAACGCGTTTTCTCAGCTCTTAGAATCGCAGTGTAACTGCCTGTCTCAGAAGAGCACAGTGAGTCAGCCCTTAACCCCAGTGTGCTGAAATTGTCAAAACGTGTTTTACAGCAGAAATAAACACGTTTTGGCAACTTTGGTCACCACCATGTAAGTTATATGGCATGAACAGCACAGTTTTCAAAACGTGTTTTTCAGCCCGAAATAAACGCGTTTTCTCAGCCCTTAGAATCGCAGTGTAACTGCCTGTCTCAGAAGAGCACAGTGAGTCAGCCCTTAACCCCAGTGTGCTGAAATTGTCAAAACGTGTTTTACAGCAGAAATAAACACGTTTTGGCAACTTTGGTCACCACCATGTAACTTATAGGGCAGGAACAGCACAGTTTTCAAAACGTGTTTTTCAGCCCGAAATAAACGCGTTTTCTCAGCCCTTAGAATCACAGTGTAACTGCCTGTCTCAGAAGAGCACACTGAGTCAGCCCTTAACCCCAGTGTGCTGAAATTGTCAAAACGTGTTTTACAGCAGAAATAAACACGTTTTGGCAACTTTTGTCAGCACCATGTAACTTATAGGGCAGGAACAGCACAGTTTTCAAAACGTGTTTTTCAGCCCGAAATAAACGCGTTTTCTCAGCCCTTAGAATCACAGTGTAACTGCCTGGCTCAGAAGAGCACACTGAGTCAGCCCTTAACCCCAGTGTGCTGAAATTGTCAAAACGTGTTTTTCAGCAGAAATAAACACGTTTTGGCAACTTTGGTCACCACCATGTAAGTTATAGGGCAGGAACAGCACAGTTTTCAAAACGTGTTTTTCAGCCCGAAATAAACGCGTTTTCTCAGCCCTTAGAATCACAGTGTAACTGCCTGGCTCAGAAGAGCAAACTGAGTCAGCCCTTAACCCCAGTGTGCTGAAATTGTCAAAACGTGTTTTTCAACAGAAATAAACACGTTTTGGCAACTTTGGTCACCACCAGGTAAGTTATATGGCAGGAACAGCACAGTTTTCAAAACGTGTTTTTCAGCCCGAAATAAACGCGTTTTCTCTGCCCTTAGAATCACAGTGTAACTGCCTGTCTCAGAAGAGCACAGTGAGTCAGCCCTTAACCCCAGTGTGCTGAAATTGTCAAAACGTGTTTTTCAGCAGAAATAAACACGTTTTGGCAACTTTGGTCACCACCATGTAAGTTATATGGCAGGAACAGCACAGTTTTCAAAACGTGTTTTTCAGCTCGAAATAAACGCGTTTTCTCAGCCCTTAGAATCACAGTGTAACTGCCTGGCTCAGAAGAGCACACTGAGTCAGCCCTTAACCCCAGTGTGCTGAAATTGTCAAAACGTGTTTTACAGCAGAAATAAACACGTTTTGGCAACTTTGGTCACCACCATGTAAGTTATAGGGCAGGAACAGCACAGTTTTCAAAACGTGTTTTTCAGCCTGAAATAAACGCGTTTTCTCAGCCCTTAGAATCACAGTGTAACTGCCTGGCTCAGAAGAGCAAACTGAGTCAGCCCTTAACCCCAGTGTGCTGAAATTGTCAAAACGTGTTTTTCAGCAGAAATAAACACGTTTTGGCAACTTTGGTCACCACCATGTAAGTTATAGGGCAGGAACAGCACAGTTTTCAAAACGTGTTTTTCAGCCCGAAATAAACGCGTTTTCTCAGCCCTTAGAATCACAGTGTAACTGCCTGGCTCAGAAGAGCAAACTGAGTCAGCCCTTAACCCCAGTGTGCTGAAATTGTCAAAACGTGTTTTTCAGCAGAAATAAACACGTTTTGGCAACTTTGGTCACCACCAGGTAAGTTATATGGCAGGAACAGCACAGTTTTCAAAACGTGTTTTTCAGCCCGAAATAAACGCGTTTTCTCAGCTCTTAGAATCGCAGTGTAACTGCCTGTCTCAGAAGAGCACACTGAGTCAGCCCTTAACCCCAGTGTGCTGAAATTGTCAAAACGTGTTTTACAGCAGAAATAAACACGTTTTGGCAACTTTGGTCAGCACCATGTAACTTATAGGGCAGGAACAGCACAGTTTTCAAAACGTGTTTTTCAGCCCGAAATAAACGCGTTTTCTCAGCCCTTAGAATCACAGTGTAACTGCCTGTCTCAGAAGAGCACAGTGAGTCAGCCCTTAACCCCAGTGTGCTGAAATTGTCAAAACGTGTTTTTCAGCAGAAATAAACACGTTTTGGCATCTTTGGTCACCACCATGTAAGTTATATGGCAGGAACAGCACAGTTTTCAAAACGTGTTTTTCAGCCCGAAATAAACGCGTTTTCTCAGCTCTTAGAATCGCAGTGTAACTGCCTGTCTCAGAAGAGCACAGTGAGTCAGCCCTTAACCCCAGTGTGCTGAAATTGTCAAAACGTGTTTTACAGCAGAAATAAACACGTTTTGGCAACTTTGGTCACCACCATGTAAGTTATATGGCATGAACAGCACAGTTTTCAAAACGTGTTTTTCAGCCCGAAATAAACGCGTTTTCTCAGCCCTTAGAATCGCAGTGTAACTGCCTGTCTCAGAAGAGCACAGTGAGTCAGCCCTTAACCCCAGTGTGCTGAAATTGTCAAAACGTGTTTTACAGCAGAAATAAACACGTTTTGGCAACTTTGGTCACCACCATGTAACTTATAGGGCAGGAACAGCACAGTTTTCAAAACGTGTTTTTCAGCCCGAAATAAACGCGTTTTCTCAGCCCTTAGAATCACAGTGTAACTGCCTGTCTCAGAAGAGCACACTGAGTCAGCCCTTAACCCCAGTGTGCTGAAATTGTCAAAACGTGTTTTACAGCAGAAATAAACACGTTTTGGCAACTTTGGTCAGCACCATGTAACTTATAGGGCAGGAACAGCACAGTTTTCAAAACGTGTTTTTCAGCCCGAAATAAACGCGTTTTCTCAGCCCTTAGAATCACAGTGTAACTGCCTGGCTCAGAAGAGCACACTGAGTCAGCCCTTAACCCCAGTGTGCTGAAATTGTCAAAACGTGTTTTTCAGCAGAAATAAACACGTTTTGGCAACTTTGGTCACCACCATGTAAGTTATAGGGCAGGAACAGCACAGTTTTCAAAACGTGTTTTTCAGCCCGAAATAAACGCGTTTTCTCAGCCCTTAGAATCACAGTGTAACTGCCTGGCTCAGAAGAGCAAACTGAGTCAGCCCTTAACCCCAGTGTGCTGAAATTGTCAAAACGTGTTTTTCAGCAGAAATAAACACGTTTTGGCAACTTTGGTCACCACCATGTAAGTTATATGGCAGGAACAGCACAGTTTTCAAAACGTGTTTTTCAGCCCGAAATAAACGCGTTTTCTCAGCCCTTAGAATCACAGTGTAACTGCCTGTCTCAGAAGAGCACAGTGAGTCAGCCCTTAACCCCAGTGTGCTGAAATTGTCAAAACGTGTTTTTCAGCAGAAATAAACACGTTTTGGCAACTTTGGTCACCACCAGGTAAGTTATATGGCAGGAACAGCACAGTTTTCAAAACGTGTTTTTCAGCCCGAAATAAACGCGTTTTCTCTGCCCTTAGAATCACAGTGTAACTGCCTGTCTCAGAAGAGCACAGTGAGTCAGCCCTTAACCCCAGTGTGCTGAAATTGTCAAAACGTGTTTTTCAGCAGAAATAAACACGTTTTGGCAACTTTGGTCACCACCATGTAAGTTATATGGCAGGAACAGCACAGTTTTCAAAACGTGTTTTTCAGCTCGAAATAAACGCGTTTTCTCAGCCCTTAGAATCACAGTGTAACTGCCTGGCTCAGAAGAGCACACTGAGTCAGCCCTTAACCCCAGTGTGCTGAAATTGTCAAAACGTGTTTTTCAGCAGAAATAAACACGTTTTGGCAACTTTGGTCAGCACCATGTAACTTATAGGGCAGGAACAGCACAGTTTTCAAAACGTGTTTTTCAGCCCGAAATAAACGCGTTTTCTCAGCCCTTAGAATCACAGTGTAACTGCCTGGCTCAGAAGAGCACACTGAGTCAGCCCTTAACCCCAGTGTGCTGAAATTGTCAAAACGTGTTTTTCAGCAGAAATAAACACGTTTTGGCAACTTTGGTCACCACCATGTAAGTTATATGGCAGGAACAGCACAGTTTTCAAAACGTGTTTTTCAGCCCGAAATAAACGCGTTTTCTCAGCCCTTAGAATCACAGTGTAACTGCCTGTCTCAGAAGAGCACAGTGAGTCAGCCCTTAACCCCAGTGTGCTGAAATTGTCAAAACGTGTTTTTCAGCAGAAATAAACACGTTTTGGCAACTTTGGTCACCACCATGTAAGTTATATGGCATGAACAGCACAGTTTTCAAAACGTGTTTTTCAGCCCGAAATAAACGCGTTTTCTCAGCTCTTAGAATCGCAGTGTAACTGCCTGTCTCAGAAGAGCACAGTGAGTCAGCCCTTAACCCCAGTGTGCTGAAATTGTCAAAACGTGTTTTACAGCAGAAATAAACACGTTTTGGCAACTTTGGTCACCACCATGTAACTTATAGGGCAGGAACAGCACAGTTTTCAAAACGTGTTTTTCAGCCCGAAATAAACGCGTTTTCTCAGCCCTTAGAATCACAGTGTAACTGCCTGTCTCAGAAGAGCACACTGAGTCAGCCCTTAACCCCAGTGTGCTGAAATTGTCAAAACGTGTTTTACAGCAGAAATAAACACGTTTTGGCAACTTTGGTCAGCACCATGTAACTTATAGGGCAGGAACAGCACAGTTTTCAAAACGTGTTTTTCAGCCCGAAATAAACGCGTTTTCTCAGCCCTTAGAATCACAGTGTAACTGCCTGGCTCAGAAGAGCACACTGAGTCAGCCCTTAACCCCAGTGTGCTGAAATTGTCAAAACGTGTTTTTCAGCAGAAATAAACACGTTTTGGCAACTTTGGTCACCACCATGTAAGTTATAGGGCAGGAACAGCACAGTTTTCAAAACGTGTTTTTCAGCCCGAAATAAACGCGTTTTCTCAGCCCTTAGAATCACAGTGTAACTGCCTGGCTCAGAAGAGCACACTGAGTCAGCCCTTAACCCCAGTGTGCTGAAATTGTCAAAACGTGTTTTTCAGCAGAAATAAACACGTTTTGGCAACTTTGGTCAGCACCATGTAAGTTATAGGGCAGGAACAGCACAGTTTTCAAAACGTGTTTTTCAGCCCGAAATAAACGCGTTTTCTCAGCCCTTAGAATCACAGTGTAACTGCCTGGCTCAGAAGAGCACACTGAGTCAGCCCTTAACCCCAGTGTGCTGAAATTGTCTAAACGTGTTTTACAGCAGAAATAAACACGTTTTGGCAACTTTGGTCACCACCATGTAAGTTATAGGGCAGGAACAGCACAGTTTTCAAAACGTGTTTTTCAGCCCGTAATAAACGCGTTTTCTCAGCCCTTAGAATCACAGTGTAAATGCCTGGCTCAGAAGAGCAAACTGAGTCAGCCCTTAACCCCAGTGTGCTGAAATTGTCAAAACGTGTTTTTCAGCAGAAATAAACACGTTTTGGCAACTTTGGTCACCACCATGTAAGTTATATGGCAGGAACAGCACAGTTTTCAAAACGTGTTTTTCAGCCCGAAATAAACGCGTTTTCTCAGCTCTTAGAATCGCAGTGTAACTGCCTGTCTCAGAAGAGCACACTGAGTCAGCCCTTAACCCCAGTGTGCTG
The DNA here is from genome assembly GCF_055471065.1 of Atractosteus spatula. Lineage (NCBI taxonomy): Eukaryota > Metazoa > Chordata > Actinopteri > Semionotiformes > Lepisosteidae > Atractosteus > Atractosteus spatula. The sequence goes on along the minus strand of NW_028296646.1, from coordinate 997,223 downwards.
AAATTGTCAAAACGTGTTTTACAGCAGAAATAAACACGTTTTGGCAACTTTGGTCAGCACCATGTAACTTATAGGGCAGGAACAGCACAGTTTTCAAAACGTGTTTTTCAGCCCGAAATAAACGCGTTTTCTCAGCCCTTAGAATCACAGTGTAACTGCCTGGCTCAGAAGAGCACACTGAGTCAGCCCTTAACCCCAGTGTGCTGAAATTGTCAAAACGTGTTTTTCAGCAGAAATAAACACGTTTTGGCAACTTTGGTCACCACCATGTAAGTTATATGGCAGGAACAGCACAGTTTTCAAAACGTGTTTTTCAGCCCGAAATAAACGCGTTTTCTCAGCCCTTAGAATCACAGTGTAACTGCCTGTCTCAGAAGAGCACAGTGAGTCAGCCCTTAACCCCAGTGTGCTGAAATTGTCAAAACGTGTTTTTCAGCAGAAATAAACACGTTTTGGCAACTTTGGTCACCACCAGGTAAGTTATATGGCAGGAACAGCACAGTTTTCAAAACGTGTTTTTCAGCACGAAATAAACGCGTTTTCTCTGCCCTTAGAATCACAGTGTAACTGCCTGTCTCAGAAGAGCACAGTGAGTCAGCCCTTAACCCCAGTGTGCTGAAATTGTCAAAACGTGTTTTTCAGCAGAAATAAACACGTTTTGGCAACTTTGGTCACCACCAGGTAAGTTATATGGCAGGAACAGCACAGTTTTCAAAACGTGTTTTTCAGCCCGAAATAAACGCGTTTTCTCAGCTCTTAGAATCGCAGTGTAACTGCCTGTCTCAGAAGAGCACACTGAGTCAGCCCTTAACCCCAGTGTGCTGAAATTGTCAAAACGTGTTTTACAGCAGAAATAAACACGTTTTGGCAACTTTGGTCAGCACCATGTAACTTATAGGGCAGGAACAGCACAGTTTTCAAAACGTGTTTTTCAGCCCGAAATAAACGCGTTTTCTCAGCCCTTAGAATCACAGTGTAACTGCCTGTCTCAGAAGAGCACAGTGAGTCAGCCCTTAACCCCAGTGTGCTGAAATTGTCAAAACGTGTTTTTCAGCAGAAATAAACACGTTTTGGCAACTTTGGTCACCACCATGTAAGTTATATGGCAGGAACAGCACAGTTTTCAAAACGTGTTTTTCAGCCCGAAATAAACGCGTTTTCTCAGCTCTTAGAATCGCAGTGTAACTGCCTGTCTCAGAAGAGCACAGTGAGTCAGCCCTTAACCCCAGTGTGCTGAAATTGTCAAAACGTGTTTTACAGCAGAAATAAACACGTTTTGGCAACTTTGGTCACCACCATGTAAGTTATATGGCATGAACAGCACAGTTTTCAAAACGTGTTTTTCAGCCCGAAATAAACGCGTTTTCTCAGCCCTTAGAATCGCAGTGTAACTGCCTGTCTCAGAAGAGCACAGTGAGTCAGCCCTTAACCCCAGTGTGCTGAAATTGTCAAAACGTGTTTTACAGCAGAAATAAACACGTTTTGGCAACTTTGGTCACCACCATGTAACTTATAGGGCAGGAACAGCACAGTTTTCAAAACGTGTTTTTCAGCCCGAAATAAACGCGTTTTCTCAGCCCTTAGAATCACAGTGTAACTGCCTGTCTCAGAAGAGCACACTGAGTCAGCCCTTAACCCCAGTGTGCTGAAATTGTCAAAACGTGTTTTACAGCAGAAATAAACACGTTTTGGCAACTTTGGTCAGCACCATGTAACTTATAGGGCAGGAACAGCACAGTTTTCAAAACGTGTTTTTCAGCCCGAAATAAACGCGTTTTCTCAGCCCTTAGAATCACAGTGTAACTGCCTGGCTCAGAAGAGCACACTGAGTCAGCCCTTAACCCCAGTGTGCTGAAATTGTCAAAACGTGTTTTTCAGCAGAAATAAACACGTTTTGGCAACTTTGGTCACCACCATGTAAGTTATAGGGCAGGAACAGCACAGTTTTCAAAACGTGTTTTTCAGCCCGAAATAAACGCGTTTTCTCAGCCCTTAGAATCACAGTGTAACTGCCTGGCTCAGAAGAGCAAACTGAGTCAGCCCTTAACCCCAGTGTGCTGAAATTGTCAAAACGTGTTTTTCAGCAGAAATAAACACGTTTTGGCAACTTTGGTCACCACCATGTAAGTTATATGGCAGGAACAGCACAGTTTTCAAAACGTGTTTTTCAGCCCGAAATAAACGCGTTTTCTCAGCCCTTAGAATCACAGTGTAACTGCCTGTCTCAGAAGAGCACAGTGAGTCAGCCCTTAACCCCAGTGTGCTGAAATTGTCAAAACGTGTTTTTCAGCAGAAATAAACACGTTTTGGCAACTTTGGTCACCACCAGGTAAGTTATATGGCAGGAACAGCACAGTTTTCAAAACGTGTTTTTCAGCCCGAAATAAACGCGTTTTCTCTGCCCTTAGAATCACAGTGTAACTGCCTGTCTCAGAAGAGCACAGTGAGTCAGCCCTTAACCCCAGTGTGCTGAAATTGTCAAAACGTGTTTTTCAGCAGAAATAAACACGTTTTGGCAACTTTGGTCACCACCATGTAAGTTATATGGCAGGAACAGCACAGTTTTCAAAACGTGTTTTTCAGCTCGAAATAAACGCGTTTTCTCAGCCCTTAGAATCACAGTGTAACTGCCTGGCTCAGAAGAGCACACTGAGTCAGCCCTTAACCCCAGTGTGCTGAAATTGTCAAAACGTGTTTTACAGCAGAAATAAACACGTTTTGGCAACTTTGGTCACCACCATGTAAGTTATAGGGCAGGAACAGCACAGTTTTCAAAACGTGTTTTTCAGCCCGAAATAAACGCGTTTTCTCAGCCCTTAGAATCACAGTGTAACTGCCTGGCTCAGAAGAGCAAACTGAGTCAGCCCTTAACCCCAGTGTGCTGAAATTGTCAAAACGTGTTTTTCAGCAGAAATAAACACGTTTTGGCAACTTTGGTCACCACCATGTAAGTTATAGGGCAGGAACAGCACAGTTTTCAAAACGTGTTTTTCAGCCCGAAATAAACGCGTTTTCTCAGCCCTTAGAATCACAGTGTAACTGCCTGGCTCAGAAGAGCAAACTGAGTCAGCCCTTAACCCCAGTGTGCTGAAATTGTCAAAACGTGTTTTTCAGCAGAAATAAACACGTTTTGGCAACTTTGGTCAGCACCATGTAACTTATAGGGCAGGAACAGCACAGTTTTCAAAACGTGTTTTTCAGCCCGAAATAAACGCGTTTTCTCAGCCCTTAGAATCACAGTGTAACTGCCTGGCTCAGAAGAGCACACTGAGTCAGCCCTTAACCCCAGTGTGCTGAAATTGTCAAAACGTGTTTTTCAGCAGAAATAAACACGTTTTGGCAACTTTGGTCACCACCATGTAAGTTATATGGCAGGAACAGCACAGTTTTCAAAACGTGTTTTTCAGCCCGAAATAAACGCGTTTTCTCAGCCCTTAGAATCACAGTGTAACTGCCTGTCTCAGAAGAGCACAGTGAGTCAGCCCTTAACCCCAGTGTGCTGAAATTGTCAAAACGTGTTTTTCAGCAGAAATAAACACGTTTTGGCAACTTTGGTCACCACCATGTAAGTTATATGGCATGAACAGCACAGTTTTCAAAACGTGTTTTTCAGCCCGAAATAAACGCGTTTTCTCAGCTCTTAGAATCGCAGTGTAACTGCCTGTCTCAGAAGAGCACAGTGAGTCAGCCCTTAACCCCAGTGTGCTGAAATTGTCAAAACGTGTTTTACAGCAGAAATAAACACGTTTTGGCAACTTTGGTCACCACCATGTAACTTATAGGGCAGGAACAGCACAGTTTTCAAAACGTGTTTTTCAGCCCGAAATAAACGCGTTTTCTCAGCCCTTAGAATCACAGTGTAACTGCCTGTCTCAGAAGAGCACACTGAGTCAGCCCTTAACCCCAGTGTGCTGAAATTGTCAAAACGTGTTTTACAGCAGAAATAAACACGTTTTGGCAACTTTGGTCAGCACCATGTAACTTATAGGGCAGGAACAGCACAGTTTTCAAAACGTGTTTTTCAGCCCGAAATAAACGCGTTTTCTCAGCCCTTAGAATCACAGTGTAACTGCCTGGCTCAGAAGAGCACACTGAGTCAGCCCTTAACCCCAGTGTGCTGAAATTGTCAAAACGTGTTTTTCAGCAGAAATAAACACGTTTTGGCAACTTTGGTCACCACCATGTAAGTTATAGGGCAGGAACAGCACAGTTTTCAAAACGTGTTTTTCAGCCCGAAATAAACGCGTTTTCTCAGCCCTTAGAATCACAGTGTAACTGCCTGGCTCAGAAGAGCACACTGAGTCAGCCCTTAACCCCAGTGTGCTGAAATTGTCAAAACGTGTTTTTCAGCAGAAATAAACACGTTTTGGCAACTTTGGTCAGCACCATGTAAGTTATAGGGCAGGAACAGCACAGTTTTCAAAACGTGTTTTTCAGCCCGAAATAAACGCGTTTTCTCAGCCCTTAGAATCACAGTGTAACTGCCTGGCTCAGAAGAGCACACTGAGTCAGCCCTTAACCCCAGTGTGCTGAAATTGTCTAAACGTGTTTTACAGCAGAAATAAACACGTTTTGGCAACTTTGGTCACCACCATGTAAGTTATAGGGCAGGAACAGCACAGTTTTCAAAACGTGTTTTTCAGCCCGTAATAAACGCGTTTTCTCAGCCCTTAGAATCACAGTGTAAATGCCTGGCTCAGAAGAGCAAACTGAGTCAGCCCTTAACCCCAGTGTGCTGAAATTGTCAAAACGTGTTTTTCAGCAGAAATAAACACGTTTTGGCAACTTTGGTCACCACCATGTAAGTTATATGGCAGGAACAGCACAGTTTTCAAAACGTGTTTTTCAGCCCGAAATAAACGCGTTTTCTCAGCTCTTAGAATCGCAGTGTAACTGCCTGTCTCAGAAGAGCACACTGAGTCAGCCCTTAACCCCAGTGTGCTGAAATTGTCAAAACGTGTTTTACAGCAGAAATAAACACGTTTTGGCAACTTTGGTCAGCACCATGTAACTTATAGGGCAGGAACAGCACAGTTTTCAAAACGTGTTTTTCAGCCCGAAATAAACGCGTTTTCTCAGCCCTTAGAATCACAGTGTAACTGCCTGGCTCAGAAGAGCACACTGAGTCAGCCCTTAACCCCAGTGTGCTGAAATTGTCAAAACGTGTTTTTCAGCAGAAATAAACACGTTTTGGCAACTTTGGTCACCACCATGTAAGTTATATGGCAGGAACAGCACAGTTTTCAAAACGTGTTTTTCAGCCCGAAATAAACGCGTTTTCTCAGCCCTTAGAATCACAGTGTAACTGCCTGTCTCAGAAGAGCACAGTGAGTCAGCCCTTAACCCCAGTGTGCTGAAATTGTCAAAACGTGTTTTTCAGCAGAAATAAACACGTTTTGGCAACTTTGGTCACCACCAGGTAAGTTATATGGCAGGAACAGCACAGTTTTCAAAACGTGTTTTTCAGCACGAAATAAACGCGTTTTCTCTGCCCTTAGAATCACAGTGTAACTGCCTGTCTCAGAAGAGCACAGTGAGTCAGCCCTTAACCCCAGTGTGCTGAAATTGTCAAAACGTGTTTTTCAGCAGAAATAAACACGTTTTGGCAACTTTGGTCACCACCAGGTAAGTTATATGGCAGGAACAGCACAGTTTTCAAAACGTGTTTTTCAGCCCGAAATAAACGCGTTTTCTCAGCTCTTAGAATCGCAGTGTAACTGCCTGTCTCAGAAGAGCACACTGAGTCAGCCCTTAACCCCAGTGTGCTGAAATTGTCAAAACGTGTTTTACAGCAGAAATAAACACGTTTTGGCAACTTTGGTCAGCACCATGTAACTTATAGGGCAGGAACAGCACAGTTTTCAAAACGTGTTTTTCAGCCCGAAATAAACGCGTTTTCTCAGCCCTTAGAATCACAGTGTAACTGCCTGTCTCAGAAGAGCACAGTGAGTCAGCCCTTAACCCCAGTGTGCTGAAATTGTCAAAACGTGTTTTTCAGCAGAAATAAACACGTTTTGGCAACTTTGGTCACCACCATGTAAGTTATATGGCAGGAACAGCACAGTTTTCAAAACGTGTTTTTCAGCCCGAAATAAACGCGTTTTCTCAGCTCTTAGAATCGCAGTGTAACTGCCTGTCTCAGAAGAGCACAGTGAGTCAGCCCTTAACCCCAGTGTGCTGAAATTGTCAAAACGTGTTTTACAGCAGAAATAAACACGTTTTGGCAACTTTGGTCACCACCATGTAAGTTATATGGCATGAACAGCACAGTTTTCAAAACGTGTTTTTCAGCCCGAAATAAACGCGTTTTCTCAGCCCTTAGAATCGCAGTGTAACTGCCTGTCTCAGAAGAGCACAGTGAGTCAGCCCTTAACCCCAGTGTGCTGAAATTGTCAAAACGTGTTTTACAGCAGAAATAAACACGTTTTGGCAACTTTGGTCACCACCATGTAACTTATAGGGCAGGAACAGCACAGTTTTCAAAACGTGTTTTTCAGCCCGAAATAAACGCGTTTTCTCAGCCCTTAGAATCACAGTGTAACTGCCTGTCTCAGAAGAGCACACTGAGTCAGCCCTTAACCCCAGTGTGCTGAAATTGTCAAAACGTGTTTTACAGCAGAAATAAACACGTTTTGGCAACTTTGGTCAGCACCATGTAACTTATAGGGCAGGAACAGCACAGTTTTCAAAACGTGTTTTTCAGCCCGAAATAAACGCGTTTTCTCAGCCCTTAGAATCACAGTGTAACTGCCTGGCTCAGAAGAGCACACTGAGTCAGCCCTTAACCCCAGTGTGCTGAAATTGTCAAAACGTGTTTTTCAGCAGAAATAAACACGTTTTGGCAACTTTGGTCACCACCATGTAAGTTATAGGGCAGGAACAGCACAGTTTTCAAAACGTGTTTTTCAGCCCGAAATAAACGCGTTTTCTCAGCCCTTAGAATCACAGTGTAACTGCCTGGCTCAGAAGAGCAAACTGAGTCAGCCCTTAACCCCAGTGTGCTGAAATTGTCAAAACGTGTTTTTCAGCAGAAATAAACACGTTTTGGCAACTTTGGTCACCACCATGTAAGTTATATGGCAGGAACAGCACAGTTTTCAAAACGTGTTTTTCAGCCCGAAATAAACGCGTTTTCTCAGCCCTTAGAATCACAGTGTAACTGCCTGTCTCAGAAGAGCACAGTGAGTCAGCCCTTAACCCCAGTGTGCTGAAATTGTCAAAACGTGTTTTTCAGCAGAAATAAACACGTTTTGGCAACTTTGGTCACCACCAGGTAAGTTATATGGCAGGAACAGCACAGTTTTCAAAACGTGTTTTTCAGCCCGAAATAAACGCGTTTTCTCTGCCCTTAGAATCACAGTGTAACTGCCTGTCTCAGAAGAGCACAGTGAGTCAGCCCTTAACCCCAGTGTGCTGAAATTGTCAAAACGTGTTTTTCAGCAGAAATAAACACGTTTTGGCAACTTTGGTCACCACCATGTAAGTTATATGGCAGGAACAGCACAGTTTTCAAAACGTGTTTTTCAGCTCGAAATAAACGCGTTTTCTCAGCCCTTAGAATCACAGTGTAACTGCCTGGCTCAGAAGAGCACACTGAGTCAGCCCTTAACCCCAGTGTGCTGAAATTGTCAAAACGTGTTTTACAGCAGAAATAAACACGTTTTGGCAACTTTGGTCACCACCATGTAAGTTATAGGGCAGGAACAGCACAGTTTTCAAAACGTGTTTTTCAGCCCGAAATAAACGCGTTTTCTCAGCCCTTAGAATCACAGTGTAACTGCCTGGCTCAGAAGAGCAAACTGAGTCAGCCCTTAACCCCAGTGTGCTGAAATTGTCAAAACGTGTTTTTCAGCAGAAATAAACACGTTTTGGCAACTTTGGTCACCACCATGTAAGTTATAGGGCAGGAACAGCACAGTTTTCAAAACGTGTTTTTCAGCCCGAAATAAACGCGTTTTCTCAGCCCTTAGAATCACAGTGTAACTGCCTGGCTCAGAAGAGCAAACTGAGTCAGCCCTTAACCCCAGTGTGCTGAAATTGTCAAAACGTGTTTTTCAGCAGAAATAAACACGTTTTGGCAACTTTGGTCACCACCAGGTAAGTTATATGGCAGGAACAGCACAGTTTTCAAAACGTGTTTTTCAGCCCGAAATAAACGCGTTTTCTCAGCTCTTAGAATCGCAGTGTAACTGCCTGTCTCAGAAGAGCACACTGAGTCAGCCCTTAACCCCAGTGTGCTGAAATTGTCAAAACGTGTTTTACAGCAGAAATAAACACGTTTTGGCAACTTTGGTCAGCACCATGTAACTTATAGGGCAGGAACAGCACAGTTTTCAAAACGTGTTTTTCAGCCCGAAATAAACGCGTTTTCTCAGCCCTTAGAATCACAGTGTAACTGCCTGTCTCAGAAGAGCACAGTGAGTCAGCCCTTAACCCCAGTGTGCTGAAATTGTCAAAACGTGTTTTTCAGCAGAAATAAACACGTTTTGGCAACTTTGGTCACCACCATGTAAGTTATATGGCAGGAACAGCACAGTTTTCAAAACGTGTTTTTCAGCCCGAAATAAACGCGTTTTCTCAGCTCTTAGAATCGCAGTGTAACTGCCTGTCTCAGAAGAGCACAGTGAGTCAGCCCTTAACCCCAGTGTGCTGAAATTGTCAAAACGTGTTTTACAGCAGAAATAAACACGTTTTGGCAACTTTGGTCACCACCATGTAAGTTATATGGCATGAACAGCACAGTTTTCAAAACGTGTTTTTCAGCCCGAAATAAACGCGTTTTCTCAGCCCTTAGAATCGCAGTGTAACTGCCTGTCTCAGAAGAGCACAGTGAGTCAGCCCTTAACCCCAGTGTGCTGAAATTGTCAAAACGTGTTTTACAGCAGAAATAAACACGTTTTGGCAACTTTGGTCACCACCATGTAACTTATAGGGCAGGAACAGCACAGTTTTCAAAACGTGTTTTTCAGCCCGAAATAAACGCGTTTTCTCAGCCCTTAGAATCACAGTGTAACTGCCTGTCTCAGAAGAGCACACTGAGTCAGCCCTTAACCCCAGTGTGCTGAAATTGTCAAAACGTGTTTTACAGCAGAAATAAACACGTTTTGGCAACTTTGGTCAGCACCATGTAACTTATAGGGCAGGAACAGCACAGTTTTCAAAACGTGTTTTTCAGCCCGAAATAAACGCGTTTTCTCAGCCCTTAGAATCACAGTGTAACTGCCTGGCTCAGAAGAGCACACTGAGTCAGCCCTTAACCCCAGTGTGCTGAAATTGTCAAAACGTGTTTTACAGCAGAAATAAACACGTTTTGGCAACTTTGGTCACCACCATGTAAGTTATAGGGCAGGAACAGCACAGTTTTCAAAACGTGTTTTTCAGCCCGAAATAAACGCGTTTTCTCAGCCCTTAGAATCACAGTGTAACTGCCTGGCTCAGAAGAGCAAACTGAGTCAGCCCTCTACCCCAGTGTGCTGAAATTGTCAAAACGTGTTTTTCAGCAGAAATAAACACGTTTTGGCAACTTTGGTCACCACCATGTAAGTTATATGGCAGGAACAGCACAGTTTTCAAAACGTGTTTTTCAGCCCGAAATAAACGCGTTTTCTCAGCCCTTAGAATCACAGTGTAACTGCCTGTCTCAGAAGAGCACAGTGAGTCAGCCCTTAACCCCAGTGTGCTGAAATTGTCAAAACGTGTTTTTCAGCAGAAATAAACACGTTTTGGCAACTTTGGTCACCACCAGGTAAGTTATATGGCAGGAACAGCACAGTTTTCAAAACGTGTTTTTCAGCCCGAAATAAACGCGTTTTCTCTGCCCTTAGAATCACAGTGTAACTGCCTGTCTCAGAAGAGCACAGTGAGTCAGCCCTTAACCCCAGTGTGCTGAAATTGTCAAAACGTGTTTTTCAGCAGAAATAAACACGTTTTGGCAACTTTGGTCACCACCATGTAAGTTATATGGCAGGAACAGCACAGTTTTCAAAACGTGTTTTTCAGCTCGAAATAAACGCGTTTTCTCAGCCCTTAGAATCACAGTGTAACTGCCTGGCTCAGAAGAGCACACTGAGTCAGCCCTTAACCCCAGTGTGCTGAAATTGTCAAAACGTGTTTTACAGCAGAAATAAACACGTTTTGGCAACTTTGGTCACCACCATGTAAGTTATAGGGCAGGAACAGCACAGTTTTCAAAACGTGTTTTTCAGCCCGAAATAAACGCGTTTTCTCAGCCCTTAGAATCACAGTGTAACTGCCTGGCTCAGAAGAGCAAACTGAGTCAGCCCTTAACCCCAGTGTGCTGAAATTGTCAAAACGTGTTTTTCAGCAGAAATAAACACGTTTTGGCAACTTTGGTCACCACCATGTAAGTTATAGGGCAGGAACAGCACAGTTTTCAAAACGTGTTTTTCAGCCCGAAATAAACGCGTTTTCTCAGCCCTTAGAATCACAGTGTAACTGCCTGGCTCAGAAGAGCAAACTGAGTCAGCCCTTAACCCCAGTGTGCTGAAATTGTCAAAACGTGTTTTTCTGCAGAAATAAACACGTTTTGGCAACTTTGGTCACCACCATGTAAGTTATAGGGCAGGAACAGCACAGTTTTCCAAACGTGTTTTTCAGCCCGAAATAAACGCGTTTTCTCAGCCCTTAGAATCACAGTGTAACTGCCTGGCTCAGAAGAGCACACTGAGTCAGCCCTTAACCCCAGTGTGCAGAAATTGTCTAAACGTGTTTTACAGCAGAAATAAACACGTTTTGGCAACTTTGGTCACCACCATGTAAGTTATAGGGCAGGAACAGCACAGTTTTCAAAACGTGTTTTTCAGCCCGAAATAAACGCGTTTTCTCAGCCCTTAGAATCACAGTGTAAATGCCTGGCTCAGAAGAGCAAACTGAGTCAGCCCTTAACCCCAGTGTGCTGAAATTGTCAAAACATGTTTTTCAGCAGAAATAAACACGTTTTGGCAACTTTGGTCACCACCATGTAAGTTATATGGCAGGAACAGCACAGTTTTCAAAACGTGTTTTTCAGCCCGAAATAAACGCGTTTTCTCAGCTCTTAGAATCACAGTGTAACTGCCTGTCTCAGAAGAGCACACTGAGTCAGCCCTTAACCCCAGTGTGCTGAAATTGTCAAAACGTGTTTTACAGCAGAAATAAACACGTTTTGGCAACTTTGGTCAGCACCATGTAACTTATAGGGCAGGAACAGCACAGTTTTCAAAACGTGTTTTTCAGCCCGAAATAAACGCGTTTTCTCAGCCCTTAGAATCACAGTGTAACTGCCTGGCTCAGAAGAGCACACTGAGTCAGCCCTTAACCCCAGTGTGCTGAAATTGTCAAAACGTGTTTTTCAGCAGAAATAAACACGTTTTGGCAACTTTGGTCACCACCATGTAAGTTATATGGCAGGAACAGCACAGTTTTCAAAACGTGTTTTTCAGCCCGAAATAAACGCGTTTTCTCAGCCCTTAGAATCACAGTGTTACTGCCTGTCTCAGAAGAGCACAGTGAGTCAGCCCTTAACCCCAGTGTGCTGAAATTGTCAAAACGTGTTTTTCAGCAGAAATAAACACGTTTTGGCAACTTTGGTCACCACCAGGTAAGTTATATGGCAGGAACAGCACAGTTTTCAAAACGTGTTTTTCAGCCCGAAATAAACGCGTTTTCTCTGCCCTTAGAATCACAGTGTAACTGCCTGTCTCAGAAGAGCACAGTGAGTCAGCCCTTAACCCCAGTGTGCTGAAATTGTCAAAACGTGTTTTTCAGCAGAAATAAACACGTTTTGGCAACTTTGGTCACCACCAGGTAAGTTATATGGCAGGAACAGCACAGTTTTCAAAACGTGTTTTTCAGCCCGAAATAAACGCGTTTTCTCAGCTCTTAGAATCGCAGTGTAACTGCCTGTCTCAGAAGAGCACACTGAGTCAGCCCTTAACCCCAGTGTGCTGAAATTGTCAAAACGTGTTTTACAGCAGAAATAAACACGTTTTGGCAACTTTGGTCAGCACCATGTAACTTATAGGGCAGGAACAGCACAGTTTTCAAAACGTGTTTTTCAGCCCGAAATAAACGCGTTTTCTCAGCCCTTAGAATCACAGTGTAACTGCCTGTCTCAGAAGAGCACAGTGAGTCAGCCCTTAACCCCAGTGTGCTGAAATTGTCAAAACGTGTTTTTCAGCAGAAATAAACACGTTTTGGCAACTTTGGTCACCACCATGTAACTTATAGGGCAGGAACAGCACAGTTTTCAAAACGTGTTTTTCAGCCCGAAATAAACGCGTTTTCTCAGCCCTTAGAATCACAGTGTAACTGCCTGGCTCAGAAGAGCACACTGAGTCAGCCCTTAACCCCAGTGTGCTGAAATTGTCAAAACGTGTTTTTCAGCAGAAATAAACACGTTTTGGCAACTTTGGTCACCACCATGTAAGTTATAGGGCAGGAACAGCACAGTTTTCAAAACGTGTTTTTCAGCCCGAAATAAACGCGTTTTCTCAGCCCTTAGAATCACAGTGTAACTGCCTGGCTCAGAAGAGCACACTGAGTCAGCCCTTAACCCCAGTGTGCTGAAATTGTCAAAACGTGTTTTTCAGCAGAAATAAACACGTTTTGGCAACTTTGGTCACCACCATGTAAGTTATAGGGCAGGAACAGCACAGTTTTCAAAACGTGTTTTTCAGCCCGAAATAAACGCGTTTTCTCAGCCCTTAGAATCACAGTGTAACTGCCTGGCTCAGAAGAGCACACTGAGTCAGCCCTTAACCCCAGTGTGCTGAAATTGTCTAAACGTGTTTTACAGCAGAAATAAACACGTTTTGGCAACTTTGGTCACCACCATGTAAGTTATAGGGCAGGAACAGCACAGTTTTCAAAACGTGTTTTTCAGCCCGTAATAAACGCGTTTTCTCAGCCCTTAGAATCACAGTGTAAATGCCTGGCTCAGAAGAGCAAACTGAGTCAGCCCTTAACCCCAGTGTGCTGAAATTGTCAAAACGTGTTTTTCAGCAGAAATAAACACGTTTTGGCAACTTTGGTCACCACCATGTAAGTTATATGGCAGGAACAGCACAGTTTTCAAAACGTGTTTTTCAGCCCGAAATAAACGCGTTTTCTCAGCTCTTAGAATCGCAGTGTAACTGCCTGTCTCAGAAGAGCACACTGAGTCAGCCCTTAACCCCAGTGTGCTGAAATTGTCAAAACGTGTTTTACAGCAGAAATAAACACGTTTTGGCAACTTTGGTCAGCACCATGTAACTTATAGGGCAGGAACAGCACAGTTTTCAAAACGTGTTTTTCAGCCCGAAATAAACGCGTTTTCTCAGCCCTTAGAATCACAGTGTAACTGCCTGGCTCAGAAGAGCACACTGAGTCAGCCCTTAACCCCAGTGTGCTGAAATTGTCAAAACGTGTTTTTCAGCAGAAATAAACACGTTTTGGCAACTTTGGTCACCACCATGTAAGTTATATGGCAGGAACAGCACAGTTTTCAAAACGTGTTTTTCAGCCCGAAATAAACGCGTTTTCTCAGCCCTTAGAATCACAGTGTAACTGCCTGTCTCAGAAGAGCACAGTGAGTCAGCCCTTAACCCCAGTGTGCTGAAATTGTCAAAACGTGTTTTTCAGCAGAAATAAACACGTTTTGGCAACTTTGGTCACCACCAGGTAAGTTATATGGCAGGAACAGCACAGTTTTCAAAACGTGTTTTTCAGCACGAAATAAACGCGTTTTCTCTGCCCTTAGAATCACAGTGTAACTGCCTGTCTCAGAAGAGCACAGTGAGTCAGCCCTTAACCCCAGTGTGCTGAAATTGTCAAAACGTGTTTTTCAGCAGAAATAAACACGTTTTGGCAACTTTGGTCACCACCAGGTAAGTTATATGGCAGGAACAGCACAGTTTTCAAAACGTGTTTTTCAGCCCGAAATAAACGCGTTTTCTCAGCTCTTAGAATCGCAGTGTAACTGCCTGTCTCAGAAGAGCACACTGAGTCAGCCCTTAACCCCAGTGTGCTGAAATTGTCAAAACGTGTTTTACAGCAGAAATAAACACGTTTTGGCAACTTTGGTCAGCACCATGTAACTTATAGGGCAGGAACAGCACAGTTTTCAAAACGTGTTTTTCAGCCCGAAATAAACGCGTTTTCTCAGCCCTTAGAATCACAGTGTAACTGCCTGTCTCAGAAGAGCACAGTGAGTCAGCCCTTAACCCCAGTGTGCTGAAATTGTCAAAACGTGTTTTTCAGCAGAAATAAACACGTTTTGGCAACTTTGGTCACCACCATGTAAGTTATATGGCAGGAACAGCACAGTTTTCAAAACGTGTTTTTCAGCCCGAAATAAACGCGTTTTCTCAGCTCTTAGAATCGCAGTGTAACTGCCTGTCTCAGAAGAGCACAGTGAGTCAGCCCTTAACCCCAGTGTGCTGAAATTGTCAAAACGTGTTTTACAGCAGAAATAAACACGTTTTGGCAACTTTGGTCACCACCATGTAAGTTATATGGCATGAACAGCACAGTTTTCAAAACGTGTTTTTCAGCCCGAAATAAACGCGTTTTCTCAGCCCTTAGAATCGCAGTGTAACTGCCTGTCTCAGAAGAGCACAGTGAGTCAGCCCTTAACCCCAGTGTGCTGAAATTGTCAAAACGTGTTTTACAGCAGAAATAAACACGTTTTGGCAACTTTGGTCACCACCATGTAACTTATAGGGCAGGAACAGCACAGTTTTCAAAACGTGTTTTTCAGCCCGAAATAAACGCGTTTTCTCAGCCCTTAGAATCACAGTGTAACTGCCTGTCTCAGAAGAGCACACTGAGTCAGCCCTTAACCCCAGTGTGCTGAAATTGTCAAAACGTGTTTTACAGCAGAAATAAACACGTTTTGGCAACTTTGGTCAGCACCATGTAACTTATAGGGCAGGAACAGCACAGTTTTCAAAACGTGTTTTTCAGCCCGAAATAAACGCGTTTTCTCAGCCCTTAGAATCACAGTGTAACTGCCTGGCTCAGAAGAGCACACTGAGTCAGCCCTTAACCCCAGTGTGCTGAAATTGTCAAAACGTGTTTTTCAGCAGAAATAAACACGTTTTGGCAACTTTGGTCACCACCATGTAAGTTATAGGGCAGGAACAGCACAGTTTTCAAAACGTGTTTTTCAGCCCGAAATAAACGCGTTTTCTCAGCCCTTAGAATCACAGTGTAACTGCCTGGCTCAGAAGAGCAAACTGAGTCAGCCCTTAACCCCAGTGTGCTGAAATTGTCAAAACGTGTTTTTCAGCAGAAATAAACACGTTTTGGCAACTTTGGTCACCACCATGTAAGTTATATGGCAGGAACAGCACAGTTTTCAAAACGTGTTTTTCAGCCCGAAATAAACGCGTTTTCTCAGCCCTTAGAATCACAGTGTAACTGCCTGTCTCAGAAGAGCACAGTGAGTCAGCCCTTAACCCCAGTGTGCTGAAATTGTCAAAACGTGTTTTTCAGCAGAAATAAACACGTTTTGGCAACTTTGGTCACCACCAGGTAAGTTATATGGCAGGAACAGCACAGTTTTCAAAACGTGTTTTTCAGCCCGAAATAAACGCGTTTTCTCTGCCCTTAGAATCACAGTGTAACTGCCTGTCTCAGAAGAGCACAGTGAGTCAGCCCTTAACCCCAGTGTGCTGAAATTGTCAAAACGTGTTTTTCAGCAGAAATAAACACGTTTTGGCAACTTTGGTCACCACCATGTAAGTTATATGGCAGGAACAGCACAGTTTTCAAAACGTGTTTTTCAGCTCGAAATAAACGCGTTTTCTCAGCCCTTAGAATCACAGTGTAACTGCCTGTCTCAGAAGAGCACACTGAGTCAGCCCTTAACCCCAGTGTGCTGAAATTGTCAAAACGTGTTTTACAGCAGAAATAAACACGTTTTGGCAACTTTGGTCACCACCATGTAAGTTATAGGGCAGGAACAGCACAGTTTTCAAAACGTGTTTTTCAGCCCGAAATAAACGCGTTTTCTCAGCCCTTAGAATCACAGTGTAACTGCCTGGCTCAGAAGAGCAAACTGAGTCAGCCCTTAACCCCAGTGTGCTGAAATTGTCAAAACGTGTTTTTCAGCAGAAATAAACACGTTTTGGCAACTTTGGTCACCACCATGTAAGTTATAGGGCAGGAACAGCACAGTTTTCAAAACGTGTTTTTCAGCCCGAAATAAACGCGTTTTCTCAGCCCTTAGAATCACAGTGTAACTGCCTGGCTCAGAAGAGCAAACTGAGTCAGCCCTTAACCCCAGTGTGCTGAAATTGTCAAAACGTGTTTTTCAGCAGAAATAAACACGTTTTGGCAACTTTGGTCACCACCAGGTAAGTTATATGGCAGGAACAGCACAGTTTTCAAAACGTGTTTTTCAGCCCGAAATAAACGCGTTTTCTCAGCTCTTAGAATCGCAGTGTAACTGCCTGTCTCAGAAGAGCACACTGAGTCAGCCCTTAACCCCAGTGTGCTGAAATTGTCAAAACGTGTTTTTCAGCAGAAATAAACACGTTTTGGCAACTTTGGTCACCACCAGGTAAGTTATATGGCAGGAACAGCACAGTTTTCAAAACGTGTTTTTCAGCCCGAAATAAACGCGTTTTCTCTGCCCTTAGAATCACAGTGTAACTGCCTGTCTCAGAAGAGCACAGTGAGTCAGCCCTTAACCCCAGTGTGCTGAAATTGTCAAAACGTGTTTTTCAGCAGAAATAAACACGTTTTGGCAACTTTGGTCACCACCATGTAAGTTATATGGCAGGAACAGCACAGTTTTCAAAACGTGTTTTTCAGCTCGAAATAAACGCGTTTTCTCAGCCCTTAGAATCACAGTGTAACTGCCTGGCTCAGAAGAGCACACTGAGTCAGCCCTTAACCCCAGTGTGCTGAAATTGTCAAAACGTGTTTTACAGCAGAAATAAACACGTTTTGGCAACTTTGGTCACCACCATGTAAGTTATAGGGCAGGAACAGCACAGTTTTCAAAACGTGTTTTTCAGCCCGAAATAAACGCGTTTTCTCAGCCCTTAGAATCACAGTGTAACTGCCTGGCTCAGAAGAGCAAACTGAGTCAGCCCTTAACCCCAGTGTGCTGAAATTGTCAAAACGTGTTTTTCAGCAGAAATAAACACGTTTTGGCAACTTTGGTCACCACCATGTAAGTTATAGGGCAGGAACAGCACAGTTTTCAAAACGTGTTTTTCAGCCCGAAATAAACGCGTTTTCTCAGCCCTTAGAATCACAGTGTAACTGCCTGGCTCAGAAGAGCAAACTGAGTCAGCCCTTAACCCCAGTGTGCTGAAATTGTCAAAACGTGTTTTTCAGCAGAAATAAACACGTTTTGGCAACTTTGGTCACCACCAGGTAAGTTATATGGCAGGAACAGCACAGTTTTCAAAACGTGTTTTTCAGCCCGAAATAAACGCGTTTTCTCAGCTCTTAGAATCGCAGTGTAACTGCCTGTCTCAGAAGAGCACACTGAGTCAGCCCTTAACCCCAGTGTGCTGAAATTGTCAAAACGTGTTTTACAGCAGAAATAAACACGTTTTGGCAACTTTGGTCAGCACCATGTAACTTATAGGGCAGGAACAGCACAGTTTTCAAAACGTGTTTTTCAGCCCGAAATAAACGCGTTTTCTCAGCCCTTAGAATCACAGTGTAACTGCCTGTCTCAGAAGAGCACAGTGAGTCAGCCCTTAACCCCAGTGTGCTGAAATTGTCAAAACGTGTTTTTCAGCAGAAATAAACACGTTTTGGCAACTTTGGTCACCACCATGTAAGTTATATGGCAGGAACAGCACAGTTTTCAAAACGTGTTTTTCAGCCCGAAATAAACGCGTTTTCTCAGCTCTTAGAATCGCAGTGTAACTGCCTGTCTCAGAAGAGCACAGTGAGTCAGCCCTTAACCCCAGTGTGCTGAAATTGTCAAAACGTGTTTTACAGCAGAAATAAACACGTTTTGGCAACTTTGGTCACCACCATGTAAGTTATATGGCATGAACAGCACAGTTTTCAAAACGTGTTTTTCAGCCCGAAATAAACGCGTTTTCTCAGCCCTTAGAATCGCAGTGTAACTGCCTGTCTCAGAAGAGCACAGTGAGTCAGCCCTTAACCCCAGTGTGCTGAAATTGTCAAAACGTGTTTTACAGCAGAAATAAACACGTTTTGGCAACTTTGGTCACCACCATGTAACTTATAGGGCAGGAACAGCACAGTTTTCAAAACGTGTTTTTCAGCCCGAAATAAACGCGTTTTCTCAGCCCTTAGAATCACAGTGTAACTGCCTGTCTCAGAAGAGCACACTGAGTCAGCCCTTAACCCCAGTGTGCTGAAATTGTCAAAACGTGTTTTACAGCAGAAATAAACACGTTTTGGCAACTTTGGTCAGCACCATGTAACTTATAGGGCAGGAACAGCACAGTTTTCAAAACGTGTTTTTCAGCCCGAAATAAACGCGTTTTCTCAGCCCTTAGAATCACAGTGTAACTGCCTGGCTCAGAAGAGCACACTGAGTCAGCCCTTAACCCCAGTGTGCTGAAATTGTCAAAACGTGTTTTTCAGCAGAAATAAACACGTTTTGGCAACTTTGGTCACCACCATGTAAGTTATAGGGCAGGAACAGCACAGTTTTCAAAACGTGTTTTTCAGCCCGAAATAAACGCGTTTTCTCAGCCCTTAGAATCACAGTGTAACTGCCTGGCTCAGAAGAGCAAACTGAGTCAGCCCTTAACCCCAGTGTGCTGAAATTGTCAAAACGTGTTTTTCAGCAGAAATAAACACGTTTTGGCAACTTTGGTCACCACCATGTAAGTTATATGGCAGGAACAGCACAGTTTTCAAAACGTGTTTTTCAGCCCGAAATAAACGCGTTTTCTCAGCCCTTAGAATCACAGTGTAACTGCCTGTCTCAGAAGAGCACAGTGAGTCAGCCCTTAACCCCAGTGTGCTGAAATTGTCAAAACGTGTTTTTCAGCAGAAATAAACACGTTTTGGCAACTTTGGTCACCACCAGGTAAGTTATATGGCAGGAACAGCACAGTTTTCAAAACGTGTTTTTCAGCCCGAAATAAACGCGTTTTCTCAGCCCTTAGAATCACAGTGTAACTGCCTGTCTCAGAAGAGCACAGTGAGTCAGCCCTTAACCCCAGTGTGCTGAAATTGTCAAAACGTGTTTTACAGCAGAAATAAACACGTTTTGGCAACTTTGGTCACCACCATGTAAGTTATAGGGCAGGAACAGCACAGTTTTCAAAACGTGTTTTTCAGCCCGAAATAAACGCGTTTTCTCAGCCCTTAGAATCACAGTGTAACTGCCTGGCTCAGAAGAGCACAGTGAGTCAGCCCTTAACCCCAGTGTGCTGAAATTGTCAAAACGTGTTTTACAGCAGAAATAAACACGTTTTGGCAACTTTGGTCACCACCATGTAAGTTATAGGGCAGGAACAGCACAGTTTTCAAAACGTGTTTTTCAGCCCGAAATAAACGCGTTTTCTCAGCCCTTAGAATCACAGTGTAACTGCCTGGCTCAGAAGAGCAAACTGAGTCAGCCCTTAACCCCAGTGTGCTGAAATTGTCAAAACGTGTTTTTCAGCAGAAATAAACACGTTTTGGCAACTTTGGTCACCACCATGTAAGTTATAGGGCAGGAACAGCACAGTTTTCAAAACGTGTTTTTCAGCCCGAAATAAACGCGTTTTCTCAGCCCTTAGAATCACAGTGTAACTGCCTGGCTCAGAAGAGCAAACTGAGTCAGCCCTTAACCCCAGTGTGCTGAAATTGTCAAAACGTGTTTTTCAGCAGAAATAAACACGTTTTGGCAACTTTGGTCACCACCATGTAAGTTATAGGGCAGGAACAGCACAGTTTTCCAAACGTGTTTTTCAGCCCGAAATAAACGCGTTTTCTCAGCCCTTAGAATCACAGTGTAACTGCCTGGCTCAGAAGAGCACACTGAGTCAGCCCTTAACCCCAGTGTGCAGAAATTGTCTAAACGTGTTTTACAGCAGAAATAAACACGTTTTGGCAACTTTGGTCACCACCATGTAAGTTATAGGGCAGGAACAGCACAGTTTTCAAAACGTGTTTTTCAGCCCGAAATAAACGCGTTTTCTCAGCCCTTAGAATCACAGTGTAAATGCCTGGCTCAGAAGAGCAAACTGAGTCAGCCCTTAACCCCAGTGTGCTGAAATTGTCAAAACGTGTTTTTCAGCAGAAATAAACACGTTTTGGCAACTTTGGTCACCACCATGTAAGTTATATGGCAGGAACAGCACAGTTTTCAAAACGTGTTTTTCAGCCCGAAATAAACGCGTTTTCTCAGCTCTTAGAATCACAGTGTAACTGCCTGTCTCAGAAGAGCACACTGAGTCAGCCCTTAACCCCAGTGTGCTGAAATTGTCAAAACGTGTTTTACAGCAGAAATAAACACGTTTTGGCAACTTTGGTCAGCACCATGTAACTTATAGGGCAGGAACAGCACAGTTTTCAAAACGTGTTTTTCAGCCCGAAATAAACGCGTTTTCTCAGCCCTTAGAATCACAGTGTAACTGCCTGGCTCAGAAGAGCACACTGAGTCAGCCCTTAACCCCAGTGTGCTGAAATTGTCAAAACGTGTTTTTCAGCAGAAATAAACACGTTTTGGCAACTTTGGTCACCACCATGTAGGTTATATGGCAGGAACAGCACAGTTTTCAAAACGTGTTTTTCAGCCCGAAATAAACGCGTTTTCTCAGCCCTTAGAATCACAGTGTTACTGCCTGTCTCAGAAGAGCACAGTGAGTCAGCCCTTAACCCCAGTGTGCTGAAATTGTCAAAACGTGTTTTTCAGCAGAAATAAACACGTTTTGGCAACTTTGGTCACCACCAGGTAAGTTATATGGCAGGAACAGCACAGTTTTCAAAACGTGTTTTTCAGCCCGAAATAAACGCGTTTTCTCTGCCCTTAGAATCACAGTGTAACTGCCTGTCTCAGAAGAGCACAGTGAGTCAGCCCTTAACCCCAGTGTGCTGAAATTGTCAAAACGTGTTTTTCAGCAGAAATAAACACGTTTTGGCAACTTTGGTCACCACCAGGTAAGTTATATGGCAGGAACAGCACAGTTTTCAAAACGTGTTTTTCAGCCCGAAATAAACGCGTTTTCTCAGCTCTTAGAATCGCAGTGTAACTGCCTGTCTCAGAAGAGCACACTGAGTCAGCCCTTAACCCCAGTGTGCTGAAATTGTCAAAACGTGTTTTACAGCAGAAATAAACACGTTTTGGCAACTTTGGTCAGCACCATGTAACTTATAGGGCAGGAACAGCACAGTTTTCAAAACGTGTTTTTCAGCCCGAAATAAACGCGTTTTCTCAGCCCTTAGAATCACAGTGTAACTGCCTGTCTCAGAAGAGCACAGTGAGTCAGCCCTTAACCCCAGTGTGCTGAAATTGTCAAAACGTGTTTTTCAGCAGAAATAAACACGTTTTGGCAACTTTGGTCACCACCATGTAAGTTATATGGCAGGAACAGCACAGTTTTCAAAACGTGTTTTTCAGCTCGAAATAAACGCGTTTTCTCAGCCCTTAGAATCACAGTGTAACTGCCTGGCTCAGAAGAGCACACTGAGTCAGCCCTTAACCCCAGTGTGCTGAAATTGTCAAAACGTGTTTTACAGCAGAAATAAACACGTTTTGGCAACTTTGGTCACCACCATGTAAGTTATAGGGCAGGAACAGCACAGTTTTCAAAACGTGTTTTTCAGCCCGAAATAAACGCGTTTTCTCAGCCCTTAGAATCACAGTGTAACTGCCTGGCTCAGAAGAGCAAACTGAGTCAGCCCTTAACCCCAGTGTGCTGAAATTGTCAAAACGTGTTTTTCAGCAGAAATAAACACGTTTTGGCAACTTTGGTCACCACCATGTAAGTTATAGGGCAGGAACAGCACAGTTTTCAAAACGTGTTTTTCAGCCCGAAATAAACGCGTTTTCTCAGCCCTTAGAATCACAGTGTAACTGCCTGGCTCAGAAGAGCAAACTGAGTCAGCCCTTAACCCCAGTGTGCTGAAATTGTCAAAACGTGTTTTTCAGCAGAAATAAACACGTTTTGGCAACTTTGGTCACCACCATGTAAGTTATATGGCAGGAACAGCACAGTTTTCAAAACGTGTTTTTCAGCCCGAAATAAACGCGTTTTCTCAGCCCTTAGAATCACAGTGTAACTGCCTGTCTCAGAAGAGCACAGTGAGTCAGCCCTTAACCCCAGTGTGCTGAAATTGTCAAAACGTGTTTTTCAGCAGAAATAAACACGTTTTGGCAACTTTGGTCACCACCAGGTAAGTTATATGGCAGGAACAGCACAGTTTTCAAAACGTGTTTTTCAGCCCGAAATAAACGCGTTTTCTCTGCCCTTAGAATCACAGTGTAACTGCCTGTCTCAGAAGAGCACAGTGAGTCAGCCCTTAACCCCAGTGTGCTGAAATTGTCAAAACGTGTTTTTCAGCAGAAATAAACACGTTTTGGCAACTTTGGTCACCACCATGTAAGTTATATGGCAGGAACAGCACAGTTTTCAAAACGTGTTTTTCAGCTCGAAATAAACGCGTTTTCTCAGCCCTTAGAATCACAGTGTAACTGCCTGGCTCAGAAGAGCACACTGAGTCAGCCCTTAACCCCAGTGTGCTGAAATTGTCAAAACGTGTTTTACAGCAGAAATAAACACGTTTTGGCAACTTTGGTCACCACCATGTAAGTTATAGGGCAGGAACAGCACAGTTTTCAAAACGTGTTTTTCAGCCCGAAATAAACGCGTTTTCTCAGCCCTTAGAATCACAGTGTAACTGCCTGGCTCAGAAGAGCAAACTGAGTCAGCCCTTAACCCCAGTGTGCTGAAATTGTCAAAACGTGTTTTTCAGCAGAAATAAACACGTTTTGGCAACTTTGGTCACCACCATGTAAGTTATAGGGCAGGAACAGCACAGTTTTCAAAACGTGTTTTTCAGCCCGAAATAAACGCGTTTTCTCAGCCCTTAGAATCACAGTGTAAATGCCTGGCTCAGAAGAGCAAACTGAGTCAGCCCTTAACCCCAGTGTGCTGAAATTGTCAAAACGTGTTTTTCAGCAGAAATAAACACGTTTTGGCAACTTTGGTCACCACCATGTAAGTTATATGGCAGGAACAGCACAGTTTTCAAAACGTGTTTTTCAGCCCGAAATAAACGCGTTTTCTCAGCTCTTAGAATCGCAGTGTAACTGCCTGTCTCAGAAGAGCACACTGAGTCAGCCCTTAACCCCAGTGTGCTGAAATTGTCAAAACGTGTTTTACAGCAGAAATAAACACGTTTTGGCAACTTTGGTCAGCACCATGTAACTTATAGGGCAGGAACAGCACAGTTTTCAAAACGTGTTTTTCAGCCCGAAATAAACGCGTTTTCTCAGCCCTTAGAATCACAGTGTAACTGCCTGGCTCAGAAGAGCACACTGAGTCAGCCCTTAACCCCAGTGTGCTGAAATTGTCAAAACGTGTTTTTCAGCAGAAATAAACACGTTTTGGCAACTTTGGTCACCACCATGTAAGTTATATGGCAGGAACAGCACAGTTTTCAAAACGTGTTTTTCAGCCCGAAATAAACGCGTTTTCTCAGCCCTTAGAATCACAGTGTTACTGCCTGTCTCAGAAGAGCACAGTGAGTCAGCCCTTAACCCCAGTGTGCTGAAATTGTCAAAACGTGTTTTTCAGCAGAAATAAACACGTTTTGGCAACTTTGGTCACCACCAGGTAAGTTATATGGCAGGAACAGCACAGTTTTCAAAACGTGTTTTTCAGCACGAAATAAACGCGTTTTCTCTGCCCTTAGAATCACAGTGTAACTGCCTGTCTCAGAAGAGCACAGTGAGTCAGCCCTTAACCCCAGTGTGCTGAAATTGTCAAAACGTGTTTTTCAGCAGAAATAAACACGTTTTGGCAACTTTGGTCACCACCAGGTAAGTTATATGGCAGGAACAGCACAGTTTTCAAAACGTGTTTTTCAGCCCGAAATAAACGCGTTTTCTCAGCTCTTAGAATCGCAGTGTAACTGCCTGTCTCAGAAGAGCACACTGAGTCAGCCCTTAACCCCAGTGTGCTGAAATTGTCAAAACGTGTTTTACAGCAGAAATAAACACGTTTTGGCAACTTTGGTCAGCACCATGTAACTTATAGGGCAGGAACAGCACAGTTTTCAAAACGTGTTTTTCAGCCCGAAATAAACGCGTTTTCTCAGCCCTTAGAATCACAGTGTAACTGCCTGTCTCAGAAGAGCACAGTGAGTCAGCCCTTAACCCCAGTGTGCTGAAATTGTCAAAACGTGTTTTTCAGCAGAAATAAACACGTTTTGGCAACTTTGGTCACCACCATGTAAGTTATATGGCAGGAACAGCACAGTTTTCAAAACGTGTTTTTCAGCCCGAAATAAACGCGTTTTCTCAGCTCTTAGAATCGCAGTGTAACTGCCTGTCTCAGAAGAGCACTGTGAGTCAGCCCTTAACCCCAGTGTGCTGAAATTGTCAAAACGTGTTTTACAGCAGAAATAAACACGTTTTGGCAACTTTGGTCACCACCATGTAAGTTATATGGCATGAACAGCACAGTTTTCAAAACGTGTTTTTCAGCCCGAAATAAACGCGTTTTCTCAGCTCTTAGAATCGCAGTGTAACTGCCTGTCTCAGAAGAGCACAGTGAGTCAGCCCTTAACCCCAGTGTGCTGAAATTGTCAAAACGTGTTTTACAGCAGAAATAAACACGTTTTGGCAACTTTGGTCACCACCATGTAACTTATAGGGCAGGAACAGCACAGTTTTCAAAACGTGTTTTTCAGCCCGAAATAAACGCGTTTTCTCAGCCCTTAGAATCACAGTGTAACTGCCTGTCTCAGAAGAGCACACTGAGTCAGCCCTTAACCCCAGTGTGCTGAAATTGTCAAAACGTGTTTTACAGCAGAAATAAACACGTTTTGGCAACTTTGGTCAGCACCATGTAACTTATAGGGCAGGAACAGCACAGTTTTCAAAACGTGTTTTTCAGCCCGAAATAAACGCGTTTTCTCAGCCCTTAGAATCACAGTGTAACTGCCTGGCTCAGAAGAGCACACTGAGTCAGCCCTTAACCCCAGTGTGCTGAAATTGTCAAAACGTGTTTTTCAGCAGAAATAAACACGTTTTGGCAACTTTGGTCACCACCATGTAAGTTATAGGGCAGGAACAGCACAGTTTTCAAAACGTGTTTTTCAGCCCGAAATAAACGCGTTTTCTCAGCTCTTAGAATCGCAGTGTAACTGCCTGTCTCAGAAGAGCACACTGAGTCAGCCCTTAACCCCAGTGTGCTGAAATTGTCAAAACGTGTTTTTCAGCAGAAATAAACACGTTTTGGCAACTTTGGTCACCACCATGTAAGTTATAGGGCAGGAACAGCACAGTTTTCAAAACGTGTTTTTCAGCCCGAAATAAACGCGTTTTCTCAGCTCTTAGAATCGCAGTGTAACTGCCTGTCTCAGAAGAGCACACTGAGTCAGCCCTTAACCCCAGTGTGCTGAAATTGTCAAAACGTGTTTTACAGCAGAAATAAACACGTTTTGGCAACTTTGGTCACCACCATGTAAGTTATAGGGCATAAACAGCACAGTTTTCAAAACGTGTTTTTCAGCCCGAAATAAACGCGTTTTCTCAGCCCTTAGAATCACAGTGTAACTGCCTGGCTCAGAAGAGCAAACTGAGTCAGCCCTTAACCCCAGTGTGCTGAAATTGTCAAAACGTGTTTTACAGCAGAAATAAACACGTTTTGGCAACTTTGGTCACCACCATGTAAGTTATATGGCATGAACAGCACAGTTTTCAAAACGTGTTTTTCAGCCCGAAATAAACGCGTTTTCCAAGCTCTTAGAATCGCAGTGTAACTGCCTGTCTCAGAAGAGCACAGTGAGTCAGCCCTTAACCCCAGTGTGCTGAAATTGTCAAAACGTGTTTTACAGCAGAAATAAACACGTTTTGGCAACTTTGGTCAGCACCATGTAACTTATAGGGCAGGAACAGCACAGTTTTCAAAACGTGTTTTTCAGCCCGAAATAAACGCGTTTTCTCAGACCTTAGAATCACAGTGTAACTGCCTGTCTCAGAAGAGCACAGTGAGTCAGCCCTTAACCCCAGTGTGCTGAAATTGTCAAAACGTGTTTTTCAGCAGAAATAAACACGTTTTGGCAACTTTGGTCACCACCATGTAAGTTATAGGGAAGGAACAGCACAGTTTTCAAAACGTGTTTTTCAGCCCGAAATAAACGCGTTTTCTCAGCCCTTAGAATCACAGTGTAACTGCCTGGCTCAGAAGAGCAAACTGAGTCAGCCCTTAACCCCAGTGTGCTGAAATTGTCAAAACGTGTTTTTCAGCAGAAATAAACACGTTTTGGCAACTTTGGTCACCACCATGTAAGTTATAGGGCAGGAACAGCACAGTTTTCAAAACGTGTTTTTCAGCCCGAAATAAACGCGTTTTCTCAGCCCTTAGAATCACAGTGTAACTGCCTGGCTCAGAAGAGCACACTGAGTCAGCCCTTAACCCCAGTGTGCTGAAATTGTCTAAACGTGTTTTACAGCAGAAATAAACACGTTTTGGCAACTTTGGTCACCACCATGTAAGTTATAGGGCAGGAACAGCACAGTTTTCAAAACGTGTTTTTCAGCCCGAAATAAACGCGTTTTCTCAGCCCTTAGAATCACAGTGTAAATGCCTGGCTCAGAAGAGCAAACTGAGTCAGCCCTTAACCCCAGTGTGCTGAAATTGTCAAAACGTGTTTTTCAGCAGAAATAAACACGTTTTGGCAACTTTGGTCACCACCATGTAAGTTATATGGCAGGAACAGCACAGTTTTCAAAACGTGTTTTTCAGCCCGAAATAAACGCGTTTTCTCAGCTCTTAGAATCGCAGTGTAACTGCCTGTCTCAGAAGAGCACACTGAGTCAGCCCTTAACCCCAGTGTGCTGAAATTGTCAAAACGTGTTTTACAGCAGAAATAAACACGTTTTGGCAACTTTGGTCAGCACCATGTAACTTATAGGGCAGGAACAGCACAGTTTTCAAAACGTGTTTTTCAGCCCGAAATAAACGCGTTTTCTCAGCCCTTAGAATCACAGTGTAACTGCCTGGCTCAGAAGAGCACACTGAGTCAGCCCTTAACCCCAGTGTGCTGAAATTGTCAAAACGTGTTTTTCAGCAGAAATAAACACGTTTTGGCAACTTTGGTCACCACCATGTAAGTTATATGGCAGGAACAGCACAGTTTTCAAAACGTGTTTTTCAGCCCGAAATAAACGCGTTTTCTCAGCCCTTAGAATCACAGTGTAACTCCCTGTCTCAGAAGAGCACAGTGAGTCAGCCCTTAACCCCAGTGTGCTGAAATTGTCAAAACGTGTTTTTCAGCAGAAATAAACACGTTTTGGCAACTTTGGTCACCACCAGGTAAGTTATATGGCAGGAACAGCACAGTTTTCAAAACGTGTTTTTCAGCACGAAATAAACGCGTTTTCTCTGCCCTTAGAATCACAGTGTAACTGCCTGTCTCAGAAGAGCACAGTGAGTCAGCCCTTAACCCCAGTGTGCTGAAATTGTCAAAACGTGTTTTTCAGCAGAAATAAACACGTTTTGGCAACTTTGGTCACCACCAGGTAAGTTATATGGCAGGAACAGCACAGTTTTCAAAACGTGTTTTTCAGCCCGAAATAAACGCGTTTTCTCAGCTCTTAGAATCGCAGTGTAACTGCCTGTCTCAGAAGAGCACACTGAGTCAGCCCTTAACCCCAGTGTGCTGAAATTGTCAAAACGTGTTTTACAGCAGAAATAAACACGTTTTGGCAACTTTGGTCAGCACCATGTAACTTATAGGGCAGGAACAGCACAGTTTTCAAAACGTGTTTTTCAGCCCGAAATAAACGCGTTTTCTCAGCCCTTAGAATCACAGTGTAACTGCCTGTCTCAGAAGAGCACAGTGAGTCAGCCCTTAACCCCAGTGTGCTGAAATTGTCAAAACGTGTTTTTCAGCAGAAATAAACACGTTTTGGCAACTTTGGTCACCACCATGTAAGTTATATGGCAGGAACAGCACAGTTTTCAAAACGTGTTTTTCAGCCCGAAATAAACGCGTTTTCTCAGCTCTTAGAATCGCAGTGTAACTGCCTGTCTCAGAAGAGCACAGTGAGTCAGCCCTTAACCCCAGTGTGCTGAAATTGTCAAAACGTGTTTTACAGCAGAAATAAACACGTTTTGGCAACTTTGGTCACCACCATGTAAGTTATAGGGCAGGAACAGCACAGTTTTCAAAACGTGTTTTTCAGCCCGAAATAAACGCGTTTTCTCAGCCCTTAGAATCACAGTGTAACTGCCTGGCTCAGAAGAGCACACTGAGTCAGCCCTTAACCCCAGTGTGCTGAAATTGTCTAAACGTGTTTTACAGCAGAAATAAACACGTTTTGGCAACTTTGGTCACCACCATGTAAGTTATAGGGCAGGAACAGCACAGTTTTCAAAACGTGTTTTTCAGCCCGAAATAAACGCGTTTTCTCAGCCCTTAGAATCACAGTGTAAATGCCTGGCTCAGAAGAGCAAACTGAGTCAGCCCTTAACCCCAGTGTGCTGAAATTGTCAAAACGTGTTTTTCAGCAGAAATAAACACGTTTTGGCAACTTTGGTCACCACCATGTAAGTTATATGGCAGGAACAGCACAGTTTTCAAAACGTGTTTTTCAGCCCGAAATAAACGCGTTTTCTCAGCTCTTAGAATCGCAGTGTAACTGCCTGTCTCAGAAGAGCACACTGAGTCAGCCCTTAACCCCAGTGTGCTGAAATTGTCAAAACGTGTTTTACAGCAGAAATAAACACGTTTTGGCAACTTTGGTCAGCACCATGTAACTTATAGGGCAGGAACAGCACAGTTTTCAAAACGTGTTTTTCAGCCCGAAATAAACGCGTTTTCTCAGCCCTTAGAATCACAGTGTAACTGCCTGGCTCAGAAGAGCACACTGAGTCAGCCCTTAACCCCAGTGTGCTGAAATTGTCAAAACGTGTTTTTCAGCAGAAATAAACACGTTTTGGCAACTTTGGTCACCACCATGTAAGTTATATGGCAGGAACAGCACAGTTTTCAAAACGTGTTTTTCAGCCCGAAATAAACGCGTTTTCTCAGCCCTTAGAATCACAGTGTAACTGCCTGTCTCAGAAGAGCACAGTGAGTCAGCCCTTAACCCCAGTGTGCTGAAATTGTCAAAACGTGTTTTTCAGCAGAAATAAAGACGTTTTGGCAACTTTGGTCACCACCAGGTAAGTTATATGGCAGGAACAGCACAGTTTTCAAAACGTGTTTTTCAGCACGAAATAAACGCGTTTTCTCTGCCCTTAGAATCACAGTGTAACTGCCTGTCTCAGAAGAGCACAGTGAGTCAGCCCTTAACCCCAGTGTGCTGAAATTGTCAAAACGTGTTTTTCAGCAGAAATAAACACGTTTTGGCAACTTTGGTCACCACCAGGTAAGTTATATGGCAGGAACAGCACAGTTTTCAAAACGTGTTTTTCAGCCCGAAATAAACGCGTTTTCTCAGCTCTTAGAATCGCAGTGTAACTGCCTGTCTCAGAAGAGCACACTGAGTCAGCTCTTAACCCCAGTGTGCTGAAATTGTCAAAACGTGTTTTACAGCAGAAATAAACACGTTTTGGCAACTTTGGTCAGCACCATGTAACTTATAGGGCAGGAACAGCACAGTTTTCAAAACGTGTTTTTCAGCCCGAAATAAACGCGTTTTCTCAGCCCTTAGAATCACAGTGTAACTGCCTGGCTCAGAAGAGCACACTGAGTCAGCCCTTAACCCCAGTGTGCTGAAATTGTCAAAACGTGTTTTTCAGCAGAAATAAACACGTTTTGGCAACTTTGGTCACCACCATGTAAGTTATAGGGCAGGAACAGCACAGTTTTCAAAACGTGTTTTTCAGCCCGAAATAAACGCGTTTTCTCAGCTCTTAGAATCGCAGTGTAACTGCCTGTCTCAGAAGAGCACACTGAGTCAGCCCTTAACCCCAGTGTGCTGAAATTGTCAAAACGTGTTTTTCAGCAGAAATAAACACGTTTTGGCAACTTTGGTCACCACCATGTAAGTTATAGGGCAGGAACAGCACAGTTTTCAAAACGTGTTTTTCAGCCCGAAATAAACGCGTTTTCTCAGCTCTTAGAATCGCAGTGTAACTGCCTGTCTCAGAAGAGCACACTGAGTCAGCCCTTAACCCCAGTGTGCTGAAATTGTCAAAACGTGTTTTACAGCAGAAATAAACACGTTTTGGCAACTTTGGTCACCACCATGTAAGTTATAGGGCATAAACAGCACAGTTTTCAAAACGTGTTTTTCAGCCCGAAATAAACGCGTTTTCTCAGCCCTTAGAATCACAGTGTAACTGCCTGGCTCAGAAGAGCAAACTGAGTCAGCCCTTAACCCCAGTGTGCTGAAATTGTCAAAACGTGTTTTACAGCAGAAATAAACACGTTTTGGCAACTTTGGTCACCACCATGTAAGTTATATGGCATGAACAGCACAGTTTTCAAAACGTGTTTTTCAGCCCGAAATAAACGCGTTTTCCAAGCTCTTAGAATCGCAGTGTAACTGCCTGTCTCAGAAGAGCACAGTGAGTCAGCCCTTAACCCCAGTGTGCTGAAATTGTCAAAACTTGTTTTACAGCAGAAATAAACACGTTTTGGCAACTTTGGTCAGCACCATGTAACTTATAGGGCAGGAACAGCACAGTTTTCAAAACGTGTTTTTCAGCCCGAAATAAACGCGTTTTCTCAGACCTTAGAATCACAGTGTAACTGCCTGTCTCAGAAGAGCACAGTGAGTCAGCCCTTAACCCCAGTGTGCTGAAATTGTCAAAACGTGTTTTTCAGCAGAAATAAACACGTTTTGGCAACTTTGGTCACCACCATGTAAGTTATAGGGAAGGAACAGCACAGTTTTCAAAACGTGTTTTTCAGCCCGAAATAAACGCGTTTTCTCAGCCCTTAGAATCACAGTGTAACTGCCTGGCTCAGAAGAGCAAACTGAGTCAGCCCTTAACCCCAGTGTGCTGAAATTGTCAAAACGTGTTTTTCAGCAGAAATAAACACGTTTTGGCAACTTTGGTCACCACCATGTAAGTTATAGGGCAGGAACAGCACAGTTTTCAAAACGTGTTTTTCAGCCCGAAATAAACGCGTTTTCTCAGCCCTTAGAATCACAGTGTAACTGCCTGGCTCAGAAGAGCACACTGAGTCAGCCCTTAACCCCAGTGTGCTGAAATTGTCTAAACGTGTTTTACAGCAGAAATAAACACGTTTTGGCAACTTTGGTCACCACCATGTAAGTTATAGGGCAGGAACAGCACAGTTTTCAAAACGTGTTTTTCAGCCCGAAATAAACGCGTTTTCTCAGCCCTTAGAATCACAGTGTAAATGCCTGGCTCAGAAGAGCAAACTGAGTCAGCCCTTAACCCCAGTGTGCTGAAATTGTCAAAACGTGTTTTTCAGCAGAAATAAACACGTTTTGGCAACTTTGGTCACCACCATGTAAGTTATATGGCAGGAACAGCACAGTTTTCAAAACGTGTTTTTCAGCCCGAAATAAACGCGTTTTCTCAGCTCTTAGAATCGCAGTGTAACTGCCTGTCTCAGAAGAGCACACTGAGTCAGCCCTTAACCCCAGTGTGCTGAAATTGTCAAAACGTGTTTTACAGCAGAAATAAACACGTTTTGGCAACTTTGGTCAGCACCATGTAACTTATAGGGCAGGAACAGCACAGTTTTCAAAACGTGTTTTTCAGCCCGAAATAAACGCGTTTTCTCAGCCCTTAGAATCACAGTGTAACTGCCTGGCTCAGAAGAGCACACTGAGTCAGCCCTTAACCCCAGTGTGCTGAAATTGTCAAAACGTGTTTTTCAGCAGAAATAAACACGTTTTGGCAACTTTGGTCACCACCATGTAAGTTATATGGCAGGAACAGCACAGTTTTCAAAACGTGTTTTTCAGCCCGAAATAAACGCGTTTTCTCAGCCCTTAGAATCACAGTGTAACTCCCTGTCTCAGAAGAGCACAGTGAGTCAGCCCTTAACCCCAGTGTGCTGAAATTGTCAAAACGTGTTTTTCAGCAGAAATAAACACGTTTTGGCAACTTTGGTCACCACCAGGTAAGTTATATGGCAGGAACAGCACAGTTTTCAAAACGTGTTTTTCAGCACGAAATAAACGCGTTTTCTCTGCCCTTAGAATCACAGTGTAACTGCCTGTCTCAGAAGAGCACAGTGAGTCAGCCCTTAACCCCAGTGTGCTGAAATTGTCAAAACGTGTTTTTCAGCAGAAATAAACACGTTTTGGCAACTTTGGTCACCACCAGGTAAGTTATATGGCAGGAACAGCACAGTTTTCAAAACGTGTTTTTCAGCCCGAAATAAACGCGTTTTCTCAGCTCTTAGAATCGCAGTGTAACTGCCTGTCTCAGAAGAGCACACTGAGTCAGCCCTTAACCCCAGTGTGCTGAAATTGTCAAAACGTGTTTTACAGCAGAAATAAACACGTTTTGGCAACTTTGGTCAGCACCATGTAACTTATAGGGCAGGAACAGCACAGTTTTCAAAACGTGTTTTTCAGCCCGAAATAAACGCGTTTTCTCAGCCCTTAGAATCACAGTGTAACTGCCTGTCTCAGAAGAGCACAGTGAGTCAGCCCTTAACCCCAGTGTGCTGAAATTGTCAAAACGTGTTTTTCAGCAGAAATAAACACGTTTTGGCAACTTTGGTCACCACCATGTAAGTTATATGGCAGGAACAGCACAGTTTTCAAAACGTGTTTTTCAGCCCGAAATAAACGCGTTTTCTCAGCTCTTAGAATCGCAGTGTAACTGCCTGTCTCAGAAGAGCACAGTGAGTCAGCCCTTAACCCCAGTGTGCTGAAATTGTCAAAACGTGTTTTACAGCAGAAATAAACACGTTTTGGCAACTTTGGTCACCACCATGTAAGTTATAGGGCAGGAACAGCACAGTTTTCAAAACGTGTTTTTCAGCCCGAAATAAACGCGTTTTCTCAGCCCTTAGAATCACAGTGTAACTGCCTGGCTCAGAAGAGCACACTGAGTCAGCCCTTAACCCCAGTGTGCTGAAATTGTCTAAACGTGTTTTACAGCAGAAATAAACACGTTTTGGCAACTTTGGTCACCACCATGTAAGTTATAGGGCAGGAACAGCACAGTTTTCAAAACGTGTTTTTCAGCCCGAAATAAACGCGTTTTCTCAGCCCTTAGAATCACAGTGTAAATGCCTGGCTCAGAAGAGCAAACTGAGTCAGCCCTTAACCCCAGTGTGCTGAAATTGTCAAAACGTGTTTTTCAGCAGAAATAAACACGTTTTGGCAACTTTGGTCACCACCATGTAAGTTATATGGCAGGAACAGCACAGTTTTCAAAACGTGTTTTTCAGCCCGAAATAAACGCGTTTTCTCAGCTCTTAGAATCGCAGTGTAACTGCCTGTCTCAGAAGAGCACACTGAGTCAGCCCTTAACCCCAGTGTGCTGAAATTGTCAAAACGTGTTTTACAGCAGAAATAAACACGTTTTGGCAACTTTGGTCAGCACCATGTAACTTATAGGGCAGGAACAGCACAGTTTTCAAAACGTGTTTTTCAGCCCGAAATAAACGCGTTTTCTCAGCCCTTAGAATCACAGTGTAACTGCCTGGCTCAGAAGAGCACACTGAGTCAGCCCTTAACCCCAGTGTGCTGAAATTGTCAAAACGTGTTTTTCAGCAGAAATAAACACGTTTTGGCAACTTTGGTCACCACCATGTAAGTTATATGGCAGGAACAGCACAGTTTTCAAAACGTGTTTTTCAGCCCGAAATAAACGCGTTTTCTCAGCCCTTAGAATCACAGTGTAACTGCCTGTCTCAGAAGAGCACAGTGAGTCAGCCCTTAACCCCAGTGTGCTGAAATTGTCAAAACGTGTTTTTCAGCAGAAATAAACACGTTTTGGCAACTTTGGTCACCACCAGGTAAGTTATATGGCAGGAACAGCACAGTTTTCAAAACGTGTTTTTCAGCACGAAATAAACGCGTTTTCTCTGCCCTTAGAATCACAGTGTAACTGCCTGTCTCAGAAGAGCACAGTGAGTCAGCCCTTAACCCCAGTGTGCTGAAATTGTCAAAACGTGTTTTTCAGCAGAAATAAACACGTTTTGGCAACTTTGGTCACCACCAGGTAAGTTATATGGCAGGAACAGCACAGTTTTCAAAACGTGTTTTTCAGCCCGAAATAAACGCGTTTTCTCAGCTCTTAGAATCGCAGTGTAACTGCCTGTCTCAGAAGAGCACACTGAGTCAGCTCTTAACCCCAGTGTGCTGAAATTGTCAAAACGTGTTTTACAGCAGAAATAAACACGTTTTGGCAACTTTGGTCAGCACCATGTAACTTATAGGGCAGGAACAGCACAGTTTTCAAAACGTGTTTTTCAGCCCGAAATAAACGCGTTTTCTCAGCCCTTAGAATCACAGTGTAACTGCCTGTCTCAGAAGAGCACAGTGAGTC
Source organism: Atractosteus spatula (assembly GCF_055471065.1). Lineage (NCBI taxonomy): Eukaryota > Metazoa > Chordata > Actinopteri > Semionotiformes > Lepisosteidae > Atractosteus > Atractosteus spatula. The sequence continues at coordinate 962,637 of NW_028296646.1, read as the reverse complement.
AGCCCTTAACCCCAGTGTGCTGAAATTGTCAAAACGTGTTTTTCAGCAGAAATAAACACGTTTTGGCAACTTTGGTCACCACCATGTAAGTTATATGGCAGGAACAGCACAGTTTTCAAAACGTGTTTTTCAGCCCGAAATAAACGCGTTTTCTCAGCTCTTAGAATCGCAGTGTAACTGCCTGTCTCAGAAGAGCACAGTGAGTCAGCCCTTAACCCCAGTGTGCTGAAATTGTCAAAACGTGTTTTACAGCAGAAATAAACACGTTTTGGCAACTTTGGTCACCACCATGTAAGTTATATGGCATGAACAGCACAGTTTTCAAAACGTGTTTTTCAGCCCGAAATAAACGCGTTTTCTCAGCCCTTAGAATCGCAGTGTAACTGCCTGTCTCAGAAGAGCACAGTGAGTCAGCCCTTAACCCCAGTGTGCTGAAATTGTCAAAACGTGTTTTACAGCAGAAATAAACACGTTTTGGCAACTTTGGTCACCACCATGTAACTTATAGGGCAGGAACAGCACAGTTTTCAAAACGTGTTTTTCAGCCCGAAATAAACGCGTTTTCTCAGCCCTTAGAATCACAGTGTAACTGCCTGTCTCAGAAGAGCACACTGAGTCAGCCCTTAACCCCAGTGTGCTGAAATTGTCAAAACGTGTTTTACAGCAGAAATAAACACGTTTTGGCAACTTTGGTCAGCACCATGTAACTTATAGGGCAGGAACAGCACAGTTTTCAAAACGTGTTTTTCAGCCCGAAATAAACGCGTTTTCTCAGCCCTTAGAATCACAGTGTAACTGCCTGGCTCAGAAGAGCACACTGAGTCAGCCCTTAACCCCAGTGTGCTGAAATTGTCAAAACGTGTTTTTCAGCAGAAATAAACACGTTTTGGCAACTTTGGTCACCACCATGTAAGTTATAGGGCAGGAACAGCACAGTTTTCAAAACGTGTTTTTCAGCCCGAAATAAACGCGTTTTCTCAGCCCTTAGAATCACAGTGTAACTGCCTGGCTCAGAAGAGCAAACTGAGTCAGCCCTTAACCCCAGTGTGCTGAAATTGTCAAAACGTGTTTTTCAGCAGAAATAAACACGTTTTGGCAACTTTGGTCACCACCATGTAAGTTATATGGCAGGAACAGCACAGTTTTCAAAACGTGTTTTTCAGCCCGAAATAAACGCGTTTTCTCAGCCCTTAGAATCACAGTGTAACTGCCTGTCTCAGAAGAGCACAGTGAGTCAGCCCTTAACCCCAGTGTGCTGAAATTGTCAAAACGTGTTTTTCAGCAGAAATAAACACGTTTTGGCAACTTTGGTCACCACCAGGTAAGTTATATGGCAGGAACAGCACAGTTTTCAAAACGTGTTTTTCAGCACGAAATAAACGCGTTTTCTCTGCCCTTAGAATCACAGTGTAACTGCCTGTCTCAGAAGAGCACAGTGAGTCAGCCCTTAACCCCAGTGTGCTGAAATTGTCAAAACGTGTTTTTCAGCAGAAATAAACACGTTTTGGCAACTTTGGTCACCACCAGGTAAGTTATATGGCAGGAACAGCACAGTTTTCAAAACGTGTTTTTCAGCCCGAAATAAACGCGTTTTCTCAGCTCTTAGAATCGCAGTGTAACTGCCTGTCTCAGAAGAGCACACTGAGTCAGCCCTTAACCCCAGTGTGCTGAAATTGTCAAAACGTGTTTTACAGCAGAAATAAACACGTTTTGGCAACTTTGGTCAGCACCATGTAACTTATAGGGTAGGAACAGCACAGTTTTCAAAACGTGTTTTTCAGCCCGAAATAAACGCGTTTTCTCAGCCCTTAGAATCACAGTGTAACTGCCTGTCTCAGAAGAGCACAGTGAGTCAGCCCTTAACCCCAGTGTGCTGAAATTGTCAAAACGTGTTTTTCAGCAGAAATAAACACGTTTTGGCAACTTTGGTCACCACCATGTAAGTTATATGGCAGGAACAGCACAGTTTTCAAAACGTGTTTTTCAGCCCGAAATAAACGCGTTTTCTCAGCTCTTAGAATCGCAGTGTAACTGCCTGTCTCAGAAGAGCACAGTGAGTCAGCCCTTAACCCCAGTGTGCTGAAATTGTCAAAACGTGTTTTACAGCAGAAATAAACACGTTTTGGCAACTTTGGTCACCACCATGTAAGTTATAGGGCATAAACAGCACAGTTTTCAAAACGTGTTTTTCAGCCCGAAATAAACGCGTTTTCTCAGCCCTTAGAATCACAGTGTAACTGCCTGGCTCAGAAGAGCAAACTGAATCAGCCCTTAACCCCAGTGTGCTGAAATTGTCAAAACGTGTTTTTCAGCAGAAATAAACACGTTTTGGCAACTTTGGTCACCACCATGTAAGTTATAGGGCAGGAACAGCACAGTTTTCAAAACGTGTTTTTCAGCCCGAAATAAACGCGTTTTCTCAGCTCTTAGAATCGCAGTGTAACTGCCTGTCTCTGAAGAGCACACTGAGTCAGCCCTTAACCCCAGTGTGCTGAAATTGTCAAAACGTGTTTTTCAGCAGAAATAAACACGTTTTGGCAACTTTGGTCACCACCATGTAAGTTATAGGGCAGGAACAGCACAGTTTTCAAAACGTGTTTTTCAGCCCGAAATAAACGCGTTTTCTCAGCTCTTAGAAACGCAGTGTAACTGCCTGTCTCAGAAGAGCACACTGAGTCAGCCCTTAACCCCAGTGTGCTGAAATTGTCAAAACGTGTTTTTCACCAGAAATAAACACGTTTTGGCAACTTTGGTCACCACCATGTAAGTTATAGGGCAGGAACAGCACAGTTTTCAAAACGTGTTTTTCAGCCCGAAATAAACGCGTTTTCTCAGCCCTTAGAATCACAGTGTAACTGCCTGTCTCAGAAGAGCAAACTGAGTCAGCCCTTAACCCCAGTGTGCTGAAATTGTCAAAACGTGTTTTACAGCAGAAATAAACACGTTTTGGCAACTTTGGTCACCACCATGTAAGTTATAGGGCAGGAACAGCACAGTTTTCAAAACGTGTTTTTCAGCCCGAAATAAACGCGTTTTCTCAGCCCTTAGAATCACAGTGTAACTGCCTGGCTCAGAAGAGCAAACTGAGTCAGCCCTTAACCCCAGTGTGCTGAAATTGTCAAAACGTGTTTTACAGCAGAAATAAACACGTTTTGGCAACTTTGGTCACCACCATGTAAGTTATAGGGCAGGAACAGCACAGTTTTCAAAACGTGTTTTTCAGCCCGAAATAAACGCGTTTTCTCAGCCCTTAGAATCACAGTGTAACTGCCTGGCTCAGAAGAGCAAACTGAGTCAGCCCTTAACCCCAGTGTGCTGAAATTGTCAAAACGTGTTTTTCAGCAGAAATAAACACGTTTTGGCAACTTTGGTCACCACCATGTAAGTTATAGGGCAGGAACAGCACAGTTTTCAAAACGTGTTTTTCAGCCCGAAATAAACGCGTTTTCTCAGCCCTTAGAATCACAGTGTAACTGCCTGGCTCAGAAGAGCAAACTGAGTCAGCCCTTAACCCCAGTGTGCTGAAATTGTCAAAACGTGTTTTTCAGCAGAAATAAACACGTTTTGGCAACTTTGGTCACCACCATGTAAGTTATAGGGCAGGAACAGCACAGTTTTCAAAACGTGTTTTTCAGCCCGAAATAAACGCGTTTTCTCAGCTCTTAGAATCACAGTGTAAATGCCTGTCTCAGAAGAGCACACTGAGTCAGCCCTTAACCCCAGTGTGCTGAAATTGTCAAAACGTGTTTTTCAGCAGAAATAAACACGTTTTGGCAACTTTGGTCACCACCATGTAAGTTATATGGCAGGAACAGCACAGTTTTCAAAACGTGTTTTTCAGCCCGAAATAAACGCGTTTTCTCAGCTCTTAGAATCGCAGTGTAACTGCCTGTCTCAGAAGAGCACACTGAGTCAGCCCTTAACCCCAGTGTGCTGAAATTGTCAAAACGTGTTTTACAGCAGAAATAAACACGTTTTGGCAACTTTGGTCAGCACCATGTAACTTATAGGGCAGGAACAGCACAGTTTTCAAAACGTGTTTTTCAGCCCGAAATAAACGCGTTTTCTCAGCCCTTAGAATCACAGTGTAACTGCCTGGCTCAGAAGAGCACACTGAGTCAGCCCTTAACCCCAGTGTGCTGAAATTGTCAAAACGTGTTTTACAGCAGAAATAAACACGTTTTGGCAACTTTGGTCACCACCATGTAAGTTATATGGCATGAACAGCACAGTTTTCAAAACGTGTTTTTCAGCCCGAAATAAACGCGTTTTCTCAGCTCTTAGAATCGCAGTGTAACTGCCTGTCTCAGAAGAGCACAGTGAGTCAGCCCTTAACCCCAGTGTGCTGAAATTGTCAAAACGTGTTTTACAGCAGAAATAAACACGTTTTGGCAACTTTGGTCACCACCATGTAACTTATAGGGCAGGAACAGCACAGTTTTCAAAACGTGTTTTTCAGCCCGAAATAAACGCGTTTTCTCAGCCCTTAGAATCACAGTGTAACTGCCTGTCTCAGAAGAGCACACTGAGTCAGCCCTTAACCCCAGTGTGCTGAAATTGTCAAAACGTGTTTTACAGCAGAAATAAACACGTTTTGGCAACTTTGGTCAGCACCATGTAACTTATAGGGCAGGAACAGCACAGTTTTCAAAACGTGTTTTTCAGCCCGAAATAAACGCGTTTTCTCAGCCCTTAGAATCACAGTGTAACTGCCTGGCTCAGAAGAGCACACTGAGTCAGCCCTTAACCCCAGTGTGCTGAAATTGTCAAAACGTGTTTTTCAGCAGAAATAAACACGTTTTGGCAACTTTGGTCACCACCATGTAAGTTATAGGGCAGGAACAGGACAGTTTTCAAAACGTGTTTTTCAGCCCGAAATAAACGCGTTTTCTCAGCCCTTAGAATCACAGTGTAACTGCCTGGCTCAGAAGAGCAAACTGAGTCAGCCCTTAACCCCAGTGTGCTGAAATTGTCAAAACGTGTTTTTCAGCAGAAATAAACACGTTTTGGCAACTTTGGTCCCCACCATGTAAGTTATAGGGCAGGAACAGCACAGTTTTCAAAACGTGTTTTTCAGCCCGAAATAAACGCGTTTTCTCAGCCCTTAGAATCACAGTGTAACTGCCTGGCTCAGAAGAGCACACTGAGTCAGCCCTTAACCCCAGTGTGCTGAAATGGTCTAAACGTGTTTTACAGCAGAAATAAACACGTTTTGGCAACTTTGGTCACCACCATGTAAGTTATAGGGCAGGAACAGCACAGTTTTCAAAACGTGTTTTTCAGCCCGAAATAAACGCGTTTTCTCAGCCCTTAGAATCACAGTGTAAATGCCTGGCTCAGAAGAGCAAACTGAGTCAGCCCTTAACCCCAGTGTGCTGAAATTGTCAAAACGTGTTTTTCAGCAGAAATAAACACGTTTTGGCAACTTTGGTCAGCACCATGTAACTTATAGGGCAGGAACAGCACAGTTTTCAAAACGTGTTTTTCAGCCCGAAATAAACGCGTTTTCTCAGCCCTTAGAATCACAGTGTAACTGCCTGGCTCAGAAGAGCACACTGAGTCAGTCCTTAACCCCAGTGTGCTGAAATTGTCAAAACGTGTTTTTCAGCAGAAATAAACACGTTTTGGCAACTTTGGTCACCACCATGTAAGTTATATGGCAGGAACAGCACAGTTTTCAAAACGTGTTTTTCAGCCCGAAATAAACGCGTTTTCTCAGCCCTTAGAATCACAGTGTAACTGCCTGTCTCAGAAGAGCACAGTGAGTCAGCCCTTAACCCCAGTGTGCTGAAATTGTCAAAACGTGTTTTTCAGCAGAAATAAACACGTTTTGGCAACTTTGGTCACCACCAGGTAAGTTATATGGCAGGAACAGCACAGTTTTCAAAACGTGTTTTTCAGCACGAAATAAACGCGTTTTCTCTGCCCTTAGAATCACAGTGTAACTGCCTGTCTCAGAAGAGCACAGTGAGTCAGCCCTTAACCCCAGTGTGCTGAAATTGTCAAAACGTGTTTTTCAGCAGAAATAAACACGTTTTGGCAACTTTGGTCACCACCAGGTAAGTTATATGGCAGGAACAGCACAGTTTTCAAAACGTGTTTTTCAGCCCGAAATAAACGCGTTTTCTCAGCTCTTAGAATCGCAGTGTAACTGCCTGTCTCAGAAGAGCACACTGAGTCAGCTCTTAACCCCAGTGTGCTGAAATTGTCAAAACGTGTTTTACAGCAGAAATAAACACGTTTTGGCAACTTTGGTCAGCACCATGTAACTTATAGGGCAGGAACAGCACAGTTTTCAAAACGTGTTTTTCAGCCCGAAATAAACGCGTTTTCTCAGCCCTTAGAATCACAGTGTAACTGCCTGTCTCAGAAGAGCACAGTGAGTCAGCCCTTAACCCCATTGTGCTGAAATTGTCAAAACGTGTTTTTCAGCAGAAATAAACACGTTTTGGCAACTTTGGTCACCACCATGTAAGTTATATGGCAGGAACAGCACAGTTTTCAAAACGTGTTTTTCAGCCCGAAATAAACGCGTTTTCTCAGCTCTTAGAATCGCAGTGTAACTGCCTGTCTCAGAAGAGCACAGTGAGTCAGCCCTTAACCCCAGTGTGCTGAAATTGTCAAAACGTGTTTTACAGCAGAAATAAACACGTTTTGGCAACTTTGGTCACCACCATGTAAGTTATATGGCATGAACAGCACAGTTTTCAAAACGTGTTTTTCAGCCCGAAATAAACGCGTTTTCTCAGCCCTTAGAATCGCAGTGTAACTGCCTGTCTCAGAAGAGCACAGTGAGTCAGCCCTTAACCCCAGTGTGCTGAAATTGTCAAAACGTGTTTTACAGCAGAAATAAACACGTTTTGGCAACTTTGGTCACCACCATGTAACTTATAGGGCAGGAACAGCACAGTTTTCAAAACGTGTTTTTCAGCCCGAAATAAACGCGTTTTCTCAGCCCTTAGAATCACAGTGTAACTGCCTGTCTCAGAAGAGCACACTGAGTCAGCCCTTAACCCCAGTGTGCTGAAATTGTCAAAACGTGTTTTACAGCAGAAATAAACACGTTTTGGCAACTTTGGTCAGCACCATGTAACTTATAGGGCAGGAACAGCACAGTTTTCAAAACGTGTTTTTCAGCCCGAAATAAACGCGTTTTCTCAGCCCTTAGAATCACAGTGTAACTGCCTGGCTCAGAAGAGCACACTGAGTCAGCCCTTAACCCCAGTGTGCTGAAATTGTCAAAACGTGTTTTTCAGCAGAAATAAACACGTTTTGGCAACTTTGGTCACCACCATGTAAGTTATAGGGCAGGAACAGCACAGTTTTCAAAACGTGTTTTTCAGCCCGAAATAAACGCGTTTTCTCAGCCCTTAGAATCACAGTGTAACTGCCTGGCTCAGAAGAGCAAACTGAGTCAGCCCTTAACCCCAGTGTGCTGAAATTGTCAAAACGTGTTTTTCAGCAGAAATAAACACGTTTTGGCAACTTTGGTCACCACCATGTAAGTTATATGGCAGGAACAGCACAGTTTTCAAAACGTGTTTTTCAGCCCGAAATAAACGCGTTTTCTCAGCCCTTAGAATCACAGTGTAACTGCCTGGCTCAGAAGAGCAAACTGAGTCAGCCCTTAACCCCAGTGTGCTGAAATTGTCAAAACGTGTTTTTCAGCAGAAATAAACACGTTTTGGCAACTTTGGTCACCACCATGTAAGTTATAGGGCAGGAACAGCACAGTTTTCAAAACGTGTTTTTCAGCCCGAAATAAACGCGTTTTCTCAGCCCTTAGAATCACAGTGTAACTGCCTGGCTCAGAAGAGCACACTGAGTCAGCCCTTAACCCCAGTGTGCTGAAATTGTCTAAACGTGTTTTACAGCAGAAATAAACACGTTTTGGCAACTTTGGTCACCACCATGTAAGTTATAGGGCAGGAACAGCACAGTTTTCAAAACGTGTTTTTCAGCCCGAAATAAACGCGTTTTCTCAGCCCTTAGAATCACAGTGTAAATGCCTGGCTCAGAAGAGCAAACTGAGTCAGCCCTTAACCCCAGTGTGCTGAAATTGTCAAAACGTGTTTTTCAGCAGAAATAAACACGTTTTGGCAACTTTGGTCACCACCATGTAAGTTATATGGCAGGAACAGCACAGTTTTCAAAACGTGTTTTTCAGCCCGAAATAAACGCGTTTTCTCAGCTCTTAGAATCGCAGTGTAACTGCCTGTCTCAGAAGAGCACACTGAGTCAGCCCTTAACCCCAGTGTGCTGAAATTGTCAAAACGTGTTTTACAGCAGAAATAAACACGTTTTGGCAACTTTGGTCAGCACCATGTAACTTATAGGGCAGGAACAGCACAGTTTTCAAAACGTGTTTTTCAGCCCGAAATAAACGCGTTTTCTCAGCCCTTAGAATCACAGTGTAACTGCCTGGCTCAGAAGAGCACACTGAGTCAGCCCTTAACCCCAGTGTGCTGAAATTGTCAAAACGTGTTTTTCAGCAGAAATAAACACGTTTTGGCAACTTTGGTCACCACCATGTAAGTTATATGGCAGGAACAGCACAGTTTTCAAAACGTGTTTTTCAGCCCGAAATAAACGCGTTTTCTCAGCCCTTAGAATCACAGTGTTACTGCCTGTCTCAGAAGAGCACAGTGAGTCAGCCCTTAACCCCAGTGTGCTGAAATTGTCAAAACGTGTTTTTCAGCAGAAATAAACACGTTTTGGCAACTTTGGTCACCACCAGGTAAGTTATATGGCAGGAACAGCACAGTTTTCAAAACGTGTTTTTCAGCCCGAAATAAACGCGTTTTCTCTGCCCTTAGAATCACAGTGTAACTGCCTGTCTCAGAAGAGCACAGTGAGTCAGCCCTTAACCCCAGTGTGCTGAAATTGTCAAAACGTGTTTTTCAGCAGAAATAAACACGTTTTGGCAACTTTGGTCACCACCAGGTAAGTTATATGGCAGGAACAGCACAGTTTTCAAAACGTGTTTTTCAGCCCGAAATAAACGCGTTTTCTCAGCTCTTAGAATCGCAGTGTAACTGCCTGTCTCAGAAGAGCACACTGAGTCAGCCCTTAACCCCAGTGTGCTGAAATTGTCAAAACGTGTTTTACAGCAGAAATAAACACGTTTTGGCAACTTTGGTCAGCACCATGTAACTTATAGGGCAGGAACAGCACAGTTTTCAAAACGTGTTTTTCAGCCCGAAATAAACGCGTTTTCTCAGCCCTTAGAATCACAGTGTAACTGCCTGTCTCAGAAGAGCACAGTGAGTCAGCCCTTAACCCCAGTGTGCTGAAATTGTCAAAACGTGTTTTTCAGCAGAAATAAACACGTTTTGGCAACTTTGGTCACCACCATGTAAGTTATATGGCAGGAACAGCACAGTTTTCAAAACGTGTTTTTCAGCCCGAAATAAACGCGTTTTCTCAACTCTTAGAATCGCAGTGTAACTGCCTGTCTCAGAAGAGCACAGTGAGTCAGCCCTTAACCCCAGTGTGCTGAAATTGTCAAAACGTGTTTTACAGCAGAAATAAACACGTTTTGGCAACTTTGGTCACCACCATGTAAGTTATATGGCATGAACAGCACAGTTTTCAAAACGTGTTTTTCAGCCCGAAATAAACGCGTTTTCTCAGCTCTTAGAATCGCAGTGTAACTGCCTGTCTCAGAAGAGCACAGTGAGTCAGCCCTTAACCCCAGTGTGCTGAAATTGTCAAAACGTGTTTTACAGCAGAAATAAACACGTTTTGGCAACTTTGGTCACCACCATGTAACTTATAGGGCAGGAACAGCACAGTTTTCAAAACGTGTTTTTCAGCCCGAAATAAACGCGTTTTCTCAGCCCTTAGAATCACAGTGTAACTGCCTGTCTCAGAAGAGCACACTGAGTCAGCCCTTAACCCCAGTGTGCTGAAATTGTCAAAACGTGTTTTACAGCAGAAATAAACACGTTTTGGCAACTTTGGTCAGCACCATGTAACTTATAGGGCAGGAACAGCACAGTTTTCAAAACGTGTTTTTCAGCCCGAAATAAACGCGTTTTCTCAGCCCTTAGAATCACAGTGTAACTGCCTGGCTCAGAAGAGCACACTGAGTCAGCCCTTAACCCCAGTGTGCTGAAATTGTCAAAACGTGTTTTTCAGCAGAAATAAACACGTTTTGGCAACTTTGGTCACCACCATGTAAGTTATAGGGCAGGAACAGCACAGTTTTCAAAACGTGTTTTTCAGCCCGAAATAAACGCGTTTTCTCAGCTCTTAGAATCGCAGTGTAACTGCCTGTCTCAGAAGAGCACACTGAGTCAGCCCTTAACCCCAGTGTGCTGAAATTGTCAAAACGTGTTTTTCAGCAGAAATAAACACGTTTTGGCAACTTTGGTCACCACCATGTAAGTTATAGGGCAGGAACAGCACAGTTTTCAAATCGTGTTTTTCAGCCCGAAATAAACGCGTTTTCTCAGCTCTTAGAATCGCAGTGTAACTGCCTGTCTCAGAAGAGCACACTGAGTCAGCCCTTAACCCCAGTGTGCTGAAATTGTCAAAACGTGTTTTACAGCAGAAATAAACACGTTTTGGCAACTTTGGTCACCACCATGTAAGTTATAGGGCATAAACAGCACAGTTTTCAAAACGTGTTTTTCAGCCCGAAATAAACGCGTTTTCTCAGCCCTTAGAATCACAGTGTAACTGCCTGGCTCAGAAGAGCAAACTGAGTCAGCCCTTAACCCCAGTGTGCTGAAATTGTCAAAACGTGTTTTACAGCAGAAATAAACACGTTTTGGCAACTTTGGTCACCACCATGTAAGTTATATGGCATGAACAGCACAGTTTTCAAAACGTGTTTTTCAGCCCGAAATAAACGCGTTTTCTCAGCTCTTAGAATCGCAGTGTAACTGCCTGTCTAAGAAGAGCACAGTGAGTCAGCCCTTAACCCCAGTGTGCTGAAATTGTCAAAACGTGTTTTACAGCAGAAATAAACACGTTTTGGCAACTTTGGTCAGCACCATGTAACTTATAGGGCAGGAACAGCACAGTTTTCAAAACGTGTTTTTCAGCCCGAAATAAACGCGTTTTCTCAGCCCTTAGAATCACAGTGTAACTGCCTGGCTCAGAAGAGCACACTGAGTCAGCCCTTAACCCCAGTGTGCTGAAATTGTCAAAACGTGTTTTTCAGCAGAAATAAACACGTTTTGGCAACTTTGGTCACCACCATGTAAGTTATAGGGCAGGAACAGCACAGTTTTCAAAACGTGTTTTTCAGCCCGAAATAAACGCGTTTTCTCAGCCCTTAGAATCACAGTGTAACTGCCTGGCTCAGAAGAGCAAACTGAGTCAGCCCTTAACCCCAGTGTGCTGAAATTGTCAAAACGTGTTTTTCAGCAGAAATAAACACGTTTTGGCAACTTTGGTCACCACCATGTAAGTTATAGGGCAGGAACAGCACAGTTTTCAAAACGTGTTTTTCAGCCCGAAATAAACGCGTTTTCTCAGCCCTTAGAATCACAGTGTAACTGCCTGGCTCAGAAGAGCACACTGAGTCAGCCCTTAACCCCAGTGTGCTGAAATTGTCTAAACGTGTTTTACAGCAGAAATAAACACGTTTTGGCAACTTTGGTCACCACCATGTAAGTTATAGGGCAGGAACAGCACAGTTTTCAAAACGTGTTTTTCAGCCCGAAATAAACGCGTTTTCTCAGCCCTTAGAATCACAGTGTAAATGCCTGGCTCAGAAGAGCAAACTGAGTCAGCCCTTAACCCCAGTGTGCTGAAATTGTCAAAACGTGTTTTTCAGCAGAAATAAACACGTTTTGGCAACTTTGGTCACCACCATGTAAGTTATATGGCAGGAACAGCACAGTTTTCAAAACGTGTTTTTCAGCCCGAAATAAACGCGTTTTCTCAGCTCTTAGAATCGCAGTGTAACTGCCTGTCTCAGAAGAGCACACTGAGTCAGCCCTTAACCCCAGTGTGCTGAAATTGTCAAAACGTGTTTTACAGCAGAAATAAACACGTTTTGGCAACTTTGGTCAGCACCATGTAACTTATAGGGCAGGAACAGCACAGTTTTCAAAACGTGTTTTTCAGCCCGAAATAAACGCGTTTTCTCAGCCCTTAGAATCACAGTGTAACTGCCTGGCTCAGAAGAGCACACTGAGTCAGCCCTTAACCCCAGTGTGCTGAAATTGTCAAAACGTGTTTTTCAGCAGAAATAAACACGTTTTGGCAACTTTGGTCACCACCATGTAAGTTATATGGCAGGAACAGCACAGTTTTCAAAACGTGTTTTTCAGCCCGAAATAAACGCGTTTTCTCAGCCCTTAGAATCACAGTGTAACTGCCTGTCTCAGAAGAGCACAGTGAGTCAGCCCTTAACCCCAGTGTGCTGAAATTGTCAAAACGTGTTTTTCAGCAGAAATAAACACGTTTTGGCAACTTTGGTCACCACCAGGTAACTTATAGGGCAGGAACAGCACAGTTTTCAAAACGTGTTTTTCAGCCCGAAATAAACGCGTTTTCTCAGCCCTTAGAATCACAGTGTTACTGCCTGTCTCAGAAGAGCACAGTGAGTCAGCCCTTAACCCCAGTGTGCTGAAATTGTCAAAACGTGTTTTTCAGCAGAAATAAACACGTTTTGGCAACTTTGGTCACCACCAGGTAAGTTATATGGCAGGAACAGCACAGTTTTCAAAACGTGTTTTTCAGCCCGAAATAAACGCGTTTTCTCTGCCCTTAGAATCACAGTGTAACTGCCTGTCTCAGAAGAGCACAGTGAGTCAGCCCTTAACCCCAGTGTGCTGAAATTGTCAAAACGTGTTTTTCAGCAGAAATAAACACGTTTTGGCAACTTTGGTCACCACCAGGTAAGTTATATGGCAGGAACAGCACAGTTTTCAAAACGTGTTTTTCAGCCCGAAATAAACGCGTTTTCTCAGCTCTTAGAATCGCAGTGTAACTGCCTGTCTCAGAAGAGCACACTGAGTCAGCCCTTAACCCCAGTGTGCTGAAATTGTCAAAACGTGTTTTACAGCAGAAATAAACACGTTTTGGCAACTTTGGTCAGCACCATGTAACTTATAGGGCAGGAACAGCACAGTTTTCAAAACGTGTTTTTCAGCCCGAAATAAATGCGTTTTCTCAGCCCTTAGAATCACAGTGTAACTGCCTGTCTCAGAAGAGCACAGTGAGTCAGCCCTTAACCCCAGTGTGCTGAAATTGTCAAAACGTGTTTTTCAGCAGAAATAAACACGTTTTGGCAACTTTGGTCACCACCATGTAAGTTATATGGCAGGAACAGCACAGTTTTCAAAACGTGTTTTTCAGCCCGAAATAAACGCGTTTTCTCAACTCTTAGAATCGCAGTGTAACTGCCTGTCTCAGAAGAGCACAGTGAGTCAGCCCTTAACCCCAGTGTGCTGAAATTGTCAAAACGTGTTTTACAGCAGAAATAAACACGTTTTGGCAACTTTGGTCACCACCATGTAAGTTATATGGCATGAACAGCACAGTTTTCAAAACGTGTTTTTCAGCCCGAAATAAACGCGTTTTCTCAGCTCTTAGAATCGCAGTGTAACTGCCTGTCTCAGAAGAGCACAGTGAGTCAGCCCTTAACCCCAGTGTGCTGAAATTGTCAAAACGTGTTTTACAGCAGAAATAAACACGTTTTGGCAACTTTGGTCACCACCATGTAACTTATAGGGCAGGAACAGCACAGTTTTCAAAACGTGTTTTTCAGCCCGAAATAAACGCGTTTTCTCAGCCCTTAGAATCACAGTGTAACTGCCTGTCTCAGAAGAGCACACTGAGTCAGCCCTTAACCCCAGTGTGCTGAAATTGTCAAAACGTGTTTTACAGCAGAAATAAACACGTTTTGGCAACTTTGGTCAGCACCATGTAACTTATAGGGCAGGAACAGCACAGTTTTCAAAACGTGTTTTTCAGCCCGAAATAAACGCGTTTTCTCAGCTCTTAGAATCGCAGTGTAACTGCCTGTCTCAGAAGAGCACACTGAGTCAGCCCTTAACCCCAGTGTGCTGAAATTGTCAAAACGTGTTTTTCAGCAGAAATAAACACGTTTTGGCAACTTTGGTCACCACCATGTAAGTTATAGGGCAGGAACAGCACAGTTTTCAAATCGTGTTTTTCAGCCCGAAATAAACGCGTTTTCTCAGCTCTTAGAATCGCAGTGTAACTGCCTGTCTCAGAAGAGCACACTGAGTCAGCCCTTAACCCCAGTGTGCTGAAATTGTCAAAACGTGTTTTACAGCAGAAATAAACACGTTTTGGCAACTTTGGTCACCACCATGTAAGTTATAGGGCATAAACAGCACAGTTTTCAAAACGTGTTTTTCAGCCCGAAATAAACGCGTTTTCTCAGCCCTTAGAATCACAGTGTAACTGCCTGGCTCAGAAGAGCAAACTGAGTCAGCCCTTAACCCCAGTGTGCTGAAATTGTCAAAACGTGTTTTACAGCAGAAATAAACACGTTTTGGCAACTTTGGTCACCACCATGTAAGTTATATGGCATGAACAGCACAGTTTTCAAAACGTGTTTTTCAGCCCGAAATAAACGCGTTTTCTCAGCTCTTAGAATCGCAGTGTAACTGCCTGTCTCAGAAGAGCACAGTGAGTCAGCCCTTAACCCCAGTGTGCTGAAATTGTCAAAACGTGTTTTACAGCAGAAATAAACACGTTTTGGCAACTTTGGTCAGCACCATGTAACTTATAGGGCAGGAACAGCACAGTTTTCAAAACGTGTTTTTCAGCCCGAAATAAACGCGTTTTCTCAGCCCTTAGAATCACAGTGTAACTGCCTGGCTCAGAAGAGCACACTGAGTCAGCCCTTAACCCCAGTGTGCTGAAATTGTCAAAACGTGTTTTTCAGCAGAAATAAACACGTTTTGGCAACTTTGGTCACCACCATGTAAGTTATAGGGCAGGAACAGCACAGTTTTCAAAACGTGTTTTTCAGCCCGAAATAAACGCGTTTTCTCAGCCCTTAGAATCACAGTGTAACTGCCTGGCTCAGAAGAGCAAACTGAGTCAGCCCTTAACCCCAGTGTGCTGAAATTGTCAAAACGTGTTTTTCAGCAGAAATAAACACGTTTTGGCAACTTTGGTCACCACCATGTAAGTTATAGGGCAGGAACAGCACAGTTTTCAAAACGTGTTTTTCAGCCCGAAATAAACGCGTTTTCTCAGCCCTTAGAATCACAGTGTAACTGCCTGGCTCAGAAGAGCACACTGAGTCAGCCCTTAACCCCAGTGTGCTGAAATTGTCTAAACGTGTTTTACAGCAGAAATAAACACGTTTTGGCAACTTTGGTCACCACCATGTAAGTTATAGGGCAGGAACAGCACAGTTTTCAAAACGTGTTTTTCAGCCCGAAATAAACGCGTTTTCTCAGCCCTTAGAATCACAGTGTAAATGCCTGGCTCAGAAGAGCAAACTGAGTCAGCCCTTAACCCCAGTGTGCTGAAATTGTCAAAACGTGTTTTTCAGCAGAAATAAACACGTTTTGGCAACTTTGGTCACCACCATGTAAGTTATATGGCAGGAACAGCACAGTTTTCAAAACGTGTTTTTCAGCCCGAAATAAACGCGTTTTCTCAGCTCTTAGAATCGCAGTGTAACTGCCTGTCTCAGAAGAGCACACTGAGTCAGCCCTTAACCCCAGTGTGCTGAAATTGTCAAAACGTGTTTTACAGCAGAAATAAACACGTTTTGGCAACTTTGGTCAGCACCATGTAACTTATAGGGCAGGAACAGCACAGTTTTCAAAACGTGTTTTTCAGCCCGAAATAAACGCGTTTTCTCAGCCCTTAGAATCACAGTGTAACTGCCTGGCTCAGAAGAGCACACTGAGTCAGCCCTTAACCCCAGTGTGCTGAAATTGTCAAAACGTGTTTTTCAGCAGAAATAAACACGTTTTGGCAACTTTGGTCACCACCATGTAAGTTATATGGCAGGAACAGCACAGTTTTCAAAACGTGTTTTTCAGCCCGAAATAAACGCGTTTTCTCAGCCCTTAGAATCACAGTGTAACTGCCTGTCTCAGAAGAGCACAGTGAGTCAGCCCTTAACCCCAGTGTGCTGAAATTGTCAAAACGTGTTTTTCAGCAGAAATAAACACGTTTTGGCAACTTTGGTCACCACCAGGTAAGTTATATGGCAGGAACAGCACAGTTTTCAAAACGTGTTTTTCAGCACGAAATAAACGCGTTTTCTCTGCCCTTAGAATCACAGTGTAACTGCCTGTCTCAGAAGAGCACAGTGAGTCAGCCCTTAACCCCAGTGTGCTGAAATTGTCAAAACGTGTTTTTCAGCAGAAATAAACACGTTTTGGCAACTTTGGTCACCACCATGTAAGTTATAGGGCAGGAACAGCACAGTTTTCAAAACGTGTTTTTCAGCCCGAAATAAACGCGTTTTCTCAGCTCTTAGAATCGCAGTGTAACTGCCTGTCTCAGAAGAGCACACTGAGTCAGCCCTTAACCCCAGTGTGCTGAAATTGTCAAAACGTGTTTTTCAGCAGAAATAAACACGTTTTGGCAACTTTGGTCACCACCATGTAAGTTATAGGGCAGGAACAGCACAGTTTTCAAAACGTGTTTTTCAGCCCGAAATAAACGCGTTTTCTCAGCCCTTAGAATCACAGTGTAACTGCCTGGCTCAGAAGAGCAAACTGAGTCAGCCCTTAACCCCAGTGTGCTGAAATTGTCAAAACGTGTTTTTCAGCAGAAATAAACACGTTTTGGCAACTTTGGTCACCACCATGTAAGTTATAGGGCAGGAACAGCACAGTTTTCAAAACGTGTTTTTCAGCCCGAAATAAACGCGTTTTCTCAGCCCTTAGAATCACAGTGTAACTGCCTGGCTCAGAAGAGCACAGTGAGTCAGCCCTTAACCCCAGTGTGCTGAAATTGTCAAAACGTGTTTTTCAGCAGAAATAAACACGTTTTGGCAACTTTGGTCACCACCAGGTAAGTTATATGGCAGGAACAGCACAGTTTTCAAAACGTGTTTTTCAGCCCGAAATAAACGCGTTTTCTCAGCTCTTAGAATCGCAGTGTAACTGCCTGTCTCAGAAGAGCACACTGAGTCAGCCCTTAACCCCAGTGTGCTGAAATTGTCAAAACGTGTTTTACAGCAGAAATAAACACGTTTTGGCAACTTTGGTCAGCACCATGTAACTTATAGGGCAGGAACAGCACAGTTTTCAAAACGTGTTTTTCAGCCCGAAATAAACGCGTTTTCTCAGCCCTTAGAATCACAGTGTAACTGCCTGGCTCAGAAGAGCACACTGAGTCAGCCCTTAACCCCAGTGTGCTGAAATTGTCTAAACGTGTTTTACAGCAGAAATAAACACGTTTTGGCAACTTTGGTCACCACCATGTAAGTTATAGGGCAGGAACAGCACAGTTTTCAAAACGTGTTTTTCAGCCCGAAATAAACGCGTTTTCTCAGCCCTTAGAATCACAGTGTAAATGCCTGGCTCAGAAGAGCAAACTGAGTCAGCCCTTAACCCCAGTGTGCTGAAATTGTCAAAACGTGTTTTTCAGCAGAAATAAACACGTTTTGGCAACTTTGGTCACCACCATGTAAGTTATATGGCAGGAACAGCACAGTTTTCAAAACGTGTTTTTCAGCCCGAAATAAACGCGTTTTCTCAGCTCTTAGAATCGCAGTGTAACTGCCTGTCTCAGAAGAGCACACTGAGTCAGCCCTTAACCCCAGTGTGCTGAAATTGTCAAAACGTGTTTTACAGCAGAAATAAACACGTTTTGGCAACTTTGGTCAGCACCATGTAACTTATAGGGCAGGAACAGCACAGTTTTCAAAACGTGTTTTTCAGCCCGAAATAAACGCGTTTTCTCAGCCCTTAGAATCACAGTGTTACTGCCTGTCTCAGAAGAGCACAGTGAGTCAGCCCTTAACCCCAGTGTGCTGAAATTGTCAAAACGTGTTTTTCAGCAGAAATAAACACTTTTTGGCAACTTTGGTCACCACCAGGTAAGTTATATGGCAGGAACAGCACAGTTTTCAAAACGTGTTTTTCAGCCCGAAATAAACGCGTTTTCTCTGCCCTTAGAATCACAGTGTAACTGCCTGTCTCAGAAGAGCACAGTGAGTCAGCCCTTAACCCCAGTGTGCTGAAATTGTCAAAACGTGTTTTTCAGCAGAAATAAACACGTTTTGGCAACTTTGGTCACCACCAGGTAAGTTATATGGCAGGAACAGCACAGTTTTCAAAACGTGTTTTTCAGCCCGAAATAAACGCGTTTTCTCAGCTCTTAGAATCGCAGTGTAACTGCCTGTCTCAGAAGAGCACACTGAGTCAGCCCTTAACCCCAGTGTGCTGAAATTGTCAAAACGTGTTTTACAGCAGAAATAAACACGTTTTGGCAACTTTGGTCAGCACCATGTAACTTATAGGGCAGGAACAGCACAGTTTTCAAAACGTGTTTTTCAGCCCGAAATAAACGCGTTTTCTCAGCCCTTAGAATCACAGTGTAACTGCCTGTCTCAGAAGAGCACAGTGAGTCAGCCCTTAACCCCAGTGTGCTGAAATTGTCAAAACGTGTTTTTCAGCAGAAATAAACACGTTTTGGCAACTTTGGTCACCACCATGTAAGTTATATGGCAGGAACAGCACAGTTTTCAAAACGTGTTTTTCAGCCCGAAATAAACGCGTTTTCTCAACTCTTAGAATCGCAGTGTAACTGCCTGTCTCAGAAGAGCACAGTGAGTCAGCCCTTAACCCCAGTGTGCTGAAATTGTCAAAACGTGTTTTACAGCAGAAATAAACACGTTTTGGCAACTTTGGTCACCACCATGTAAGTTATATGGCATGAACAGCACAGTTTTCAAAACGTGTTTTTCAGCCCGAAATAAACGCGTTTTCTCAGCTCTTAGAATCGCAGTGTAACTGCCTGTCTCAGAAGAGCACAGTGAGTCAGCCCTTAACCCCAGTGTGCTGAAATTGTCAAAACGTGTTTTACAGCAGAAATAAACACGTTTTGGCAACTTTGGTCACCACCATGTAACTTATAGGGCAGGAACAGCACAGTTTTCAAAACGTGTTTTTCAGCCCGAAATAAACGCGTTTTCTCAGCCCTTAGAATCACAGTGTAACTGCCTGTCTCAGAAGAGCACACTGAGTCAGCCCTTAACCCCAGTGTGCTGAAATTGTCAAAACGTGTTTTACAGCAGAAATAAACACGTTTTGGCAACTTTGGTCAGCACCATGTAACTTATAGGGCAGGAACAGCACAGTTTTCAAAACGTGTTTTTCAGCCCGAAATAAACGCGTTTTCTCAGCTCTTAGAATCGCAGTGTAACTGCCTGTCTCAGAAGAGCACACTGAGTCAGCCCTTAACCCCAGTGTGCTGAAATTGTCAAAACGTGTTTTACAGCAGAAATAAACACGTTTTGGCAACTTTGGTCACCACCATGTAAGTTATAGGGCATAAACAGCACAGTTTTCAAAACGTGTTTTTCAGCCCGAAATAAACGCGTTTTCTCAGCCCTTAGAATCACAGTGTAACTGCCTGGCTCAGAAGAGCAAACTGAGTCAGCCCTTAACCCCAGTGTGCTGAAATTGTCAAAACGTGTTTTACAGCAGAAATAAACACGTTTTGGCAACTTTGGTCACCACCATGTAAGTTATATGGCATGAACAGCACAGTTTTCAAAACGTGTTTTTCAGCCCGAAATAAACGCGTTTTCTCAGCTCTTAGAATCGCAGTGTAACTGCCTGTCTCAGAAGAGCACAGTGAGTCAGCCCTTAACCCCAGTGTGCTGAAATTGTCAAAACGTGTTTTACAGCAGAAATAAACACGTTTTGGCAACTTTGGTCAGCACCATGTAACTTACAGATGCAGCCATTCAAAATGCGCGGGCGATACCGCATTATTTTCCGGTACGCTGTACGCAGTCTACCGCAAGCTACCGGTAAATACCGCGAGTTACCGGTAAATACCGCTAGCAAAATAATAGTATCCGGAATTTCCGCAAGGTGGAGCTAATAAAGCTCAACCTCTCATGTTTGAGCTGTAGCCATCAAAGTCTTTAACGAAGATATTAATAATAGTATTAATAATAAATGACCTTGGACAAGCTGTAAACTCAAAGTATTGCCCTGGTCCACATTCTTTTTTTCATTGACCGTCTTTGTAAAAGTAACGCCACAGCATTTCGCAATCACGCATTTTTTTCCAATCATGCAAAGTACAGTGATTCACCATGCCTTTCACATGCTCATAAAAGAGATTGATTTAGGGACATAAACATATTACCGTATGCAAACTGTACTGTATACAGTATGTATATGTATATTTAATGTCTTAACTGTGCCCGTTTAAGTATTGAATATTCATATCTAATTTTACCACTGAAGGGAAATCTTAGTAGCTGAGCATAAAAACAATAGGAGCATACTGCAACGCGTGTGAAGGCCATAAACGATATTAATTTTGGAACATAAACATACAGTATATGGCTGGTCTCGGTACTTTAAAGAAAACATACACGAAACATGGTTTCATTATGACCAGAATCTTGAGATGTTTTTAACTTGATTTACAGTATTTGAGAGGTATGTCTTAACACCGATACTACAGTGCTTAAGTACTACTCACGTATATGTTTCTAGGTTTATATTATGCATTTCATACGGTCAAATTACTTTTGAGCAACTAATAAGAAGCGCGAAACGGTATGCGTTTTACTTTCGTTTCGTGCTGGGACCCGTGGATTGATTAGAGATATCAAGTACATACAAGTCATTTTTTAAATGTTGTAGTTCGTCTTGAAAAAATGTTACGAGTACATCATCTATCAACAATTACACAGGTTCTGTTTCCATATTGCGGATTTTGGTTACGTAATATTATTTTCTAGATTTCACGTTGTGAATATATGATTTGGGCAAACAGAGCCGCAAAGAAGTACATTATGGGTTGTTGTTTTTTTTTGCAGTTTTATCTAGAACAAGCGATGCTTAAACCTTTGTCTGATTCTTGTGAAACTATCCACACGACAGTTACAGTACCTAGGAGTTGACTTCAGTGATGTCACTGATGGGATGTTTCTAAAAATCCATCCTCTGTAAAACGTCTTCTCTAGTTGTCCTGCATATGTATTCGCTAATGAAGCTGTGTGTTCTGAGCCTGGATCTCTACATTTCTGTATGAACCACCTTAGAGGGCTAAAGACAGCTTGTGTTTAAATTGAGTGTAAGGCAATTTATGCTTCTAAAGTCATGGTCAGCATTTTTGTACTGTGCTGTAAACTTGTTCTGTGCCTAGTCACATTATTTTATAGCGTTTTCATAGCGTTATCAAATCTGGTGGCGCTGTGTTAGTTTCCTGACTCCCATGTCACATGGTCTGTGATTGTAACCTGTAATACCGGTTTAATTCGTCACAGCCAGCACTCCGGTTGTAAAGTAGAAGCAGGCGAGATTTCCAGCGAAAAACACCTCCCCCTTCTTCAGGTGTGAGGGTCTTCTGCTCAGAATGAAACGCTAAAATGTAATGTAGGCTCTGAATGGGTTCTGACTTGCTTTAACAAAATATGTTTACAAATCCTTTCACCTGGCATTTTCGTAGTTAGAAATTATGGAACGCTCTGTTAAAAGCAAGGGAGTTTTTATGTCCGTTGCAGTTCTTTTGCAACATGAATATAATTATATCGTTATTAATTTCTTGAGATACGCGATTCCATATTATATTCCCTTTTAATCAAATTCTAAAAGTATGCTTGTTGACTCCGGTATCGCGTTAGTTAAAGACTTCGATGCTTAAAATGTTTAGGAGAAATGGAATACTGGTGTGTATGTTTTCTTTAAAGTACCGAGACCAGCCATATACTGTATGTTTAAGTTCCAAAATTAATATCGTTTATGGACTTCACACGCGTTGCAGTATGCTCCTATTCTTTTTATGCTCAGGCACTAAGTAAAAGGAGATGCTTCATATTGCTTGACTAATTTTAAAAACTAAGTTAGAAATGCAGACGCTCCCTCGGTGCGCTGCTCTGGTGCGCCGGCTCTTACACAGTGCCTGTCTGCCGTAAGCGTTACAATATACATACCCAACACTGCTTGTACCCATCTGTCATGCAAATAAAACACCTTGAATTGAATTGAATTGAGGGGAGAGGGGGGAATACTAAAGGCAATACTGGCTCAATACCCTCGATGGGCTTTGACGTGCTAATGCGTTGGTTTAACAGTCCGGGTGTGGCAGGCTTCCAATGTCAACTCGACTCGATTGGAAGACAATGAACGTATTTTGTGATATTTAGAAATATAAATTTGTTTGGTGCGAGTGAGGTTTTATTTAATCTCTGACCAAGGGAAACGTTTCATTTTTTCAAAGAAATGTTTGTTAAAAAATAAAGTCATAGTTCTATGGGATTCAATCACAGACCATGTGACAAGGGAGTCAGGAAACTACTCTAACACACAGCGCCACCGGATTTAATAACGCAATAAAAACGCTATAAAATAATGTGACTAGGCACAGAAAAAGTTTACAGCACAGTACAATAATAAATGCTGACCATGACTTTAGAAGCATAAATTACCTTACACTCAATTTAAACACAAGCTGTCTTTCTGTATGAACCTCTAAGCTGGTTCATACAGAAAATGTAGAAATGCATTAGCCTGATTATGATTAAAAAACACATAATTAAACACGCGTTTGCGATTTAAATCAGAACACGATTTAAATCAATATAAATGTTTATATTGTAACGCATACTGTCCAGCCTCCATTTCTCTATAAAAATTTACTCTGTTGCACACACACACACAATAGAAGGAGGAACCGCTGTCAGAAGGGAAGATATGTTCAAAATATCGCAAATATCGTTCATGTTGCGATATTTTGAAATATAAAAGTCAATTTATTGTCCATAATATCGCTATTCTATTTTTTCGAAGAAATGTTTGTTAAAAGAAAAGTCCGGCACCAGCTGGATTCGATCACACAACCTCCCAGTTGCTAGTCACGCACCTAGACCAGTCGGCTAGAAGACAGCTCGCATGAACAGGCAGGCGAAAAAGCCCTACACAGCCCTGTCGCAGCACACGAATACCGTTATTAAATTCTTTAGATACGCGATTCCATATTATATTCCCTTTTAATCAAATTCTAAAAGTATGCTTGTTGACTCCGGTATCATGTTAGTTAAAGACTTCAAAGCTTAAAATGTTTAGGGAGAAATGGAATACTGGTGTGTATTTTTTTCTTTAAAGTACCAAGACCAGCTACAGTATATACTGTATGTTTATGTTCCAAAATTAATATCGTTTATGGCCTTCACACGCGTTACAGTATGCTCCTATTCTTTTTATGCTCAGCTACTAAGATTTCCCTTCAGTGGTAAAATTCAATATCTACAACGGGCACAGCAAAGACGTTTTTACTGTAAGTCTTTTACGACAGACCAACGGACCACGAGTGCCCCTGTCGGTCAACCAATCACGTACTGCGGTGCCACGCGTCATCTTGCGTCATACTGAGCGACGTCACCTGCGGTACGTGTCTGTGACGCGCACTTTGAATGGCTGCATCTGTATAGGGCAGGAACAGCACAGTTTTCAAAACGTGTTTTTCAGCCCGAAATAAACGCGTTTTCTCAGCCCTTAGAATCACAGTGTAACTGCCTGGCTCAGAAGAGCACACTGAGTCAGCCCTTAACCCCAGTGTGCTGAAATTGTCAAAACGTGTTTTTCAGCAGAAATAAACACGTTTTGGCAACTTTGGTCACCACCATGTAAGTTATAGGGCAGGAACAGCACAGTTTTCAAAACGTGTTTTTCAGCCCGAAATAAACGCGTTTTCTCAGCCCTTAGAATCACAGTGTAACTGCCTGGCTCAGAAGAGCAAACTGAGTCAGCCCTTAACCCCAGTGTGCTGAAATTGTCAAAACGTGTTTTTCAGCAGAAATAAACACGTTTTGGCAACTTTGGTCACCACCATGTAAGTTATAGGGCAGGAACAGCACAGTTTTCAAAACGTGTTTTTCAGCCAGAAATAAACGCGTTTTCTCAGCCCTTAGAATCACAGTGTAACTGCCTGGCTCAGAAGAGCACACTGAGTCAGCCCTTAACCCCAGTGTGCTGAAATTGTCTAAACGTGTTTTACAGCAGAAATAAACACGTTTTGGCAACTTTGGTCACCACCATGTAAGTTATAGGGCAGGAACAGCACAGTTTTCAAAACGTGTTTTTCAGCCCGAAATAAACGCGTTTTCTCAGCCCTTAGAATCACAGTGTAAATGCCTGGCTCAGAAGAGCAAACTGAGTCAGCCCTTAACCCCAGTGTGCTGAAATTGTCAAAACGTGTTTTTCAGCAGAAATAAACACGTTTTGGCAACTTTGGTCACCACCATGTAAGTTATATGGCAGGAACAGCACAGTTTTCAAAACGTGTTTTTCAGCCCGAAATAAACGCGTTTTCTCAGCTCTTAGAATCGCAGTGTAACTGCCTGTCTCAGAAGAGCACACTGAGTCAGCCCTTAACCCCAGTGTGCTGAAATTGTCAAAACGTGTTTTACAGCAGAAATAAACACGTTTTGGCAACTTTGGTCAGCACCATGTAACTTATAGGGCAGGAACAGCACAGTTTTCAAAACGTGTTTTTCAGCCCGAAATAAACGCGTTTTCTCAGCCCTTAGAATCACAGTGTAACTGCCTGGCTCAGAAGAGCACACTGAGTCAGCCCTTAACCCCAGTGTGCTGAAATTGTCAAAACGTGTTTTTCAGCAGAAATAAACACGTTTTGGCAACTTTGGTCACCACCATGTAAGTTATATGGCAGGAACAGCACAGTTTTCAAAACGTGTTTTTCAGCCCGAAATAAACGCGTTTTCTCAGCCCTTAGAATCACAGTGTAACTGCCTGTCTCAGAAGAGCACAGTGAGTCAGCCCTTAACCCCAGTGTGCTGAAATTGTCAAAACGTGTTTTTCAGCAGAAATAAACACGTTTTGGCAACTTTGGTCACCACCAGGTAAGTTATATGGCAGGAACAGCACAGTTTTCAAAACGTGTTTTTCAGCACGAAATAAACGCGTTTTCTCTGCCCTTAGAATCACAGTGTAACTGCCTGTCTCAGAAGAGCACAGTGAGTCAGCCCTTAACCCCAGTGTGCTGAAATTGTCAAAACGTGTTTTTCAGCAGAAATAAACACGTTTTGGCAACTTTGGTCACCACCATGTAAGTTATAGGGCAGGAACAGCACAGTTTTCAAAACGTGTTTTTCAGCCCGAAATAAACGCGTTTTCTCAGCTCTTAGAATCGCAGTGTAACTGCCTGTCTCAGAAGAGCACACTGAGTCAGCCCTTAACCCCAGTGTGCTGAAATTGTCAAAACGTGTTTTTCAGCAGAAATAAACACGTTTTGGCAACTTTGGTCACCACCATGTAAGTTATAGGGCAGGAACAGCACAGTTTTCAAAACGTGTTTTTCAGCCCGAAATAAACGCGTTTTCTCAGCCCTTAGAATCACAGTGTAACTGCCTGGCTCAGAAGAGCAAACTGAGTCAGCCCTTAACCCCAGTGTGCTGAAATTGTCAAAACGTGTTTTTCAGCAGAAATAAACACGTTTTGGCAACTTTGGTCACCACCATGTAAGTTATAGGGCAGGAACAGCACAGTTTTCAAAACGTGTTTTTCAGCCCGAAATAAACGCGTTTTCTCAGCCCTTAGAATCACAGTGTAACTGCCTGGCTCAGAAGAGCACAGTGAGTCAGCCCTTAACCCCAGTGTGCTGAAATTGTCAAAACGTGTTTTTCAGCAGAAATAAACACGTTTTGGCAACTTTGGTCACCACCAGGTAAGTTATATGGCAGGAACAGCACAGTTTTCAAAACGTGTTTTTCAGCCCGAAATAAACGCGTTTTCTCAGCTCTTAGAATCGCAGTGTAACTGCCTGTCTCAGAAGAGCACACTGAGTCAGCCCTTAACCCCAGTGTGCTGAAATTGTCAAAACGTGTTTTACAGCAGAAATAAACACGTTTTGGCAACTTTGGTCAGCACCATGTAACTTATAGGGCAGGAACAGCACAGTTTTCAAAACGTGTTTTTCAGCCCGAAATAAACGCGTTTTCTCAGCCCTTAGAATCACAGTGTAACTGCCTGTCTCAGAAGAGCACAGTGAGTCAGCCCTTAACCCCAGTGTGCTGAAATTGTCAAAATGTGTTTTTCAGCAGAAATAAACACGTTTTGGCAACTTTGGTCACCACCATGTAAGTTATATGGCAGGAACAGCACAGTTTTCAAAACGTGTTTTTCAGCCCGAAATAAACGCGTTTTCTCAGCTCTTAGAATCGCAGTGTAACTGCCTGTCTCAGAAGAGCACAGTGAGTCAGCCCTTAACCCCAGTGTGCTGAAATTGTCAAAACGTGTTTTACAGCAGAAATAAACACGTTTTGGCAACTTTGGTCACCACCATGTAAGTTATAGGGCATAAACAGCACAGTTTTCAAAACGTGTTTTTCAGCCCGAAATAAACGCGTTTTCTCAGCCCTTAGAATCACAGTGTAACTGCCTGGCTCAGAAGAGCAAACTGAATCAGCCCTTAACCCCAGTGTGCTGAAATTGTCAAAACGTGTTTTTCAGCAGAAATAAACACGTTTTGGCAACTTTGGTCACCACCATGTAAGTTATAGGGCAGGAACAGCACAGTTTTCAAAACGTGTTTTTCAGCCCGAAATAAACGCGTTTTCTCAGCTCTTAGAATCGCAGTGTAACTGCCTGTCTCAGAAGAGCACACTGAGTCAGCCCTTAACCCCAGTGTGCTGAAATTGTCAAAACGTGTTTTTCAGCAGAAATAAACACGTTTTGGCAACTTTGGTCACCACCATGTAAGTTATAGGACAGGAACAGCACAGTTTTCAAAACGTGTTTTTCAGCCCGAAATAAACGCGTTTTCTCAGCCCTTAGAATCACAGTGTAACTGCCTGTCTCAGAAGAGCAAACTGAGTCAGCCCTTAACCCCAGTGTGCTGAAATTGTCAAAACGTGTTTTACAGCAGAAATAAACACGTTTTGGCAACTTTGGTCACCACCATGTAAGTTATAGGGCAGGAACAGCACAGTTTTCAAAACGTGTTTTTCAGCCCGAAATAAACGCGTTTTCTCAGCCCTTAGAATCACAGTGTAACTGCCTGGCTCAGAAGAGCAAACTGAGTCAGCCCTTAACCCCAGTGTGCTGAAATTGTCAAAACGTGTTTTACAGCAGAAATAAACACGTTTTGGCAACTTTGGTCACCACCATGTAAGTTATAGGACAGGAACAGCACAGTTTTCAAAACGTGTTTTTCAGCCCGAAATAAACGCGTTTTCTCAGCCCTTAGAATCACAGTGTAACTGCCTGGCTCAGAAGAGCAAACTGAGTCAGCCCTTAACCCCAGTGTGCTGAAATTGTCAAAACGTGTTTTTCAGCAGAAATAAACACGTTTTGGCAACTTTGGTCACCACCATGTAAGTTATAGGGCAGGAACAGCACAGTTTTCAAAACGTGTTTTTCAGCCCGAAATAAACGCGTTTTCTCAGCCCTTAGAATCATAGTGTAACTGCCTGGCTCAGAAGAGCAAACTGAGTCAGCCCTTAACCCCAGTGTGCTGAAATTGTCAAAACGTGTTTTTCAGCAGAAATAAACACGTTTTGGCAACTTTGGTCACCACCATGTAAGTTATAGGGCAGGAACAGCACAGTTTTCAAAACGTGTTTTTCAGCCCGAAATAAACGCGTTTTCTCAGCCCTTAGAATCACAGTGTAACTGCCTGGCTCAGAAGAGCACACTGAGTCAGCCCTTAACCCCAGTGTGCTGAAATTGTCAAAACGTGTTTTACAGCAGAAATAAACACGTTTTGGCAACTTTGGTCACCACCATGTAAGTTATAGGGCAGGAACAGCACAGTTTTCAAAACGTGTTTTTCAGCCCGAAATAAACGCGTTTTCTCAGGCCTTAGAATCACAGTGTAAATGCCTGGCTCAGAAGAGCAAACAGAGTCAGCCCTTAACCCCAGTGTGCTGAAATTGTCAAAACGTGTTTTTCAGCAGAAATAAACACGTTTTGGCAACTTTGGTCACCACCATGTAAGTTATAGGGCAGGAACAGCACAGTTTTCAAAACGTGTTTTTCAGCCCGAAATAAACGCGTTTTCTCAGCCCTTAGAATCACAGTGTAAATGCCTGGCTCAGAAGAGCAAACTGAGTCAGCCCTTAACCCCAGTGTGCTGAAATTGTCAAAACGTGTTTTTCAGCAGAAATAAACACGTTTTGGCAACTTTGGTCACCACCATGTAAGTTATAGGGCAGGAACAGCACAGTTTTCAAAACGTGTTTTTCAGCCCGAAATAAACGCGTTTTCTCAGCTCTTAGAATCGCAGTGTAACTGCCTGTCTCAGAAGAGCACACTGAGTCAGCCCTTAACCCCAGTGTGCTGAAATTGTCAAAACGTGTTTTTCAGCAGAAATAAACACGTTTTGGCAACTTTGGTCACCACCATGTAAGTTATAGGGCAGGAACAGCACAGTTTTCAAAACGTGTTTTTCAGCCCGAAATAAACGCGTTTTCTCAGCTCTTAGAATCGCAGTGTAACTGCCTGTCTCAGAAGAGCACACTGAGTCAGCCCTTAACCCCAGTGTGCTGAAATTGTCAAAACGTGTTTTTCAGCAGAAATAAACACGTTTTGGCAACTTTGGTCACCACCATGTAAGTTATAGGGCAGGAACAGCACAGTTTTCAAAACGTGTTTTTCAGCCCGAAATAAACGCGTTTTCTCAGCTCTTAGAATCGCAGTGTAACTGCCTGTCTCAGAAGAGCACACTGAGTCAGCCCTTAACCCCAGTGTGCTGAAATTGTCAAAACGTGTTTTTCAGCAGAAATAAACACGTTTTGGCAACTTTGGTCACCACCATGTAAGTTATAGGGCATAAACAGCACAGTTTTCAAAACGTGTTTTTCAGCCCGAAATAAACGCGTTTTCTCAGCCCTTAGAATCACAGTGTAACTGCCTGGCTCAGAAGAGCAAACTGAGTCAGCCCTTAACCCCAGTGTGCTGAAATTGTCAAAACGTGTTTTTCAGCAGAAATAAACACGTTTTGGCAACTTTGGTCAGCACCATGTAACTTATAGGGCAGGAACAGCACAGTTTTCAAAACGTGTTTTTCAGCCCGAAATAAACGCGTTTTCTCAGCCCTTAGAATCACAGTGTAACTGCCTGGCTCAGAAGAGCACACTGAGTCAGCCCTTAACCCCAGTGTGCTGAAATTGTCAAAACGTGTTTTTCAGCAGAAATAAACACGTTTTGGCAACTTTGGTCACCACCATGTAAGTTATAGGGCAGGAACAGCACAGTTTTCAAAACGTGTTTTTCAGCCCGAAATAAACGCGTTTTCTCAGCCCTTAGAATCACAGTGTAACTGCCTGGCTCAGAAGAGCAAACTGAGTCAGCCCTTAACCCCAGTGTGCTGAAATTGTCAAAACGTGTTTTTCAGCAGAAATAAACACGTTTTGGCAACTTTGGTCACCACCATGTAAGTTATAGGGCAGGAACAGCACAGTTTTCAAAACGTGTTTTTCAGCCCGAAATAAACGCGTTTTCTCAGCCCTTAGAATCACAGTGTAACTGCCTGGCTCAGAAGAGCACACTGAGTCAGCCCTTAACCCCAGTGTGCTGAAATTGTCTAAACGTGTTTTACAGCAGAAATAAACACGTTTTGGCAACTTTGGTCACCACCATGTAAGTTATAGGGCAGGAACAGCACAGTTTTCAAAACGTGTTTTTCAGCCCGAAATAAACGCGTTTTCTCAGCCCTTAGAATCACAGTGTAAATGCCTGGCTCAGAAGAGCAAACTGAGTCAGCCCTTAACCCCAGTGTGCTGAAATTGTCAAAACGTGTTTTTCAACAGAAATAAACACGTTTTGGCAACTTTGGTCACCACCATGTAAGTTATATGGCAGGAACAGCACAGTTTTCAAAACGTGTTTTTCAGCCCGAAATAAACGCGTTTTCTCAGCTCTTAGAATCGCAGTGTAACTGCCTGTCTCAGAAGAGCACACTGAGTCAGCCCTTAACCCCAGTGTGCTGAAATTGTCAAAACGTGTTTTACAGCAGAAATAAACACGTTTTGGCAACTTTGGTCAGCACCATGTAACTTATAGGGCAGGAACAGCACAGTTTTCAAAACGTGTTTTTCAGCCCGAAATAAACGCGTTTTCTCAGCCCTTAGAATCACAGTGTAACTGCCTGGCTCAGAAGAGCACACTGAGTCAGCCCTTAACCCCAGTGTGCTGAAATTGTCAAAACGTGTTTTTCAGCAGAAATAAACACGTTTTGGCAACTTTGGTCACCACCATGTAAGTTATATGGCAGGAACAGCACAGTTTTCAAAACGTGTTTTTCAGCCCGAAATAAACGCGTTTTCTCAGCCCTTAGAATCACAGTGTAACTGCCTGTCTCAGAAGAGCACAGTGAGTCAGCCCTTAACCCCAGTGTGCTGAAATTGTCAAAACGTTTTTTTCAGCAGAAATAAACACGTTTTGGCAACTTTGGTCACCACCAGGTAAGTTATATGGCAGGAACAGCACAGTTTTCAAAACGTGTTTTTCAGCACGAAATAAACGCGTTTTCTCTGCCCTTAGAATCACAGTGTAACTGCCTGTCTCAGAAGAGCACAGTGAGTCAGCCCTTAACCCCAGTGTGCTGAAATTGTCAAAACGTGTTTTTCAGCAGAAATAAACACGTTTTGGCAACTTTGGTCACCACCATGTAAGTTATAGGGCAGGAACAGCACAGTTTTCAAAACGTGTTTTTCAGCCCGAAATAAACGCGTTTTCTCAGCTCTTAGAATCGCAGTGTAACTGCCTGTCTCAGAAGAGCACACTGAGTCAGCCCTTAACCCCAGTGTGCTGAAAT
Source organism: Atractosteus spatula (assembly GCF_055471065.1). Lineage (NCBI taxonomy): Eukaryota > Metazoa > Chordata > Actinopteri > Semionotiformes > Lepisosteidae > Atractosteus > Atractosteus spatula. Next base: position 931,704 of record NW_028296646.1, on the reverse strand, counting down.
TGTCAAAACGTGTTTTTCAGCAGAAATAAACACGTTTTGGCAACTTTGGTCACCACCATGTAAGTTATAGGGCAGGAACAGCACAGTTTTCAAAACGTGTTTTTCAGCCCGAAATAAACGCGTTTTCTCAGCCCTTAGAATCACAGTGTAACTGCCTGGCTCAGAAGAGCAAACTGAGTCAGCCCTTAACCCCAGTGTGCTGAAATTGTCAAAACGTGTTTTTCAGCAGAAATAAACACGTTTTGGCAACTTTGGTCACCACCATGTAAGTTATAGGGCAGGAACAGCACAGTTTTCAAAACGTGTTTTTCAGCCCGAAATAAACGCGTTTTCTCAGCCCTTAGAATCACAGTGTAACTGCCTGGCTCAGAAGAGCACAGTGAGTCAGCCCTTAACCCCAGTGTGCTGAAATTGTCAAAACGTGTTTTTCAGCAGAAATAAACACGTTTTGGCAACTTTGGTCACCACCAGGTAAGTTATATGGCAGGAACAGCACAGTTTTCAAAACGTGTTTTTCAGCCCGAAATAAACGCGTTTTCTCAGCTCTTAGAATCGCAGTGTAACTGCCTGTCTCAGAAGAGCACACTGAGTCAGCCCTTAACCCCAGTGTGCTGAAATTGTCAAAACGTGTTTTACAGCAGAAATAAACACGTTTTGGCAACTTTGGTCAGCACCATGTAACTTATAGGGCAGGAACAGCACAGTTTTCAAAACGTGTTTTTCAGCCCGAAATAAACGCGTTTTCTCAGCCCTTAGAATCACAGTGTAACTGCCTGTCTCAGAAGAGCACAGTGAGTCAGCCCTTAACCCCAGTGTGCTGAAATTGTCAAAATGTGTTTTTCAGCAGAAATAAACACGTTTTGGCAACTTTGGTCACCACCATGTAAGTTATATGGCAGGAACAGCACAGTTTTCAAAACGTGTTTTTCAGCCCGAAATAAACGCGTTTTCTCAGCTCTTAGAATCGCAGTGTAACTGCCTGTCTCAGAAGAGCACAGTGAGTCAGCCCTTAACCCCAGTGTGCTGAAATTGTCAAAACGTGTTTTACAGCAGAAATAAACACGTTTTGGCAACTTTGGTCACCACCATGTAAGTTATAGGGCATAAACAGCACAGTTTTCAAAACGTGTTTTTCAGCCCGAAATAAACGCATTTTCTCAGCCCTTAGAATCACAGTGTAACTGCCTGGCTCAGAAGAGCAAACTGAATCAGCCCTTAACCCCAGTGTGCTGAAATTGTCAAAACGTGTTTTTCAGCAGAAATAAACACGTTTTGGCAACTTTGGTCACCACCATGTAAGTTATAGGGCAGGAACAGCACAGTTTTCAAAACGTGTTTTTCAGCCCGAAATAAACGCGTTTTCTCAGCTCTTAGAATCGCAGTGTAACTGCCTGTCTCAGAAGAGCACACTGAGTCAGCCCTTAACCCCAGTGTGCTGAAATTGTCAAAACGTGTTTTTCAGCAGAAATAAACACGTTTTGGCAACTTTGGTCACCACCATGTAAGTTATAGGACAGGAACAGCACAGTTTTCAAAACGTGTTTTTCAGCCCGAAATAAACGCGTTTTCTCAGCCCTTAGAATCACAGTGTAACTGCCTGTCTCAGAAGAGCAAACTGAGTCAGCCCTTAACCCCAGTGTGCTGAAATTGTCAAAACGTGTTTTACAGCAGAAATAAACACGTTTTGGCAACTTTGGTCACCACCATGTAAGTTATAGGGCAGGAACAGCACAGTTTTCAAAACGTGTTTTTCAGCCCGAAATAAACGCGTTTTCTCAGCCCTTAGAATCACAGTGTAACTGCCTGGCTCAGAAGAGCAAACTGAGTCAGCCCTTAACCCCAGTGTGCTGAAATTGTCAAAACGTGTTTTACAGCAGAAATAAACACGTTTTGGCAACTTTGGTCACCACCATGTAAGTTATAGGGCAGGAACAGCACAGTTTTCAAAACGTGTTTTTCAGCCCGAAATAAACGCGTTTTCTCAGCCCTTAGAATCACAGTGTAACTGCCTGGCTCAGAAGAGCAAACTGAGTCAGCCCTTAACCCCAGTGTGCTGAAATTGTCAAAACGTGTTTTTCAGCAGAAATAAACACGTTTTGGCAACTTTGGTCACCACCATGTAAGTTATAGGGCAGGAACAGCACAGTTTTCAAAACGTGTTTTTCAGCCCGAAATAAACGCGTTTTCTCAGCCCTTAGAATCATAGTGTAACTGCCTGGCTCAGAAGAGCAAACTGAGTCAGCCCTTAACCCCAGTGTGCTGAAATTGTCAAAACGTGTTTTTCAGCAGAAATAAACACGTTTTGGCAACTTTGGTCACCACCATGTAAGTTATAGGGCAGGAACAGCACAGTTTTCAAAACGTGTTTTTCAGCCCGAAATAAACGCGTTTTCTCAGCCCTTAGAATCACAGTGTAACTGCCTGGCTCAGAAGAGCACACTGAGTCAGCCCTTAACCCCAGTGTGCTGAAATTGTCAAAACGTGTTTTACAGCAGAAATAAACACGTTTTGGCAACTTTGGTCACCACCATGTAAGTTATAGGGCAGGAACAGCACAGTTTTCAAAACGTGTTTTTCAGCCCGAAATAAACGCGTTTTCTCAGGCCTTAGAATCACAGTGTAAATGCCTGGCTCAGAAGAGCAAACTGAGTCAGTTCTTAACCCCAGTGTGCTGAAATTGTCAAAACGTGTTTTTCAGCAGAAATAAACACGTTTTGGCAGCTTTGGTCACCACCATGTAAGTTATAGGGCAGGAACAGCACAGTTTTCAAAACGTGTTTTTCAGCCCGAAATAAACGCGTTTTCTCAGCCCTTAGAATCACAGTGTAAATGCCTGGCTCAGAAGAGCAAACTGAGTCAGCCCTTAACCCCAGTGTGCTGAAATTGTCAAAACGTGTTTTTCAGCAGAAATAAACACGTTTTGGCAACTTTGGTCACCACCATGTAAGTTATAGGGCAGGAACAGCACAGTTTTCAAAACGTGTTTTTCAGCCCGAAATAAACGCGTTTTCTCAGCTCTTAGAATCGCAGTGTAACTGCCTGTCTCAGAAGAGCACACTGAGTCAGCCCTTAACCCCAGTGTGCTGAAATTGTCAAAACGTGTTTTTCAGCAGAAATAAACACGTTTTGGCAACTTTGGTCACCACCATGTAAGTTATAGGGCAGGAACAGCACAGTTTTCAAAACGTGTTTTTCAGCCCGAAATAAACGCGTTTTCTCAGCTCTTAGAATCGCAGTGTAACTGCCTGTCTCAGAAGAGCACACTGAGTCAGCCCTTAACCCCAGTGTGCTGAAATTGTCAAAACGTGTTTTTCAGCAGAAATAAACACGTTTTGGCAACTTTGGTCACCACCATGTAAGTTATAGGGCAGGAACAGCACAGTTTTCAAAACGTGTTTTTCAGCCCGAAATAAACGCGTTTTCTCAGCTCTTAGAATCGCAGTGTAACTGCCTGTCTCAGAAGAGCACACTGAGTCAGCCCTTAACCCCAGTGTGCTGAAATTGTCAAAACGTGTTTTTCAGCAGAAATAAACACGTTTTGGCAACTTTGGTCACCACCATGTAAGTTATAGGGCATAAACAGCACAGTTTTCAAAACGTGTTTTTCAGCCCGAAATAAACGCGTTTTCTCAGCCCTTAGAATCACAGTGTAACTGCCTGGCTCAGAAGAGCAAACTGAGTCAGCCCTTAACCCCAGTGTGCTGAAATTGTCAAAACGTGTTTTTCAGCAGAAATAAACACGTTTTGGCAACTTTGGTCACCACCATGTAAGTTATATGGCAGGAACAGCACAGTTTTCAAAACGTGTTTTTCAGCCCGAAATAAACGCGTTTTCTCAGCTCTTAGAATCGCAGTGTAACTGCCTGTCTCAGAAGAGCACACTGAGTCAGACCTTAACCCCAGTGTGCTGAAATTGTCAAAACGTGTTTTACAGCAGAAATAAACACGTTTTGGCAACTTTGGTCACCACCATGTAAGTTATATGGCAGGAACAGCACAGTTTTCAAAACGTGTTTTTCAGCTCGAAATAAACGCGTTTTCTCAGCCCTTAGAATCACAGTGTAACTGCCTGGCTCAGAAGAGCACACTGAGTCAGCCCTTAACCCCAGTGTGCTGAAATTGTCAAAACGTGTTTTACAGCAGAAATAAACACGTTTTGGCAACTTTGGTCACCACCATGTAAGTTATAGGGCAGGAACAGCACAGTTTTCAAAACGTGTTTTTCAGCCCGAAATAAACGCGTTTTCTCAGCCCTTAGAATCACAGTGTAACTGCCTGGCTCAGAAGAGCACACTGAGTCAGCCCTTAACCCCAGTGTGCTGAAATTGTCAAAACGTGTTTTTCAGCAGAAATAAACACGTTTTGGCAACTTTGGTCACCACCATGTAAGTTATAGGGCAGGAACAGCACAGTTTTCAAAACGTGTTTTTCAGCCCGAAATAAACGCGTTTTCTCAGCCCTTAGAATCACAGTGTAACTGCCTGGCTCAGAAGAGCAAACTGAGTCAGCCCTTAACCCCAGTGTGCTGAAATTGTCAAAACGTGTTTTTCAGCAGAAATAAACACGTTTTGGCAACTTTGGTCACCACCATGTAAGTTATAGGGCAGGAACAGCACAGTTTTCAAAACGTGTTTTTCAGCCCGAAATAAACGCGTTTTCTCAGCCCTTAGAATCACAGTGTAACTGCCTGGCTCAGAAGAGCACACTGAGTCAGCCCTTAACCCCAGTGTGCTGAAATTGTCTAAACGTGTTTTACAGCAGAAATAAACACGTTTTGGCAACTTTGGTCACCACCATGTAAGTTATAGGGCAGGAACAGCACAGTTTTCAAAACGTGTTTTTCAGCCCGAAATAAACGCGTTTTCTCAGCCCTTAGAATCACAGTGTAAATGCCTGGCTCAGAAGAGCAAACTGAGTCAGCCCTTAACCCCAGTGTGCTGAAATTGTCAAAACGTGTTTTTCAGCAGAAATAAACACGTTTTGGCAACTTTGGTCACCACCATGTAAGTTATATGGCAGGAACAGCACAGTTTTCAAAACGTGTTTTTCAGCCCGAAATAAACGCGTTTTCTCAGCTCTTAGAATCGCAGTGTAACTGCCTGTCTCAGAAGAGCACACTGAGTCAGCCCTTAACCCCAGTGTGCTGAAATTGTCAAAACGTGTTTTACAGCAGAAATAAACACGTTTTGGCAACTTTGGTCAGCACCATGTAACTTATAGGGCAGGAACAGCACAGTTTTCAAAACGTGTTTTTCAGCCCGAAATAAACGCGTTTTCTCAGCCCTTAGAATCACAGTGTAACTGCCTGGCTCAGAAGAGCACACTGAGTCAGCCCTTAACCCCAGTGTGCTGAAATTGTCAAAACGTGTTTTTCAGCAGAAATAAACACGTTTTGGCAACTTTGGTCACCACCATGTAAGTTATATGGCAGGAACAGCACAGTTTTCAAAACGTGTTTTTCAGCCCGAAATAAACGCGTTTTCTCAGCCCTTAGAATCACAGTGTAACTGCCTGTCTCAGAAGAGCACAGTGAGTCAGCCCTTAACCCCAGTGTGCTGAAATTGTCAAAACGTGTTTTTCAGCAGAAATAAACACGTTTTGGCAACTTTGGTCACCACCAGGTAAGTTATATGGCAGGAACAGCACAGTTTTCAAAACGTGTTTTTCAGCACGAAATAAACGCGTTTTCTCTGCCCTTAGAATCACAGTGTAACTGCCTGTCTCAGAAGAGCACAGTGAGTCAGCCCTTAACCCCAGTGTGCTGAAATTGTCAAAACGTGTTTTTCAGCAGAAATAAACACGTTTTGGCAACTTTGGTCACCACCAGGTAAGTTATATGGCAGGAACAGCACAGTTTTCAAAACGTGTTTTTCAGCCCGAAATAAACGCGTTTTCTCAGCTCTTAGAATCGCAGTGTAACTGCCTGTCTCAGAAGAGCACACTGAGTCAGCCCTTAACCCCAGTGTGCTGAAATTGTCAAAACGTGTTTTACAGCAGAAATAAACACGTTTTGGCAACTTTGGTCAGCACCATGTAACTTATAGGGCAGGAACAGCACAGTTTTCAAAACGTGTTTTTCAGCCCGAAATAAACGCGTTTTCTCAGCCCTTAGAATCACAGTGTAACTGCCTGTCTCAGAAGAGCACAGTGAGTCAGCCCTTAACCCCAGTGTGCTGAAATTGTCAAAACGTGTTTTTCAGCAGAAATAAACACGTTTTGGCAACTTTGGTCACCACCATGTAAGTTATATGGCAGGAACAGCACAGTTTTCAAAACGTGTTTTTCAGCCCGAAATAAACGCGTTTTCTCAGCTCTTAGAATCGCAGTGTAACTGCCTGTCTCAGAAGAGCAAACTGAGTCAGCCCTTAACCCCAGTGTGCTGAAATTGTCAAAACGTGTTTTACAGCAGAAATAAACACGTTTTGGCAACTTTGGTCAGCACCATGTAACTTATAGGGCAGGAACAGCACAGTTTTCAAAACGTGTTTTTCAGCCCGAAATAAACGCGTTTTCTCAGCCCTTAGAATCACAGTGTAACTGCCTGGCTCAGAAGAGCACACTGAGTCAGCCCTTAACCCCAGTGTGCTGAAATTGTCAAAACGTGTTTTTCAGCAGAAATAAACACGTTTTGGCAACTTTGGTCACCACCATGTAAGTTATATGGCAGGAACAGCACAGTTTTCAAAACGTGTTTTTCAGCCCGAAATAAACGCGTTTTCTCAGCCCTTAGAATCACAGTGTAACTGCCTGTCTCAGAAGAGCACAGTGAGTCAGCCCTTAACCCCAGTGTGCTGAAATTGTCAAAACGTGTTTTTCAGCAGAAATAAACACGTTTTGGCAACTTTGGTCACCACCAGGTAAGTTATATGGCAGGAACAGCACAGTTTTCAAAACGTGTTTTTCAGCACGAAATAAACGCGTTTTCTCTGCCCTTAGAATCACAGTGTAACTGCCTGTCTCAGAAGAGCACAGTGAGTCAGCCCTTAACCCCAGTGTGCTGAAATTGTCAAAACGTGTTTTTCAGCAGAAATAAACACGTTTTGGCAACTTTGGTCACCACCAGGTAAGTTATATGGCAGGAACAGCACAGTTTTCAAAACGTGTTTTTCAGCCCGAAATAAACGCGTTTTCTCAGCTCTTAGAATCGCAGTGTAACTGCCTGTCTCAGAAGAGCACACTGAGTCAGCCCTTAACCCCAGTGTGCTGAAATTGTCAAAACGTGTTTTACAGCAGAAATAAACACGTTTTGGCAACTTTGGTCAGCACCATGTAACTTATAGGGCAGGAACAGCACAGTTTTCAAAACGTGTTTTTCAGCCCGAAATAAACGCGTTTTCTCAGCCCTTAGAATCACAGTGTAACTGCCTGTCTCAGAAGAGCACAGTGAGTCAGCCCTTAACCCCAGTGTGCTGAAATTGTCAAAACGTGTTTTTCAGCAGAAATAAACACGTTTTGGCAACTTTGGTCACCACCATGTAAGTTATATGGCAGGAACAGCACAGTTTTCAAAACGTGTTTTTCAGCCCGAAATAAACGCGTTTTCTCAGCTCTTAGAATCGCAGTGTAACTGCCTGTCTCAGAAGAGCACAGTGAGTCAGCCCTTAACCCCAGTGTGCTGAAATTGTCAAAACGTGTTTTACAGCAGAAATAAACACGTTTTGGCAACTTTGGTCACCACCATGTAAGTTATATGGCATGAACAGCACAGTTTTCAAAACGTGTTTTTCAGCCCGAAATAAACGCGTTTTCTCAGCCCTTAGAATCGCAGTGTAACTGCCTGTCTCAGAAGAGCACAGTGAGTCAGCCCTTAACCCCAGTGTGCTGAAATTGTCAAAACGTGTTTTACAGCAGAAATAAACACGTTTTGGCAACTTTGGTCACCACCATGTAAGTTATAGGGCAGGAACAGCACAGTTTTCAAAACGTGTTTTTCAGCCCGTAATAAACGCGTTTTCTCAGCCCTTAGAATCACAGTGTAACTGCCTGTCTCAGAAGAGCACACTGAGTCAGCCCTTAACCCCAGTGTGCTGAAATTGTCAAAACGTGTTTTACAGCAGAAATAAACACGTTTTGGCAACTTTGGTCAGCACCATGTAACTTATAGGGCAGGAACAGCACAGTTTTCAAAACGTGTTTTTCAGCCCGAAATAAACGCGTTTTCTCAGCCCTTAGAATCACAGTGTAACTGCCTGGCTCAGGAGAGCACACTGAGTCAGCCCTTAACCCCATTGTGCTGAAATTGTCAAAACGTGTTTTTCAGCAGAAATAAACACGTTTTGGCAACTTTGGTCACCACCATGTAAGTTATATGGCAGGAACAGCACAGTTTTCAAAACGTGTTTTTCAGCCCGAAATAAACGCGTTTTCTCAGCTCTTAGAATCGCAGTGTAACTGCCTGTCTCAGAAGAGCACAGTGAGTCAGCCCTTAACCCCAGTGTGCTGAAATTGTCAAAACGTGTTTTACAGCAGAAATAAACACGTTTTGGCAACTTTGGTCACCACCATGTAAGTTATATGGCATGAACAGCACAGTTTTCAAAACGTGTTTTTCAGCCCGAAATAAACGCGTTTTCTCAGCCCTTAGAATCGCAGTGTAACTGCCTGTCTCAGAAGAGCACAGTGAGTCAGCCCTTAACCCCAGTGTGCTGAAATTGTCAAAACGTGTTTTACAGCAGAAATAAACACGTTTTGGCAACTTTGGTCACCACCATGTAACTTATAGGGCAGGAACAGCACAGTTTTCAAAACGTGTTTTTCAGCCCGAAATAAACGCGTTTTCTCAGCCCTTAGAATCACAGTGTAACTGCCTGTCTCAGAAGAGCACACTGAGTCAGCCCTTAACCCCAGTGTGCTGAAATTGTCAAAACGTGTTTTACAGCAGAAATAAACACGTTTTGGCAACTTTGGTCAGCACCATGTAACTTATAGGGCAGGAACAGCACAGTTTTCAAAACGTGTTTTTCAGCCCGAAATAAACGCGTTTTCTCAGCCCTTAGAATCACAGTGTAACTGCCTGGCTCAGAAGAGCACACTGAGTCAGCCCTTAACCCCAGTGTGCTGAAATTGTCAAAACGTGTTTTTCAGCAGAAATAAACACGTTTTGGCAACTTTGGTCACCACCATGTAAGTTATAGGGCAGGAACAGCACAGTTTTCAAAACGTGTTTTTCAGCCCGAAATAAACGCGTTTTCTCAGCCCTTAGAATCACAGTGTAACTGCCTGGCTCAGAAGAGCAAACTGAGTCAGCCCTTAACCCCAGTGTGCTGAAATTGTCAAAACGTGTTTTTCAGCAGAAATAAACACGTTTTGGCAACTTTGGTCACCACCATGTAAGTTATATGGCAGGAACAGCACAGTTTTCAAAACGTGTTTTTCAGCCCGAAATAAACGCGTTTTCTCAGCCCTTAGAATCACAGTGTAACTGCCTGTCTCAGAAGAGCACAGTGAGTCAGCCCTTAACCCCAGTGTGCTGAAATTGTCAAAACGTGTTTTTCAGCAGAAATAAACACGTTTTGGCAACTTTGGTCACCACCAGGTAAGTTATATGGCAGGAACAGCACAGTTTTCAAAACGTGTTTTTCAGCCCGAAATAAACGCGTTTTCTCTGCCCTTAGAATCACAGTGTAACTGCCTGTCTCAGAAGAGCACAGTGAGTCAGCCCTTAACCCCAGTGTGCTGAAATTGTCAAAACGTGTTTTTCAGCAGAAATAAACACGTTTTGGCAACTTTGGTCACCACCATGTAAGTTATATGGCAGGAACAGCACAGTTTTCAAAACGTGTTTTTCAGCTCGAAATAAACGCGTTTTCTCAGCCCTTAGAATCACAGTGTAACTGCCTGGCTCAGAAGAGCACACTGAGTCAGCCCTTAACCCCAGTGTGCTGAAATTGTCAAAACGTGTTTTACAGCAGAAATAAACACGTTTTGGCAACTTTGGTCACCACCATGTAAGTTATAGGGCAGGAACAGCACAGTTTTCAAAACGTGTTTTTCAGCCCGAAATAAACGCGTTTTCTCAGCCCTTAGAATCACAGTGTAACTGCCTGGCTCAGAAGAGCAAACTGAGTCAGCCCTTAACCCCAGTGTGCTGAAATTGTCAAAACGTGTTTTTCAGCAGAAATAAACACGTTTTGGCAACTTTGGTCACCACCATGTAAGTTATAGGGCAGGAACAGCACAGTTTTCAAAACGTGTTTTTCAGCCCGAAATAAACGCGTTTTCTCAGCCCTTAGAATCACAGTGTAACTGCCTGGCTCAGAAGAGCAAACTGAGTCAGCCCTTAACCCCAGTGTGCTGAAATTGTCAAAACGTGTTTTTCAGCAGAAATAAACACGTTTTGGCAACTTTGGTCACCACCATGTAAGTTATAGGGCAGGAACAGCACAGTTTTCAAAACGTGTTTTTCAGCCCGAAATAAACGCGTTTTCTCAGCCCTTAGAATCACAGTGTAACTGCCTGGCTCAGAAGAGCACACTGAGTCAGCCCTTAACCCCAGTGTGCTGAAATTGTCTAAACGTGTTTTACAGCAGAAATAAACACGTTTTGGCAACTTTGGTCACCACCATGTAAGTTATAGGGCAGGAACAGCACAGTTTTCAAAACGTGTTTTTCAGCCCGAAATAAACGCGTTTTCTCAGCCCTTAGAATCACAGTGTAAATGCCTGGCTCAGAAGAGCAAACTGAGTCAGCCCTTAACCCCAGTGTGCTGAAATTGTCAAAACGTGTTTTTCAGCAGAAATAAACACGTTTTGGCAACTTTGGTCACCACCATGTAAGTTATATGGCAGGAACAGCACAGTTTTCAAAACGTGTTTTTCAGCCCGAAATAAACGCGTTTTCTCAGCTCTTAGAATCGCAGTGTAACTGCCTGTCTCAGAAGAGCACACTGAGTCAGCCCTTAACCCCAGTGTGCTGAAATTGTCAAAACGTGTTTTACAGCAGAAATAAACACGTTTTGGCAACTTTGGTCAGCACCATGTAACTTATAGGGCAGGAACAGCACAGTTTTCAAAACGTGTTTTTCAGCCCGAAATAAACGCGTTTTCTCAGCCCTTAGAATCACAGTGTAACTGCCTGGCTCAGAAGAGCACACTGAGTCAGCCCTTAACCCCAGTGTGCTGAAATTGTCAAAACGTGTTTTTCAGCAGAAATAAACACGTTTTGGCAACTTTGGTCACCACCATGTAAGTTATATGGCAGGAACAGCACAGTTTTCAAAACGTGTTTTTCAGCCCGAAATAAACGCGTTTTCTCAGCCCTTAGAATCACAGTGTTACTGCCTGTCTCAGAAGAGCACAGTGAGTCAGCCCTTAACCCCAGTGTGCTGAAATTGTCAAAACGTGTTTTTCAGCAGAAATAAACACGTTTTGGCAACTTTGGTCACCACCAGGCAAGTTATATGGCAGGAACAGCACAGTTTTCAAAACGTGTTTTTCAGCCCGAAATAAACGCGTTTTCTCTGCCCTTAGAATCACAGTGTAACTGCCTGTCTCAGAAGAGCACAGTGAGTCAGCCCTTAACCCCAGTGTGCTGAAATTGTCAAAACGTGTTTTTCAGCAGAAATAAACACGTTTTGGCAACTTTGGTCACCACCAGGTAAGTTATATGGCAGGAACAGCACAGTTTTCAAAACGTGTTTTTCAGCCCGAAATAAACGCGTTTTCTCAGCTCTTAGAATCGCAGTGTAACTGCCTGTCTCAGAAGAGCACACTGAGTCAGCCCTTAACCCCAGTGTGCTGAAATTGTCAAAACGTGTTTTACAGCAGAAATAAACACGTTTTGGCAACTTTGGTCAGCACCATGTAACTTATAGGGCAGGAACAGCACAGTTTTCAAAACGTGTTTTTCAGCCCGAAATAAACGCGTTTTCTCAGCCCTTAGAATCACAGTGTAACTGCCTGTCTCAGAAGAGCACAGTGAGTCAGCCCTTAACCCCAGTGTGCTGAAATTGTCAAAACGTGTTTTTCAGCAGAAATAAACACGTTTTGGCAACTTTGGTCACCACCATGTAAGTTATATGGCAGGAACAGCACAGTTTTCAAAACGTGTTTTTCAGCCCGAAATAAACGCGTTTTCTCAACTCTTAGAATCGCAGTGTAACTGCCTGTCTCAGAAGAGCACAGTGAGTCAGCCCTTAACCCCAGTGTGCTGAAATTGTCAAAACGTGTTTTACAGCAGAAATAAACACGTTTTGGCAACTTTGGTCACCACCATGTAAGTTATATGGCATGAACAGCACAGTTTTCAAAACGTGTTTTTCAGCCCGAAATAAACGCGTTTTCTCAGCTCTTAGAATCGCAGTGTAACTGCCTGTCTCAGAAGAGCACAGTGAGTCAGCCCTTAACCCCAGTGTGCTGAAATTGTCAAAACGTGTTTTACAGCAGAAATAAACACGTTTTGGCAACTTTGGTCACCACCATGTAACTTATAGGGCAGGAACAGCACAGTTTTCAAAACGTGTTTTTCAGCCCGAAATAAACGCGTTTTCTCAGCCCTTAGAATCACAGTGTAACTGCCTGTCTCAGAAGAGCACACTGAGTCAGCCCTTAACCCCAGTGTGCTGAAATTGTCAAAACGTGTTTTACAGCAGAAATAAACACGTTTTGGCAACTTTGGTCAGCACCATGTAACTTATAGGGCAGGAACAGCACAGTTTTCAAAACGTGTTTTTCAGCCCGAAATAAACGCGTTTTCTCAGCCCTTAGAATCACAGTGTAACTGCCTGGCTCAGAAGAGCACACTGAGTCAGCCCTTAACCCCAGTGTGCTGAAATTGTCAAAACGTGTTTTTCAGCAGAAATAAACACGTTTTGGCAACTTTGGTCACCACCATGTAAGTTATAGGGCAGGAACAGCACAGTTTTCAAAACGTGTTTTTCAGCCCGAAATAAACGCGTTTTCTCAGCTCTTAGAATCGCAGTGTAACTGCCTGTCTCAGAAGAGCACACTGAGTCAGCCCTTAACCCCAGTGTGCTGAAATTGTCAAAACGTGTTTTTCAGCAGAAATAAACACGTTTTGGCAACTTTGGTCACCACCATGTAAGTTATAGGGCAGGAACAGCACAGTTTTCAAATCGTGTTTTTCAGCCCGAAATAAACGCGTTTTCTCAGCTCTTAGAATCGCAGTGTAACTGCCTGTCTCAGAAGAGCACACTGAGTCAGCCCTTAACCCCAGTGTGCTGAAATTGTCAAAACGTGTTTTACAGCAGAAATAAACACGTTTTGGCAACTTTGGTCACCACCATGTAAGTTATAGGGCATAAACAGCACAGTTTTCAAAACGTGTTTTTCAGCCCGAAATAAACGCGTTTTCTCAGCCCTTAGAATCACAGTGTAACTGCCTGGCTCAGAAGAGCAAACTGAGTCAGCCCTTAACCCCAGTGTGCTGAAATTGTCAAAACGTGTTTTACAGCAGAAATAAACACGTTTTGGCAACTTTGGTCACCACCATGTAAGTTATATGGCATGAACAGCACAGTTTTCAAAACGTGTTTTTCAGCCCGAAATAAACGCGTTTTCTCAGCTCTTAGAATCGCAGTGTAACTGCCTGTCTCAGAAGAGCACAGTGAGTCAGCCCTTAACCCCAGTGTGCTGAAATTGTCAAAACGTGTTTTACAGCAGAAATAAACACGTTTTGGCAACTTTGGTCAGCACCATGTAACTTATAGGGCAGGAACAGCACAGTTTTCAAAACGTGTTTTTCAGCCCGAAATAAACGCGTTTTCTCAGCCCTTAGAATCACAGTGTAACTGCCTGGCTCAGAAGAGCACACTGAGTCAGCCCTTAACCCCAGTGTGCTGAAATTGTCAAAACGTGTTTTTCAGCAGAAATAAACACGTTTTGGCAACTTTGGTCACCACCAGGTAACTTATAGGGCAGGAACAGCACAGTTTTCAAAACGTGTTTTTCAGCCCGAAATAAACGCGTTTTCTCAGCCCTTAGAATCACAGTGTTACTGCCTGTCTCAGAAGAGCACAGTGAGTCAGCCCTTAACCCCAGTGTGCTGAAATTGTCAAAACGTGTTTTTCAGCAGAAATAAACACGTTTTGGCAACTTTGGTCACCACCAGGTAAGTTATATGGCAGGAACAGCACAGTTTTCAAAACGTGTTTTTCAGCCCGAAATAAACGCGTTTTCTCTGCCCTTAGAATCACAGTGTAACTGCCTGTCTCAGAAGAGCACAGTGAGTCAGCCCTTAACCCCAGTGTGCTGAAATTGTCAAAACGTGTTTTTCAGCAGAAATAAACACGTTTTGGCAACTTTGGTCACCACCAGGTAAGTTATATGGCAGGAACAGCACAGTTTTCAAAACGTGTTTTTCAGCCCGAAATAAACGCGTTTTCTCAGCTCTTAGAATCGCAGTGTAACTGCCTGTCTCAGAAGAGCACACTGAGTCAGCCCTTAACCCCAGTGTGCTGAAATTGTCAAAACGTGTTTTACAGCAGAAATAAACACGTTTTGGCAACTTTGGTCAGCACCATGTAACTTATAGGGCAGGAACAGCACAGTTTTCAAAACGTGTTTTTCAGCCCGAAATAAACGCGTTTTCTCAGCCCTTAGAATCACAGTGTAACTGCCTGTCTCAGAAGAGCACAGTGAGTCAGCCCTTAACCCCAGTGTGCTGAAATTGTCAAAACGTGTTTTTCAGCAGAAATAAACACGTTTTGGCAACTTTGGTCACCACCATGTAAGTTATATGGCAGGAACAGCACAGTTTTCAAAACGTGTTTTTCAGCCCGAAATAAACGCGTTTTCTCAACTCTTAGAATCGCAGTGTAACTGCCTGTCTCAGAAGAGCACAGTGAGTCAGCCCTTAACCCCAGTGTGCTGAAATTGTCAAAACGTGTTTTACAGCAGAAATAAACACGTTTTGGCAACTTTGGTCACCACCATGTAAGTTATATGGCATGAACAGCACAGTTTTCAAAACGTGTTTTTCAGCCCGAAATAAACGCGTTTTCTCAGCTCTTAGAATCGCAGTGTAACTGCCTGTCTCAGAAGAGCACAGTGAGTCAGCCCTTAACCCCAGTGTGCTGAAATTGTCAAAACGTGTTTTACAGCAGAAATAAACACGTTTTGGCAACTTTGGTCACCACCATGTAACTTATAGGGCAGGAACAGCACAGTTTTCAAAACGTGTTTTTCAGCCCGAAATAAACGCGTTTTCTCAGCCCTTAGAATCACAGTGTAACTGCCTGTCTCAGAAGAGCACACTGAGTCAGCCCTTAACCCCAGTGTGCTGAAATTGTCAAAACGTGTTTTACAGCAGAAATAAACACGTTTTGGCAACTTTGGTGAGCACCATGTAACTTATAGGGCAGGAACAGCACAGTTTTCAAAACGTGTTTTTCAGCCCGAAATAAACGCGTTTTCTCAGCTCTTAGAATCGCAGTGTAACTGCCTGTCTCAGAAGAGCACACTGAGTCAGCCCTTAACCCCAGTGTGCTGAAATTGTCAAAACGTGTTTTTCAGCAGAAATAAACACGTTTTGGCAACTTTGGTCACCACCATGTAAGTTATAGGGCAGGAACAGCACAGTTTTCAAATCGTGTTTTTCAGCCCGAAATAAACGCGTTTTCTCAGCTCTTAGAATCGCAGTGTAACTGCCTGTCTCAGAAGAGCACACTGAGTCAGCCCTTAACCCCAGTGTGCTGAAATTGTCAAAACGTGTTTTACAGCAGAAATAAACACGTTTTGGCAACTTTGGTCACCACCATGTAAGTTATAGGGCATAAACAGCACAGTTTTCAAAACGTGTTTTTCAGCCCGAAATAAACGCGTTTTCTCAGCTCTTAGAATCGCAGTGTAACTGCCTGTCAGAAGAGCACAGTGAGTCAGCCCTTAACCCCAGTGTGCTGAAATTGTCAAAACGTGTTTTACAGCAGAAATAAACACGTTTTGGCAACTTTGGTCAGCACCATGTAACTTATAGGGCAGGAACAGCACAGTTTTCAAAACGTGTTTTTCAGCCCGAAATAAACGCGTTTTCTCAGCCCTTAGAATCACAGTGTAACTGCCTGGCTCAGAAGAGCACACTGAGTCAGCCCTTAACCCCAGTGTGCTGAAATTGTCAAAACGTGTTTTTCAGCAGAAATAAACACGTTTTGGCAACTTTGGTCACCACCATGTAAGTTATAGGGCAGGAACAGCACAGTTTTCAAAACGTGTTTTTCAGCCCGAAATAAACGCGTTTTCTCAGCCCTTAGAATCACAGTGTAACTGCCTGGCTCAGAAGAGCAAACTGAGTCAGCCCTTAACCCCAGTGTGCTGAAATTGTCAAAACATGTTTTTCAGCAGAAATAAACACGTTTTGGCAACTTTGGTCACCACCATGTAAGTTATAGGGCAGGAACAGCACAGTTTTCAAAACGTGTTTTTCAGCCCGAAATAAACGCGTTTTCTCAGCCCTTAGAATCACAGTGTAACTGCCTGGCTCAGAAGAGCACACTGAGTCAGCCCTTAACCCCAGTGTGCTGAAATTGTCTAAACGTGTTTTACAGCAGAAATAAACACGTTTTGGCAACTTTGGTCACCACCATGTAAGTTATAGGGCAGGAACAGCACAGTTTTCAAAACGTGTTTTTCAGCCCGAAATAAACGCGTTTTCTCAGCCCTTAGAATCACAGTGTAAATGCCTGGCTCAGAAGAGCAAACTGAGTCAGCCCTTAACCCCAGTGTGCTGAAATTGTCAAAACGTGTTTTTCAGCAGAAATAAACACGTTTTGGCAACTTTGGTCACCACCATGTAAGTTATATGGCAGGAACAGCACAGTTTTCAAAACGTGTTTTTCAGCCCGAAATAAACGCGTTTTCTCAGCTCTTAGAATCGCAGTGTAACTGCCTGTCTCAGAAGAGCACACTGAGTCAGCCCTTAACCCCAGTGTGCTGAAATTGTCAAAACGTGTTTTACAGCAGAAATAAACACGTTTTGGCAACTTTGGTCAGCACCATGTAACTTATAGGGCAGGAACAGCACAGTTTTCAAAACGTGTTTTTCAGCCCGAAATAAACGCGTTTTCTCAGCCCTTAGAATCACAGTGTAACTGCCTGGCTCAGAAGAGCACACTGAGTCAGCCCTTAACCCCAGTGTGCTGAAATTGTCAAAACGTGTTTTTCAGCAGAAATAAACACGTTTTGGCAACTTTGGTCACCACCATGTAAGTTATATGGCAGGAACAGCACAGTTTTCAAAACGTGTTTTTCAGCCCGAAATAAACGCGTTTTCTCAGCCCTTAGAATCACAGTGTAACTGCCTGTCTCAGAAGAGCACAGTGAGTCAGCCCTTAACCCCAGTGTGCTGAAATTGTCAAAACGTGTTTTTCAGCAGAAATAAACACGTTTTGGCAACTTTGGTCACCACCAGGTAAGTTATATGGCAGGAACAGCACAGTTTTCAAAACGTGTTTTTCAGCACGAAATAAACGCGTTTTCTCTGCCCTTAGAATCACAGTGTAACTGCCTGTCTCAGAAGAGCACAGTGAGTCAGCCCTTAACCCCAGTGTGCTGAAATTGTCAAAACGTGTTTTTCAGCAGAAATAAACACGTTTTGGCAACTTTGGTCACCACCAGGTAAGTTATATGGCAGGAACAGCACAGTTTTCAAAACGTGTTTTTCAGCCCGAAATAAACGCGTTTTCTCAGCTCTTAGAATCGCAGTGTAACTGCCTGTCTCAGAAGAGCACACTGAGTCAGCCCTTAACCCCAGTGTGCTGAAATTGTCAAAACGTGTTTTACAGCAGAAATAAACACGTTTTGGCAACTTTGGTCAGCACCATGTAACTTATAGGGCAGGAACAGCACAGTTTTCAAAACGTGTTTTTCAGCCCGAAATAAACGCGTTTTCTCAGCCCTTAGAATCACAGTGTAACTGCCTGTCTCAGAAGAGCACAGTGAGTCAGCCCTTAACCCCAGTGTGCTGAAATTGTCAAAACGTGTTTTTCAGCAGAAATAAACACGTTTTGGCAACTTTGGTCACCACCATGTAAGTTATATGGCAGGAACAGCACAGTTTTCAAAACGTGTTTTTCAGCCCGAAATAAACGCGTTTTCTCAGCTCTTAGAATCGCAGTGTAACTGCCTGTCTCAGAAGAGCACAGTGAGTCAGCCCTTAACCCCAGTGTGCTGAAATTGTCAAAACGTGTTTTACAGCAGAAATAAACACGTTTTGGCAACTTTGGTCACCACCATGTAAGTTATAGGGCATAAACAGCACAGTTTTCAAAACGTGTTTTTCAGCCCGAAATAAACGCGTTTTCTCAGCCCTTAGAATCACAGTGTAACTGCCTGGCTCAGAAGAGCAAACTGAATCAGCCCTTAACCCCAGTGTGCTGAAATTGTCAAAACGTGTTTTTCAGCAGAAATAAACACGTTTTGGCAACTTTGGTCACCACCATGTAAGTTATAGGGCAGGAACAGCACAGTTTTCAAAACGTGTTTTTCAGCCCGAAATAAACGCGTTTTCTCAGCTCTTAGAATCGCAGTGTAACTGCCTGTCTCAGAAGAGCACACTGAGTCAGCCCTTAACCCCAGTGTGCTGAAATTGTCAAAACGTGTTTTTCAGCAGAAATAAACACGTTTTGGCAACTTTGGTCACCACCATGTAAGTTATAGGACAGGAACAGCACAGTTTTCAAAACGTGTTTTTCAGCCCGAAATAAACGCGTTTTCTCAGCCCTTAGAATCACAGTGTAACTGCCTGGCTCAGAAGAGCACACTGAGTCAGCCCTTAACCCCAGTGTGCTGAAATTGTCAAAACGTGTTTTTCAGCAGAAATAAACACGTTTTGGCAACTTTGGTCACCACCATGTAAGTTATAGGGCAGGAACAGCACAGTTTTCAAAACGTGTTTTTCAGCCCGAAATAAACGCGTTTTCTCAGCCCTTAGAATCACAGTGTAACTGCCTGGCTCAGAAGAGCAAACTGAGTCAGCCCTTAACCCCAGTGTGCTGAAATTGTCAAAACGTGTTTTTCAGCAGAAATAAACACGTTTTGGCAACTTTGGTCACCACCATGTAAGTTATATGGCAGGAACAGCACAGTTTTCAAAACGTGTTTTTCAGCCCGAAATAAACGCGTTTTCTCAGCCCTTAGAATCACAGTGTAACTGCCTGTCTCAGAAGAGCACAGTGAGTCAGCCCTTAACCCCAGTGTGCTGAAATTGTCAAAACGTGTTTTTCAGCAGAAATAAACACGTTTTGGCAACTTTGGTCACCACCAGGTAAGTTATATGGCAGGAACAGCACAGTTTTCAAAACGTGTTTTTCAGCCCGAAATAAACGCGTTTTCTCTGCCCTTAGAATCACAGTGTAACTGCCTGTCTCAGAAGAGCACAGTGAGTCAGCCCTTAACCCCAGTGTGCTGAAATTGTCAAAACGTGTTTTTCAGCAGAAATAAACACGTTTTGGCAACTTTGGTCACCACCATGTAAGTTATATGGCAGGAACAGCACAGTTTTCAAAACGTGTTTTTCAGCTCGAAATAAACGCGTTTTCTCAGCCCTTAGAATCACAGTGTAACTGCCTGGCTCAGAAGAGCACACTGAGTCAGCCCTTAACCCCAGTGTGCTGAAATTGTCAAAACGTGTTTTACAGCAGAAATAAACACGTTTTGGCAACTTTGGTCACCACCATGTAAGTTATAGGGCAGGAACAGCACAGTTTTCAAAACGTGTTTTTCAGCCCGAAATAAACGCGTTTTCTCAGCCCTTAGAATCACAGTGTAACTGCCTGGCTCAGAAGAGCAAACTGAGTCAGCCCTTAACCCCAGTGTGCTGAAATTGTCAAAACGTGTTTTTCAGCAGAAATAAACACGTTTTGGCAACTTTGGTCACCACCATGTAAGTTATAGGGCAGGAACAGCACAGTTTTCAAAACGTGTTTTTCAGCCCGAAATAAACGCGTTTTCTCAGCCCTTAGAATCACAGTGTAACTGCCTGGCTCAGAAGAGCAAACTGAGTCAGCCCTTAACCCCAGTGTGCTGAAATTGTCAAAACGTGTTTTTCAGCAGAAATAAACACGTTTTGGCAACTTTGGTCACCACCATGTAAGTTATAGGGCAGGAACAGCACAGTTTTCAAAACGTGTTTTTCAGCCCGAAATAAACGCGTTTTCTCAGCCCTTAGAATCACAGTGTAACTGCCTGGCTCAGAAGAGCACACTGAGTCAGCCCTTAACCCCAGTGTGCTGAAATTGTCTAAACGTGTTTTACAGCAGAAATAAACACGTTTTGGCAACTTTGGTCACCACCATGTAAGTTATAGGGCAGGAACAGCACAGTTTTCAAAACGTGTTTTTCAGCCCGAAATAAACGCGTTTTCTCAGCCCTTAGAATCACAGTGTAAATGCCTGGCTCAGAAGAGCAAACTGAGTCAGCCCTTAACCCCAGTGTGCTGAAATTGTCAAAACGTGTTTTTCAGCAGAAATAAACACGTTTTGGCAACTTTGGTCACCACCATGTAAGTTATATGGCAGGAACAGCACAGTTTTCAAAACGTGTTTTTCAGCCCGAAATAAACGCGTTTTCTCAGCTCTTAGAATCGCAGTGTAACTGCCTGTCTCAGAAGAGCACACTGAGTCAGCCCTTAACCCCAGTGTGCTGAAATTGTCAAAACGTGTTTTACAGCAGAAATAAACACGTTTTGGCAACTTTGGTCAGCACCATGTAACTTATAGGGCAGGAACAGCACAGTTTTCAAAACGTGTTTTTCAGCCCGAAATAAACGCGTTTTCTCAGCCCTTAGAATCACAGTGTAACTGCCTGGCTCAGAAGAGCACACTGAGTCAGCCCTTAACCCCAGTGTGCTGAAATTGTCAAAACGTGTTTTTCAGCAGAAATAAACACGTTTTGGCAACTTTGGTCACCACCATGTAAGTTATATGGCAGGAACAGCACAGTTTTCAAAACGTGTTTTTCAGCCCGAAATAAACGCGTTTTCTCAGCCCTTAGAATCACAGTGTTACTGCCTGTCTCAGAAGAGCACAGTGAGTCAGCCCTTAACCCCAGTGTGCTGAAATTGTCAAAACGTGTTTTTCAGCAGAAATAAACACGTTTTGGCAACTTTGGTCACCACCAGGCAAGTTATATGGCAGGAACAGCACAGTTTTCAAAACGTGTTTTTCAGCCCGAAATAAACGCGTTTTCTCTGCCCTTAGAATCACAGTGTAACTGCCTGTCTCAGAAGAGCACAGTGAGTCAGCCCTTAACCCCAGTGTGCTGAAATTGTCAAAACGTGTTTTTCAGCAGAAATAAACACGTTTTGGCAACTTTGGTCACCACCAGGTAAGTTATATGGCAGGAACAGCACAGTTTTCAAAACGTGTTTTTCAGCCCGAAATAAACGCGTTTTCTCAGCTCTTAGAATCGCAGTGTAACTGCCTGTCTCAGAAGAGCACACTGAGTCAGCCCTTAACCCCAGTGTGCTGAAATTGTCAAAACGTGTTTTACAGCAGAAATAAACACGTTTTGGCAACTTTGGTCAGCACCATGTAACTTATAGGGCAGGAACAGCACAGTTTTCAAAACGTGTTTTTCAGCCCGAAATAAACGCGTTTTCTCAGCCCTTAGAATCACAGTGTAACTGCCTGTCTCAGAAGAGCACAGTGAGTCAGCCCTTAACCCCAGTGTGCTGAAATTGTCAAAACGTGTTTTTCAGCAGAAATAAACACGTTTTGGCAACTTTGGTCACCACCATGTAAGTTATATGGCAGGAACAGCACAGTTTTCAAAACGTGTTTTTCAGCCCGAAATAAACGCGTTTTCTCAACTCTTAGAATCGCAGTGTAACTGCCTGTCTCAGAAGAGCACAGTGAGTCAGCCCTTAACCCCAGTGTGCTGAAATTGTCAAAACGTGTTTTACAGCAGAAATAAACACGTTTTGGCAACTTTGGTCACCACCATGTAAGTTATATGGCATGAACAGCACAGTTTTCAAAACGTGTTTTTCAGCCCGAAATAAACGCGTTTTCTCAGCTCTTAGAATCGCAGTGTAACTGCCTGTCTCAGAAGAGCACAGTGAGTCAGCCCTTAACCCCAGTGTGCTGAAATTGTCAAAACGTGTTTTACAGCAGAAATAAACACGTTTTGGCAACTTTGGTCACCACCATGTAACTTATAGGGCAGGAACAGCACAGTTTTCAAAACGTGTTTTTCAGCCCGAAATAAACGCGTTTTCTCAGCCCTTAGAATCACAGTGTAACTGCCTGTCTCAGAAGAGCACACTGAGTCAGCCCTTAACCCCAGTGTGCTGAAATTGTCAAAACGTGTTTTACAGCAGAAATAAACACGTTTTGGCAACTTTGGTCAGCACCATGTAACTTATAGGGCAGGAACAGCACAGTTTTCAAAACGTGTTTTTCAGCCCGAAATAAACGCGTTTTCTCAGCCCTTAGAATCACAGTGTAACTGCCTGGCTCAGAAGAGCACACTGAGTCAGCCCTTAACCCCAGTGTGCTGAAATTGTCAAAACGTGTTTTTCAGCAGAAATAAACACGTTTTGGCAACTTTGGTCACCACCATGTAAGTTATAGGGCAGGAACAGCACAGTTTTCAAAACGTGTTTTTCAGCCCGAAATAAACGCGTTTTCTCAGCTCTTAGAATCGCAGTGTAACTGCCTGTCTCAGAAGAGCACACTGAGTCAGCCCTTAACCCCAGTGTGCTGAAATTGTCAAAACGTGTTTTTCAGCAGAAATAAACACGTTTTGGCAACTTTGGTCACCACCATGTAAGTTATAGGGCAGGAACAGCACAGTTTTCAAATCGTGTTTTTCAGCCCGAAATAAACGCGTTTTCTCAGCTCTTAGAATCGCAGTGTAACTGCCTGTCTCAGAAGAGCACACTGAGTCAGCCCTTAACCCCAGTGTGCTGAAATTGTCAAAACGTGTTTTACAGCAGAAATAAACACGTTTTGGCAACTTTGGTCACCACCATGTAAGTTATAGGGCATAAACAGCACAGTTTTCAAAACGTGTTTTTCAGCCCGAAATAAACGCGTTTTCTCAGCCCTTAGAATCACAGTGTAACTGCCTGGCTCAGAAGAGCAAACTGAGTCAGCCCTTAACCCCAGTGTGCTGAAATTGTCAAAACGTGTTTTACAGCAGAAATAAACACGTTTTGGCAACTTTGGTCACCACCATGTAAGTTATATGGCATGAACAGCACAGTTTTCAAAACGTGTTTTTCAGCCCGAAATAAACGCGTTTTCTCAGCTCTTAGAATCGCAGTGTAACTGCCTGTCTCAGAAGAGCACAGTGAGTCAGCCCTTAACCCCAGTGTGCTGAAATTGTCAAAACGTGTTTTACAGCAGAAATAAACACGTTTTGGCAACTTTGGTCAGCACCATGTAACTTATAGGGCAGGAACAGCACAGTTTTCAAAACGTGTTTTTCAGCCCGAAATAAACGCGTTTTCTCAGCCCTTAGAATCACAGTGTAACTGCCTGGCTCAGAAGAGCACACTGAGTCAGCCCTTAACCCCAGTGTGCTGAAATTGTCAAAACGTGTTTTTCAGCAGAAATAAACACGTTTTGGCAACTTTGGTCACCACCAGGTAACTTATAGGGCAGGAACAGCACAGTTTTCAAAACGTGTTTTTCAGCCCGAAATAAACGCGTTTTCTCAGCCCTTAGAATCACAGTGTTACTGCCTGTCTCAGAAGAGCACAGTGAGTCAGCCCTTAACCCCAGTGTGCTGAAATTGTCAAAACGTGTTTTTCAGCAGAAATAAACACGTTTTGGCAACTTTGGTCACCACCAGGTAAGTTATATGGCAGGAACAGCACAGTTTTCAAAACGTGTTTTTCAGCCCGAAATAAACGCGTTTTCTCTGCCCTTAGAATCACAGTGTAACTGCCTGTCTCAGAAGAGCACAGTGAGTCAGCCCTTAACCCCAGTGTGCTGAAATTGTCAAAACGTGTTTTTCAGCAGAAATAAACACGTTTTGGCAACTTTGGTCACCACCAGGTAAGTTATATGGCAGGAACAGCACAGTTTTCAAAACGTGTTTTTCAGCCCGAAATAAACGCGTTTTCTCAGCTCTTAGAATCGCAGTGTAACTGCCTGTCTCAGAAGAGCACACTGAGTCAGCCCTTAACCCCAGTGTGCTGAAATTGTCAAAACGTGTTTTACAGCAGAAATAAACACGTTTTGGCAACTTTGGTCAGCACCATGTAACTTATAGGGCAGGAACAGCACAGTTTTCAAAACGTGTTTTTCAGCCCGAAATAAACGCGTTTTCTCAGCCCTTAGAATCACAGTGTAACTGCCTGTCTCAGAAGAGCACAGTGAGTCAGCCCTTAACCCCAGTGTGCTGAAATTGTCAAAACGTGTTTTTCAGCAGAAATAAACACGTTTTGGCAACTTTGGTCACCACCATGTAAGTTATATGGCAGGAACAGCACAGTTTTCAAAACGTGTTTTTCAGCCCGAAATAAACGCGTTTTCTCAACTCTTAGAATCGCAGTGTAACTGCCTGTCTCAGAAGAGCACAGTGAGTCAGCCCTTAACCCCAGTGTGCTGAAATTGTCAAAACGTGTTTTACAGCAGAAATAAACACGTTTTGGCAACTTTGGTCACCACCATGTAAGTTATATGGCATGAACAGCACAGTTTTCAAAACGTGTTTTTCAGCCCGAAATAAACGCGTTTTCTCAGCTCTTAGAATCGCAGTGTAACTGCCTGTCTCAGAAGAGCACAGTGAGTCAGCCCTTAACCCCAGTGTGCTGAAATTGTCAAAACGTGTTTTACAGCAGAAATAAACACGTTTTGGCAACTTTGGTCACCACCATGTAACTTATAGGGCAGGAACAGCACAGTTTTCAAAACGTGTTTTTCAGCCCGAAATAAACGCGTTTTCTCAGCCCTTAGAATCACAGTGTAACTGCCTGTCTCAGAAGAGCACACTGAGTCAGCCCTTAACCCCAGTGTGCTGAAATTGTCAAAACGTGTTTTACAGCAGAAATAAACACGTTTTGGCAACTTTGGTGAGCACCATGTAACTTATAGGGCAGGAACAGCACAGTTTTCAAAACGTGTTTTTCAGCCCGAAATAAACGCGTTTTCTCAGCTCTTAGAATCGCAGTGTAACTGCCTGTCTCAGAAGAGCACACTGAGTCAGCCCTTAACCCCAGTGTGCTGAAATTGTCAAAACGTGTTTTTCAGCAGAAATAAACACGTTTTGGCAACTTTGGTCACCACCATGTAAGTTATAGGGCAGGAACAGCACAGTTTTCAAATCGTGTTTTTCAGCCCGAAATAAACGCGTTTTCTCAGCTCTTAGAATCGCAGTGTAACTGCCTGTCTCAGAAGAGCACACTGAGTCAGCCCTTAACCCCAGTGTGCTGAAATTGTCAAAACGTGTTTTACAGCAGAAATAAACACGTTTTGGCAACTTTGGTCACCACCATGTAAGTTATAGGGCATAAACAGCACAGTTTTCAAAACGTGTTTTTCAGCCCGAAATAAACGCGTTTTCTCAGCTCTTAGAATCGCAGTGTAACTGCCTGTCAGAAGAGCACAGTGAGTCAGCCCTTAACCCCAGTGTGCTGAAATTGTCAAAACGTGTTTTACAGCAGAAATAAACACGTTTTGGCAACTTTGGTCAGCACCATGTAACTTATAGGGCAGGAACAGCACAGTTTTCAAAACGTGTTTTTCAGCCCGAAATAAACGCGTTTTCTCAGCCCTTAGAATCACAGTGTAACTGCCTGGCTCAGAAGAGCACACTGAGTCAGCCCTTAACCCCAGTGTGCTGAAATTGTCAAAACGTGTTTTTCAGCAGAAATAAACACGTTTTGGCAACTTTGGTCACCACCATGTAAGTTATAGGGCAGGAACAGCACAGTTTTCAAAACGTGTTTTTCAGCCCGAAATAAACGCGTTTTCTCAGCCCTTAGAATCACAGTGTAACTGCCTGGCTCAGAAGAGCAAACTGAGTCAGCCCTTAACCCCAGTGTGCTGAAATTGTCAAAACGTGTTTTTCAGCAGAAATAAACACGTTTTGGCAACTTTGGTCACCACCATGTAAGTTATAGGGCAGGAACAGCACAGTTTTCAAAACGTGTTTTTCAGCCCGAAATAAACGCGTTTTCTCAGCCCTTAGAATCACAGTGTAACTGCCTGGCTCAGAAGAGCACACTGAGTCAGCCCTTAACCCCAGTGTGCTGAAATTGTCTAAACGTGTTTTACAGCAGAAATAAACACGTTTTGGCAACTTTGGTCACCACCATGTAAGTTATAGGGCAGGAACAGCACAGTTTTCAAAACGTGTTTTTCAGCCCGAAATAAACGCGTTTTCTCAGCCCTTAGAATCACAGTGTAAATGCCTGGCTCAGAAGAGCAAACTGAGTCAGCCCTTAACCCCAGTGTGCTGAAATTGTCAAAACGTGTTTTTCAGCAGAAATAAACACGTTTTGGCAACTTTGGTCACCACCATGTAAGTTATATGGCAGGAACAGCACAGTTTTCAAAACGTGTTTTTCAGCCCGAAATAAACGCGTTTTCTCAGCTCTTAGAATCGCAGTGTAACTGCCTGTCTCAGAAGAGCACACTGAGTCAGCCCTTAACCCCAGTGTGCTGAAATTGTCAAAACGTGTTTTACAGCAGAAATAAACACGTTTTGGCAACTTTGGTCAGCACCATGTAACTTATAGGGCAGGAACAGCACAGTTTTCAAAACGTGTTTTTCAGCCCGAAATAAACGCGTTTTCTCAGCCCTTAGAATCACAGTGTAACTGCCTGGCTCAGAAGAGCACACTGAGTCAGCCCTTAACCCCAGTGTGCTGAAATTGTCAAAACGTGTTTTTCAGCAGAAATAAACACGTTTTGGCAACTTTGGTCACCACCATGTAAGTTATATGGCAGGAACAGCACAGTTTTCAAAACGTGTTTTTCAGCCCGAAATAAACGCGTTTTCTCAGCCCTTAGAATCACAGTGTAACTGCCTGTCTCAGAAGAGCACAGTGAGTCAGCCCTTAACCCCAGTGTGCTGAAATTGTCAAAACGTGTTTTTCAGCAGAAATAAACACGTTTTGGCAACTTTGGTCACCACCAGGTAAGTTATATGGCAGGAACAGCACAGTTTTCAAAACGTGTTTTTCAGCACGAAATAAACGCGTTTTCTCTGCCCTTAGAATCACAGTGTAACTGCCTGTCTCAGAAGAGCACAGTGAGTCAGCCCTTAACCCCAGTGTGCTGAAATTGTCAAAACGTGTTTTTCAGCAGAAATAAACACGTTTTGGCAACTTTGGTCACCACCAGGTAAGTTATATGGCAGGAACAGCACAGTTTTCAAAACGTGTTTTTCAGCCCGAAATAAACGCGTTTTCTCAGCTCTTAGAATCGCAGTGTAACTGCCTGTCTCAGAAGAGCACACTGAGTCAGCCCTTAACCCCAGTGTGCTGAAATTGTCAAAACGTGTTTTACAGCAGAAATAAACACGTTTTGGCAACTTTGGTCAGCACCATGTAACTTATAGGGCAGGAACAGCACAGTTTTCAAAACGTGTTTTTCAGCCCGAAATAAACGCGTTTTCTCAGCCCTTAGAATCACAGTGTAACTGCCTGTCTCAGAAGAGCACAGTGAGTCAGCCCTTAACCCCAGTGTGCTGAAATTGTCAAAACGTGTTTTTCAGCAGAAATAAACACGTTTTGGCAACTTTGGTCACCACCATGTAAGTTATATGGCAGGAACAGCACAGTTTTCAAAACGTGTTTTTCAGCCCGAAATAAACGCGTTTTCTCAGCTCTTAGAATCGCAGTGTAACTGCCTGTCTCAGAAGAGCACAGTGAGTCAGCCCTTAACCCCAGTGTGCTGAAATTGTCAAAACGTGTTTTACAGCAGAAATAAACACGTTTTGGCAACTTTGGTCACCACCATGTAAGTTATAGGGCATAAACAGCACAGTTTTCAAAACGTGTTTTTCAGCCCGAAATAAACGCGTTTTCTCAGCCCTTAGAATCACAGTGTAACTGCCTGGCTCAGAAGAGCAAACTGAATCAGCCCTTAACCCCAGTGTGCTGAAATTGTCAAAACGTGTTTTTCAGCAGAAATAAACACGTTTTGGCAACTTTGGTCACCACCATGTAAGTTATAGGGCAGGAACAGCACAGTTTTCAAAACGTGTTTTTCAGCCCGAAATAAACGCGTTTTCTCAGCTCTTAGAATCGCAGTGTAACTGCCTGTCTCAGAAGAGCACACTGAGTCAGCCCTTAACCCCAGTGTGCTGAAATTGTCAAAACGTGTTTTTCAGCAGAAATAAACACGTTTTGGCAACTTTGGTCACCACCATGTAAGTTATAGGACAGGAACAGCACAGTTTTCAAAACGTGTTTTTCAGCCCGAAATAAACGCGTTTTCTCAGCCCTTAGAATCACAGTGTAACTGCCTGTCTCAGAAGAGCAAACTGAGTCAGCCCTTAACCCCAGTGTGCTGAAATTGTCAAAACGTGTTTTACAGCAGAAATAAACACGTTTTGGCAACTTTGGTCACCACCATGTAAGTTATAGGGCAGGAACAGCACAGTTTTCAAAACGTGTTTTTCAGCCCGAAATAAACGCGTTTTCTCAGCCCTTAGAATCACAGTGTAACTGCCTGGCTCAGAAGAGCAAACTGAGTCAGCCCTTAACCCCAGTGTGCTGAAATTGTCAAAACGTGTTTTACAGCAGAAATAAACACGTTTTGGCAACTTTGGTCACCACCATGTAAGTTATAGGGCAGGAACAGCACAGTTTTCAAAACGTGTTTTTCAGCCCGAAATAAACGCGTTTTCTCAGCCCTTAGAATCACAGTGTAACTGCCTGGCTCAGAAGAGCAAACTGAGTCAGCCCTTAACCCCAGTGTGCTGAAATTGTCAAAACGTGTTTTTCAGCAGAAATAAACACGTTTTGGCAACTTTGGTCACCACCATGTAAGTTATAGGGCAGGAACAGCACAGTTTTCAAAACGTGTTTTTCAGCCCGAAATAAACGCGTTTTCTCAGCCCTTAGAATCATAGTGTAACTGCCTGGCTCAGAAGAGCAAACTGAGTCAGCCCTTAACCCCAGTGTGCTGAAATTGTCAAAACGTGTTTTTCAGCAGAAATAAACACGTTTTGGCAACTTTGGTCACCACCATGTAAGTTATAGGGCAGGAACAGCACAGTTTTCAAAACGTGTTTTTCAGCCCGAAATCAACGCGTTTTCTCAGCCCTTAGAATCACAGTGTAACTGCCTGGCTCAGAAGAGCACACTGAGTCAGCCCTTAACCCCAGTGTGCTGAAATTGTCAAAACGTGTTTTACAGCAGAAATAAACACGTTTTGGCAACTTTGGTCACCACCATGTAAGTTATAGGGCAGGAACAGCACAGTTTTCAAAACGTGTTTTTCAGCCCGAAATAAACGCGTTTTCTCAGCTCTTAGAATCGCAGTGTAACTGCCTGTCTCAGAAGAGCACACTGAGTCAGCCCTTAACCCCAGTGTGCTGAAATTGTCAAAACGTGTTTTTCAGCAGAAATAAACACGTTTTGGCAACTTTGGTCACCACCATGTAAGTTATAGGGCAGGAACAGCACAGTTTTCAAAACGTGTTTTTCAGCCCGAAATAAACGCGTTTTCTCAGCTCTTAGAATCGCAGTGTAACTGCCTGTCTCAGAAGAGCACACTGAGTCAGCCCTTAACCCCAGTGTGCTGAAATTGTCAAAACGTGTTTTTCAGCAGAAATAAACACGTTTTGGCAACTTTGGTCACCACCATGTAAGTTATAGGGCAGGAACAGCACAGTTTTCAAAACGTGTTTTTCAGCCCGAAATAAACGCGTTTTCTCAGCTCTTAGAATCGCAGTGTAACTGCCTGTCTCAGAAGAGCACACTGAGTCAGCCCTTAACCCCAGTGTGCTGAAATTGTCAAAACGTGTTTTTCAGCAGAAATAAACACGTTTTGGCAACTTTGGTCACCACCATGTAAGTTATAGGGCATAAACAGCACAGTTTTCAAAACGTGTTTTTCAGCCCGAAATAAACGCGTTTTCTCAGCCCTTAGAATCACAGTGTAACTGCCTGGCTCAGAAGAGCAAACTGAGTCAGCCCTTAACCCCAGTGTGCTGAAATTGTCAAAACGTGTTTTTCAGCAGAAATAAACACGTTTTGGCAACTTTGGTCACCACCATGTAAGTTATAGGGCAGGAACAGCACAGTTTTCAAAACGTGTTTTTCAGCCCGAAATAAACGCGTTTTCTCAGCTCTTAGAATCGCAGTGTAACTGCCTGTCTCAGAAGAGCACACTGAGTCAGCCCTTAACCCCAGTGTGCTGAAATTGTCAAAACGTGTTTTTCAGCAGAAATAAACACGTTTTGGCAACTTTGGTCACCACCATGTAAGTTATAGGGCAGGAACAGCACAGTTTTCAAAACGTGTTTTTCAGCCCGAAATAAACGCGTTTTCTCAGCTCTTAGAATCGCAGTGTAAATGCCTGTCTCAGAAGAGCACACTGAGTCAGCCCTTAACCCCAGTGTGCTGAAATTGTCAAAACGTGTTTTTCAGCAGAAATAAACACGTTTTGGCAACTTTGGTCACCACCATGTAAGTTATATGGCAGGAACAGCACAGTTTTCAAAACGTGTTTTTCAGCCCGAAATAAACGCGTTTTCTCAGCTCTTAGAATCGCAGTGTAACTGCCTGTCTCAGAAGAGCACACTGAGTCAGACCTTAACCCCAGTGTGCTGAAATTGTCAAAACGTGTTTTACAGCAGAAATAAACACGTTTTGGCAACTTTGGTCAGCACCATGTAACTTATAGGGCAGGAACAGCACAGTTTTCAAAACGTGTTTTTCAGCCCGAAATAAAAGCGTTTTCTCAGCCCTTAGAATCACAGTGTAACTGCCTGTCTCAGAAGAGCACAGTGAGTCAGCCCTTAACCCCAGTGTGCTGAAATTGTCAAAACGTGTTTTTCAGCAGAAATAAACACGTTTTGGCAACTTTGGTCACCACCAGGTAAGTTATATGGCAGGAACAGCACAGTTTTCAAAACGTGTTTTTCAGCCTGAAATAAACGCGTTTTCTCTGCCCTTAGAATCACAGTGTAACTGCCTGTCTCAGAAGAGCACAGTGAGTCAGCCCTTAACCTCAGTGTGCTGAAATTGTCAAAACGTGTTTTTCAGCAGAAATAAACACGTTTTGGCAACTTTGGTCACCACCATGTAAGTTATATGGCAGGAACAGCACAGTTTTCAAAACGTGTTTTTCAGCTCGAAATAAACGCGTTTTCTCAGCCCTTAGAATCACAGTGTAACTGCCTGGCTCAGAAGAGCACACTGAGTCAGCCCTTAACCCCAGTGTGCTGAAATTGTCAAAACGTGTTTTACAGCAGAAATAAACACGTTTTGGCAACTTT
Organism: Atractosteus spatula; assembly: GCF_055471065.1. Taxonomy (NCBI): domain Eukaryota; kingdom Metazoa; phylum Chordata; class Actinopteri; order Semionotiformes; family Lepisosteidae; genus Atractosteus; species Atractosteus spatula. The sequence goes on along the minus strand of NW_028296646.1, from coordinate 900,349 downwards.
GGTCACCACCATGTAAGTTATAGGGCAGGAACAGCACAGTTTTCAAAACGTGTTTTTCAGCCCGAAATAAACGCGTTTTCTCAGCCCTTAGAATCACAGTGTAACTGCCTGGCTCAGAAGAGCACACTGAGTCAGCCCTTAACCCCAGTGTGCTGAAATTGTCAAAACGTGTTTTTCAGCAGAAATAAACACGTTTTGGCAACTTTGGTCACCACCATGTAAGTTATAGGGCAGGAACAGCACAGTTTTCAAAACGTGTTTTTCAGCCCGAAATAAACGCGTTTTCTCAGCCCTTAGAATCACAGTGTAACTGCCTGGCTCAGAAGAGCAAACTGAGTCAGCCCTTAACCCCAGTGTGCTGAAATTGTCAAAACGTGTTTTTCAGCAGAAATAAACACGTTTTGGCAACTTTGGTCACCACCATGTAAGTTATAGGGCAGGAACAGCACAGTTTTCAAAACGTGTTTTTCAGCCCGAAATAAACGCGTTTTCTCAGCCCTTAGAATCACAGTGTAACTGCCTGGCTCAGAAGAGCACACTGAGTCAGCCCTTAACCCCAGTGTGCTGAAATTGTCTAAACGTGTTTTACAGCAGAAATAAACACGTTTTGGCAACTTTGGTCACCACCATGTAAGTTATAGGGCAGGAACAGCACAGTTTTCAAAACGTGTTTTTCAGCCCGAAATAAACGCGTTTTCTCAGCCCTTAGAATCACAGTGTAAATGCCTGGCTCAGAAGAGCAAACTGAGTCAGCCCTTAACCCCAGTGTGCTGAAATTGTCAAAACGTGTTTTTCAGCAGAAATAAACACGTTTTGGCAACTTTGGTCACCACCATGTAAGTTATATGGCAGGAACAGCACAGTTTTCAAAACGTGTTTTTCAGCCCGAAATAAACGCGTTTTCTCAGCTCTTAGAATCGCAGTGTAACTGCCTGTCTCAGAAGAGCACACTGAGTCAGCCCTTAACCCCAGTGTGCTGAAATTGTCAAAACGTGTTTTACAGCAGAAATAAACACGTTTTGGCAACTTTGGTCAGCACCATGTAACTTATAGGGCAGGAACAGCACAGTTTTCAAAACGTGTTTTTCAGCCCGAAATAAACGCGTTTTCTCAGCCCTTAGAATCACAGTGTAACTGCCTGGCTCAGAAGAGCACACTGAGTCAGCCCTTAACCCCAGTGTGCTGAAATTGTCAAAACGTGTTTTTCAGCAGAAATAAACACGTTTTGGCAACTTTGGTCACCACCATGTAAGTTATATGGCAGGAACAGCACAGTTTTCAAAACGTGTTTTTCAGCCCGAAATAAACGCGTTTTCTCAGCCCTTAGAATCACAGTGTAACTGCCTGTCTCAGAAGAGCACAGTGAGTCAGCCCTTAACCCCAGTGTGCTGAAATTGTCAAAACGTGTTTTTCAGCAGAAATAAACACGTTTTGGCAACTTTGGTCACCACCAGGTAAGTTATATGGCAGGAACAGCACAGTTTTCAAAACGTGTTTTTCAGCACGAAATAAACGCGTTTTCTCTGCCCTTAGAATCACAGTGTAACTGCCTGTCTCAGAAGAGCACAGTGAGTCAGCCCTTAACCCCAGTGTGCTGAAATTGTCAAAACGTGTTTTTCAGCAGAAATAAACACGTTTTGGCAACTTTGGTCACCACCAGGTAAGTTATATGGCAGGAACAGCACAGTTTTCAAAACGTGTTTTTCAGCCCGAAATAAACGCGTTTTCTCAGCTCTTAGAATCGCAGTGTAACTGCCTGTCTCAGAAGAGCACACTGAGTCAGCCCTTAACCCCAGTGTGCTGAAATTGTCAAAACGTGTTTTACAGCAGAAATAAACACGTTTTGGCAACTTTGGTCAGCACCATGTAACTTATAGGGCAGGAACAGCACAGTTTTCAAAACGTGTTTTTCAGCCCGAAATAAACGCGTTTTCTCAGCCCTTAGAATCACAGTGTAACTGCCTGTCTCAGAAGAGCACAGTGAGTCAGCCCTTAACCCCAGTGTGCTGAAATTGTCAAAACGTGTTTTTCAGCAGAAATAAACACGTTTTGGCAACTTTGGTCACCACCATGTAAGTTATATGGCAGGAACAGCACAGTTTTCAAAACGTGTTTTTCAGCCCGAAATAAACGCGTTTTCTCAGCTCTTAGAATCGCAGTGTAACTGCCTGTCTCAGAAGAGCAAACTGAGTCAGCCCTTAACCCCAGTGTGCTGAAATTGTCAAAACGTGTTTTACAGCAGAAATAAACACGTTTTGGCAACTTTGGTCAGCACCATGTAACTTATAGGGCAGGAACAGCACAGTTTTCAAAACGTGTTTTTCAGCCCGAAATAAACGCGTTTTCTCAGCCCTTAGAATCACAGTGTAACTGCCTGGCTCAGAAGAGCACACTGAGTCAGCCCTTAACCCCAGTGTGCTGAAATTGTCAAAACGTGTTTTTCAGCAGAAATAAACACGTTTTGGCAACTTTGGTCACCACCATGTAAGTTATATGGCAGGAACAGCACAGTTTTCAAAACGTGTTTTTCAGCCCGAAATAAACGCGTTTTCTCAGCCCTTAGAATCACAGTGTAACTGCCTGTCTCAGAAGAGCACAGTGAGTCAGCCCTTAACCCCAGTGTGCTGAAATTGTCAAAACGTGTTTTTCAGCAGAAATAAACACGTTTTGGCAACTTTGGTCACCACCAGGTAAGTTATATGGCAGGAACAGCACAGTTTTCAAAACGTGTTTTTCAGCACGAAATAAACGCGTTTTCTCTGCCCTTAGAATCACAGTGTAACTGCCTGTCTCAGAAGAGCACAGTGAGTCAGCCCTTAACCCCAGTGTGCTGAAATTGTCAAAACGTGTTTTTCAGCAGAAATAAACACGTTTTGGCAACTTTGGTCACCACCAGGTAAGTTATATGGCAGGAACAGCACAGTTTTCAAAACGTGTTTTTCAGCCCGAAATAAACGCGTTTTCTCAGCTCTTAGAATCGCAGTGTAACTGCCTGTCTCAGAAGAGCACACTGAGTCAGCCCTTAACCCCAGTGTGCTGAAATTGTCAAAACGTGTTTTACAGCAGAAATAAACACGTTTTGGCAACTTTGGTCAGCACCATGTAACTTATAGGGCAGGAACAGCACAGTTTTCAAAACGTGTTTTTCAGCCCGAAATAAACGCGTTTTCTCAGCCCTTAGAATCACAGTGTAACTGCCTGTCTCAGAAGAGCACAGTGAGTCAGCCCTTAACCCCAGTGTGCTGAAATTGTCAAAACGTGTTTTTCAGCAGAAATAAACACGTTTTGGCAACTTTGGTCACCACCATGTAAGTTATATGGCAGGAACAGCACAGTTTTCAAAACGTGTTTTTCAGCCCGAAATAAACGCGTTTTCTCAGCTCTTAGAATCGCAGTGTAACTGCCTGTCTCAGAAGAGCACAGTGAGTCAGCCCTTAACCCCAGTGTGCTGAAATTGTCAAAACGTGTTTTACAGCAGAAATAAACACGTTTTGGCAACTTTGGTCACCACCATGTAAGTTATATGGCATGAACAGCACAGTTTTCAAAACGTGTTTTTCAGCCCGAAATAAACGCGTTTTCTCAGCCCTTAGAATCGCAGTGTAACTGCCTGTCTCAGAAGAGCACAGTGAGTCAGCCCTTAACCCCAGTGTGCAGAAATTGTCAAAACGTGTTTTACAGCAGAAATAAACACGTTTTGGCAACTTTGGTCACCACCATGTAACTTATAGGGCAGGAACAGCACAGTTTTCAAAACGTGTTTTTCAGCCCGAAATAAACGCGTTTTCTCAGCCCTTAGAATCACAGTGTAACTGCCTGTCTCAGAAGAGCACACTGAGTCAGCCCTTAACCCCAGTGTGCTGAAATTGTCAAAACGTGTTTTACAGCAGAAATAAACACGTTTTGGCAACTTTGGTCAGCACCATGTAACTTATAGGGCAGGAACAGCACAGTTTTCAAAACGTGTTTTTCAGCCCGAAATAAACGCGTTTTCTCAGCCCTTAGAATCACAGTGTAACTGCCTGGCTCAGAAGAGCACACTGAGTCAGCCCTTAACCCCAGTGTGTTGAAATTGTCAAAACGTGTTTTTCAGCAGAAATAAACACGTTTTGGCAACTTTGGTCACCACCATGTAAGTTATAGGGCAGGAACAGCACAGTTTTCAAAACGTGTTTTTCAGCCCGAAATAAACGCGTTTTCTCAGCCCTTAGAATCACAGTGTAACTGCCTGGCTCAGAAGAGCAAACTGAGTCAGCCCTTAACCCCAGTGTGCTGAAATTGTCAAAACTTGTTTTTCAGCAGAAATAAACACGTTTTGGCAACTTTGGTCACCACCATGTAAGTTATATGGCAGGAACAGCACAGTTTTCAAAACGTGTTTTTCAGCCCGAAATAAACGCGTTTTCTCAGCCCTTAGAATCACAGTGTAACTGCCTGTCTCAGAAGAGCACAGTGAGTCAGCCCTTAACCCCAGTGTGCTGAAATTGTCAAAACGTGTTTTTCAGCAGAAATAAACACGTTTTGGCAACTTTGGTCACCACCAGGTAAGTTATATGGCAGGAACAGCACAGTTTTCAAAACGTGTTTTTCAGCCCGAAATAAACGCGTTTTCTCTGCCCTTAGAATCACAGTGTAACTGCCTGTCTCAGAAGAGCACAGTGAGTCAGCCCTTAACCCCAGTGTGCTGAAATTGTCAAAACGTGTTTTTCAGCAGAAATAAACACGTTTTGGCAACTTTGGTCACCACCATGTAAGTTATATGGCAGGAACAGCACAGTTTTCAAAACGTGTTTTTCAGCTCGAAATAAACGCGTTTTCTCAGCCCTTAGAATCACAGTGTAACTGCCTGGCTCAGAAGAGCACACTGAGTCAGCCCTTAACCCCAGTGTGCTGAAATTGTCAAAACGTGTTTTACAGCAGAAATAAACACGTTTTGGCAACTTTGGTCACCACCATGTAAGTTATAGGGCAGGAACAGCACAGTTTTCAAAACGTGTTTTTCAGCCCGAAATAAACGCGTTTTCTCAGCCCTTAGAATCACAGTGTAACTGCCTGGCTCAGAAGAGCAAACTGAGTCAGCCCTTAACCCCAGTGTGCTGAAATTGTCAAAACGTGTTTTTCAGCAGAAATAAACACGTTTTGGCAACTTTGGTCACCACCATGTAAGTTATAGGGCAGGAACAGCACAGTTTTCAAAACGTGTTTTTCAGCCCGAAATAAACGCGTTTTCTCAGCCCTTAGAATCACAGTGTAACTGCCTGGCTCAGAAGAGCAAACTGAGTCAGCCCTTAACCCCAGTGTGCTGAAATTGTCAAAACGTGTTTTTCAGCAGAAATAAACACGTTTTGGCAACTTTGGTCACCACCATGTAAGTTATAGGGCAGGAACAGCACAGTTTTCAAAACGTGTTTTTCAGCCCGAAATAAACGCGTTTTCTCAGCCCTTAGAATCACAGTGTAACTGCCTGGCTCAGAAGAGCACACTGAGTCAGCCCTTAACCCCAGTGTGCTGAAATTGTCTAAACGTGTTTTACAGCAGAAATAAACACGTTTTGGCAACTTTGGTCACCACCATGTAAGTTATAGGGCAGGAACAGCACAGTTTTCAAAACGTGTTTTTCAGCCCGAAATAAACGCGTTTTCTCAGCCCTTAGAATCACAGTGTAAATGCCTGGCTCAGAAGAGCAAACTGAGTCAGCCCTTAACCCCAGTGTGCTGAAATTGTCAAAACGTGTTTTTCAGCAGAAATAAACACGTTTTGGCAACTTTGGTCACCACCATGTAAGTTATATGGCAGGAACAGCACAGTTTTCAAAACGTGTTTTTCAGCCCGAAATAAACGCGTTTTCTCAGCTCTTAGAATCGCAGTGTAACTGCCTGTCTCAGAAGAGCACACTGAGTCAGCCCTTAACCCCAGTGTGCTGAAATTGTCAAAACGTGTTTTACAGCAGAAATAAACACGTTTTGGCAACTTTGGTCAGCACCATGTAACTTATAGGGCAGGAACAGCACAGTTTTCAAAACGTGTTTTTCAGCCCGAAATAAACGCGTTTTCTCAGCCCTTAGAATCACAGTGTAACTGCCTGGCTCAGAAGAGCACACTGAGTCAGCCCTTAACCCCAGTGTGCTGAAATTGTCAAAACGTGTTTTTCAGCAGAAATAAACACGTTTTGGCAACTTTGGTCACCACCATGTAAGTTATATGGCAGGAACAGCACAGTTTTCAAAACGTGTTTTTCATCCCGAAATAAACGCGTTTTCTCAGCCCTTAGAATCACAGTGTTACTGCCTGTCTCAGAAGAGCACAGTGAGTCAGCCCTTAACCCCAGTGTGCTGAAATTGTCAAAACGTGTTTTTCAGCAGAAATAAACACGTTTTGGCAACTTTGGTCACTACCAGGTAAGTTATATGGCAGGAACAGCACAGTTTTCAAAACGTGTTTTTCAGCCCGAAATAAACGCGTTTTCTCTGCCCTTAGAATCACAGTGTAACTGCCTGTCTCAGAAGAGCACAGTGAGTCAGCCCTTAACCCCAGTGTGCTGAAATTGTCAAAACGTGTTTTTCAGCAGAAATAAACACGTTTTGGCAACTTTGGTCACCACCAGGTAAGTTATATGGCAGGAACAGCACAGTTTTCAAAACGTGTTTTTCAGCCCGAAATAAACGCGTTTTCTCAGCTCTTAGAATCGCAGTGTAACTGCCTGTCTCAGAAGAGCACACTGAGTCAGCCCTTAACCCCAGTGTGCTGAAATTGTCAAAACGTGTTTTACAGCAGAAATAAACACGTTTTGGCAACTTTGGTCAGCACCATGTAACTTATAGGGCAGGAACAGCACAGTTTTCAAAACGTGTTTTTCAGCCCGAAATAAACGCGTTTTCTCAGCCCTTAGAATCACAGTGTAACTGCCTGTCTCAGAAGAGCACAGTGAGTCAGCCCTTAACCCCAGTGTGCTGAAATTGTCAAAACGTGTTTTTCAGCAGAAATAAACACGTTTTGGCAACTTTGGTCACCACCATGTAAGTTATATGGCAGGAACAGCACAGTTTTCAAAACGTGTTTTTCAGCCCGAAATAAACGCGTTTTCTCAACTCTTAGAATCGCAGTGTAACTGCCTGTCTCAGAAGAGCACAGTGAGTCAGCCCTTAACCCCAGTGTGCTGAAATTGTCAAAACGTGTTTTACAGCAGAAATAAACACGTTTTGGCAACTTTGGTCACCACCATGTAAGTTATATGGCATGAACAGCACAGTTTTCAAAACGTGTTTTTCAGCCCGAAATAAACGCGTTTTCTCAGCTCTTAGAATCGCAGTGTAACTGCCTGTCTCAGAAGAGCACAGTGAGTCAGCCCTTAACCCCAGTGTGCTGAAATTGTCAAAACGTGTTTTACAGCAGAAATAAACACGTTTTGGCAACTTTGGTCACCACCATGTAACTTATAGGGCAGGAACAGCACAGTTTTCAAAACGTGTTTTTCAGCCCGAAATAAACGCGTTTTCTCAGCCCTTAGAATCACAGTGTAACTGCCTGTCTCAGAAGAGCACACTGAGTCAGCCCTTAACCCCAGTGTGCTGAAATTGTCAAAACGTGTTTTACAGCAGAAATAAACACGTTTTGGCAACTTTGGTCAGCACCATGTAACTTATAGGGCAGGAACAGCACAGTTTTCAAAACGTGTTTTTCAGCCCGAAATAAACGCGTTTTCTCAGCCCTTAGAATCACAGTGTAACTGCCTGGCTCAGAAGAGCACACTGAGTCAGCCCTTAACCCCAGTGTGCTGAAATTGTCAAAACGTGTTTTTCAGCAGAAATAAACACGTTTTGGCAACTTTGGTCACCACCATGTAAGTTATAGGGCAGGAACAGCACAGTTTTCAAAACGTGTTTTTCAGCCCGAAATAAACGCGTTTTCTCAGCTCTTAGAATCGCAGTGTAACTGCCTGTCTCAGAAGAGCACACTGAGTCAGCCCTTAACCCCAGTGTGCTGAAATTGTCAAAACGTGTTTTTCAGCAGAAATAAACACGTTTTGGCAACTTTGGTCACCACCATGTAAGTTATAGGGCAGGAACAGCACAGTTTTCAAATCGTGTTTTTCAGCCCGAAATAAACGCGTTTTCTCAGCTCTTAGAATCGCAGTGTAACTGCCTGTCTCAGAAGAGCACACTGAGTCAGCCCTTAACCCCAGTGTGCTGAAATTGTCAAAACGTGTTTTACAGCAGAAATAAACACGTTTTGGCAACTTTGGTCACCACCATGTAAGTTATAGGGCATAAACAGCACAGTTTTCAAAACGTGTTTTTCAGCCCGAAATAAACGCGTTTTCTCAGCCCTTAGAATCACAGTGTAACTGCCTGGCTCAGAAGAGCAAACTGAGTCAGCCCTTAACCCCAGTGTGCTGAAATTGTCAAAACGTGTTTTACAGCAGAAATAAACACGTTTTGGCAACTTTGGTCACCACCATGTAAGTTATATGGCATGAACAGCACAGTTTTCAAAACGTGTTTTTCAGCCCGAAATAAACGCGTTTTCTCAGCTCTTAGAATCGCAGTGTAACTGCCTGTCTCAGAAGAGCACAGTGAGTCAGCCCTTAACCCCAGTGTGCTGAAATTGTCAAAACGTGTTTTACAGCAGAAATAAACACGTTTTGGCAACTTTGGTCAGCACCATGTAACTTATAGGGCAGGAACAGCACAGTTTTCAAAACGTGTTTTTCAGCCCGAAATAAACGCGTTTTCTCAGCCCTTAGAATCACAGTGTAACTGCCTGGCTCAGAAGAGCAAACTGAGTCAGCCCTTAACCCCAGTGTGCTGAAATTGTCAAAACGTGTTTTTCAGCAGAAATAAACACGTTTTGGCAACTTTGGTCACCACCATGTAAGTTATAGGGCAGGAACAGCACAGTTTTCAAAACGTGTTTTTCAGCCCGAAATAAACGCGTTTTCTCAGCCCTTAGAATCACAGTGTAACTGCCTGGCTCAGAAGAGCACACTGAGTCAGCCCTTAACCCCAGTGTGCTGAAATTGTCAAAACGTGTTTTTCAGCAGAAATAAACACGTTTTGGCAACTTTGGTCACCACCATGTAAGTTATATGGCAGGAACAGCACAGTTTTCAAAACGTGTTTTTCAGCCCGAAATAAACGCGTTTTCTCAGCCCTTAGAATCACAGTGTAACTGCCTGTCTCAGAAGAGCACAGTGAGTCAGCCCTTAACCCCAGTGTGCTGAAATTGTCAAAACGTGTTTTTCAGCAGAAATAAACACGTTTTGGCAACTTTGGTCACCACCAGGTAAGTTATATGGCAGGAACAGCACAGTTTTCAAAACGTGTTTTTCAGCACGAAATAAACGCGTTTTCTCTGCCCTTAGAATCACAGTGTAACTGCCTGTCTCAGAAGAGCACAGTGAGTCAGCCCTTAACCCCAGTGTGCTGAAATTGTCAAAACGTGTTTTTCAGCAGAAATAAACACGTTTTGGCAACTTTGGTCACCACCAGGTAAGTTATATGGCAGGAACAGCACAGTTTTCAAAACGTGTTTTTCAGCCCGAAATAAACGCGTTTTCTCAGCTCTTAGAATCGCAGTGTAACTGCCTGTCTCAGAAGAGCACACTGAGTCAGCCCTTAACCCCAGTGTGCTGAAATTGTCAAAACGTGTTTTACAGCAGAAATAAACACGTTTTGGCAACTTTGGTCAGCACCATGTAACTTATAGGGCAGGAACAGCACAGTTTTCAAAACGTGTTTTTCAGCCCGAAATAAACGCGTTTTCTCAGCCCTTAGAATCACAGTGTAACTGCCTGTCTCAGAAGAGCACAGTGAGTCAGCCCTTAACCCCAGTGTGCTGAAATTGTCAAAACGTGTTTTTCAGCAGAAATAAACACGTTTTGGCAACTTTGGTCACCACCATGTAAGTTATATGGCAGGAACAGCACAGTTTTCAAAACGTGTTTTTCAGCCCGAAATAAACGCGTTTTCTCAGCTCTTAGAATCGCAGTGTAACTGCCTGTCTCAGAAGAGCACAGTGAGTCAGCCCTTAACCCCAGTGTGCTGAAATTGTCAAAACGTGTTTTACAGCAGAAATAAACACGTTTTGGCAACTTTGGTCACCACCATGTAAGTTATAGGGCATAAACAGCACAGTTTTCAAAACGTGTTTTTCAGCCCGAAATAAACGCGTTTTCTCAGCCCTTAGAATCACAGTGTAACTGCCTGGCTCAGAAGAGCAAACTGAATCAGCCCTTAACCCCAGTGTGCTGAAATTGTCAAAACGTGTTTTTCAGCAGAAATAAACACGTTTTGGCAACTTTGGTCACCACCATGTAAGTTATAGGGCAGGAACAGCACAGTTTTCAAAACGTGTTTTTCAGCCCGAAATAAACGCGTTTTCTCAGCTCTTAGAATCGCAGTGTAACTGCCTGTCTCAGAAGAGCACACTGAGTCAGCCCTTAACCCCAGTGTGCTGAAATTGTCAAAACGTGTTTTTCAGCAGAAATAAACACGTTTTGGCAACTTTGGTCACCACCATGTAAGTTATAGGGCAGGAACAGCACAGTTTTCAAAACGTGTTTTTCAGCACGAAATAAACGCGTTTTCTCAGCTCTTAGAAACGCAGTGTAACTGCCTGTCTCAGAAGAGCACACTGAGTCAGCCCTTAACCCCAGTGTGCTGAAATTGTCAAAACGTGTTTTTCAGCAGAAATAAACACGTTTTGGCAACTTTGGTCACCACCATGTAAGTTATAGGGCAGGAACAGCACAGTTTTCAAAACGTGTTTTTCAGCCCGAAATAAACGCGTTTTCTCAGCCCTTAGAATCACAGTGTAACTGCCTGTCTCAGAAGAGCAAACTGAGTCAGCCCTTAACCCCAGTGTGCTGAAATTGTCAAAACGTGTTTTACAGCAGAAATAAACACGTTTTGGCAACTTTGGTCACCACCATGTAAGTTATAGGGCAGGAACAGCACAGTTTTCAAAACGTGTTTTTCAGCCCGAAATAAACGCGTTTTCTCAGCCCTTAGAATCACAGTGTAACTGCCTGGCTCAGAAGAGCAAACTGAGTCAGCCCTTAACCCCAGTGTGCTGAAATTGTCAAAACGTGTTTTACAGCAGAAATAAACACGTTTTGGCAACTTTGGTCACCACCATGTAAGTTATAGGGCAGGAACAGCACAGTTTTCAAAACGTGTTTTTCAGCCCGAAATAAACGCGTTTTCTCAGCCCTTAGAATCACAGTGTAACTGCCTGGCTCAGAAGAGCAAACTGAGTCAGCCCTTAACCCCAGTGTGCTGAAATTGTCAAAACGTGTTTTTCAGCAGAAATAAACACGTTTTGGCAACTTTGGTCACCACCATGTAAGTTATAGGGCAGGAACAGCACAGTTTTCAAAACGTGTTTTTCAGCCCGAAATAAACGCGTTTTCTCAGCCCTTAGAATCACAGTGTAACTGCCTGGCTCAGAAGAGCAAACTGAGTCAGCCCTTAACCCCAGTGTGCTGAAATTGTCAAAACGTGTTTTTCAGCAGAAATAAACACGTTTTGGCAACTTTGGTCACCACCATGTAAGTTATAGGGCAGGAACAGCACAGTTTTCAAAACGTGTTTTTCAGCCCGAAATAAACGCGTTTTCTCAGCCCTTAGAATCACAGTGTAACTGCCTGGCTCAGAAGAGCACACTGAGTCAGCCCTTAACCCCAGTGTGCTGAAATTGTCAAAACGTGTTTTACAGCAGAAATAAACACGTTTTGGCAACTTTGGTCACCACCATGTAAGTTATAGGGCAGGAACAGCACAGTTTTCAAAACGTGTTTTTCAGCCCGAAATAAACGCGTTTTCTCAGGCCTTAGAATCACAGTGTAAATGCCTGGCTCAGAAGAGCAAACTGAGTCAGCCCTTAACCCCAGTGTGCTGAAATTGTCAAAACGTGTTTTTCAGCAGAAATAAACACGTTTTGGCAACTTTGGTCACCACCATGTAAGTTATAGGGCAGGAACAGCACAGTTTTCAAAACGTGTTTTTCAGCCCGAAATAAACGCGTTTTCTCAGCCCTTAGAATCACAGTGTAAATGCCTGGCTCAGAAGAGCAAACTGAGTCAGCCCTTAACCCCAGTGTGCTGAAATTGTCAAAACGTGTTTTTCAGCAGAAATAAACACGTTTTGGCAACTTTGGTCACCACCATGTAAGTTATAGGGCAGGAACAGCACAGTTTTCAAAACGTGTTTTTCAGCCCGAAATAAACGCGTTTTCTCAGCTCTTAGAATCGCAGTGTAACTGCCTGTCTCAGAAGAGCACACTGAGTCAGCCCTTAACCCCAGTGTGCTGAAATTGTCAAAACGTGTTTTTCAGCAGAAATAAACACGTTTTGGCAACTTTGGTCACCACCATGTAAGTTATAGGGCAGGAACAGCACAGTTTTCAAAACGTGTTTTTCAGCCCGAAATAAACGCGTTTTCTCAGCTCTTAGAATCGCAGTGTAACTGCCTGTCTCAGAAGAGCACACTGAGTCAGCCCTTAACCCCAGTGTGCTGAAATTGTCAAAACGTGTTTTTCAGCAGAAATAAACACGTTTTGGCAACTTTGGTCACCACCATGTAAGTTATAGGGCAGGAACAGCACAGTTTTCAAAACGTGTTTTTCAGCCCGAAATAAACGCGTTTTCTCAGCTCTTAGAATCGCAGTGTAACTGCCTGTCTCAGAAGAGCACACTGAGTCAGCCCTTAACCCCAGTGTGCTGAAATTGTCAAAACGTGTTTTTCAGCAGAAATAAACACGTTTTGGCAACTTTGGTCACCACCATGTAAGTTATAGGGCATAAACAGCACAGTTTTCAAAACGTGTTTTTCAGCCCGAAATAAACGCGTTTTCTCAGCCCTTAGAATCACAGTGTAACTGCCTGGCTCAGAAGAGCAAACTGAGTCAGCCCTTAACCCCAGTGTGCTGAAATTGTCAAAACGTGTTTTTCAGCAGAAATAAACACGTTTTGGCAACTTTGGTCACCACCATGTAAGTTATAGGGCAGGAACAGCACAGTTTTCAAAACGTGTTTTTCAGCCCGAAATAAACGCGTTTTCTCAGCTCTTAGAATCGCAGTGTAACTGCCTGTCTCAGAAGAGCACACTGAGTCAGCCCTTAACCCCAGTGTGCTGAAATTGTCAAAACGTGTTTTTCAGCAGAAATAAACACGTTTTGGCAACTTTGGTCACCACCATGTAAGTTATAGGGCAGGAACAGCACAGTTTTCAAAACGTGTTTTTCAGCCCGAAATAAACGCGTTTTCTCAGCTCTTAGAATCGCAGTGTAAATGCCTGTCTCAGAAGAGCACACTGAGTCAGCCCTTAACCCCAGTGTGCTGAAATTGTCAAAACGTGTTTTTCAGCAGAAATAAACACGTTTTGGCAACTTTGGTCACCACCATGTAAGTTATATGGCAGGAACAGCACAGTTTTCAAAACGTGTTTTTCAGCCCGAAATAAACGCGTTTTCTCAGCTCTTAGAATCGCAGTGTAACTGCCTGTCTCAGAAGAGCACACTGAGTCAGCCCTTAACCCCAGTGTGCTGAAATTGTCAAAACGTGTTTTACAGCAGAAATAAACACGTTTTGGCAACTTTGGTCAGCACCATGTAACTTATAGGGCAGGAACAGCACAGTTTTCAAAACGTGTTTTTCAGCCCGAAATAAACGCGTTTTCTCAGCCCTTAGAATCACAGTGTAACTGCCTGTCTCAGAAGAGCACAGTGAGTCAGCCCTTAACCCCAGTGTGCTGAAATTGTCAAAACGTGTTTTTCAGCAGAAATAAACACGTTTTGGCAACTTTGGTCACCACCAGGTAAGTTATATGGCAGGAACAGCACAGTTTTCAAAACGTGTTTTTCAGCCTGAAATAAACGCGTTTTCTCTGCCCTTAGAATCACAGTGTAACTGCCTGTCTCAGAAAAGCACAGTGAGTCAGCCCTTAACCCCAGTGTGCTGAAATTGTCAAAACGTGTTTTTCAGCAGAAATAAACACGTTTTGGCAACTTTGGTCACCACCATGTAAGTTATATGGCAGGAACAGCACAGTTTTCAAAACGTGTTTTTCAGCTCGAAATAAACGCGTTTTCTCAGCCCTTAGAATCACAGTGTAACTGCCTGGCTCAGAAGAGCACACTGAGTCAGCCCTTAACCCCAGTGTGCTGAAATTGTCAAAACGTGTTTTACAGCAGAAATAAACACGTTTTGGCAACTTTGGTCACCACCATGTAAGTTATAGGGCAGGAACAGCACAGTTTTCAAAACGTGTTTTTCAGCCCGAAATAAACGCGTTTTCTCAGCCCTTAGAATCACAGTGTAACTGCCTGGCTCAGAAGAGCACACTGAGTCAGCCCTTAACCCCAGTGTGCTGAAATTGTCAAAACGTGTTTTTCAGCAGAAATAAACACGTTTTGGCAACTTTGGTCACCACCATGTAAGTTATAGGGCAGGAACAGCACAGTTTTCAAAACGTGTTTTTCAGCCCGAAATAAACGCGTTTTCTCAGCTCTTAGAATCGCAGTGTAACTGCCTGTCTCAGAAGAGCACACTGAGTCAGCCCTTAACCCCAGTGTGCTGAAATTGTCAAAACGTGTTTTTCAGCAGAAATAAACACGTTTTGGCAACTTTGGTCACCACCATGTAAGTTATAGGGCAGGAACAGCACAGTTTTCAAAACGTGTTTTTCAGCCCGAAATAAACGCGTTTTCTCAGCTCTTAGAATCGCAGTGTAACTGCCTGTCTCAGAAGAGCACACTGAGTCAGCCCTTAACCCCAGTGTGCTGAAATTGTCAAAACGTGTTTTTCAGCAGAAATAAACACGTTTTGGCAACTTTGGTCACCACCATGTAAGTTATAGGGCAGGAACAGCACAGTTTTCAAAACGTGTTTTTCAGCCCGAAATAAACGCGTTTTCTCAGCTCTTAGAATCGCAGTGTAACTGCCTGTCTCAGAAGAGCACACTGAGTCAGCCCTTAACCCCAGTGTGCTGAAATTGTCAAAACGTGTTTTTCAGCAGAAATAAACACGTTTTGGCAACTTTGGTCACCACCATGTAAGTTATAGGGCATAAACAGCACAGTTTTCAAAACGTGTTTTTCAGCCCGAAATAAACGCGTTTTCTCAGCCCTTAGAATCACAGTGTAACTGCCTGGCTCAGAAGAGCAAACTGAGTCAGCCCTTAACCCCAGTGTGCTGAAATTGTCAAAACGTGTTTTTCAGCAGAAATAAACACGTTTTGGCAACTTTGGTCACCACCATGTAAGTTATAGGGCAGGAACAGCACAGTTTTCAAAACGTGTTTTTCAGCCCGAAATAAACGCGTTTTCTCAGCTCTTAGAATCGCAGTGTAACTGCCTGTCTCAGAAGAGCACACTGAGTCAGCCCTTAACCCCAGTGTGCTGAAATTGTCAAAACGTGTTTTTCAGCAGAAATAAACACGTTTTGGCAACTTTGGTCACCACCATGTAAGTTATAGGGCAGGAACAGCACAGTTTTCAAAACGTGTTTTTCAGCCCGAAATAAACGCGTTTTCTCAGCTCTTAGAATCGCAGTGTAAATGCCTGTCTCAGAAGAGCACACTGAGTCAGCCCTTAACCCCAGTGTGCTGAAATTGTCAAAACGTGTTTTTCAGCAGAAATAAACACGTTTTGGCAACTTTGGTCACCACCATGTAAGTTATATGGCAGGAACAGCACAGTTTTCAAAACGTGTTTTTCAGCCCGAAATAAACGCGTTTTCTCAGCTCTTAGAATCGCAGTGTAACTGCCTGTCTCAGAAGAGCACACTGAGTCAGCCCTTAACCCCAGTGTGCTGAAATTGTCAAAACGTGTTTTACAGCAGAAATAAACACGTTTTGGCAACTTTGGTCAGCACCATGTAACTTATAGGGCAGGAACAGCACAGTTTTCAAAACGTGTTTTTCAGCCCGAAATAAACGCGTTTTCTCAGCCCTTAGAATCACAGTGTAACTGCCTGTCTCAGAAGAGCACAGTGAGTCAGCCCTTAACCCCAGTGTGCTGAAATTGTCAAAACGTGTTTTTCAGCAGAAATAAACACGTTTTGGCAACTTTGGTCACCACCAGGTAAGTTATATGGCAGGAACAGCACAGTTTTCAAAACGTGTTTTTCAGCCTGAAATAAACGCGTTTTCTCTGCCCTTAGAATCACAGTGTAACTGCCTGTCTCAGAAGAGCACAGTGAGTCAGCCCTTAACCCCAGTGTGCTGAAATTGTCAAAACGTGTTTTTCAGCAGAAATAAACACGTTTTGGCAACTTTGGTCACCACCATGTAAGTTATATGGCAGGAACAGCACAGTTTTCAAAACGTGTTTTTCAGCTCGAAATAAACGCGTTTTCTCAGCCCTTAGAATCACAGTGTAACTGCCTGGCTCAGAAGAGCACACTGAGTCAGCCCTTAACCCCAGTGTGCTGAAATTGTCAAAACGTGTTTTACAGCAGAAATAAACACGTTTTGGCAACTTTGGTCACCACCATGTAAGTTATAGGGCAGGAACAGCACAGTTTTCAAAACGTGTTTTTCAGCCCGAAATAAACGCGTTTTCTCAGCCCTTAGAATCACAGTGTAACTGCCTGGCTCAGAAGAGCACACTGAGTCAGCCCTTAACCCCAGTGTGCTGAAATTGTCAAAACGTGTTTTTCAGCAGAAATAAACACGTTTTGGCAACTTTGGTCACCACCATGTAAGTTATAGGGCAGGAACAGCACAGTTTTCAAAACGTGTTTTTCAGCCCGAAATAAACGCGTTTTCTCAGCCCTTAGAATCACAGTGTAACTGCCTGGCTCAGAAGAGCAAACTGAGTCAGCCCTTAACCCCAGTGTGCTGAAATTGTCAAAACGTGTTTTTCAGCAGAAATAAACACGTTTTGGCAACTTTGGTCACCACCATGTAAGTTATAGGGCAGGAACAGCACAGTTTTCAAAACGTGTTTTTCAGCCCGAAATAAACGCGTTTTCTCAGCCCTTAGAATCACAGTGTAACTGCCTGGCTCAGAAGAGCACACTGAGTCAGCCCTTAACCCCAGTGTGCTGAAATTGTCTAAACGTGTTTTACAGCAGAAATAAACACGTTTTGGCAACTTTGGTCACCACCATGTAAGTTATAGGGCAGGAACAGCACAGTTTTCAAAACGTGTTTTTCAGCCCGAAATAAACGCGTTTTCTCAGCCCTTAGAATCACAGTGTAAATGCCTGGCTCAGAAGAGCAAACTGAGTCAGCCCTTAACCCCAGTGTGCTGAAATTGTCAAAACGTGTTTTTCAGCAGAAATAAACACGTTTTGGCAACTTTGGTCACCACCATGTAAGTTATATGGCAGGAACAGCACAGTTTTCAAAACGTGTTTTTCAGCCCGAAATAAACGCGTTTTCTCAGCTCTTAGAATCGCAGTGTAACTGCCTGTCTCAGAAGAGCACACTGAGTCAGCCCTTAACCCCAGTGTGCTGAAATTGTCAAAACGTGTTTTACAGCAGAAATAAACACGTTTTGGCAACTTTGGTCAGCACCATGTAACTTATAGGGCAGGAACAGCACAGTTTTCAAAACGTGTTTTTCAGCCCGAAATAAACGCGTTTTCTCAGCCCTTAGAATCACAGTGTAACTGCCTGGCTCAGAAGAGCACACTGAGTCAGCCCTTAACCCCAGTGTGCTGAAATTGTCAAAACGTGTTTTTCAGCAGAAATAAACACGTTTTGGCAACTTTGGTCACCACCATGTAAGTTATATGGCAGGAACAGCACAGTTTTCAAAACGTGTTTTTCAGCCCGAAATAAACGCGTTTTCTCAGCCCTTAGAATCACAGTGTAACTGCCTGTCTCAGAAGAGCACAGTGAGTCAGCCCTTAACCCCAGTGTGCTGAAATTGTCAAAACGTGTTTTTCAGCAGAAATAAACACGTTTTGGCAACTTTGGTCACCACCAGGTAAGTTATATGGCAGGAACAGCACAGTTTTCAAAACGTGTTTTTCAGCACGAAATAAACGCGTTTTCTCTGCCCTTAGAATCACAGTGTAACTGCCTGTCTCAGAAGAGCACAGTGAGTCAGCCCTTAACCCCAGTGTGCTGAAATTGTCAAAACGTGTTTTTCAGCAGAAATAAACACGTTTTGGCAACTTTGGTCACCACCAGGTAAGTTATATGGCAGGAACAGCACAGTTTTCAAAACGTGTTTTTCAGCCCGAAATAAACGCGTTTTCTCAGCTCTTAGAATCGCAGTGTAACTGCCTGTCTCAGAAGAGCACACTGAGTCAGCCCTTAACCCCAGTGTGCTGAAATTGTCAAAACGTGTTTTACAGCAGAAATAAACACGTTTTGGCAACTTTGGTCAGCACCATGTAACTTATAGGGCAGGAACAGCACAGTTTTCAAAACGTGTTTTTCAGCCCGAAATAAACGCGTTTTCTCAGCCCTTAGAATCACAGTGTAACTGCCTGTCTCAGAAGAGCACAGTGAGTCAGCCCTTAACCCCAGTGTGCTGAAATTGTCAAAACGTGTTTTTCAGCAGAAATAAACACGTTTTGGCAACTTTGGTCACCACCATGTAAGTTATATGGCAGGAACAGCACAGTTTTCAAAACGTGTTTTTCAGCCCGAAATAAACGCGTTTTCTCAGCTCTTAGAATCGCAGTGTAACTGCCTGTCTCAGAAGAGCACAGTGAGTCAGCCCTTAACCCCAGTGTGCTGAAATTGTCAAAACGTGTTTTACAGCAGAAATAAACACGTTTTGGCAACTTTGGTCACCACCATGTAAGTTATAGGGCATAAACAGCACAGTTTTCAAAACGTGTTTTTCAGCCCGAAATAAACGCGTTTTCTCAGCCCTTAGAATCACAGTGTAACTGCCTGGCTCAGAAGAGCAAACTGAATCAGCCCTTAACCCCAGTGTGCTGAAATTGTCAAAACGTGTTTTTCAGCAGAAATAAACACGTTTTGGCAACTTTGGTCACCACCATGTAAGTTATAGGGCAGGAACAGCACAGTTTTCAAAACGTGTTTTTCAGCCCGAAATAAACGCGTTTTCTCAGCTCTTAGAATCGCAGTGTAACTGCCTGTCTCAGAAGAGCACACTGAGTCAGCCCTTAACCCCAGTGTGCTGAAATTGTCAAAACGTGTTTTTCAGCAGAAATAAACACGTTTTGGCAACTTTGGTCACCACCATGTAAGTTATAGGGCAGGAACAGCACAGTTTTCAAAACGTGTTTTTCAGCCCGAAATAAACGCGTTTTCTCAGCTCTTAGAAACGCAGTGTAACTGCCTGTCTCAGAAGAGCACACTGAGTCAGCCCTTAACCCCAGTGTGCTGAAATTGTCAAAACGTGTTTTTCAGCAGAAATAAACACGTTTTGGCAACTTTGGTCACCACCATGTAAGTTATAGGGCAGGAACAGCACAGTTTTCAAAACGTGTTTTTCAGCCCGAAATAAACGCGTTTTCTCAGCCCTTAGAATCACAGTGTAACTGCCTGTCTCAGAAGAGCAAACTGAGTCAGCCCTTAACCCCAGTGTGCTGAAATTGTCAAAACGTGTTTTACAGCAGAAATAAACACGTTTTGGCAACTTTGGTCACCACCATGTAAGTTATAGGGCAGGAACAGCACAGTTTTCAAAACGTGTTTTTCAGCCCGAAATAAACGCGTTTTCTCAGCCCTTAGAATCACAGTGTAACTGCCTGGCTCAGAAGAGCAAACTGAGTCAGCCCTTAACCCCAGTGTGCTGAAATTGTCAAAACGTGTTTTACAGCAGAAATAAACACGTTTTGGCAACTTTGGTCACCACCATGTAAGTTATAGGGCAGGAACAGCACAGTTTTCAAAACGTGTTTTTCAGCCCGAAATAAACGCGTTTTCTCAGCCCTTAGAATCACAGTGTAACTGCCTGGCTCAGAAGAGCAAACTGAGTCAGCCCTTAACCCCAGTGTGCTGAAATTGTCAAAACGTGTTTTTCAGCAGAAATAAACACGTTTTGGCAACTTTGGTCACCACCATGTAAGTTATAGGGCAGGAACAGCACAGTTTTCAAAACGTGTTTTTCAGCCCGAAATAAACGCGTTTTCTCAGCCCTTAGAATCACAGTGTAACTGCCTGGCTCAGAAGAGCAAACTGAGTCAGCCCTTAACCCCAGTGTGCTGAAATTGTCAAAACGTGTTTTTCAGCAGAAATAAACACGTTTTGGCAACTTTGGTCACCACCATGTAAGTTATAGGGCAGGAACAGCACAGTTTTCAAAACGTGTTTTTCAGCCCGAAATAAACGCGTTTTCTCAGCCCTTAGAATCACAGTGTAACTGCCTGGCTCAGAAGAGCACACTGAGTCAGCCCTTAACCCCAGTGTGCTGAAATTGTCAAAACGTGTTTTACAGCAGAAATAAACACGTTTTGGCAACTTTGGTCACCACCATGTAAGTTATAGGGCAGGAACAGCACAGTTTTCAAAACGTGTTTTTCAGCCCGAAATAAACGCGTTTTCTCAGCCCTTAGAATCACAGTGTAACTGCCTGGCTCAGAAGAGCACACTGAGTCAGCCCTTAACCCCAGTGTGCTGAAATTGTCAAAACGTGTTTTACAGCAGAAATAAACACGTTTTGGCAACTTTGGTCACCACCATGTAAGTTATAGGGCAGGAACAGCACAGTTTTCAAAACGTGTTTTTCAGCCCGAAATAAACGCGTTTTCTCAGGCCTTAGAATCACAGTGTAAATGCCTGGCTCAGAAGAGCAAACTGAGTCAGCCCTTAACCCCAGTGTGCTGAAATTGTCAAAACGTGTTTTTCAGCAGAAATAAACACGTTTTGGCAACTTTGGTCACCACCATGTAAGTTATAGGGCAGGAACAGCACAGTTTTCAAAACGTGTTTTTCAGCCCGAAATAAACGCGTTTTCTCAGCCCTTAGAATCACAGTGTAAATGCCTGGCTCAGAAGAGCAAACTGAGTCAGCCCTTAACCCCAGTGTGCTGAAATTGTCAAAACGTGTTTTTCAGCAGAAATAAACACGTTTTGGCAACTTTGGTCACCACCATGTAAGTTATAGGGCAGGAACAGCACAGTTTTCAAAACGTGTTTTTCAGCCCGAAATAAACGCGTTTTCTCAGCTCTTAGAATCGCAGTGTAACTGCCTGTCTCAGAAGAGCACACTGAGTCAGCCCTTAACCCCAGTGTGCTGAAATTGTCAAAACGTGTTTTTCAGCAGAAATAAACACGTTTTGGCAACTTTGGTCACCACCATGTAAGTTATAGGGCAGGAACAGCACAGTTTTCAAAACGTGTTTTTCAGCCCGAAATAAACGCGTTTTCTCAGCTCTTAGAATCGCAGTGTAACTGCCTGTCTCAGAAGAGCACACTGAGTCAGCCCTTAACCCCAGTGTGCTGAAATTGTCAAAACGTGCTTTTCAGCAGAAATAAACACGTTTTGGCAACTTTGGTCACCACCATGTAAGTTATAGGGCAGGAACAGCACAGTTTTCAAAACGTGTTTTTCAGCCCGAAATAAACGCGTTTTCTCAGCTCTTAGAATCGCAGTGTAACTGCCTGTCTCAGAAGAGCACACTGAGTCAGCCCTTAACCCCAGTGTGCTGAAATTGTCAAAACGTGTTTTTCAGCAGAAATAAACACGTTTTGGCAACTTTGGTCACCACCATGTAAGTTATAGGGCATAAACAGCACAGTTTTCAAAACGTGTTTTTCAGCCCGAAATAAACGCGTTTTCTCAGCCCTTAGAATCACAGTGTAACTGCCTGGCTCAGAAGAGCAAACTGAGTCAGCCCTTAACCCCAGTGTGCTGAAATTGTCAAAACGTGTTTTTCAGCAGAAATAAACACGTTTTGGCAACTTTGGTCACCACCATGTAAGTTATAGGGCAGGAACAGCACAGTTTTCAAAACGTGTTTTTCAGCCCGAAATAAACGCGTTTTCTCAGCTCTTAGAATCGCAGTGTAACTGCCTGTCTCAGAAGAGCACACTGAGTCAGCCCTTAACCCCAGTGTGCTGAAATTGTCAAAACGTGTTTTTCAGCAGAAATAAACACGTTTTGGCAACTTTGGTCACCACCATGTAAGTTATAGGGCAGGAACAGCACAGTTTTCAAAACGTGTTTTTCAGCCCGAAATAAACGCGTTTTCTCAGCTCTTAGAATCGCAGTGTAAATGCCTTTCTCAGAAGAGCACACTGAGTCAGCCCTTAACCCCAGTGTGCTGAAATTGTCAAAACGTGTTTTTCAGCAGAAATAAACACGTTTTGGCAACTTTGGTCACCACCATGTAAGTTATATGGCAGGAACAGCACAGTTTTCAAAACGTGTTTTTCAGCCCGAAATAAACGCGTTTTCTCAGCTCTTAGAATCGCAGTGTAACTGCCTGTCTCAGAAGAGCACACTGAGTCAGCCCTTAACCCCAGTGTGCTGAAATTGTCAAAACGTGTTTTACAGCAGAAATAAACACGTTTTGGCAACTTTGGTCAGCACCATGTAACTTATAGGGCAGGAACAGCACAGTTTTCAAAACGTGTTTTTCAGCCCGAAATAAACGCGTTTTCTCAGCCCTTAGAATCACAGTGTAACTGCCTGTCTCAGAAGAGCACAGTGAGTCAGCCCTTAACCCCAGTGTGCTGAAATTGTCAAAACGTGTTTTTCAGCAGAAATAAACACGTTTTGGCAACTTTGGTCACCACCAGGTAAGTTATATGGCAGGAACAGCACAGTTTTCAAAACGTGTTTTTCAGCCTGAAATAAACGCGTTTTCTCTGCCCTTAGAATCACAGTGTAACTGCCTGTCTCAGAAGAGCACAGTGAGTCAGCCCTTAACCCCAGTGTGCTGAAATTGTCAAAACGTGTTTTTCAGCAGAAATAAACACGTTTTGGCAACTTTGGTCACCACCATGTAAGTTATATGGCAGGAACAGCACAGTTTTCAAAACGTGTTTTTCAGCTCGAAATAAACGCGTTTTCTCAGCCCTTAGAATCACAGTGTAACTGCCTGGCTCAGAAGAGCACACTGAGTCAGCCCTTAACCCCAGTGTGCTGAAATTGTCAAAACGTGTTTTACAGCAGAAATAAACACGTTTTGGCAACTTTGGTCACCACCATGTAAGTTATAGGGCAGGAACAGCACAGTTTTCAAAACGTGTTTTTCAGCCCGAAATAAACGCGTTTTCTCAGCCCTTAGAATCACAGTGTAACTGCCTGGCTCAGAAGAGCAAACTGAGTCAGCCCTTAACCCCAGTGTGCTGAAATTGTCAAAACGTGTTTTTCAGCAGAAATAAACACGTTTTGGCAACTTTGGTCACCACCATGTAAGTTATAGGGCAGGAACAGCACAGTTTTCAAAACGTGTTTTTCAGCCCGAAATAAACGCGTTTTCTCAGCCCTTAGAATCACAGTGTAACTGCCTGGCTCAGAAGAGCAAACTGAGTCAGCCCTTAACCCCAGTGTGCTGAAATTGTCAAAACGTGTTTTTCAGCAGAAATAAACACGTTTTGGCAACTTTGGTCACCACCATGTAAGTTATAGGGCAGGAACAGCACAGTTTTCAAAACGTGTTTTTCAGCCCGAAATAAACGCGTTTTCTCAGCCCTTAGAATCACAGTGTAACTGCCTGTCTCAGAAGAGCACACTGAGTCAGCCCTTAACCCCAGTGTGCTGAAATTGTCAAAACGTGTTTTACAGCAGAAATAAACACGTTTTGGCAACTTTGGTCACCACCATGTAAGTTATAGGGCAGGAACAGCACAGTTTTCAAAACGTGTTTTTCAGCCCGAAATAAACGCGTTTTCTCAGCCCTTAGAATCACAGTGTAAATGCCTGGCTCAGAAGAGCAAACTGAGTCAGCCCTTAACCCCAGTGTGCTGAAATTGTCAAAACTTGTTTTTCAGCAGAAATAAACACGTTTTGGCAACTTTGGTCACCACCATGTAAGTTATATGGCAGGAACAGCACAGTTTTCAAAACGTGTTTTTCAGCCCGAAATAAACGCGTTTTCTCAGCTCTTAGAATCGCAGTGTAACTGCCTGTCTCAGAAGAGCACACTGAGTCAGCCCTTAACCCCAGTGTGCTGAAATTGTCAAAACGTGTTTTACAGCAGAAATAAACACGTTTTGGCATCTTTGGTCAGCACCATGTAACTTATAGGGCAGGAACAGCACAGTTTTCAAAACGTGTTTTTCAGCCCGAAATAAACGCGTTTTCTCAGCCCTTAGAATCACAGTGTAACTGCCTGGCTCAGAAGAGCACACTGAGTCAGCCCTTAACCCCAGTGTGCTGAAATTGTCAAAACGTGTTTTTCAGCAGAAATAAACACGTTTTGGCAACTTTGGTCACCACCATGTAAGTTATATGGCAGGAACAGCACAGTTTTCAAAACGTGTTTTTCAGCCCGAAATAAACGCGTTTTCTCAGCCCTTAGAATCACAGTGTAACTGCCTGTCTCAGAAGAGCACAGTGAGTCAGCCCTTAACCCCAGTGTGCTGAAATTGTCAAAACGTGTTTTTCAGCAGAAATAAACACGTTTTGGCAACTTTGGTCACCACCAGGTAAGTTATATGGCAGGAACAGCACAGTTTTCAAAACGTGTTTTTCAGCACGAAATAAACGCGTTTTCTCTGCCCTTAGAATCACAGTGTAACTGCCTGTCTCAGAAGAGCACAGTGAGTCAGCCCTTAACCCCAGTGTGCTGAAATTGTCAAAACGTGTTTTTCAGCAGAAATAAACACGTTTTGGCAACTTTGGTCACCACCAGGTAAGTTATATGGCAGGAACAGCACAGTTTTCAAAACGTGTTTTTCAGCCCGAAATAAACGCGTTTTCTCAGCTCTTAGAATCGCAGTGTAACTGCCTGTCTCAGAAGAGCACACTGAGTCAGCCCTTAACCCCAGTGTGCTGAAATTGTCAAAACGTGTTTTACAGCAGAAATAAACACGTTTTGGCAACTTTGGTCAGCACCATGTAACTTATAGGGCAGGAACAGCACAGTTTTCAAAACGTGTTTTTCAGCCCGAAATAAACGCGTTTTCTCAGCCCTTAGAATCACAGTGTAACTGCCTGTCTCAGAAGAGCACAGTGAGTCAGCCCTTAACCCCAGTGTGCTGAAATTGTCAAAACGTGTTTTTCAGCAGAAATAAACACGTTTTGGCAACTTTGGTCACCACCATGTAAGTTATATGGCAGGAACAGCACAGTTTTCAAAACGTGTTTTTCAGCCCGAAATAAACGCGTTTTCTCAGCTCTTAGAATCGCAGTGTAACTGCCTGTCTCAGAAGAGCACAGTGAGTCAGCCCTTAACCCCAGTGTGCTGAAATTGTCAAAACGTGTTTTACAGCAGAAATAAACACGTTTTGGCAACTTTGGTCACCACCATGTAACTTATAGGGCAGGAACAGCACAGTTTTCAAAACGTGTTTTTCAGCCCGAAATAAACGCGTTTTCTCAGCCCTTAGAATCACAGTGTAACTGCCTGGCTCAGAAGAGCACACTGAGTCAGCCCTTAACCCCAGTGTGCTGAAATTGTCAAAACGTGTTTTTCAGCAGAAATAAACACGTTTTGGCAACTTTGGTCACCACCATGTAAGTTATATGGCAGGAACAGCACAGTTTTCAAAACGTGTTTTTCAGCCCGAAATAAACGCGTTTTCTCAGCCCTTAGAATCACAGTGTAACTGCCTGTCTCAGAAGAGCACAGTGAGTCAGCCCTTAACCCCAGTGTGCTGAAATTGTCAAAACGTGTTTTTCAGCAGAAATAAACACGTTTTGGCAACTTTGGTCACCACCAGGTAAGTTATATGGCAGGAACAGCACAGTTTTCAAAACGTGTTTTTCAGCACGAAATAAACGCGTTTTCTCTGCCCTTAGAATCACAGTGTAACTGCCTGTCTCAGAAGAGCACAGTGAGTCAGCCCTTAACCCCAGTGTGCTGAAATTGTCAAAACGTGTTTTTCAGCAGAAATAAACACGTTTTGGCAACTTTGGTCACCACCAGGTAAGTTATATGGCAGGAACAGCACAGTTTTCAAAACGTGTTTTTCAGCCCGAAATAAACGCGTTTTCTCAGCTCTTAGAATCGCAGTGTAACTGCCTGTCTCAGAAGAGCACACTGAGTCAGCCCTTAACCCCAGTGTGCTGAAATTGTCAAAACGTGTTTTACAGCAGAAATAAACACGTTTTGGCAACTTTGGTCAGCACCATGTAACTTATAGGGCAGGAACAGCACAGTTTTCAAAACGTGTTTTTCAGCCCGAAATAAACGCGTTTTCTCAGCCCTTAGAATCACAGTGTAACTGCCTGTCTCAGAAGAGCACAGTGAGTCAGCCCTTAACCCCAGTGTGCTGAAATTGTCAAAACGTGTTTTTCAGCAGAAATAAACACGTTTTGGCAACTTTGGTCACCACCATGTAAGTTATATGGCAGGAACAGCACAGTTTTCAAAACGTGTTTTTCAGCCCGAAATAAACGCGTTTTCTCAGCTCTTAGAATCGCAGTGTAACTGCCTGTCTCAGAAGAGCACAGTGAGTCAGCCCTTAACCCCAGTGTGCTGAAATTGTCAAAACGTGTTTTACAGCAGAAATAAACACGTTTTGGCAACTTTGGTCACCACCATGTAAGTTATAGGGCATAAACAGCACAGTTTTCAAAACGTGTTTTTCAGCCCGAAATAAACGCGTTTTCTCAGCCCTTAGAATCACAGTGTAACTGCCTGGCTCAGAAGAGCAAACTGAATCAGCCCTTAACCCCAGTGTGCTGAAATTGTCAAAACGTGTTTTTCAGCAGAAATAAACACGTTTTGGCAACTTTGGTCACCACCATGTAAGTTATAGGGCAGGAACAGCACAGTTTTCAAAACGTGTTTTTCAGCTCGAAATAAACGCGTTTTCTCAGCTCTTAGAATCGCAGTGTAACTGCCTGTCTCAGAAGAGCACACTGAGTCAGCCCTTAACCCCAGTGTGCTGAAATTGTCAAAACGTGTTTTTCAGCAGAAATAAACACGTTTTGGCAACTTTGGTCACCACCATGTAAGTTATAGGGCAGGAACAGCACAGTTTTCAAAACGTGTTTTTCAGCCCGAAATAAACGCGTTTTCTCAGCCCTTAGAATCACAGTGTAACTGCCTGTCTCAGAAGAGCAAACTGAGTCAGCCCTTAACCCCAGTGTGCTGAAATTGTCAAAACGTGTTTTACAGCAGAAATAAACACGTTTTGGCAACTTTGGTCACCACCATGTAAGTTATAGGGCAGGAACAGCACAGTTTTCAAAACGTGTTTTTCAGCCCGAAATAAACGCGTTGTCTCAGCCCTTAGAATCACAGTGTAACTGCCTGGCTCAGAAGAGCAAACTGAGTCAGCCCTTAACCCCAGTGTGCTGAAATTGTCAAAACGTGTTTTTCAGCAGAAATAAACACGTTTTGGCAACTTTGGTCACCACCATGTAAGTTATAGGGCAGGAACAGCACAGTTTTCAAAACGTGTTTTTCAGCCCGAAATAAACGCGTTTTCTCAGCCCTTAGAATCACAGTGTAACTGCCTGGCTCAGAAGAGCAAACTGAGTCAGCCCTTAACCCCAGTGTGCTGAAATTGTCAAAACGTGTTTTTCAGCAGAAATAAACACGTTTTGGCAACTTTGGTCACCACCATGTAAGTTATAGGGCAGGAACAGCACAGTTTTCAAAACGTGTTTTTCAGCCCGAAATAAACGCGTTTTCTCAGCCCTTAGAATCACAGTGTAACTGCCTGGCTCAGAAGAGCAAACTGAGTCAGCCCTTAACCCCAGTGTGCTGAAATTGTCAAAACGTGTTTTTCAGCAGAAATAAACACGTTTTGGCAACTTTGGTCACCACCATGTAAGTTATAGGGCAGGAACAGCACAGTTTTCAAAACGTGTTTTTCAGCCCGAAATAAACGCGTTTTCTCAGCCCTTAGAATCACAGTGTAACTGCCTGGCTCAGAAGAGCACACTGAGTCAGCCCTTAACCCCAGTGTGCTGAAATTGTCAAAACGTGTTTTACAGCAGAAATAAACACGTTTTGGCAACTTTGGTCACCACCATGTAAGTTATAGGGCAGGAACAGCACAGTTTTCAAAACGTGTTTTTCAGCCCGAAATAAACGCGTTTTCTCAGGCCTTAGAATCACAGTGTAAATGCCTGGCTCAGAAGAGCAAACTGAGTCAGCCCTTAACCCCAGTGTGCTGAAATTGTCAAAACGTGTTTTTCAGCAGAAATAAACACGTTTTGGCAACTTTGGTCACCACCATGTAAGTTATAGGGCAGGAACAGCACAGTTTTCAAAACGTGTTTTTCAGCCCGAAATAAACGCGTTTTCTCAGCCCTTAGAATCACAGTGTAAATGCCTGGCTCAGAAGAGCAAACTGAGTCAGCCCTTAACCCCAGTGTGCTGAAATTGTCAAAACGTGTTTTTCAGCAGAAATAAACACGTTTTGGCAACTTTGGTCACCACCATGTAAGTTATAGGGCAGGAACAGCACAGTTTTCAAAACGTGTTTTTCAGCCCGAAATAAACGCGTTTTCTCAGCTCTTAGAATCGCAGTGTAACTGCCTGTCTCAGAAGAGCACACTGAGTCAGCCCTTAACCCCAGTGTGCTGAAATTGTCAAAACGTGTTTTTCAGCAGAAATAAACACGTTTTGGCAACTTTGGTCACCACCATGTAAGTTATAGGGCAGGAACAGCACAGTTTTCAAAACGTGTTTTTCAGCCCGAAATAAATGCGTTTTCTCAGCTCTTAGAATCGCAGTGTAACTGCCTGTCTCAGAAGAGCACACTGAGTCAGCCCTTAACCCCAGTGTGCTGAAATTGTCAAAACGTGTTTTTCAGCAGAAATAAACACGTTTTGGCAACTTTGGTCACCACCATGTAAGTTATAGGGCAAAAACAGCACAGTTTTCAAAACGTGTTTTTCAGCCCGAAATAAACGCGTTTTCTCAGCCCTTAGAATCACAGTGTAACTGCCTGGCTCAGAAGAGCAAACTGAGTCAGCCCTTAACCCCAGTGTGCTGAAATTGTCAAAACGTGTTTTTCAGCAGAAATAAACACGTTTTGGCAACTTTGGTCACCACCATGTAAGTTATAGGGCAGGAACAGCACAGTTTTCAAAACGTGTTTTTCAGCCCGAAATAAACGCGTTTTCTCAGCTCTTAGAATCGCAGTGTAACTGCCTGTCTCAGAAGAGCACACTGAGTCAGCCCTTAACCCCAGTGTGCTGAAATTGTCAAAACGTGTTTTTCAGCAGAAACAAACACGTTTTGGCAACTTTGGTCACCACCATGTAAGTTATAGGGCAGGAACAGCACAGTTTTCAAAACGTGTTTTTCAGCCCGAAATAAACGCGTTTTCTCAGCTCTTAGAATCGCAGTGTAAATGCCTGTCTCAGAAGAGCACACTGAGTCAGCCCTTAACCCCAGTGTGCTGAAATTGTCAAAACGTGTTTTTCAGCAGAAATAAACACGTTTTGGCAACTTTGGTCACCACCATGTAAGTTATATGGCAGGAACAGCACAGTTTTCAAAACGTGTTTTTCAGCCCGAAATAAACGCGTTTTCTCAGCTCTTAGAATCGCAGTGTAACTGCCTGTCTCAGAAGAGCACACTGAGTCAGCCCTTAACCCCAGTGTGCTGAAATTGTCAAAACGTGTTTTACAGCAGAAATAAACACGTTTTGGCAACTTTGGTCAGCACCATGTAACTTATAGGGCAGGAACAGCACAGTTTTCAAAACGTGTTTTTCAGCCCGAAATAAACGCGTTTTCTCAGCCCTTAGAATCACAGTGTAACTGCCTGTCTCAGAAGAGCACAGTGAGTCAGCCCTTAACCCCAGTGTGCTGAAATTGTCAAAACGTGTTTTTCAGCAGAAATAAACACGTTTTGGCAACTTTGGTCACCACCAGGTAAGTTATATGGCAGGAACAGCACAGTTTTCAAAACGTGTTTTTCAGCCTGAAATAAACGCGTTTTCTCTGCCCTTAGAATCACAGTGTAACTGCCTGGCTCAGAAGAGCAAACTGAGTCAGCCCTTAACCCCAGTGTGCTGAAATTGTCAAAACGTGTTTTTCAGCAGAAATAAATACGTTTTGGCAACTTTGGTCACCACCATGTAAGTTATAGGGCAGGAACAGCACAGTTTTCAAAACGTGTTTTTCAGCCCGAAATAAACGCGTTTTCTCAGCCCTTAGAATCACAGTGTAACTGCCTGGCTCAGAAGAGCACACTGAGTCAGCCCTTAACCCCAGTGTGCTGAAATTGTCTAAACGTGTTTTACAGCAGAAATAAACACGTTTTGGCAACTTTGGTCACCACCATGTAAGTTATAGGGCAGGAACAGCACAGTTTTCAAAACGTGTTTTTCAGCCCGAAATAAACGCGTTTTCTCAGCCCTTAGAATCACAGTGTAAATGCCTGGCTCAGAAGAGCAAACTGAGTCAGCCCTTAACCCCAGTGTGCTGAAATTGTCAAAACGTGTTTTTCAGCAGAAATAAACACGTTTTGGCAACTTTGGTCACCACCATGTAAGTTATATGGCAGGAACAGCACAGTTTTCAAAACGTGTTTTTCAGCCCGAAATAAACGCGTTTTCTCAGCTCTTAGAATCGCAGTGTAACTGCCTGTCTCAGAAGAGCACACTGAGTCAGCCCTTAACCCCAGTGTGCTGAAATTGTCAAAACGTGTTTTACAGCAGAAATAAACACGTTTTGGCAACTTTGGTCAGCACCATGTAACTTATAGGGCAGGAACAGCACAGTTTTCAAAACGTGTTTTTCAGCCCGAAATAAACGCGTTTTCTCAGCCCTTAGAATCACAGTGTAACTGCCTGGCTCAGAAGAGCACACTGAGTCAGCCCTTAACCCCAGTGTGCTGAAATTGTCAAAACGTGTTTTTCAGCAGAAATAAACACGTTTTGGCAACTTTGGTCACCACCATGTAAGTTATATGGCAGGAACAGCACAGTTTTCAAAACGTGTTTTTCAGCCCGAAATAAACGCGTTTTCTCTGCCCTTAGAATCACAGTGTAACTGCCTGTCTCAGAAGAGCACAGTGAGTCAGCCCTTAACCCCAGTGTGCTGAAATTGTCAAAACGTGTTTTTCAGCAGAAATAAACACGTTTTGGCAACTTTGGTCACCACCAGGTAAGTTATATGGCAGGAACAGCACAGTTTTCAAAACGTGTTTTTCAGCACGAAATAAACGCGTTTTCTCTGCCCTTAGAATCACAGTGTAACTGCCTGTCTCAGAAGAGCACAGTGAGTCAGCCCTTAACCCCAGTGTGCTGAAATTGTCAAAACGTGTTTTTCAGCAGAAATAAACACGTTTTGGCAACTTTGGTCACCACCAGGTAAGTTATATGGCAGGAACAGCACAGTTTTCAAAACGTGTTTTTCAGCCCGAAATAAACGCGTTTTCTCAGCTCTTAGAATCGCAGTGTAACTGCCTGTCTCAGAAGAGCACACTGAGTCAGCCCTTAACCCCAGTGTGCTGAAATTGTCAAAACGTGTTTTACAGCAGAAATAAACACGTTTTGGCAACTTTGGTCAGCACCATGTAACTTATAGGGCAGGAACAGCACAGTTTTCAAAACGTGTTTTTCAGCCCGAAATAAACGCGTTTTCTCAGCCCTTAGAATCACAGTGTAACTGCCTGTCTCAGAAGAGCACAGTGAGTCAGCCCTTAACCCCAGTGTGCTGAAATTGTCAAAACGTGTTTTTCAGCAGAAATAAACACGTTTTGGCAACTTTGGTCACCACCATGTAAGTTATATGGCAGGAACAGCACAGTTTTCAAAACGTGTTTTTCAGCCCGAAATAAACGCGTTTTCTCAGCTCTTAGAATCGCAGTGTAACTGCCTGTCTCAGAAGAGCACAGTGAGTCAGCCCTTAACCCCAGTGTGCTGAAATTGTCAAAACGTGTTTTACAGCAGAAATAAACACGTTTTGGCAACTTTGGTCACCACCATGTAAGTTATAGGGCATAAACAGCACAGTTTTCAAAACGTGTTTTTCAGCCCGAAATAAACGCGTTTTCTCAGCCCTTAGAATCACAGTGTAACTGCCTGGCTCAGAAGAGCAAACTGAATCAGCCCTTAACCCCAGTGTGCTGAAATTGTCAAAACGTGTTTTTCAGCAGAAATAAACACGTTTTGGCAACTTTGGTCACCACCATGTAAGTTATAGGGCAGGAACAGCACAGTTTTCAAAACGTGTTTTTCAGCCCGAAATAAACGCGTTTTCTCAGCTCTTAGAATCGCAGTGTAACTGCCTGTCTCAGAAGAGCACACTGAGTCAGCCCTTAACCCCAGTGTGCTGAAATTGTCAAAACGTGTTTTTCAGCAGAAATAAACACGTTTTGGCAACTTTGGTCACCACCATGTAAGTTATAGGGCAGGAACAGCACAGTTTTCAAAACGTGTTTTTCAGCCCGAAATAAACGCGTTTTCTCAGCTCTTAGAAACGCAGTGTAACTGCCTGTCTCAGAAGAGCACACTGAGTCAGCCCTTAACCCCAGTGTGCTGAAATTGTCAAAACGTGTTTTTCAGCAGAAATAAACACGTTTTGGCAACTTTGGTCACCACCATGTAAGTTATAGGGCAGGAACAGCACAGTTTTCAAAACGTGTTTTTCAGCCCGAAATAAACGCGTTTTCTCAGCCCTTAGAATCACAGTGTAACTGCCTGTCTCAGAAGAGCAAACTGAGTCAGCCCTTAACCCCAGTGTGCTGAAATTGTCAAAACGTGTTTTACAGCAGAAATAAACACGTTTTGGCAACTTTGGTCACCACCATGTAAGTTATAGGGCAGGAACAGCACAGTTTTCAAAACGTGTTTTTCAGCCCGAAATAAACGCGTTTTCTCAGCCCTTAGAATCACAGTGTAACTGCCTGGCTCAGAAGAGCAAACTGAGTCAGCCCTTAACCCCAGTGTGCTGAAATTGTCAAAACGTGTTTTACAGCAGAAATAAACACGTTTTGGCAACTTTGGTCACCACCATGTAAGTTATAGGGCAGGAACAGCACAGTTTTCAAAACGTGTTTTTCAGCCCGAAATAAACGCGTTTTCTCAGCCCTTAGAATCACAGTGTAACTGCCTGGCTCAGAAGAGCAAACTGAGTCAGCCCTTAACCCCAGTGTGCTGAAATTGTCAAAACGTGTTTTTCAGCAGAAATAAACACGTTTTGGCAACTTTGGTCACCACCATGTAAGTTATAGGGCAGGAACAGCACAGTTTTCAAAACGTGTTTTTCAGCCCGAAATAAACGCGTTTTCTCAGCCCTTAGAATCACAGTGTAACTGCCTGGCTCAGAAGAGCAAACTGAGTCAGCCCTTAACCCCAGTGTGCTGAAATTGTCAAAACGTGTTTTTCAGCAGAAATAAACACGTTTTGGCAACTTTGGTCACCACCATGTAAGTTATAGGGCAGGAACAGCACAGTTTTCAAAACGTGTTTTTCAGCCCGAAATAAACGCGTTTTCTCAGCCCTTAGAATCACAGTGTAACTGCCTGGCTCAGAAGAGCACACTGAGTCAGCCCTTAACCCCAGTGTGCTGAAATTGTCAAAACGTGTTTTACAGCAGAAATAAACACGTTTTGGCAACTTTGGTCACCACCATGTAAGTTATAGGGCAGGAACAGCACAGTTTTCAAAACGTGTTTTTCAGCCCGAAATAAACGCGTTTTCTCAGGCCTTAGAATCACAGTGTAAATGCCTGGCTCAGAAGATCAAACTGAGTCAGCCCTTAACCCCAGTGTGCTGAAATTGTCAAAACGTGTTTTTCAGCAGAAATAAACACGTTTTGGCAACTTTGGTCACCACCATGTAAGTTATAGGGCAGGAACAGCACAGTTTTCAAAACGTGTTTTTCAGCCCGAAATAAACGCGTTTTCTCAGCCCTTAGAATCACAGTGTAAATGCCTGGCTCAGAAGAGCAAACTGAGTCAGCCCTTAACCCCAGTGTGCTGAAATTGTCAAAACGTGTTTTTCAGCAGAAATAAACACGTTTTGGCAACTTTGGTCACCACCATGTAAGTTATAGGGCAGGAACAGCACAGTTTTCAAAACGTGTTTTTCAGCCCGAAATAAACGCGTTTTCTCAGCTCTTAGAATCGCAGTGTAACTGCCTGTCTCAGAAGAGCACACTGAGTCAGCCCTTAACCCCAGTGTGCTGAAATTGTCAAAACGTGTTTTTCAGCAGAAATAAACACGTTTTGGCAACTTTGGTCACCACCATGTAAGTTATAGGGCAGGAACAGCACAGTTTTCAAAACGTGTTTTTCAGCCCGAAATAAACGCGTTTTCTCAGCTCTTAGAATCGCAGTGTAACTGCCTGTCTCAGAAGAGCACACTGAGTCAGCCCTTAACCCCAGTGTGCTGAAATTGTCAAAACGTGCTTTTCAGCAGAAATAAACACGTTTTGGCAACTTTGGTCACCACCATGTAAGTTATAGGGCAGGAACAGCACAGTTTTCAAAACGTGTTTTTCAGCCCGAAATAAACGCGTTTTCTCAGCTCTTAGAATCGCAGTGTAACTGCCTGTCTCAGAAGAGCACACTGAGTCAGCCCATAACCCCAGTGTGCTGAAATTGTCAAAACGTGTTTTTCAGCAGAAATAAACACGTTTTGGCAACTTTGGTCACCACCATGTAAGTTATAGGGCATAAACAGCACAGTTTTCAAAACGTGTTTTTCAGCCCGAAATAAACGCGTTTTCTCAGCCCTTAGAATCACAGTGTAACTGCCTGGCTCAGAAGAGCAAACTGAGTCAGCCCTTAACCCCAGTGTGCTGAAATTGTCAAAACGTGTTTTTCAGCAGAAATAAACACGTTTTGGCAACTTTGGTCACCACCATGTAAGTTATAGGGCAGGAACAGCACAGTTTTCAAAACGTGTTTTTCATCCCGAAATAAACGCGTTTTCTCAGCTCTTAGAATCGCAGTGTAACTGCCTGTCTCAGAAGAGCACACTGAGTCAGCCCTTAACCCCAGTGTGCTGAAATTGTCAAAACGTGTTTTTCAGCAGAAATAAACACGTTTTGGCAACTTTGGTCACCACCATGTAAGTTATAGGGCAGGAACAGCACAGTTTTCAAAACGTGTTTTTCAGCCCGAAATAAACGCGTTTTCTCAGCTCTTAGAATCGCAGTGTAAATGCCTGTCTCAGAAGAGCACACTGAGTCAGCCCTTAACCCCAGTGTGCTGAAATTGTCAAAACGTGTTTTTCAGCAGAAATAAACACGTTTTGGCAACTTTGGTCACCACCATGTAAGTTATATGGCAGGAACAGCACAGTTTTCAAAACGTGTTTTTCAGCCCGAAATAAACGCGTTTTCTCAGCTCTTAGAATCGCAGTGTAACTGCCTGTCTCAGAAGAGCACACTGAGTCAGCCCTTAACCCCAGTGTGCTGAAATTGTCAAAACGTGTTTTACAGCAGAAATAAACACGTTTTGGCAACTTTGGTCAGCACCATGTAACTTATAGGGCAGGAACAGCACAGTTTTCAAAACGTGTTTTTCAGCCCGAAATAAACGCGTTTTCTCAGCCCTTAGAATCACAGTGTAACTGCCTGTCTCAGAAGAGCACAGTGAGTCAGCCCTTAACCCCAGTGTGCTGAAATTGTCAAAACGTGTTTTTCAGCAGAAATAAACACGTTTTGGCAACTTTGGTCACCACCAGGTAAGTTATATGGCAGGAACAGCACAGTTTTCAAAACGTGTTTTTCAGCCTGAAATAAACGCGTTTTCTCTGCCCTTAGAATCACAGTGTAACTGCCTGTCTCAGAAGAGCACAGTGAGTCAGCCCTTAACCCCAGTGTGCTGAAATTGTCAAAACGTGTTTTTCAGCAGAAATAAACACGTTTTGGCAACTTTGGTCACCACCATGTAAGTTATATGGCAGGAACAGCACAGTTTTCAAAACGTGTTTTTCAGCTCGAAATAAACGCGTTTTCTCAGCCCTTAGAATCACAGTGTAACTGCCTGGCTCAGAAGAGCACACTGAGTCAGCCCTTAACCCCAGTGTGCTGAAATTGTCAAAACGTGTTTTACAGCAGAAATAAACACGTTTTGGCAACTTTGGTCACCACCATGTAAGTTATAGGGCAGGAACAGCACAGTTTTCAAAACGTGTTTTTCAGCACGAAATAAACGCGTTTTCTCTGCCCTTAGAATCACAGTGTAACTGCCTGTCTCAGAAGAGCACAGTGAGTCAGCCCTTAACCCCAGTGTGCTGAAATTGTCAAAACGTGTTTTTCAGCAGAAATAAACACGTTTTGGCAACTTTGGTCACCACCAGGTAAGTTATATGGCAGGAACAGCACAGTTTTCAAAACGTGTTTTTCAGCCCGAAATAAACGCGTTTTCTCAGCTCTTAGAATCGCAGTGTAACTGCCTGTCTCAGAAGAGCACACTGAGTCAGCCCTTAACCCCAGTGTGCTGAAATTGTCAAAACGTGTTTTACAGCAGAAATAAACACGTTTTGGCAACTTTGGTCAGCACCATGTAACTTATAGGGCAGGAACAGCACAGTTTTCAAAACGTGTTTTTCAGCCCGAAATAAACGCGTTTTCTCAGCCCTTAGAATCACAGTGTAACTGCCTGTCTCAGAAGAGCACAGTGAGTCAGCCCTTAACCCCAGTGTGCTGAAATTGTCAAAACGTGTTTTTCAGCAGAAATAAACACGTTTTGGCAACTTTGGTCACCACCATGTAAGTTATATGGCAGGAACAGCACAGTTTTCAAAACGTGTTTTTCAGCCCGAAATAAACGCGTTTTCTCAGCTCTTAGAATCGCAGTGTAACTGCCTGTCTCAGAAGAGCACAGTGAGTCAGCCCTTAACCCCAGTGTGCTGAAATTGTCAAAACGTGTTTTACAGCAGAAATAAACACGTTTTGGCAACTTTGGTCACCACCATGTAAGTTATAGGGCATAAACAGCACAGTTTTCAAAACGTGTTTTTCAGCCCGAAATAAACGCGTTTTCTCAGCCCTTAGAATCACAGTGTAACTGCCTGGCTCAGAAGAGCAAACTGAATCAGCCCTTAACCCCAGTGTGCTGAAATTGTCAAAACGTGTTTTTCAGCAGAAATAAACACGTTTTGGCAACTTTGGTCACCACCATGTAAGTTATATGGCAGGAACAGCACAGTTTTCAAAACGTGTTTTTCAGCCCGAAATAAACGCGTTTTCTCAGCTCTTAGAATCGCAGTGTAACTGCCTGTCTCAGAAGAGCACAGTGAGTCAGCCCTTAACCCCAGTGTGCTGAAATTGTCAAAACGTGTTTTACAGCAGAAATAAACACGTTTTGGCAACTTTGGTCACCACCATGTAAGTTATAGGGCATAAACAGCACAGTTTTCAAAACGTGTTTTTCAGCCCGAAATAAACGCGTTTTCTCAGCCCTTAGAATCACAGTGTAACTGCCTGGCTCAGAAGAGCAAACTGAATCAGCCCTTAACCCCAGTGTGCTGAAATTGTCAAAACGTGTTTTTCAGCAGAAATAAACACGTTTTGGCAACTTTGGTCACCACCATGTAAGTTATAGGGCAGGAACAGCACAGTTTTCAAAACGTGTTTTTCAGCCCGAAATAAACGCGTTTTCTCAGCTCTTAGAATCGCAGTGTAACTGCCTGTCTCAGAAGAGCACACTGAGTCAGCCCTTAACCCCAGTGTGCTGAAATTGTCAAAACGTGTTTTTCAGCAGAAATAAACACGTTTTGGCAACTTTGGTCACCACCATGTAAGTTATAGGGCAGGAACAGCACAGTTTTCAAAACGTGTTTTTCAGCCCGAAATAAACGCGTTTTCTCAGCTCTTAGAAACGCAGTGTAACTGCCTGTCTCAGAAGAGCACACTGAGTCAGCCCTTAACCCCAGTGTGCTGAAATTGTCAAAACGTGTTTTTCAGCAGAAATAAAC
Source organism: Atractosteus spatula (assembly GCF_055471065.1). Taxonomy (NCBI): domain Eukaryota; kingdom Metazoa; phylum Chordata; class Actinopteri; order Semionotiformes; family Lepisosteidae; genus Atractosteus; species Atractosteus spatula. The sequence continues at coordinate 862,461 of NW_028296646.1, read as the reverse complement.
ACGTTTTGGCAACTTTGGTCACCACCATGTAAGTTATAGGGCAGGAACAGCACAGTTTTCAAAACGTGTTTTTCAGCTCGAAATAAACGCGTTTTCTCAGCCCTTAGAATCACAGTGTAACTGCCTGTCTCAGAAGAGCAAACTGAGTCAGCCCTTAACCCCAGTGTGCTGAAATTGTCAAAACGTGTTTTACAGCAGAAATAAACACGTTTTGGCAACTTTGGTCACCACCATGTAAGTTATAGGGCAGGAACAGCACAGTTTTCAAAACGTGTTTTTCAGCCCGAAATAAACGCGTTTTCTCAGCCCTTAGAATCACAGTGTAACTGCCTGGCTCAGAAGAGCAAACTGAGTCAGCCCTTAACCCCAGTGTGCTGAAATTGTCAAAACGTGTTTTACAGCAGAAATAAACACGTTTTGGCAACTTTGGTCACCACCATGTAAGTTATAGGGCAGGAACAGCACAGTTTTCAAAACGTGTTTTTCAGCCCGAAATAAACGCGTTTTCTCAGCCCTTAGAATCACAGTGTAACTGCCTGGCTCAGAAGAGCAAACTGAGTCAGCCCTTAACCCCAGTGTGCTGAAATTGTCAAAACGTGTTTTTCAGCAGAAATAAACACGTTTTGGCAACTTTGGTCACCACCATGTAAGTTATAGGGCAGGAACAGCACAGTTTTCAAAACGTGTTTTTCAGCCCGAAATAAACGCGTTTTCTCAGCCCTTAGAATCACAGTGTAACTGCCTGGCTCAGAAGAGCAAACTGAGTCAGCCCTTAACCCCAGTGTGCTGAAATTGTCAAAACGTGTTTTTCAGCAGAAATAAACACGTTTTGGCAACTTTGGTCACCACCATGTAAGTTATAGGGCAGGAACAGCACAGTTTTCAAAACGTGTTTTTCAGCCCGAAATAAACGCGTTTTCTCAGCCCTTAGAATCACAGTGTAACTGCCTGGCTCAGAAGAGCACACTGAGTCAGCCCTTAACCCCAGTGTGCTGAAATTGTCAAAACGTGTTTTACAGCAGAAATAAACACGTTTTGGCAACTTTGGTCACCACCATGTAAGTTATAGGGCAGGAACAGCACAGTTTTCAAAACGTGTTTTTCAGCCCGAAATAAACGCGTTTTCTCAGGCCTTAGAATCACAGTGTAAATGCCTGGCTCAGAAGAGCAAACTGAGTCAGCCCTTAACCCCAGTGTGCTGAAATTGTCAAAACGTGTTTTTCAGCAGAAATAAACACGTTTTGGCAACTTTGGTCACCACCATGTAAGTTATAGGGCAGGAACAGCACAGTTTTCAAAACGTGTTTTTCAGCCCGAAATAAACGCGTTTTCTCAGCCCTTAGAATCACAGTGTAAATGCCTGGCTCAGAAGAGCAAACTGAGTCAGCCCTTAACCCCAGTGTGCTGAAATTGTCAAAACGTGTTTTTCAGCAGAAATAAACACGTTTTGGCAACTTTGGTCACCACCATGTAAGTTATAGGGCAGGAACAGCACAGTTTTCAAAACGTGTTTTTCAGCCCGAAATAAACGCGTTTTCTCAGCTCTTAGAATCGCAGTGTAACTGCCTGTCTCAGAAGAGCACACTGAGTCAGCCCTTAACCCCAGTGTGCTGAAATTGTCAAAACGTGTTTTTCAGCAGAAATAAACACGTTTTGGCAACTTTGGTCACCACCATGTAAGTTATAGGGCAGGAACAGCACAGTTTTCAAAACGTGTTTTTCAGCCCGAAATAAATGCGTTTTCTCAGCTCTTAGAATCGCAGTGTAACTGCCTGTCTCAGAAGAGCACACTGAGTCAGCCCTTAACCCCAGTGTGCTGAAATTGTCAAAACGTGCTTTTCAGCAGAAATAAACACGTTTTGGCAACTTTGGTCACCACCATGTAAGTTATAGGGCAGGAACAGCACAGTTTTCAAAACGTGTTTTTCAGCCCGAAATAAACGCGTTTTCTCAGCTCTTAGAATCGCAGTGTAACTGCCTGTCTCAGAAGAGCACACTGAGTCAGCCCTTAACCCCAGTGTGCTGAAATTGTCAAAACGTGTTTTTCAGCAGAAATAAACACGTTTTGGCAACTTTGGTCACCACCATGTAAGTTATAGGGCATAAACAGCACAGTTTTCAAAACGTGTTTTTCAGCCCGAAATAAACGCGTTTTCTCAGCCCTTAGAATCACAGTGTAACTGCCTGGCTCAGAAGAGCAAACTGAGTCAGCCCTTAACCCCAGTGTGCTGAAATTGTCAAAACGTGTTTTTCAGCAGAAATAAACACGTTTTGGCAACTTTGGTCACCACCATGTAAGTTATAGGGCAGGAACAGCACAGTTTTCAAAACGTGTTTTTCAGCCCGAAATAAATGCGTTTTCTCAGCTCTTAGAATCGCAGTGTAACTGCCTGTCTCAGAAGAGCACACTGAGTCAGCCCTTAACCCCAGTGTGCTGAAATTGTCAAAACGTGCTTTTCAGCAGAAATAAACACGTTTTGGCAACTTTGGTCACCACCATGTAAGTTATAGGGCAGGAACAGCACAGTTTTCAAAACGTGTTTTTCAGCCCGAAATAAACGCGTTTTCTCAGCTCTTAGAATCGCAGTGTAACTGCCTGTCTCAGAAGAGCACACTGAGTCAGCCCTTAACCCCAGTGTGCTGAAATTGTCAAAACGTGTTTTTCAGCAGAAATAAACACGTTTTGGCAACTTTGGTCACCACCATGTAAGTTATAGGGCATAAACAGCACAGTTTTCAAAACGTGTTTTTCAGCCCGAAATAAACGCGTTTTCTCAGCCCTTAGAATCACAGTGTAACTGCCTGGCTCAGAAGAGCAAACTGAGTCAGCCCTTAACCCCAGTGTGCTGAAATTGTCAAAACGTGTTTTTCAGCAGAAATAAACACGTTTTGGCAACTTTGGTCACCACCATGTAAGTTATAGGGCAGGAACAGCACAGTTTTCAAAACGTGTTTTTCAGCCCGAAATAAACGCGTTTTCTCAGCTCTTAGAATCGCAGTGTAACTGCCTGTCTCAGAAGAGCACACTGAGTCAGCCCTTAACCCCAGTGTGCTGAAATTGTCAAAACGTGTTTTTCAGCAGAAATAAACACGTTTTGGCAACTTTGGTCACCACCATGTAAGTTATAGGGCAGGAACAGCACAGTTTTCAAAACGTGTTTTTCAGCCCGAAATAAACGCGTTTTCTCAGCTCTTAGAATCGCAGTGTAAATGCCTGTCTCAGAAGAGCACACTGAGTCAGCCCTTAACCCCAGTGTGCTGAAATTGTCAAAACGTGTTTTTCAGCAGAAATAAACACGTTTTGGCAACTTTGGTCACCACCATGTAAGTTATATGGCAGGAACAGCACAGTTTTCAAAACGTGTTTTTCAGCCCGAAATAAACGCGTTTTCTCAGCTCTTAGAATCGCAGTGTAACTGCCTGTCTCAGAAGAGCACACTGAGTCAGCCCTTAACCCCAGTGTGCTGAAATTGTCAAAACGTGTTTTACAGCAGAAATAAACACGTTTTGGCATCTTTGGTCAGCACCATGTAACTTATAGGGCAGGAACAGCACAGTTTTCAAAACGTGTTTTTCAGCCCGAAATAAACGCGTTTTCTCAGCCCTTAGAATCACAGTGTAACTGCCTGGCTCAGAAGAGCACACTGAGTCAGCCCTTAACCCCAGTGTGCTGAAATTGTCAAAACGTGTTTTTCAGCAGAAATAAACACGTTTTGGCAACTTTGGTCACCACCATGTAAGTTATATGGCAGGAACAGCACAGTTTTCAAAACGTGTTTTTCAGCCCGAAATAAACGCGTTTTCTCAGCCCTTAGAATCACAGTGTAACTGCCTGTCTCAGAAGAGCACAGTGAGTCAGCCCTTAACCCCAGTGTGCTGAAATTGTCAAAACGTGTTTTTCAGCAGAAATAAACACGTTTTGGCAACTTTGGTCACCACCAGGTAAGTTATATGGCAGGAACAGCACAGTTTTCAAAACGTGTTTTTCAGCACGAAATAAACGCGTTTTCTCTGCCCTTAGAATCACAGTGTAACTGCCTGTCTCAGAAGAGCACAGTGAGTCAGCCCTTAACCCCAGTGTGCTGAAATTGTCAAAACGTGTTTTTCAGCAGAAATAAACACGTTTTGGCAACTTTGGTCACCACCAGGTAAGTTATATGGCAGGAACAGCACAGTTTTCAAAACGTGTTTTTCAGCCCGAAATAAACGCGTTTTCTCAGCTCTTAGAATCGCAGTGTAACTGCCTGTCTCAGAAGAGCACACTGAGTCAGCCCTTAACCCCAGTGTGCTGAAATTGTCAAAACGTGTTTTACAGCAGAAATAAACACGTTTTGGCAACTTTGGTCAGCACCATGTAACTTATAGGGCAGGAACAGCACAGTTTTCAAAACGTGTTTTTCAGCCCGAAATAAACGCGTTTTCTTAGCCCTTATAATCACAGTGTAACTGCCTGTCTCAGAAGAGCACACTGAGTCAGCCCTTAACCCCAGTGTGCTGAAATTGTCAAAACGTGTTTTTCAGCAGAAATAAACACGTTTTGGCAACTTTGGTCACCACCATGTAAGTTATATGGCAGGAACAGCACAGTTTTCAAAACGTGTTTTTCAGCCCGAAATAAACGCGTTTTCTCAGCTCTTAGAATCGCAGTGTAACTGCCTGTCTCAGAAGAGCACAGTGAGTCAGCCCTTAACCCCAGTGTGCTGAAATTGTCAAAACGTGTTTTACAGCAGAAATAAACACGTTTTGGCAACTTTGGTCACCACCATGTAAGTTATAGGGCATAAACAGCACAGTTTTCAAAACGTGTTTTTCAGCCCGAAATAAACGCGTTTTCTCAGCCCTTAGAATCACAGTGTAACTGCCTGGCTCAGAAGAGCAAACTGAATCAGCCCTTAACCCCAGTGTGCTGAAATTGTCAAAACGTGTTTTTCAGCAGAAATAAACACGTTTTGGCAACTTTGGTCACCACCATGTAAGTTATAGGGCAGGAACAGCACAGTTTTCAAAACGTGTTTTTCAGCCCGAAATAAACGCGTTTTCTCAGCTCTTAGAATCGCAGTGTAACTGCCTGTCTCAGAAGAGCACACTGAGTCAGCCCTTAACCCCAGTGTGCTGAAATTGTCAAAACGTGTTTTTCAGCAGAAATAAACACGTTTTGGCAACTTTGGTCACCACCATGTAAGTTATAGGGCAGGAACAGCACAGTTTTCAAAACGTGTTTTTCAGCCCGAAATAAACGCGTTTTCTCAGCTCTTAGAAACGCAGTGTAACTGCCTGTCTCAGAAGAGCACACTGAGTCAGCCCTTAACCCCAGTGTGCTGAAATTGTCAAAACGTGTTTTTCAGCAGAAATAAACACGTTTTGGCAACTTTGGTCACCACCATGTAAGTTATAGGGCAGGAACAGCACAGTTTTCAAAACGTGTTTTTCAGCCCGAAATAAACGCGTTTTCTCAGCCCTTAGAATCACAGTGTAACTGCCTGTCTCAGAAGAGCACACTGAGTCAGCCCTTAACCCCAGTGTGCTGAAATTGTCAAAACGTGTTTTACAGCAGAAATAAACACGTTTTGGCAACTTTGGTCAGCACCATGTAACTTATAGGGCAGGAACAGCACAGTTTTCAAAACGTGTTTTTCAGCCCGAAATAAACGCGTTTTCTCAGCCCTTAGAATCACAGTGTAACTGCCTGTCTCAGAAGAGCACAGTGAGTCAGCCCTTAACCCCAGTGTGCTGAAATTGTCAAAACGTGTTTTTCAGCAGAAATAAACACGTTTTGGCAACTTTGGTCACCACCATGTAAGTTATATGGCAGGAACAGCACAATTTTCAAAACGTGTTTTTCAGCCCGAAATAAACGCGTTTTCTCAGCTCTTAGAATCGCAGTGTAACTGCCTGTCTCAGAAGAGCACAGTGAGTCAGCCCTTAACCCCAGTGTGCTGAAATTGTCAAAACGTGTTTTACAGCAGAAATAAACACGTTTTGGCAACTTTGGTCACCACCATGTAAGTTATAGGGCATAAACAGCACAGTTTTCAAAACGTGTTTTTCAGCCCGAAATAAACGCGTTTTCTCAGCCCTTAGAATCACAGTGTAACTGCCTGGCTCAGAAGAGCAAACTGAATCAGCCCTTAACCCCAGTGTGCTGAAATTGTCAAAACGTGTTTTTCAGCAGAAATAAACACGTTTTGGCAACTTTGGTCACCACCATGTAAGTTATAGGGCAGGAACAGCACAGTTTTCAAAACGTGTTTTTCAGCCCGAAATAAACGCGTTTTCTCAGCTCTTAGAATCGCAGTGTAACTGCCTGTCTCAGAAGAGCACACTGAGTCAGCCCTTAACCCCAGTGTGCTGAAATTGTCAAAACGTGTTTTTCAGCAGAAATAAACACGTTTTGGCAACTTTGGTCACCACCATGTAAGTTATAGGGCAGGAACAGCACAGTTTTCAAAACGTGTTTTTCAGCCCGAAATAAACGCGTTTTCTCAGCCCTTAGAATCACAGTGTAACTGCCTGGCTCAGAAGAGCAAACTGAGTCAGCCCTTAACCCCAGTGTGCTGAAATTGTCAAAACGTGTTTTTCAGCAGAAATAAACACGTTTTGGCAACTTTGGTCACCACCATGTAAGTTATAGGGCAGGAACAGCACAGTTTTCAAAACGTGTTTTTCAGCCCGAAATAAACGCGTTTTCTCAGCCCTTAGAATCACAGTGTAACTGCCTGGCTCAGAAGAGCAAACTGAGTCAGCCCTTAACCCCAGTGTGCTGAAATTGTCAAAACGTGTTTTTCAGCAGAAATAAACACGTTTTGGCAACTTTGGTCACCACCATGTAAGTTATAGGGCAGGAACAGCACAGTTTTCAAAACGTGTTTTTCAGCCCGAAATAAACGCGTTTTCTCAGCCCTTAGAATCACAGTGTAACTGCCTGGCTCAGAAGAGCACACTGAGTCAGCCCTTAACCCCAGTGTGCTGAAATTGTCAAAACGTGTTTTACAGCAGAAATAAACACGTTTTGGCAACTTTGGTCACCACCATGTAAGTTATAGGGCAGGAACAGCACAGTTTTCAAAACGTGTTTTTCAGCCCGAAATAAACGCGTTTTCTCAGGCCTTAGAATCACAGTGTAAATGCCTGGCTCAGAAGAGCAAACTGAGTCAGCCCTTAACCCCAGTGTGCTGAAATTGTCAAAACGTGTTTTTCAGCAGAAATAAACACGTTTTGGCAACTTTGGTCACCACCATGTAAGTTATAGGGCAGGAACAGCACAGTTTTCAAAACGTGTTTTTCAGCCCGAAATAAACGCGTTTTCTCAGCCCTTAGAATCACAGTGTAAATGCCTGGCTCAGAAGAGCAAACTGAGTCAGCCCTTAACCCCAGTGTGCTGAAATTGTCAAAACGTGTTTTTCAGCAGAAATAAACACGTTTTGGCAACTTTGGTCACCACCATGTAAGTTATAGGGCAGGAACAGCACAGTTTTCAAAACGTGTTTTTCAGCCCGAAATAAACGCGTTTTCTCAGCTCTTAGAATCGCAGTGTAACTGCCTGTCTCAGAAGAGCACACTGAGTCAGCCCTTAACCCCAGTGTGCTGAAATTGTCAAAACGTGTTTTTCAGCAGAAATAAACACGTTTTGGCAACTTTGGTCACCACCATGTAAGTTATAGGGCAGGAACAGCACAGTTTTCAAAACGTGTTTTTCAGCCCGAAATAAACGCGTTTTCTCAGCTCTTAGAATCGCAGTGTAACTGCCTGTCTCAGAAGAGCACACTGAGTCAGCCCTTAACCCCAGTGTGCTGAAATTGTCAAAACGTGCTTTTCAGCAGAAATAAACACGTTTTGGCAACTTTGGTCACCACCATGTAAGTTATAGGGCAGGAACAGCACAGTTTTCAAAACGTGTTTTTCAGCCCGAAATAAACGCGTTTTCTCAGCTCTTAGAATCGCAGTGTAACTGCCTGTCTCAGAAGAGCACACTGAGTCAGCCCTTAACCCCAGTGTGCTGAAATTGTCAAAACGTGTTTTTCAGCAGAAATAAACACGTTTTGGCAACTTTGGTCACCACCATGTAAGTTATAGGGCATAAACAGCACAGTTTTCAAAACGTGTTTTTCAGCCCGAAATAAACGCGTTTTCTCAGCCCTTAGAATCACAGTGTAACTGCCTGGCTCAGAAGAGCAAACTGAGTCAGCCCTTAACCCCAGTGTGCTGAAATTGTCAAAACGTGTTTTTCAGCAGAAATAAACACGTTTTGGCAACTTTGGTCACCACCATGTAAGTTATAGGGCAGGAACAGCACAGTTTTCAAAACGTGTTTTTCAGCCCGAAATAAACGCGTTTTCTCAGCTCTTAGAATCGCAGTGTAACTGCCTGTCTCAGAAGAGCACACTGAGTCAGCCCTTAACCCCAGTGTGCTGAAATTGTCAAAACGTGTTTTTCAGCAGAAATAAACACGTTTTGGCAACTTTGGTCAGCACCATGTAACTTATAGGGCAGGAACAGCACAGTTTTCAAAACGTGTTTTTCAGCCCGAAATAAACGCGTTTTCTCAGCCCTTAGAATCACAGTGTAACTGCCTGTCTCAGAAGAGCACAGTGAGTCAGCCCTTAACCCCAGTGTGCTGAAATTGTCAAAACGTGTTTTTCAGCAGAAATAAACACGTTTTGGCAACTTTGGTCACCACCAGGTAAGTTATATGGCAGGAACAGCACAGTTTTCAAAACGTGTTTTTCAGCCTGAAATAAACGCGTTTTCTCTGCCCTTAGAATCACAGTGTAACTGCCTGTCTCAGAAGAGCACAGTGAGTCAGCCCTTAACCCCAGTGTGCTGAAATTGTCAAAACGTGTTTTTCAGCAGAAATAAACACGTTTTGGCAACTTTGGTCACCACCATGTAAGTTATATGGCAGGAACAGCACAGTTTTCAAAACGTGTTTTTCAGCTCGAAATAAACGCGTTTTCTCAGCCCTTAGAATCACAGTGTAACTGCCTGGCTCAGAAGAGCACACTGAGTCAGCCCTTAACCCCAGTGTGCTGAAATTGTCAAAACGTGTTTTACAGCAGAAATAAACACGTTTTGGCAACTTTGGTCACCACCATGTAAGTTATAGGGCAGGAACAGCACAGTTTTCAAAACGTGTTTTTCAGCCCGAAATAAACGCGTTTTCTCAGCCCTTAGAATCACAGTGTAACTGCCTGGCTCAGAAGAGCAAACTGAGTCAGCCCTTAACCCCAGTGTGCTGAAATTGTCAAAACGTGTTTTTCAGCAGAAATAAACACGTTTTGGCAACTTTGGTCACCACCATGTAAGTTATAGGGCAGGAACAGCACAGTTTTCAAAACGTGTTTTTCAGCCCGAAATAAACGCGTTTTCTCAGCCCTTAGAATCACAGTGTAACTGCCTGGCTCAGAAGAGCAAACTGAGTCAGCCCTTAACCCCAGTGTGCTGAAATTGTCAAAACGTGTTTTTCAGCAGAAATAAACACGTTTTGGCAACTTTGGTCACCACCATGTAAGTTATAGGGCAGGAACAGCACAGTTTTCAAAACGTGTTTTTCAGCCCGAAATAAACGCGTTTTCTCAGCCCTTAGAATCACAGTGTAACTGCCTGTCTCAGAAGAGCACACTGAGTCAGCCCTTAACCCCAGTGTGCTGAAATTGTCTAAACGTGTTTTACAGCAGAAATAAACACGTTTTGGCAACTTTGGTCACCACCATGTAAGTTATAGGGCAGGAACAGCACAGTTTTCAAAACGTGTTTTTCAGCCCGAAATAAACGCGTTTTCTCAGCCCTTAGAATCACAGTGTAAATGCCTGGCTCAGAAGAGCAAACTGAGTCAGCCCTTAACCCCAGTGTGCTGAAATTGTCAAAACGTGTTTTTCAGCAGAAATAAACACGTTTTGGCAACTTTGGTCACCACCATGTAAGTTATATGGCAGGAACAGCACAGTTTTCAAAACGTGTTTTTCAGCCCGAAATAAACGCGTTTTCTCAGCCCTTAGAATCACAGTGTAACTGCCTGTCTCAGAAGAGCACAGTGAGTCAGCCCTTAACCCCAGTGTGCTGAAATTGTCAAAACGTGTTTTTCAGCAGAAATAAACACGTTTTGGCAACTTTGGTCACCACCATGTAAGTTATATGGCAGGAACAGCACAGTTTTCAAAACGTGTTTTTCAGCCCGAAATAAACGCGTTTTCTCAGCTCTTAGAATCGCAGTGTAACTGCCTGTCTCAGAAGAGCACAGTGAGTCAGCCCTTAACCCCAGTGTGCTGAAATTGTCAAAACGTGTTTTACAGCAGAAATAAACACGTTTTGGCAACTTTGGTCACCACCATGTAAGTTATAGGGCATAAACAGCACAGTTTTCAAAACGTGTTTTTCAGCCCGAAATAAACGCGTTTTCTCAGCCCTTAGAATCACAGTGTAACTGCCTGGCTCAGAAGAGCAAACTGAATCAGCCCTTAACCCCAGTGTGCTGAAATTGTCAAAACGTGTTTTTCAGCAGAAATAAACACGTTTTGGCAACTTTGGTCACCACCATGTAAGTTATAGGGCAGGAACAGCACAGTTTTCAAAACGTGTTTTTCAGCCCGAAATAAACGCGTTTTCTCAGCTCTTAGAATCGCAGTGTAACTGCCTGTCTCAGAAGAGCACACTGAGTCAGCCCTTAACCCCAGTGTGCTGAAATTGTCAAAACGTGTTTTTCAGCAGAAATAAACACGTTTTGGCAACTTTGGTCACCACCATGTAAGTTATAGGGCAGGAACAGCACAGTTTTCAAAACGTGTTTTTCAGCCCGAAATAAACGCGTTTTCTCAGCTCTTAGAAACGCAGTGTAACTGCCTGTCTCAGAAGAGCACACTGAGTCAGCCCTTAACCCCAGTGTGCTGAAATTGTCAAAACGTGTTTTTCAGCAGAAATAAACACGTTTTGGCAACTTTGGTCACCACCATGTAAGTTATAGGGCAGGAACAGCACAGTTTTCAAAACGTGTTTTTCAGCCCGAAATAAACGCGTTTTCTCAGCCCTTAGAATCACAGTGTAACTGCCTGTCTCAGAAGAGCAAACTGAGTCAGCCCTTAACCCCAGTGTGCTGAAATTGTCAAAACGTGTTTTACAGCAGAAATAAACACGTTTTGGCAACTTTGGTCACCACCATGTAAGTTATAGGGCAGGAACAGCACAGTTTTCAAAACGTGTTTTTCAGCCCGAAATAAACGCGTTGTCTCAGCCCTTAGAATCACAGTGTAACTGCCTGGCTCAGAAGAGCAAACTGAGTCAGCCCTTAACCCCAGTGTGCTGAAATTGTCAAAACGTGTTTTACAGCAGAAATAAACACGTTTTGGCAACTTTGGTCACCACCATGTAAGTTATAGGGCAGGAACAGCACAGTTTTCAAAACGTGTTTTTCAGCCCGAAATAAACGCGTTTTCTCAGCCCTTAGAATCACAGTGTAACTGCCTGGCTCAGAAGAGCAAACTGAGTCAGCCCTTAACCCCAGTGTGCTGAAATTGTCAAAACGTGTTTTTCAGCAGAAATAAACACGTTTTGGCAACTTTGGTCACCACCATGTAAGTTATAGGGCAGGAACAGCACAGTTTTCAAAACGTGTTTTTCAGCCCGAAATAAACGCGTTTTCTCAGCCCTTAGAATCACAGTGTAACTGCCTGGCTCAGAAGAGCAAACTGAGTCAGCCCTTAACCCCAGTGTGCTGAAATTGTCAAAACGTGTTTTTCAGCAGAAATAAACACGTTTTGGCAACTTTGGTCACCACCATGTAAGTTATAGGGCAGGAACAGCACAGTTTTCAAAACGTGTTTTTCAGCCCGAAATAAACGCGTTTTCTCAGCCCTTAGAATCACAGTGTAACTGCCTGGCTCAGAAGAGCACACTGAGTCAGCCCTTAACCCCAGTGTGCTGAAATTGTCAAAACGTGTTTTACAGCAGAAATAAACACGTTTTGGCAACTTTGGTCACCACCATGTAAGTTATAGGGCAGGAACAGCACAGTTTTCAAAACGTGTTTTTCAGCCCGAAATAAACGCGTTTTCTCAGGCCTTAGAATCACAGTGTAAATGCCTGGCTCAGAAGAGCAAACTGAGTCAGCCCTTAACCCCAGTGTGCTGAAATTGTCAAAACGTGTTTTTCAGCAGAAATAAACACGTTTTGGCAACTTTGGTCACCACCATGTAAGTTATAGGGCAGGAACAGCACAGTTTTCAAAACGTGTTTTTCAGCCCGAAATAAACGCGTTTTCTCAGCCCTTAGAATCACAGTGTAAATGCCTGGCTCAGAAGAGCAAACTGAGTCAGCCCTTAACCCCAGTGTGCTGAAATTGTCAAAACGTGTTTTTCAGCAGAAATAAACACGTTTTGGCAACTTTGGTCACCACCATGTAAGTTATAGGGCAGGAACAGCACAGTTTTCAAAACGTGTTTTTCAGCCCGAAATAAACGCGTTTTCTCAGCTCTTAGAATCGCAGTGTAACTGCCTGTCTCAGAAGAGCACACTGAGTCAGCCCTTAACCCCAGTGTGCTGAAATTGTCAAAACGTGTTTTTCAGCAGAAATAAACACGTTTTGGCAACTTTGGTCACCACCATGTAAGTTATAGGGCAGGAACAGCACAGTTTTCAAAACGTGTTTTTCAGCCCGAAATAAACGCGTTTTCTCAGCTCTTAGAATCGCAGTGTAACTGCCTGTCTCAGAAGAGCACACTGAGTCAGCCCTTAACCCCAGTGTGCTGAAATTGTCAAAACGTGTTTTTCAGCAGAAATAAACACGTTTTGGCAACTTTGGTCACCACCATGTAAGTTATAGGGCAGGAACAGCACAGTTTTCAAAACGTGTTTTTCAGCCCGAAATAAACGCGTTTTCTCAGCTCTTAGAATCGCAGTGTAACTGCCTGTCTCAGAAGAGCACACTGAGTCAGCCCTTAACCCCAGTGTGCTGAAATTGTCAAAACGTGTTTTTCAGCAGAAATAAACACGTTTTGGCAACTTTGGTCACCACCATGTAAGTTATAGGGCATAAACAGCACAGTTTTCAAAACGTGTTTTTCAGCCCGAAATAAACGCGTTTTCTCAGCCCTTAGAATCACAGTGTAACTGCCTGGCTCAGAAGAGCAAACTGAGTCAGCCCTTAACCCCAGTGTGCTGAAATTGTCAAAACGTGTTTTTCAGCAGAAATAAACACGTTTTGGCAACTTTGGTCACCACCATGTAAGTTATAGGGCAGGAACAGCACAGTTTTCAAAACGTGTTTTTCAGCCCGAAATAAACGCGTTTTCTCAGCTCTTAGAATCGCAGTGTAACTGCCTGTCTCAGAAGAGCACACTGAGTCAGCCCTTAACCCCAGTGTGCTGAAATTGTCAAAACGTGTTTTTCAGCAGAAATAAACACGTTTTGGCAACTTTGGTCACCACCATGTAAGTTATAGGGCAGGAACAGCACAGTTTTCAAAACGTGTTTTTCAGCCCGAAATAAACGCGTTTTCTCAGCTCTTAGAATCGCAGTGTAAATGCCTGTCTCAGAAGAGCACACTGAGTCAGCCCTTAACCCCAGTGTGCTGAAATTGTCAAAACGTGTTTTTCAGCAGAAATAAACACGTTTTGGCAACTTTGGTCACCACCATGTAAGTTATATGGCAGGAACAGCACAGTTTTCAAAACGTGTTTTTCAGCCCGAAATAAACGCGTTTTCTCAGCTCTTAGAATCGCAGTGTAACTGCCTGTCTCAGAAGAGCACACTGAGTCAGCCCTTAACCCCAGTGTGCTGAAATTGTCAAAACGTGTTTTACAGCAGAAATAAACACGTTTTGGCAACTTTGGTCAGCACCATGTAACTTATAGGGCAGGAACAGCACAGTTTTCAAAACGTGTTTTTCAGCCCGAAATAAACGCGTTTTCTCAGCCCTTAGAATCACAGTGTAACTGCCTGTCTCAGAAGAGCACAGTGAGTCAGCCCTTAACCCCAGTGTGCTGAAATTGTCAAAACGTGTTTTTCAGCAGAAATAAACACGTTTTGGCAACTTTGGTCACCACCAGGTAAGTTATATGGCAGGAACAGCACAGTTTTCAAAACGTGTTTTTCAGCCTGAAATAAACGCGTTTTCTCTGCCCTTAGAATCACAGTGTAACTGCCTGTCTCAGAAGAGCACAGTGAGTCAGCCCTTAACCCCAGTGTGCTGAAATTGTCAAAACGTGTTTTTCAGCAGAAATAAACACGTTTTGGCAACTTTGGTCACCACCATGTAAGTTATATGGCAGGAACAGCACAGTTTTCAAAACGTGTTTTTCAGCTCGAAATAAACGCGTTTTCTCAGCCCTTAGAATCACAGTGTAACTGCCTGGCTCAGAAGAGCACACTGAGTCAGCCCTTAACCCCAGTGTGCTGAAATTGTCAAAACGTGTTTTACAGCAGAAATAAACACGTTTTGGCAACTTTGGTCACCACCATGTAAGTTATAGGGCAGGAACAGCACAGTTTTCAAAACGTGTTTTTCAGCCCGAAATAAACGCGTTTTCTCAGCCCTTAGAATCACAGTGTAACTGCCTGGCTCAGAAGAGCACACTGAGTCAGCCCTTAACCCCAGTGTGCTGAAATTGTCAAAACGTGTTTTTCAGCAGAAATAAACACGTTTTGGCAACTTTGGTCACCACCATGTAAGTTATAGGGCAGGAACAGCACAGTTTTCAAAACGTGTTTTTCAGCCCGAAATAAACGCGTTTTCTCAGCCCTTAGAATCACAGTGTAACTGCCTGGCTCAGAAGAGCAAACTGAGTCAGCCCTTAACCCCAGTGTGCTGAAATTGTCAAAACGTGTTTTTCAGCAGAAATAAATACGTTTTGGCAACTTTGGTCACCACCATGTAAGTTATAGGGCAGGAACAGCACAGTTTTCAAAACGTGTTTTTCAGCCCGAAATAAACGCGTTTTCTCAGCCCTTAGAATCACAGTGTAACTGCCTGGCTCAGAAGAGCACACTGAGTCAGCCCTTAACCCCAGTGTGCTGAAATTGTCTAAACGTGTTTTACAGCAGAAATAAACACGTTTTGGCAACTTTGGTCACCACCATGTAAGTTATAGGGCAGGAACAGCACAGTTTTCAAAACGTGTTTTTCAGCCCGAAATAAACGCGTTTTCTCAGCCCTTAGAATCACAGTGTAAATGCCTGGCTCAGAAGAGCAAACTGAGTCAGCCCTTAACCCCAGTGTGCTGAAATTGTCAAAACGTGTTTTTCAGCAGAAATAAACACGTTTTGGCAACTTTGGTCACCACCATGTAAGTTATATGGCAGGAACAGCACAGTTTTCAAAACGTGTTTTTCAGCCCGAAATAAACGCGTTTTCTCAGCTCTTAGAATCGCAGTGTAACTGCCTGTCTCAGAAGAGCACACTGAGTCAGCCCTTAACCCCAGTGTGCTGAAATTGTCAAAACGTGTTTTACAGCAGAAATAAACACGTTTTGGCAACTTTGGTCAGCACCATGTAACTTATAGGGCAGGAACAGCACAGTTTTCAAAACGTGTTTTTCAGCCCGAAATAAACGCGTTTTCTCAGCCCTTAGAATCACAGTGTAACTGCCTGGCTCAGAAGAGCACACTGAGTCAGCCCTTAACCCCAGTGTGCTGAAATTGTCAAAACGTGTTTTTCAGCAGAAATAAACACGTTTTGGCAACTTTGGTCACCACCATGTAAGTTATATGGCAGGAACAGCACAGTTTTCAAAACGTGTTTTTCAGCCCGAAATAAACGCGTTTTCTCAGCCCTTAGAATCACAGTGTAACTGCCTGTCTCAGAAGAGCACAGTGAGTCAGCCCTTAACCCCAGTGTGCTGAAATTGTCAAAACGTGTTTTTCAGCAGAAATAAACACGTTTTGGCAACTTTGGTCACCACCAGGTAAGTTATATGGCAGGAACAGCACAGTTTTCAAAACGTGTTTTTCAGCACGAAATAAACGCGTTTTCTCTGCCCTTAGAATCACAGTGTAACTGCCTGTCTCAGAAGAGCACAGTGAGTCAGCCCTTAACCCCAGTGTGCTGAAATTGTCAAAACGTGTTTTTCAGCAGAAATAAACACGTTTTGGCAACTTTGGTCACCACCAGGTAAGTTATATGGCAGGAACAGCACAGTTTTCAAAACGTGTTTTTCAGCCCGAAATAAACGCGTTTTCTCAGCTCTTAGAATCGCAGTGTAACTGCCTGTCTCAGAAGAGCACACTGAGTCAGCCCTTAACCCCAGTGTGCTGAAATTGTCAAAACGTGTTTTACAGCAGAAATAAACACGTTTTGGCAACTTTGGTCAGCACCATGTAACTTATAGGGCAGGAACAGCACAGTTTTCAAAACGTGTTTTTCAGCCCGAAATAAACGCGTTTTCTCAGCCCTTAGAATCACAGTGTAACTGCCTGTCTCAGAAGAGCACAGTGAGTCAGCCCTTAACCCCAGTGTGCTGAAATTGTCAAAACGTGTTTTTCAGCAGAAATAAACACGTTTTGGCAACTTTGGTCACCACCATGTAAGTTATATGGCAGGAACAGCACAGTTTTCAAAACGTGTTTTTCAGCCCGAAATAAACGCGTTTTCTCAGCTCTTAGAATCGCAGTGTAACTGCCTGTCTCAGAAGAGCACAGTGAGTCAGCCCTTAACCCCAGTGTGCTGAAATTGTCAAAACGTGTTTTACAGCAGAAATAAACACGTTTTGGCAACTTTGGTCACCACCATGTAAGTTATAGGGCATAAACAGCACAGTTTTCAAAACGTGTTTTTCAGCCCGAAATAAACGCGTTTTCTCAGCCCTTAGAATCACAGTGTAACTGCCTGGCTCAGAAGAGCAAACTGAATCAGCCCTTAACCCCAGTGTGCTGAAATTGTCAAAACGTGTTTTTCAGCAGAAATAAACACGTTTTGGCAACTTTGGTCACCACCATGTAAGTTATAGGGCAGGAACAGCACAGTTTTCAAAACGTGTTTTTCAGCCCGAAATAAACGCGTTTTCTCAGCTCTTAGAATCGCAGTGTAACTGCCTGTCTCAGAAGAGCACACTGAGTCAGCCCTTAACCCCAGTGTGCTGAAATTGTCAAAACGTGTTTTTCAGCAGAAATAAACACGTTTTGGCAACTTTGGTCACCACCATGTAAGTTATAGGGCAGGAACAGCACAGTTTTCAAAACGTGTTTTTCAGCCCGAAATAAACGCGTTTTCTCAGCTCTTAGAAACGCAGTGTAACTGCCTGTCTCAGAAGAGCACACTGAGTCAGCCCTTAACCCCAGTGTGCTGAAATTGTCAAAACGTGTTTTTCAGCAGAAATAAACACGTTTTGGCAACTTTGGTCACCACCATGTAAGTTATAGGGCAGGAACAGCACAGTTTTCAAAACGTGTTTTTCAGCCCGAAATAAACGCGTTTTCTCAGCCCTTAGAATCACAGTGTAACTGCCTGTCTCAGAAGAGCAAACTGAGTCAGCCCTTAACCCCAGTGTGCTGAAATTGTCAAAACGTGTTTTACAGCAGAAATAAACACGTTTTGGCAACTTTGGTCACCACCATGTAAGTTATAGGGCAGGAACAGCACAGTTTTCAAAACGTGTTTTTCAGCCCGAAATAAACGCGTTTTCTCAGCCCTTAGAATCACAGTGTAACTGCCTGGCTCAGAAGAGCAAACTGAGTCAGCCCTTAACCCCAGTGTGCTGAAATTGTCAAAACGTGTTTTACAGCAGAAATAAACACGTTTTGGCAACTTTGGTCACCACCATGTAAGTTATAGGGCAGGAACAGCACAGTTTTCAAAACGTGTTTTTCAGCCCGAAATAAACGCGTTTTCTCAGCCCTTAGAATCACAGTGTAACTGCCTGGCTCAGAAGAGCAAACTGAGTCAGCCCTTAACCCCAGTGTGCTGAAATTGTCAAAACGTGTTTTTCAGCAGAAATAAACACGTTTTGGCAACTTTGGTCACCACCATGTAAGTTATAGGGCAGGAACAGCACAGTTTTCAAAACGTGTTTTTCAGCCCGAAATAAACGCGTTTTCTCAGCCCTTAGAATCACAGTGTAACTGCCTGGCTCAGAAGAGCAAACTGAGTCAGCCCTTAACCCCAGTGTGCTGAAATTGTCAAAACGTGTTTTTCAGCAGAAATAAACACGTTTTGGCAACTTTGGTCACCACCATGTAAGTTATAGGGCAGGAACAGCACAGTTTTCAAAACGTGTTTTTCAGCCCGAAATAAACGCGTTTTCTCAGCCCTTAGAATCACAGTGTAACTGCCTGGCTCAGAAGAGCACACTGAGTCAGCCCTTAACCCCAGTGTGCTGAAATTGTCAAAACGTGTTTTACAGCAGAAATAAACACGTTTTGGCAACTTTGGTCACCACCATGTAAGTTATAGGGCAGGAACAGCACAGTTTTCAAAACGTGTTTTTCAGCCCGAAATAAACGCGTTTTCTCAGGCCTTAGAATCACAGTGTAAATGCCTGGCTCAGAAGAGCAAACTGAGTCAGCCCTTAACCCCAGTGTGCTGAAATTGTCAAAACGTGTTTTTCAGCAGAAATAAACACGTTTTGGCAACTTTGGTCACCACCATGTAAGTTATAGGGCAGGAACAGCACAGTTTTCAAAACGTGTTTTTCAGCCCGAAATAAACGCGTTTTCTCAGCCCTTAGAATCACAGTGTAAATGCCTGGCTCAGAAGAGCAAACTGAGTCAGCCCTTAACCCCAGTGTGCTGAAATTGTCAAAACGTGTTTTTCAGCAGAAATAAACACGTTTTGGCAACTTTGGTCACCACCATGTAAGTTATAGGGCAGGAACAGCACAGTTTTCAAAACGTGTTTTTCAGTCCGAAATAAACGCGTTTTCTCAGCTCTTAGAATCGCAGTGTAACTGCCTGTCTCAGAAGAGCACACTGAGTCAGCCCTTAACCCCAGTGTGCTGAAATTGTCAAAACGTGTTTTTCAGCAGAAATAAACACGTTTTGGCAACTTTGGTCACCACCATGTAAGTTATAGGGCAGGAACAGCACAGTTTTCAAAACGTGTTTTTCAGCCCGAAATAAACGCGTTTTCTCAGCTCTTAGAATCGCAGTGTAACTGCCTGTCTCAGAAGAGCACACTGAGTCAGCCCTTAACCCCAGTGTGCTGAAATTGTCAAAACGTGCTTTTCAGCAGAAATAAACACGTTTTGGCAACTTTGGTCACCACCATGTAAGTTATAGGGCAGGAACAGCACAGTTTTCAAAACGTGTTTTTCAGCCCGAAATAAACGCGTTTTCTCAGCTCTTAGAATCGCAGTGTAACTGCCTGTCTCAGAAGAGCACACTGAGTCAGCCCTTAACCCCAGTGTGCTGAAATTGTCAAAACGTGTTTTTCAGCAGAAATAAACACGTTTTGGCAACTTTGGTCACCACCATGTAAGTTATAGGGCATAAACAGCACAGTTTTCAAAACGTGTTTTTCAGCCCGAAATAAACGCGTTTTCTCAGCCCTTAGAATCACAGTGTAACTGCCTGGCTCAGAAGAGCAAACTGAGTCAGCCCTTAACCCCAGTGTGCTGAAATTGTCAAAACGTGTTTTTCAGCAGAAATAAACACGTTTTGGCAACTTTGGTCACCACCATGTAAGTTATAGGGCAGGAACAGCACAGTTTTCAAAACGTGTTTTTCAGCCCGAAATAAACGCGTTTTCTCAGCTCTTAGAATCGCAGTGTAACTGCCTGTCTCAGAAGAGCACACTGAGTCAGCCCTTAACCCCAGTGTGCTGAAATTGTCAAAACGTGTTTTTCAGCAGAAATAAACACGTTTTGGCAACTTTGGTCACCACCATGTAAGTTATAGGGCAGGAACAGCACAGTTTTCAAAACGTGTTTTTCAGCCCGAAATAAACGCGTTTTTTCAGCTCTTAGAATCGCAGTGTAAATGCCTGTCTCAGAAGAGCACACTGAGTCAGCCCTTAACCCCAGTGTGCTGAAATTGTCAAAACGTGTTTTTCAGCAGAAATAAACACGTTTTGGCAACTTTGGTCACCACCATGTAAGTTATATGGCAGGAACAGCACAGTTTTCAAAACGTGTTTTTCAGCCCGAAATAAACGCGTTTTCTCAGCTCTTAGAATCGCAGTGTAACTGCCTGTCTCAGAAGAGCACACTGAGTCAGCCCTTAACCCCAGTGTGCTGAAATTGTCAAAACGTGTTTTACAGCAGAAATAAACACGTTTTGGCAACTTTGGTCAGCACCATGTAACTTATAGGGCAGGAACAGCACAGTTTTCAAAACGTGTTTTTCAGCCCGAAATAAACGCGTTTTCTCAGCCCTTAGAATCACAGTGTAACTGCCTGTCTCAGAAGAGCACAGTGAGTCAGCCCTTAACCCCAGTGTGCTGAAATTGTCAAAACGTGTTTTTCAGCAGAAATAAACACGTTTTGGCAACTTTGGTCAACACCAGGTAAGTTATATGGCAGGAACAGCACAGTTTTCAAAACGTGTTTTTCAGCCTGAAATAAACGCGTTTTCTCTGCCCTTAGAATCACAGTGTAACTGCCTGTCTCAGAAGAGCACAGTGAGTCAGCCCTTAACCCCAGTGTGCTGAAATTGTCAAAACGTGTTTTTCAGCAGAAATAAACACGTTTTGGCAACTTTGGTCACCACCATGTAAGTTATATGGCAGGAACAGCACAGTTTTCAAAACGTGTTTTTCAGCTCGAAATAAACGCGTTTTCTCAGCCCTTAGAATCACAGTGCAACTGCCTGGCTCAGAAGAGCACACTGAGTCAGCCCTTAACCCCAGTGTGCTGAAATTGTCAAAACGTGTTTTACAGCAGAAATAAACACGTTTTGGCAACTTTGGTCACCACCATGTAAGTTATAGGGCAGGAACAGCACAGTTTTCAAAACGTGTTTTTCAGCCTGAAATAAACGCGTTTTCTCAGCCCTTAGAATCACAGTGTAACTGCCTGGCTCAGAAGAGCAAACTGAGTCAGCCCTTAACCCCAGTGTGCTGAAATTGTCAAAACGTGTTTTTCAGCAGAAATAAACACGTTTTGGCAACTTTGGTCACCACCATGTAAGTTATAGGGCAGGAACAGCACAGTTTTCAAAACGTGTTTTTCAGCCCGAAATAAACGCGTTTTCTCAGCCCTTAGAATCACAGTGTAACTGCCTGGCTCAGAAGAGCAAACTGAGTCAGCCCTTAACCCCAGTGTGCTGAAATTGTCAAAACGTGTTTTTCAGCAGAAATAAACACGTTTTGGCAACTTTGGTCACCACCATGTAAGTTATAGGGCAGGAACAGCACAGTTTTCAAAACGTGTTTTTCAGCCCGAAATAAACGCGTTTTCTCAGCCCTTAGAATCACAGTGTAACTGCCTGTCTCAGAAGAGCACACTGAGTCAGCCCTTAACCCCAGTGTGCTGAAATTGTCTAAACGTGTTTTACAGCAGAAATAAACACGTTTTGGCAACTTTGGTCACCACCATGTAAGTTATAGGGCAGGAACAGCACAGTTTTCAAAACGTGTTTTTCAGCCCGAAATAAACGCGTTTTCTCAGCCCTTAGAATCACAGTGTAAATGCCTGGCTCAGAAGAGCAAACTGAGTCAGCCCTTAACCCCAGTGTGCTGAAATTGTCAAAACGTGTTTTTCAGCAGAAATAAACACGTTTTGGCAACTTTGGTCACCACCATGTAAGTTATATGGCAGGAACAGCACAGTTTTCAAAACGTGTTTTTCAGCCCGAAATAAACGCGTTTTCTCAGCTCTTAGAATCGCAGTGTAACTGCCTGTCTCAGAAGAGCACACTGAGTCAGCCCTTAACCCCAGTGTGCTGAAATTGTCAAAACGTGTTTTACAGCAGAAATAAACACGTTTTGGCATCTTTGGTCAGCACCATGTAACTTATAGGGCAGGAACAGCACAGTTTTCAAAACGTGTTTTTCAGCCCGAAATAAACGCGTTTTCTCAGCCCTTAGAATCACAGTGTAACTGCCTGGCTCAGAAGAGCACACTGAGTCAGCCCTTAACCCCAGTGTGCTGAAATTGTCAAAACGTGTTTTTCAGCAGAAATAAACACGTTTTGGCAACTTTGGTCACCACCATGTAAGTTATATGGCAGGAACAGCACAGTTTTCAAAACGTGTTTTTCAGCCCGAAATAAACGCGTTTTCTCAGCCCTTAGAATCACAGTGTAACTGCCTGTCTCAGAAGAGCACAGTGAGTCAGCCCTTAACCCCAGTGTGCTGAAATTGTCAAAACGTGTTTTTCAGCAGAAATAAACACGTTTTGGCAACTTTGGTCACCACCAGGTAAGTTATATGGCAGGAACAGCACAGTTTTCAAAACGTGTTTTTCAGCCCGAAATAAACGCGTTTTCTCTGCCCTTAGAATCACAGTGTAACTGCCTGTCTCAGAAGAGCACAGTGAGTCAGCCCTTAACCCCAGTGTGCTGAAATTGTCAAAACGTGTTTTTCAGCAGAAATAAACACGTTTTGGCAACTTTGGTCACCACCAGGTAAGTTATATGGCAGGAACAGCACAGTTTTCAAAACGTGTTTTTCAGCCCGAAATAAACGCGTTTTCTCAGCTCTTAGAATCGCAGTGTAACTGCCTGTCTCAGAAGAGCACACTGAGTCAGCCCTTAACCCCAGTGTGCTGAAATTGTCAAAACGTGTTTTACAGCAGAAATAAACACGTTTTGGCAACTTTGGTCAGCACCATGTAACTTATAGGGCAGGAACAGCACAGTTTTCAAAACGTGTTTTTCAGCCCGAAATAAACGCGTTTTCTCAGCCCTTAGAATCACAGTGTAACTGCCTGTCTCAGAAGAGCACAGTGAGTCAGCCCTTAACCCCAGTGTGCTGAAATTGTCAAAACGTGTTTTTCAGCAGAAATAAACACGTTTTGGCAACTTTGGTCACCACCATGTAAGTTATATGGCAGGAACAGCACAGTTTTCAAAACGTGTTTTTCAGCCCGAAATAAACGCGTTTTCTCAGCTCTTAGAATCGCAGTGTAACTGCCTGTCTCAGAAGAGCACAGTGAGTCAGCCCTTAACCCCAGTGTGCTGAAATTGTCAAAACGTGTTTTACAGCAGAAATAAACACGTTTTGGCAACTTTGGTCACCACCATGTAAGTTATAGGGCATAAACAGCACAGTTTTCAAAACGTGTTTTTCAGCCCGAAATAAACGCGTTTTCTCAGCCCTTAGAATCACAGTGTAACTGCCTGGCTCAGAAGAGCAAACTGAATCAGCCCTTAACCCCAGTGTGCTGAAATTGTCAAAACGTGTTTTTCAGCAGAAATAAACACGTTTTGGCAACTTTGGTCACCACCATGTAAGTTATAGGGCAGGAACAGCACAGTTTTCAAAACGTGTTTTTCAGCCCGAAATAAACGCGTTTTCTCAGCTCTTAGAATCGCAGTGTAACTGCCTGTCTCAGAAGAGCACACTGAGTCAGCCCTTAACCCCAGTGTGCTGAAATTGTCAAAACGTGTTTTTCAGCAGAAATAAACACGTTTTGGCAACTTTGGTCACCACCATGTAAGTTATAGGGCAGGAACAGCACAGTTTTCAAAACGTGTTTTTCAGCCCGAAATAAACGCGTTTTCTCAGCTCTTAGAAACGCAGTGTAACTGCCTGTCTCAGAAGAGCACACTGAGTCAGCCCTTAACCCCAGTGTGCTGAAATTGTCAAAACGTGTTTTTCAGCAGAAATAAACACGTTTTGGCAACTTTGGTCACCACCATGTAAGTTATAGGGCAGGAACAGCACAGTTTTCAAAACGTGTTTTTCAGCTCGAAATAAACGCGTTTTCTCAGCCCTTAGAATCACAGTGTAACTGCCTGTCTCAGAAGAGCAAACTGAGTCAGCCCTTAACCCCAGTGTGCTGAAATTGTCAAAACGTGTTTTACAGCAGAAATAAACACGTTTTGGCAACTTTGGTCACCACCATGTAAGTTATAGGGCAGGAACAGCACAGTTTTCAAAACGTGTTTTTCAGCCCGAAATAAACGCGTTTTCTCAGCCCTTAGAATCACAGTGTAACTGCCTGGCTCAGAAGAGCAAACTGAGTCAGCCCTTAACCCCAGTGTGCTGAAATTGTCAAAACGTGTTTTACAGCAGAAATAAACACGTTTTGGCAACTTTGGTCACCACCATGTAAGTTATAGGGCAGGAACAGCACAGTTTTCAAAACGTGTTTTTCAGCCCGAAATAAACGCGTTTTCTCAGCCCTTAGAATCACAGTGTAACTGCCTGGCTCAGAAGAGCAAACTGAGTCAGCCCTTAACCCCAGTGTGCTGAAATTGTCAAAACGTGTTTTTCAGCAGAAATAAACACGTTTTGGCAACTTTGGTCACCACCATGTAAGTTATAGGGCAGGAACAGCACAGTTTTCAAAACGTGTTTTTCAGCCCGAAATAAACGCGTTTTCTCAGCCCTTAGAATCACAGTGTAACTGCCTGGCTCAGAAGAGCAAACTGAGTCAGCCCTTAACCCCAGTGTGCTGAAATTGTCAAAACGTGTTTTTCAGCAGAAATAAACACGTTTTGGCAACTTTGGTCACCACCATGTAAGTTATAGGGCAGGAACAGCACAGTTTTCAAAACGTGTTTTTCAGCCCGAAATAAACGCGTTTTCTCAGCCCTTAGAATCACAGTGTAACTGCCTGGCTCAGAAGAGCACACTGAGTCAGCCCTTAACCCCAGTGTGCTGAAATTGTCAAAACGTGTTTTACAGCAGAAATAAACACGTTTTGGCAACTTTGGTCACCACCATGTAAGTTATAGGGCAGGAACAGCACAGTTTTCAAAACGTGTTTTTCAGCCCGAAATAAACGCGTTTTCTCAGGCCTTAGAATCACAGTGTAAATGCCTGGCTCAGAAGAGCAAACTGAGTCAGCCCTTAACCCCAGTGTGCTGAAATTGTCAAAACGTGTTTTTCAGCAGAAATAAACACGTTTTGGCAACTTTGGTCACCACCATGTAAGTTATAGGGCAGGAACAGCACAGTTTTCAAAACGTGTTTTTCAGCCCGAAATAAACGCGTTTTCTCAGCCCTTAGAATCACAGTGTAAATGCCTGGCTCAGAAGAGCACACTGAGTCAGCCCTTAACCCCAGTGTGCTGAAATTGTCAAAACGTGCTTTTCAGCAGAAATAAACACGTTTTGGCAACTTTGGTCACCACCATGTAAGTTATAGGGCAGGAACAGCACAGTTTTCAAAACGTGTTTTTCAGCCCGAAATAAACGCGTTTTCTCAGCTCTTAGAATCGCAGTGTAACTGCCTGTCTCAGAAGAGCACACTGAGTCAGCCCTTAACCCCAGTGTGCTGAAATTGTCAAAACGTGTTTTTCAGCAGAAATAAACACGTTTTGGCAACTTTGGTCACCACCATGTAAGTTATAGGGCATAAACAGCACAGTTTTCAAAACGTGTTTTTCAGCCCGAAATAAACGCGTTTTCTCAGCCCTTAGAATCACAGTGTAACTGCCTGGCTCAGAAGAGCAAACTGAGTCAGCCCTTAACCCCAGTGTGCTGAAATTGTCAAAACGTGTTTTTCAGCAGAAATAAACACGTTTTGGCAACTTTGGTCACCACCATGTAAGTTATAGGGCAGGAACAGCACAGTTTTCAAAACGTGTTTTTCAGCCCGAAATAAATGCGTTTTCTCAGCTCTTAGAATCGCAGTGTAACTGCCTGTCTCAGAAGAGCACACTGAGTCAGCCCTTAACCCCAGTGTGCTGAAATTGTCAAAACGTGCTTTTCAGCAGAAATAAACACGTTTTGGCAACTTTGGTCACCACCATGTAAGTTATAGGGCAGGAACAGCACAGTTTTCAAAACGTGTTTTTCAGCCCGAAATAAACGCGTTTTCTCAGCTCTTAGAATCGCAGTGTAACTGCCTGTCTCAGAAGAGCACACTGAGTCAGCCCTTAACCCCAGTGTGCTGAAATTGTCAAAACGTGTTTTTCAGCAGAAATAAACACGTTTTGGCAACTTTGGTCACCACCATGTAAGTTATAGGGCATAAACAGCACAGTTTTCAAAACGTGTTTTTCAGCCCGAAATAAACGCGTTTTCTCAGCCCTTAGAATCACAGTGTAACTGCCTGGCTCAGAAGAGCAAACTGAGTCAGCCCTTAACCCCAGTGTGCTGAAATTGTCAAAACGTGTTTTTCAGCAGAAATAAACACGTTTTGGCAACTTTGGTCACCACCATGTAAGTTATAGGGCAGGAACAGCACAGTTTTCAAAACGTGTTTTTCAGCCCGAAATAAACGCGTTTTCTCAGCTCTTAGAATCGCAGTGTAACTGCCTGTCTCAGAAGAGCACACTGAGTCAGCCCTTAACCCCAGTGTGCTGAAATTGTCAAAACGTGTTTTACAGCAGAAATAAACACGTTTTGGCATCTTTGGTCAGCACCATGTAACTTATAGGGCAGGAACAGCACAGTTTTCAAAACGTGTTTTTCAGCCCGAAATAAACGCGTTTTCTCAGCCCTTAGAATCACAGTGTAACTGCCTGGCTCAGAAGAGCACACTGAGTCAGCCCTTAACCCCAGTGTGCTGAAATTGTCAAAACGTGTTTTTCAGCAGAAATAAACACGTTTTGGCAACTTTGGTCACCACCATGTAAGTTATATGGCAGGAACAGCACAGTTTTCAAAACGTGTTTTTCAGCCCGAAATAAACGCGTTTTCTCAGCCCTTAGAATCACAGTGTAACTGCCTGTCTCAGAAGAGCACAGTGAGTCAGCCCTTAACCCCAGTGTGCTGAAATTGTCAAAACGTGTTTTTCAGCAGAAATAAACACGTTTTGGCAACTTTGGTCACCACCAGGTAAGTTATATGGCAGGAACCACACAGTTTTCAAAACGTGTTTTTCAGCACGAAATAAACGCGTTTTCTCTGCCCTTAGAATCACAGTGTAACTGCCTGTCTCAGAAGAGCACAGTGAGTCAGCCCTTAACCCCAGTGTGCTGAAATTGTCAAAACGTGTTTTTCAGCAGAAATAAACACGTTTTGGCAACTTTGGTCACCACCAGGTAAGTTATATGGCAGGAACAGCACAGTTTTCAAAACGTGTTTTTCAGCCCGAAATAAACGCGTTTTCTCAGCTCTTAGAATCGCAGTGTAACTGCCTGTCTCAGAAGAGCACACTGAGTCAGCCCTTAACCCCAGTGTGCTGAAATTGTCAAAACGTGTTTTACAGCAGAAATAAACACGTTTTGGCAACTTTGGTCAGCACCATGTAACTTATAGGGCAGGAACAGCACAGTTTTCAAAACGTGTTTTTCAGCCCGAAATAAACGCGTTTTCTCAGCCCTTAGAATCACAGTGTAACTGCCTGTCTCAGAAGAGCACAGTGAGTCAGCCCTTAACCCCAGTGTGCTGAAATTGTCAAAACGTGTTTTTCAGCAGAAATAAACACGTTTTGGCAACTTTGGTCACCACCATGTAAGTTATATGGCAGGAACAGCACAGTTTTCAAAACGTGTTTTTCAGCCCGAAATAAACGCGTTTTCTCAGCTCTTAGAATCGCAGTGTAACTGCCTGTCTCAGAAGAGCACAGTGAGTCAGCCCTTAACCCCAGTGTGCTGAAATTGTCAAAACGTGTTTTACAGCAGAAATAAACACGTTTTGGCAACTTTGGTCACCACCATGTAAGTTATAGGGCATAAACAGCACAGTTTTCAAAACGTGTTTTTCAGCCCGAAATAAACGCGTTTTCTCAGCCCTTAGAATCACAGTGTAACTGCCTGGCTCAGAAGAGCAAACTGAATCAGCCCTTAACCCCAGTGTGCTGAAATTGTCAAAACGTGTTTTTCAGCAGAAATAAACACGTTTTGGCAACTTTGGTCACCACCATGTAAGTTATAGGGCAGGAACAGCACAGTTTTCAAAACGTGTTTTTCAGCCCGAAATAAACGCGTTTTCTCAGCTCTTAGAATCGCAGTGTAACTGCCTGTCTCAGAAGAGCACACTGAGTCAGCCCTTAACCCCAGTGTGCTGAAATTGTCAAAACGTGTTTTTCAGCAGAAATAAACACGTTTTGGCAACTTTGGTCACCACCATGTAAGTTATAGGGCAGGAACAGCACAGTTTTCAAAACGTGTTTTTCAGCCCGAAATAAACGCGTTTTCTCAGCTCTTAGAAACGCAGTGTAACTGCCTGTCTCAGAAGAGCACACTGAGTCAGCCCTTAACCCCAGTGTGCTGAAATTGTCAAAACGTGTTTTTCAGCAGAAATAAACACGTTTTGGCAACTTTGGTCACCACCATGTAAGTTATAGGGCAGGAACAGCACAGTTTTCAAAACGTGTTTTTCAGCCCGAAATAAACGCGTTTTCTCAGCCCTTAGAATCACAGTGTAACTGCCTGTCTCAGAAGAGCAAACTGAGTCAGCCCTTAACCCCAGTGTGCTGAAATTGTCAAAACGTGTTTTACAGCAGAAATAAACACGTTTTGGCAACTTTGGTCACCACCATGTAAGTTATAGGGCAGGAACAGCACAGTTTTCAAAACGTGTTTTTCAGCCCGAAATAAACGCGTTTTCTCAGCCCTTAGAATCACAGTGTAACTGCCTGGCTCAGAAGAGCAAACTGAGTCAGCCCTTAACCCCAGTGTGCTGAAATTGTCAAAACGTGTTTTTCAGCAGAAATAAACACGTTTTGGCAACTTTGGTCACCACCATGTAAGTTATAGGGCAGGAACAGCACAGTTTTCAAAACGTGTTTTTCAGCCCGAAATAAACGCGTTTTCTCAGCCCTTAGAATCACAGTGTAACTGCCTGGCTCAGAAGAGCAAACTGAGTCAGCCCTTAACCCCAGTGTGCTGAAATTGTCAAAACGTGTTTTACAGCAGAAATAAACACGTTTTGGCAACTTTGGTCACCACCATGTAAGTTATAGGGCAGGAACAGCACAGTTTTCAAAACGTGTTTTTCAGCCCGAAATAAACGCGTTTTCTCAGGCCTTAGAATCACAGTGTAAATGCCTGGCTCAGAAGAGCAAACTGAGTCAGCCCTTAACCCCAGTGTGCTGAAATTGTCAAAACGTGTTTTTCAGCAGAAATAAACACGTTTTGGCAACTTTGGTCACCACCATGTAAGTTATAGGGCAGGAACAGCACAGTTTTCAAAACGTGTTTTTCAGCCCGAAATAAACGCGTTTTCTCAGCCCTTAGAATCACAGTGTAAATGCCTGGCTCAGAAGAGCAAACTGAGTCAGCCCTTAACCCCAGTGTGCTGAAATTGTCAAAACGTGTTTTTCAGCAGAAATAAACACGTTTTGGCAACTTTGGTCACCACCATGTAAGTTATAGGGCAGGAACAGCACAGTTTTCAAAACGTGTTTTTCAGCCCGAAATAAACGCGTTTTCTCAGCTCTTAGAATCGCAGTGTAACTGCCTGTCTCAGAAGAGCACACTGAGTCAGCCCTTAACCCCAGTGTGCTGAAATTGTCAAAACGTGTTTTTCAGCAGAAATAAACACGTTTTGGCAACTTTGGTCACCACCATGTAAGTTATAGGACAGGAACAGCACAGTTTTCAAAACGTGTTTTTCAGCCCGAAATAAATGCGTTTTCTCAGCTCTTAGAATCGCAGTGTAACTGCCTGTCTCAGAAGAGCACACTGAGTCAGCCCTTAACCCCAGTGTGCTGAAATTGTCAAAACGTGCTTTTCAGCAGAAATAAACACGTTTTGGCAACTTTGGTCACCACCATGTAAGTTATAGGGCAGGAACAGCACAGTTTTCAAAACGTGTTTTTCAGCCCGAAATAAACGCGTTTTCTCAGCTCTTAGAATCGCAGTGTAACTGCCTGTCTCAGAAGAGCACACTGAGTCAGCCCTTAACCCCAGTGTGCTGAAATTGTCAAAACGTGTTTTTCAGCAGAAATAAACACGTTTTGGCAACTTTGGTCACCACCATGTAAGTTATAGGGCATAAACAGCACAGTTTTCAAAACGTGTTTTTCAGCCCGAAATAAACGCGTTTTCTCAGCCCTTAGAATCACAGTGTAACTGCCTGGCTCAGAAGAGCAAACTGAGTCAGCCCTTAACCCCAGTGTGCTGAAATTGTCAAAACGTGTTTTTCAGCAGAAATAAACACGTTTTGGCAACTTTGGTCACCACCATGTAAGTTATAGGGCAGGAACAGCACAGTTTTCAAAACGTGTTTTTCAGCCCGAAATAAATGCGTTTTCTCAGCTCTTAGAATCGCAGTGTAACTGCCTGTCTCAGAAGAGCACACTGAGTCAGCCCTTAACCCCAGTGTGCTGAAATTGTCAAAACGTGCTTTTCAGCAGAAATAAACACGTTTTGGCAACTTTGGTCACCACCATGTAAGTTATAGGGCAGGAACAGCACAGTTTTCAAAACGTGTTTTTCAGCCCGAAATAAACGCGTTTTCTCAGCTCTTAGAATCGCAGTGTAACTGCCTGTCTCAGAAGAGCACACTGAGTCAGCCCTTAACCCCAGTGTGCTGAAATTGTCAAAACGTGTTTTTCAGCAGAAATAAACACGTTTTGGCAACTTTGGTCACCACCATGTAAGTTATAGGGCATAAACAGCACAGTTTTCAAAACGTGTTTTTCAGCCCGAAATAAACGCGTTTTCTCAGCCCTTAGAATCACAGTGTAACTGCCTGGCTCAGAAGAGCAAACTGAGTCAGCCCTTAACCCCAGTGTGCTGAAATTGTCAAAACGTGTTTTTCAGCAGAAATAAACACGTTTTGGCAACTTTGGTCACCACCATGTAAGTTATAGGGCAGGAACAGCACAGTTTTCAAAACGTGTTTTTCAGCCCGAAATAAACGCGTTTTCTCAGCTCTTAGAATCGCAGTGTAACTGCCTGTCTCAGAAGAGCACACTGAGTCAGCCCTTAACCCCAGTGTGCTGAAATTGTCAAAACGTGTTTTTCAGCAGAAATAAACACGTTTTGGCAACTTTGGTCACCACCATGTAAGTTATAGGGCAGGAACAGCACAGTTTTCAAAACGTGTTTTTCAGCCCGAAATAAACGCGTTTTCTCAGCTCTTAGAATCGCAGTGTAAATGCCTGTCTCAGAAGAGCACACTGAGTCAGCCCTTAACCCCAGTGTGCTGAAATTGTCAAAACGTGTTTTTCAGCAGAAATAAACACGTTTTGGCAACTTTGGTCACCACCATGTAAGTTATATGGCAGGAACAGCACAGTTTTCAAAACGTGTTTTTCAGCCCGAAATAAACGCGTTTTCTCAGCTCTTAGAATCGCAGTGTAACTGCCTGTCTCAGAAGAGCACACTGAGTCAGCCCTTAACCCCAGTGTGCTGAAATTGTCAAAACGTGTTTTACAGCAGAAATAAACACGTTTTGGCAACTTTGGTCAGCACCATGTAACTTATAGGGCAGGAACAGCACAGTTTTCAAAACGTGTTTTTCAGCCCGAAATAAACGCGTTTTCTCAGCCCTTAGAATCACAGTGTAACTGCCTGTCTCAGAAGAGCACAGTGAGTCAGCCCTTAACCCCAGTGTGCTGAAATTGTCAAAACGTGTTTTTCAGCAGAAATAAACACGTTTTGGCAACTTTGGTCACCACCAGGTAAGTTATATGGCAGGAACAGCACAGTTTTCAAAACGTGTTTTTCAGCCTGAAATAAACGCGTTTTCTCTGCCCTTAGAATCACAGTGTAACTGCCTGTCTCAGAAGAGCACAGTGAGTCAGCCCTTAACCCCAGTGTGCTGAAATTGTCAAAACGTGTTTTTCAGCAGAAATAAACACGTTTTGGCAACTTTGGTCACCACCATGTAAGTTATATGGCAGGAACAGCACAGTTTTCAAAACGTGTTTTTCAGCTCGAAATAAACGCGTTTTCTCAGCCCTTAGAATCACAGTGTAACTGCCTGGCTCAGAAGAGCACACTGAGTCAGCCCTTAACCCCAGTGTGCTGAAATTGTCAAAACGTGTTTTACAGCAGAAATAAACACGTTTTGGCAACTTTGGTCACCACCATGTAAGTTATAGGGCAGGAACAGCACAGTTTTCAAAACGTGTTTTTCAGCCCGAAATAAACGCGTTTTCTCAGCCCTTAGAATCACAGTGTAACTGCCTGGCTCAGAAGAGCAAACTGAGTCAGCCCTTAACCCCAGTGTGCTGAAATTGTCAAAACGTGTTTTTCAGCAGAAATAAACACGTTTTGGCAACTTTGGTCACCACCATGTAAGTTATAGGGCAGGAACAGCACAGTTTTCAAAACGTGTTTTTCAGCCCGAAATAAACGCGTTTTCTCAGCCCTTAGAATCACAGTGTAACTGCCTGGCTCAGAAGAGCAAACTGAGTCAGCCCTTAACCCCAGTGTGCTGAAATTGTCAAAACGTGTTTTTCAGCAGAAATAAACACGTTTTGGCAACTTTGGTCACCACCATGTAAGTTATAGGGCAGGAACAGCACAGTTTTCAAAACGTGTTTTTCAGCCCGAAATAAACGCGTTTTCTCAGCCCTTAGAATCACAGTGTAAATGCCTGGCTCAGAAGAGCAAACTGAGTCAGCCCTTAACCCCAGTGTGCTGAAATTGTCAAAACGTGTTTTTCAGCAGAAATAAACACGTTTTGGCAACTTTGGTCACCACCATGTAAGTTATATGGCAGGAACAGCACAGTTTTCAAAACGTGTTTTTCAGCCCGAAATAAACGCGTTTTCTCAGCTCTTAGAATCGCAGTGTAACTGCCTGTCTCAGAAGAGCACACTGAGTCAGCCCTTAACCCCAGAGTGCTGAAATTGTCAAAACGTGTTTTAC
This sequence comes from Atractosteus spatula, assembly GCF_055471065.1. Classification (NCBI taxonomy): domain Eukaryota; kingdom Metazoa; phylum Chordata; class Actinopteri; order Semionotiformes; family Lepisosteidae; genus Atractosteus; species Atractosteus spatula. The sequence continues at coordinate 829,720 of NW_028296646.1, read as the reverse complement.
AGCAGAAATAAACACGTTTTGGCAACTTTGGTCAGCACCATGTAACTTATAGGGCAGGAACAGCACAGTTTTCAAAACGTGTTTTTCAGCCAGAAATAAACGCGTTTTCTCAGCCCTTAGAATCACAGTGTAACTGCCTGGCTCAGAAGAGCACACTGAGTCAGCCCTTAACCCCAGTGTGCTGAAATTGTCAAAACGTGTTTTTCAGCAGAAATAAACACGTTTTGGCAACTTTGGTCACCACCATGTAAGTTATATGGCAGGAACAGCACAGTTTTCAAAACGTGTTTTTCAGCCCGAAATAAACGCGTTTTCTCAGCCCTTAGAATCACAGTGTAACTGCCTGTCTCAGAAGAGCACAGTGAGTCAGCCCTTAACCCCAGTGTGCTGAAATTGTCAAAACGTGTTTTTCAGCAGAAATAAACACGTTTTGGCAACTTTGGTCACCACCAGGTAAGTTATATGGCAGGAACAGCACAGTTTTCAAAACGTGTTTTTCAGCACGAAATAAACGCGTTTTCTCTGCCCTTAGAATCACAGTGTAACTGCCTGTCTCAGAAGAGCACAGTGAGTCAGCCCTTAACCCCAGTGTGCTGAAATTGTCAAAACGTGTTTTTCAGCAGAAATAAACACGTTTTGGCAACTTTGGTCACCACCAGGTAAGTTATATGGCAGGAACAGCACAGTTTTCAAAACGTGTTTTTCAGCCCGAAATAAACGCGTTTTCTCAGCTCTTAGAATCGCAGTGTAACTGCCTGTCTCAGAAGAGCACACTGAGTCAGCCCTTAACCCCAGTGTGCTGAAATTGTCAAAACGTGTTTTACAGCAGAAATAAACACGTTTTGGCAACTTTGGTCAGCACCATGTAACTTATAGGGCAGGAACAGCACAGTTTTCAAAACGTGTTTTTCAGCCCGAAATAAACGCGTTTTCTCAGCCCTTAGAATCACAGTGTAACTGCCTGTCTCAGAAGAGCACAGTGAGTCAGCCCTTAACCCCAGTGTGCTGAAATTGTCAAAACGTGTTTTTCAGCAGAAATAAACACGTTTTGGCAACTTTGGTCACCACCATGTAAGTTATATGGCAGGAACAGCACAGTTTTCAAAACGTGTTTTTCAGCACGAAATAAACGCGTTTTCTCTGCCCTTAGAATCACAGTGTAACTGCCTGTCTCAGAAGAGCACAGTGAGTCAGCCCTTAACCCCAGTGTGCTGAAATTGTCAAAACGTGTTTTTCAGCAGAAATAAACACCTTTTGGCAACTTTGGTCACCACCAGGTAAGTTATATGGCAGGAACAGCACAGTTTTCAAAACGTGTTTTTCAGCCCGAAATAAACGCGTTTTCTCAGCTCTTAGAATCGCAGTGTAACTGCCTGTCTCAGAAAAGCACACTGAGTCAGCCCTTAACCCCAGTGTGCTGAAATTGTCAAAACGTGTTTTTCAGCAGAAATAAACACGTTTTGGCAACTTTGGTCACCACCATGTAAGTTATAGGGCATAAACAGCACAGTTTTCAAAACGTGTTTTTCAGCCCGAAATAAACGCGTTTTCTCAGCCCTTCGAATCACAGTGTAACTGCCTGGCTCAGAAGAGCAAACTGAGTCAGCCCTTAACCCCAGTGTGCTGAAATTGTCAAAACGTGTTTTTCAGCAGAAATAAACACGTTTTGGCAACTTTGGTCACCACCATGTAAGTTATAGGGCAGGAACAGCACAGTTTTCAAAACGTGTTTTTCAGCCCGAAATAAACGCGTTTTCTCAGCTCTTAGAATCGCAGTGTAACTGCCTGTCTCAGAAGAGCACACTGAGTCAGCCCTTAACCCCAGTGTGCTGAAATTGTCAAAACGTGTTTTTCAGCAGAAATAAACACGTTTTGGCAACTTTGGTCACCACCATGTAAGTTATAGGGCAGGAACAGCACAGTTTTCAAAACGTGTTTTTCAGCCCGAAATAAACGCGTTTTCTCAGCTCTTAGAATCGCAGTGTAAATGCCTGTCTCAGAAGAGCACACTGAGTCAGCCCTTAACCCCAGTGTGCTGAAATTGTCAAAACGTGTTTTTCAGCAGAAATAAACACGTTTTGGCAACTTTGGTCACCACCATGTAAGTTATATGGCAGGAACAGCACAGTTTTCAAAACGTGTTTTTCAGCCCGAAATAAACGCGTTTTCTCAGCTCTTAGAATCGCAGTGTAACTGCCTGTCTCAGAAGAGCACACTGAGTCAGCCCTTAACCCCAGTGTGCTGAAATTGTCAAAACGTGTTTTACAGCAGAAATAAACACGTTTTGGCAACTTTGGTCACCACCATGTAAGTTATATGGCAGGAACAGCACAGTTTTCAAAACGTGTTTTTCAGCTCGAAATAAACGCGTTTTCTCAGCCCTTAGAATCACAGTGTAACTGCCTGGCTCAGAAGAGCACACTGAGTCAGCCCTTAACCCCAGTGTGCTGAAATTGTCAAAACGTGTTTTACAGCAGAAATAAACACGTTTTGGCAACTTTGGTCACCACCATGTAAGTTATAGGGCAGGAACAGCACAGTTTTCAAAACGTGTTTTTCAGCCCGAAATAAACGCGTTTTCTCAGCCCTTAGAATCACAGTGTAACTGCCTGGCTCAGAAGAGCAAACTGAGTCAGCCCTTAACCCCAGTGTGCTGAAATTGTCAAAACGTGTTTTTCAGCAGAAATAAACACGTTTTGGCAACTTTGGTCACCACCATGTAAGTTATAGGGCAGGAACAGCACAGTTTTCAAAACGTGTTTTTCAGCCCGAAATAAACGCGTTTTCTCAGCCCTTAGAATCACAGTGTAACTGCCTGGCTCAGAAGAGCAAACTGAGTCAGCCCTTAACCCCAGTGTGCTGAAATTGTCAAAACGTGTTTTTCAGCAGAAATAAACACGTTTTGGCAACTTTGGTCACCACCATGTAAGTTATAGGGCAGGAACAGCACAGTTTTCAAAACGTGTTTTTCAGCCCGAAATAAACGCGTTTTCTCAGCCCTTAGAATCACAGTGTAACTGCCTGTCTCAGAAGAGCACACTGAGTCAGCCCTTAACCCCAGTGTGCTGAAATTGTCTAAACGTGTTTTACAGCAGAAATAAACACGTTTTGGCAACTTTGGTCACCACCATGTAAGTTATAGGGCAGGAACAGCACAGTTTTCAAAACGTGTTTTTCAGCCCGAAATAAACGCGTTTTCTCAGCCCTTAGAATCACAGTGTAAATGCCTGGCTCAGAAGAGCAAACTGAGTCAGCCCTTAACCCCAGTGTGCTGAAATTGTCAAAACGTGTTTTTCAGCAGAAATAAACACGTTTTGGCAACTTTGGTCACCACCATGTAAGTTATATGGCAGGAACAGCACAGTTTTCAAAACGTGTTTTTCAGCCCGAAATAAACGCGTTTTCTCAGCTCTTAGAATCGCAGTGTAACTGCCTGTCTCAGAAGAGCACACTGAGTCAGCCCTTAACCCCAGTGTGCTGAAATTGTCAAAACGTGTTTTACAGCAGAAATAAACACGTTTTGGCATCTTTGGTCAGCACCATGTAACTTATAGGGCAGGAACAGCACAGTTTTCAAAACGTGTTTTTCAGCCCGAAATAAACGCGTTTTCTCAGCCCTTAGAATCACAGTGTAACTGCCTGGCTCAGAAGAGCACACTGAGTCAGCCCTTAACCCCAGTGTGCTGAAATTGTCAAAACGTGTTTTTCAGCAGAAATAAACACGTTTTGGCAACTTTGGTCACCACCATGTAAGTTATATGGCAGGAACAGCACAGTTTTCAAAACGTGTTTTTCAGCCCGAAATAAACGCGTTTTCTCAGCCCTTAGAATCACAGTGTAACTGCCTGTCTCAGAAGAGCACAGTGAGTCAGCCCTTAACCCCAGTGTGCTGAAATTGTCAAAACGTGTTTTTCAGCAGAAATAAACACGTTTTGGCAACTTTGGTCACCACCAGGTAAGTTATATGGCAGGAACAGCACAGTTTTCAAAACGTGTTTTTCAGCACGAAATAAACGCGTTTTCTCTGCCCTTAGAATCACAGTGTAACTGCCTGTCTCAGAAGAGCACAGTGAGTCAGCCCTTAACCCCAGTGTGCTGAAATTGTCAAAACGTGTTTTTCAGCAGAAATAAACACGTTTTGGCAACTTTGGTCACCACCAGGTAAGTTATATGGCAGGAACAGCACAGTTTTCAAAACGTGTTTTTCAGCCCGAAATAAACGCGTTTTCTCAGCTCTTAGAATCGCAGTGTAACTGCCTGTCTCAGAAGAGCACACTGAGTCAGCCCTTAACCCCAGTGTGCTGAAATTGTCAAAACGTGTTTTACAGCAGAAATAAACACGTTTTGGCAACTTTGGTCAGCACCATGTAACTTATAGGGCAGGAACAGCACAGTTTTCAAAACGTGTTTTTCAGCCCGAAATAAACGCGTTTTCTCAGCCCTTAGAATCACAGTGTAACTGCCTGTCTCAGAAGAGCACAGTGAGTCAGCCCTTAACCCCAGTGTGCTGAAATTGTCAAAACGTGTTTTTCAGCAGAAATAAACACGTTTTGGCAACTTTGGTCACCACCATGTAAGTTATATGGCAGGAACAGCACAGTTTTCAAAACGTGTTTTTCAGCCCGAAATAAACGCGTTTTCTCAGCTCTTAGAATCGCAGTGTAACTGCCTGTCTCAGAAGAGCACAGTGAGTCAGCCCTTAACCCCAGTGTGCTGAAATTGTCAAAACGTGTTTTACAGCAGAAATAAACACGTTTTGGCAACTTTGGTCACCACCATGTAAGTTATAGGGCATAAACAGCACAGTTTTCAAAACGTGTTTTTCAGCCCGAAATAAACGCGTTTTCTCAGCCCTTAGAATCACAGTGTAACTGCCTGGCTCAGAAGAGCAAACTGAATCAGCCCTTAACCCCAGTGTGCTGAAATTGTCAAAACGTGTTTTTCAGCAGAAATAAACACGTTTTGGCAACTTTGGTCACCACCATGTAAGTTATAGGGCAGGAACAGCACAGTTTTCAAAACGTGTTTTTCAGCCCGAAATAAACGCGTTTTCTCAGCTCTTAGAATCGCAGTGTAACTGCCTGTCTCAGAAGAGCACACTGAGTCAGCCCTTAACCCCAGTGTGCTGAAATTGTCAAAACGTGTTTTTCAGCAGAAATAAACACGTTTTGGCAACTTTGGTCACCACCATGTAAGTTATAGGGCAGGAACAGCACAGTTTTCAAAACGTGTTTTTCAGCCCGAAATAAACGCGTTTTCTCAGCTCTTAGAAACGCAGTGTAACTGCCTGTCTCAGAAGAGCACACTGAGTCAGCCCTTAACCCCAGTGTGCTGAAATTGTCAAAACGTGTTTTTCAGCAGAAATAAACACGTTTTGACAACTTTGGTCACCACCATGTAAGTTATAGGGCAGGAACAGCACAGTTTTCAAAACGTGTTTTTCAGCTCGAAATAAACGCGTTTTCTCAGCCCTTAGAATCACAGTGTAACTGCCTGTCTCAGAAGAGCAAACTGAGTCAGCCCTTAACCCCAGTGTGCTGAAATTGTCAAAACGTGTTTTACAGCAGAAATAAACACGTTTTGGCAACTTTGGTCACCACCATGTAAGTTATAGGGCAGGAACAGCACAGTTTTCAAAACGTGTTTTTCAGCCCGAAATAAACGCGTTTTCTCAGCCCTTAGAATCACAGTGTAACTGCCTGGCTCAGAAGAGCAAACTGAGTCAGCCCTTAACCCCAGTGTGCTGAAATTGTCAAAACGTGTTTTACAGCAGAAATAAACACGTTTTGGCAACTTTGGTCACCACCATGTAAGTTATAGGGCAGGAACAGCACAGTTTTCAAAACGTGTTTTTCAGCCCGAAATAAACGCGTTTTCTCAGCCCTTAGAATCACAGTGTAACTGCCTGGCTCAGAAGAGCAAACTGAGTCAGCCCTTAACCCCAGTGTGCTGAAATTGTCAAAACGTGTTTTTCAGCAGAAATAAACACGTTTTGGCAACTTTGGTCACCACCATGTAAGTTATAGGGCAGGAACAGCACAGTTTTCAAAACGTGTTTTTCAGCCCGAAATAAACGCGTTTTCTCAGCCCTTAGAATCACAGTGTAACTGCCTGGCTCAGAAGAGCAAACTGAGTCAGCCCTTAACCCCAGTGTGCTGAAATTGTCAAAACGTGTTTTTCAGCAGAAATAAACACGTTTTGGCAACTTTGGTCACCACCATGTAAGTTATAGGGCAGGAACAGCACAGTTTTCAAAACGTGTTTTTCAGCCCGAAATAAACGCGTTTTCTCAGCCCTTAGAATCACAGTGTAACTGCCTGGCTCAGAAGAGCACACTGAGTCAGCCCTTAACCCCAGTGTGCTGAAATTGTCAAAACGTGTTTTACAGCAGAAATAAACACGTTTTGGCAACTTTGGTCACCACCATGTAAGTTATAGGGCATAAACAGCACAGTTTTCAAAACGTGTTTTTCAGCCCGAAATAAACGCGTTTTCTCAGCCCTTAGAATCACAGTGTAACTGCCTGGCTCAGAAGAGCAAACTGAGTCAGCCCTTAACCCCAGTGTGCTGAAATTGTCAAAACGTGTTTTTCAGCAGAAATAAACACGTTTTGGCAACTTTGGTCACCACCATGTAAGTTATAGGGCAGGAACAGCACAGTTTTCAAAACGTGTTTTTCAGCCCGAAATAAATGCGTTTTCTCAGCTCTTAGAATCGCAGTGTAACTGCCTGTCTCAGAAGAGCACACTGAGTCAGCCCTTAACCCCAGTGTGCTGAAATTGTCAAAACGTGCTTTTCAGCAGAAATAAACACGTTTTGGCAACTTTGGTCACCACCATGTAAGTTATAGGGCAGGAACAGCACAGTTTTCAAAACGTGTTTTTCAGCCCGAAATAAACGCGTTTTCTCAGCTCTTAGAATCGCAGTGTAACTGCCTGTCTCAGAAGAGCACACTGAGTCAGCCCTTAACCCCAGTGTGCTGAAATTGTCAAAACGTGTTTTTCAGCAGAAATAAACACGTTTTGGCAACTTTGGTCACCACCATGTAAGTTATAGGGCATAAACAGCACAGTTTTCAAAACGTGTTTTTCAGCCCGAAATAAACGCGTTTTCTCAGCCCTTAGAATCACAGTGTAACTGCCTGGCTCAGAAGAGCAAACTGAGTCAGCCCTTAACCCCAGTGTGCTGAAATTGTCAAAACGTGTTTTTCAGCAGAAATAAACACGTTTTGGCAACTTTGGTCACCACCATGTAAGTTATAGGGCAGGAACAGCACAGTTTTCAAAACGTGTTTTTCAGCCCGAAATAAACGCGTTTTCTCAGCTCTTAGAATCGCAGTGTAACTGCCTGTCTCAGAAGAGCACACTGAGTCAGCCCTTAACCCCAGTGTGCTGAAATTGTCAAAACGTGTTTTTCAGCAGAAATAAACACGTTTTGGCAACTTTGGTCACCACCATGTAAGTTATAGGGCAGGAACAGCACAGTTTTCAAAACGTGTTTTTCAGCCCGAAATAAACGCGTTTTCTCAGCTCTTAGAATCGCAGTGTAAATGCCTGTCTCAGAAGAGCACACTGAGTCAGCCCTTAACCCCAGTGTGCTGAAATTGTCAAAACGTGTTTTTCAGCAGAAATAAACACGTTTTGGCAACTTTGGTCACCACCATGTAAGTTATATGGCAGGAACAGCACAGTTTTCAAAACGTGTTTTTCAGCCCGAAATAAACGCGTTTTCTCAGCTCTTAGAATCGCAGTGTAACTGCCTGTCTCAGAAGAGCACACTGAGTCAGCCCTTAACCCCAGTGTGCTGAAATTGTCAAAACGTGTTTTACAGCAGAAATAAACACGTTTTGGCATCTTTGGTCAGCACCATGTAACTTATAGGGCAGGAACAGCACAGTTTTCAAAACGTGTTTTTCAGCCCGAAATAAACGCGTTTTCTCAGCCCTTAGAATCACAGTGTAACTGCCTGGCTCAGAAGAGCACACTGAGTCAGCCCTTAACCCCAGTGTGCTGAAATTGTCAAAACGTGTTTTTCAGCAGAAATAAACACGTTTTGGCAACTTTGGTCACCACCATGTAAGTTATATGGCAGGAACAGCACAGTTTTCAAAACGTGTTTTTCAGCCCGAAATAAACGCGTTTTCTCAGCCCTTAGAATCACAGTGTAACTGCCTGTCTCAGAAGAGCACAGTGAGTCAGCCCTTAACCCCAGTGTGCTGAAATTGTCAAAACGTGTTTTTCAGCAGAAATAAACACGTTTTGGCAACTTTGGTCACCACCAGGTAAGTTATATGGCAGGAACAGCACAGTTTTCAAAACGTGTTTTTCAGCACGAAATAAACGCGTTTTCTCTGCCCTTAGAATCACAGTGTAACTGCCTGTCTCAGAAGAGCACAGTGAGTCAGCCCTTAACCCCAGTGTGCTGAAATTGTCAAAACGTGTTTTTCAGCAGAAATAAACACGTTTTGGCAACTTTGGTCACCACCAGGTAAGTTATATGGCAGGAACAGCACAGTTTTCAAAACGTGTTTTTCAGCCCGAAATAAACGCGTTTTCTCAGCTCTTAGAATCGCAGTGTAACTGCCTGTCTCAGAAGAGCACACTGAGTCAGCCCTTAACCCCAGTGTGCTGAAATTGTCAAAACGTGTTTTACAGCAGAAATAAACACGTTTTGGCAACTTTGGTCAGCACCATGTAACTTATAGGGCAGGAACAGCACAGTTTTCAAAACGTGTTTTTCAGCCCGAAATAAACGCGTTTTCTCAGCCCTTAGAATCACAGTGTAACTGCCTGTCTCAGAAGAGCACAGTGAGTCAGCCCTTAACCCCAGTGTGCTGAAATTGTCAAAACGTGTTTTTCAGCAGAAATAAACACGGTTTGGCAACTTTGGTCACCACCATGTAAGTTATATGGCAGGAACAGCACAGTTTTCAAAACGTGTTTTTCAGCCCGAAATAAACGCGTTTTCTCAGCTCTTAGAATCGCAGTGTAACTGCCTGTCTCAGAAGAGCACAGTGAGTCAGCCCTTAACCCCAGTGTGCTGAAATTGTCAAAACGTGTTTTACAGCAGAAATAAACACGTTTTGGCAACTTTGGTCACCACCATGTAAGTTATAGGGCATAAACAGCACAGTTTTCAAAACGTGTTTTTCAGCCCGAAATAAACGCGTTTTCTCAGCCCTTAGAATCACAGTGTAACTGCCTGGCTCAGAAGAGCAAACTGAATCAGCCCTTAACCCCAGTGTGCTGAAATTGTCAAAACGTGTTTTTCAGCAGAAATAAACACGTTTTGGCAACTTTGGTCACCACCATGTAAGTTATAGGGCAGGAACAGCACAGTTTTCAAAACGTGTTTTTCAGCCCGAAATAAACGCGTTTTCTCAGCTCTTAGAATCGCAGTGTAACTGCCTGTCTCAGAAGAGCACACTGAGTCAGCCCTTAACCCCAGTGTGCTGAAATTGTCAAAACGTGTTTTTCAGCAGAAATAAACACGTTTTGGCAACTTTGGTCACCACCATGTAAGTTATAGGGCAGGAACAGCACAGTTTTCAAAACGTGTTTTTCAGCCCGAAATAAACGCGTTTTCTCAGCTCTTAGAAACGCAGTGTAACTGCCTGTCTCAGAAGAGCACACTGAGTCAGCCCTTAACCCCAGTGTGCTGAAATTGTCAAAACGTGTTTTTCAGCAGAAATAAACACGTTTTGGCAACTTTGGTCACCACCATGTAAGTTATAGGGCAGGAACAGCACAGTTTTCAAAACGTGTTTTTCAGCCCGAAATAAACGCGTTTTCTCAGCCCTTAGAATCACAGTGTAACTGCCTGTCTCAGAAGAGCAAACTGAGTCAGCCCTTAACCCCAGTGTGCTGAAATTGTCAAAACGTGTTTTACAGCAGAAATAAACACGTTTTGGCAACTTTGGTCACCACCATGTAAGTTATAGGGCAGGAACAGCACAGTTTTCAAAACGTGTTTTTCAGCCCGAAATAAACGCGTTTTCTCAGCCCTTAGAATCACAGTGTAACTGCCTGGCTCAGAAGAGCAAACTGAGTCAGCCCTTAACCCCAGTGTGCTGAAATTGTCAAAACGTGTTTTACAGCAGAAATAAACACGTTTTGGCAACTTTGGTCACCACCATGTAAGTTATAGGGCAGGAACAGCACAGTTTTCAAAACGTGTTTTTCAGCCCGAAATAAACGCGTTTTCTCAGCCCTTAGAATCACAGTGTAACTGCCTGGCTCAGAAGAGCAAACTGAGTCAGCCCTTAACCCCAGTGTGCTGAAATTGTCAAAACGTGTTTTTCAGCAGAAATAAACACGTTTTGGCAACTTTGGTCACCACCATGTAAGTTATAGGGCAGGAACAGCACAGTTTTCAAAACGTGTTTTTCAGCCCGAAATAAACGCGTTTTCTCAGCCCTTAGAATCACAGTGTAACTGCCTGTCTCAGAAGACCAAACTGAGTCAGCCCTTAACCCCAGTGTGCTGAAATTGTCAAAACGTGTTTTTCAGCAGAAATAAACACGTTTTGGCAACTTTGGTCACCACCATGTAAGTTATAGGGCAGGAACAGCACAGTTTTCAAAACGTGTTTTTCAGCCCGAAATAAACGCGTTTTCTCAGCCCTTAGAATCACAGTGTAACTGCCTGGCTCAGAAGAGCACACTGAGTCAGCCCTTAACCCCAGTGTGCTGAAATTGTCAAAACGTGTTTTACAGCAGAAATAAACACGTTTTGGCAACTTTGGTCACCACCATGTAAGTTATAGGGCAGGAACAGCACAGTTTTCAAAACGTGTTTTTCAGCCCGAAATAAACGCGTTTTCTCAGGCCTTAGAATCACAGTGTAAATGCCTGGCTCAGAAGAGCAAACTGAGTCAGCCCTTAACCCCAGTGTGCTGAAATTGTCAAAACGTGTTTTTCAGCAGAAATAAACACGTTTTGGCAACTTTGGTCACCACCATGTAAGTTATAGGGCAGGAACAGCACAGTTTTCAAAACGTGTTTTTCAGCCCGAAATAAACGCGTTTTCTCAGCCCTTAGAATCACAGTGTAAATGCCTGGCTCAGAAGAGCAAACTGAGTCAGCCCTTAACCCCAGTGTGCTGAAATTGTCAAAACGTGTTTTTCAGCAGAAATAAACACGTTTTGGCAACTTTGGTCACCACCATGTAAGTTATAGGGCAGGAACAGCACAGTTTTCAAAACGTGTTTTTCAGCCCGAAATAAACGCGTTTTCTCAGCTCTTAGAATCGCAGTGTAACTGCCTGTCTCAGAAGAGCACACTGAGTCAGCCCTTAACCCCAGTGTGCTGAAATTGTCAAAACGTGTTTTTCAGCAGAAATAAACACGTTTTGGCAACTTTGGTCACCACCATGTAAGTTATAGGACAGGAACAGCACAGTTTTCAAAACGTGTTTTTCAGCCCGAAATAAATGCGTTTTCTCAGCTCTTAGAATCGCAGTGTAACTGCCTGTCTCAGAAGAGCACACTGAGTCAGCCCTTAACCCCAGTGTGCTGAAATTGTCAAAACGTGCTTTTCAGCAGAAATAAACACGTTTTGGCAACTTTGGTCACCACCATGTAAGTTATAGGGCAGGAACAGCACAGTTTTCAAAACGTGTTTTTCAGCCCGAAATAAACGCGTTTTCTCAGCTCTTAGAATCGCAGTGTAACTGCCTGTCTCAGAAGAGCACACTGAGTCAGCCCTTAACCCCAGTGTGCTGAAATTGTCAAAACGTGTTTTTCAGCAGAAATAAACACGTTTTGGCAACTTTGGTCACCACCATGTAAGTTATAGGGCATAAACAGCACAGTTTTCAAAACGTGTTTTTCAGCCCGAAATAAACGCGTTTTCTCAGCCCTTAGAATCACAGTGTAACTGCCTGGCTCAGAAGAGCAAACTGAGTCAGCCCTTAACCCCAGTGTGCTGAAATTGTCAAAACGTGTTTTTCAGCAGAAATAAACACGTTTTGGCAACTTTGGTCACCACCATGTAAGTTATAGGGCAGGAACAGCACAGTTTTCAAAACGTGTTTTTCAGCCCGAAATAAATGCGTTTTCTCAGCTCTTAGAATCGCAGTGTAACTGCCTGTCTCAGAAGAGCACACTGAGTCAGCCCTTAACCCCAGTGTGCTGAAATTGTCAAAACGTGCTTTTCAGCAGAAATAAACACGTTTTGGCAACTTTGGTCACCACCATGTAAGTTATAGGGCAGGAACAGCACAGTTTTCAAAACGTGTTTTTCAGCCCGAAATAAACGCGTTTTCTCAGCTCTTAGAATCGCAGTGTAACTGCCTGTCTCAGAAGAGCACACTGAGTCAGCCCTTAACCCCAGTGTGCTGAAATTGTCAAAACGTGTTTTTCAGCAGAAATAAACACGTTTTGGCAACTTTGGTCACCACCATGTAAGTTATAGGGCATAAACAGCACAGTTTTCAAAACGTGTTTTTCAGCCCGAAATAAACGCGTTTTCTCAGCCCTTAGAATCACAGTGTAACTGCCTGGCTCAGAAGAGCAAACTGAGTCAGCCCTTAACCCCAGTGTGCTGAAATTGTCAAAACGTGTTTTTCAGCAGAAATAAACACGTTTTGGCAACTTTGGTCACCACCATGTAAGTTATAGGGCAGGAACAGCACAGTTTTCAAAACGTGTTTTTCAGCCCGAAATAAACGCGTTTTCTCAGCTCTTAGAATCGCAGTGTAAATGCCTGTCTCAGAAGAGCACAGTGAGTCAGCCCTTAACCCCAGTGTGCTGAAATTGTCAAAACGTGTTTTTCAGCAGAAATAAACACGTTTTGGCAACTTTGGTCACCACCATGTAAGTTATATGGCAGGAACAGCACAGTTTTCAAAACGTGTTTTTCAGCCTGAAATAAACGCGTTTTCTCTGCCCTTAGAATCACAGTGTAACTGCCTGTCTCAGAAGAGCACAGTGAGTCAGCCCTTAACCCCAGTGTGCTGAAATTGTCAAAACGTGTTTTTCAGCAGAAATAAACACGTTTTGGCAACTTTGGTCACCACCATGTAAGTTATATGGCAGGAACAGCACAGTTTTCAAAACGTGTTTTTCAGCTCGAAATAAACGCGTTTTCTCAGCCCTTAGAATCACAGTGTAACTGCCTGGCTCAGAAGAGCACACTGAGTCAGCCCTTAACCCCAGTGTGCTGAAATTGTCAAAACGTGTTTTACAGCAGAAATAAACACGTTTTGGCAACTTTGGTCACCACCATGTAAGTTATAGGGCAGGAACAGCACAGTTTTCAAAACGTGTTTTTCAGCCCGAAATAAACGCGTTTTCTCAGCCCTTAGAATCACAGTGTAACTGCCTGGCTCAGAAGAGCAAACTGAGTCAGCCCTTAACCCCAGTGTGCTGAAATTGTCAAAACGTGTTTTTCAGCAGAAATAAACACGTTTTGGCAACTTTGGTCACCACCATGTAAGTTATAGGGCAGGAACAGCACAGTTTTCAAAACGTGTTTTTCAGCCCGAAATAAACGCGTTTTCTCAGCCCTTAGAATCACAGTGTAACTGCCTGGCTCAGAAGAGCAAACTGAGTCAGCCCTTAACCCCAGTGTGCTGAAATTGTCAAAACGTGTTTTTCAGCAGAAATAAACACGTTTTGGCAACTTTGGTCACCACCATGTAAGTTATAGGGCAGGAACAGCACAGTTTTCAAAACGTGTTTTTCAGCCCGAAATAAACGCGTTTTCTCAGCCCTTAGAATCACAGTGTAACTGCCTGTCTCAGAAGAGCACACTGAGTCAGCCCTTAACCCCAGTGTGCTGAAATTGTCTAAACGTGTTTTACAGCAGAAATAAACACGTTTTGGCAACTTTGGTCACCACCATGTAAGTTATAGGGCAGGAACAGCACAGTTTTCAAAACGTGTTTTTCAGCCCGAAATAAACGCGTTTTCTCAGCCCTTAGAATCACAGTGTAAATGCCTGGCTCAGAAGAGCAAACTGAGTCAGCCCTTAACCCCAGTGTGCTGAAATTGTCAAAACGTGTTTTTCAGCAGAAATAAACACGTTTTGGCAACTTTGGTCACCACCATGTAAGTTATATGGCAGGAACAGCACAGTTTTCAAAACGTGTTTTTCAGCCCGAAATAAACGCGTTTTCTCAGCTCTTAGAATCGCAGTGTAACTGCCTGTCTCAGAAGAGCACACTGAGTCAGCCCTTAACCCCAGTGTGCTGAAATTGTCAAAACGTGTTTTACAGCAGAAATAAACACGTTTTGGCAACTTTGGTCAGCACCATGTAACTTATAGGGCAGGAACAGCACAGTTTTCAAAACGTGTTTTTCAGCCAGAAATAAACGCGTTTTCTCAGCCCTTAGAATCACAGTGTAACTGCCTGGCTCAGAAGAGCACACTGAGTCAGCCCTTAACCCCAGTGTGCTGAAATTGTCAAAACGTGTTTTTCAGCAGAAATAAACACGTTTTGGCAACTTTGGTCACCACCATGTAAGTTATATGGCAGGAACAGCACAGTTTTCAAAACGTGTTTTTCAGCCCGAAATAAACGCGTTTTCTCAGCCCTTAGAATCACAGTGTAACTGCCTGTCTCAGAAGAGCACAGTGAGTCAGCCCTTAACCCCAGTGTGCTGAAATTGTCAAAACGTGTTTTTCAGCAGAAATAAACACGTTTTGGCAACTTTGGTCACCACCAGGTAAGTTATATGGCAGGAACAGCACAGTTTTCAAAACGTGTTTTTCAGCCCGAAATAAACGCGTTTTCTCAGCTCTTAGAATCGCAGTGTAACTGCCTGTCTCAGAAGAGCACACTGAGTCAGCCCTTAACCCCAGTGTGCTGAAATTGTCAAAACGTGTTTTACAGCAGAAATAAACACGTTTTGGCAACTTTGGTCAGCACCATGTAACTTATAGGGCAGGAACAGCACAGTTTTCAAAACGTGTTTTTCAGCCCGAAATAAACGCGTTTTCTCAGCCCTTAGAATCACAGTGTAACTGCCTGTCTCAGAAGAGCACAGTGAGTCAGCCCTTAACCCCAGTGTGCTGAAATTGTCAAAACGTGTTTTTCAGCAGAAATAAACACGTTTTGGCAACTTTGGTCACCACCATGTAAGTTATATGGCAGGAACAGCACAGTTTTCAAAACGTGTTTTTCAGCCCGAAATAAACGCGTTTTCTCAGCTCTTAGAATCGCAGTGTAACTGCCTGTCTCAGAAGAGCACAGTGAATCAGCCCTTAACCACAGTGTGCTGAAATTGTCAAAACGTGTTTTACAGCAGAAATAAACACGTTTTGGCAACTTTGGTCACCACCATGTAAGTTATATGGCAGGAACAGCACAGTTTTCAAAACGTGTTTTTCAGCCCGAAATAAACGCGTTTTCTCAGCTCTTAGAATCGCAGTGTAACTGCCTGTCTCAGAAGAGCACAGTGAGTCAGCCCTTAACCCCAGTGTGCTGAAATTGTCAAAACGTGTTTTACAGCAGAAATAAACACGTTTTGGCAACTTTGGTCACCACCATGTAAGTTATATGGCATGAACAGCACAGTTTTCAAAACGTGTTTTTCAGCCCGAAATAAACGCGTTTTCTCAGCTCTTAGAATCGCAGTGTAACTGCCTGTCTCAGAAGAGCACAGTGAGTCAGCCCTTAACCCCAGTGTGCTGAAATTGTCAAAACGTGTTTTACAGCAGAAATAAACACGTTTTGGCAACTTTGGTCACCACCATGTAACTTATAGGGCAGGAACAGCACAGTTTTCAAAACGTGTTTTTCAGCCCGAAATAAACGCGTTTTCTCAGCCCTTAGAATCACAGTGTAACTGCCTGTCTCAGAAGAGCACACTGAGTCAGCCCTTAACCCCAGTGTGCTGAAATTGTCAAAACGTGTTTTACAGCAGAAATAAACACGTTTTGGCAACTTTGGTCAGCACCATGTAACTTATAGGGCAGGAACAGCACAGTTTTCAAAACGTGTTTTTCAGCCCGAAATAAACGCGTTTTCTCAGCCCTTAGAATCACAGTGTAACTGCCTGGCTCAGAAGAGCACACTGAGTCAGCCCTTAACCCCAGTGTGCTGAAATTGTCAAAACGTGTTTTTCAGCAGAAATAAACACGTTTTGGCAACTTTGGTCACCACCATGTAAGTTATAGGGCAGGAACAGCACAGTTTTCAAAACGTGTTTTTCAGCCCGAAATAAACGCGTTTTCTCAGCCCTTAGAATCACAGTGTAACTGCCTGGCTCAGAAGAGCAAACTGAGTCAGCCCTTAACCCCAGTGTGCTGAAATTGTCAAAACGTGTTTTTCAGCAGAAATAAACACGTTTTGGCAACTTTGGTCACCACCATGTAAGTTATATGGCAGGAACAGCACAGTTTTCAAAACGTGTTTTTCAGCCCGAAATAAACGCGTTTTCTCAGCTCTTTGAAACGCAGTGTAACTGCCTGTCTCAGAAGAGCACACTGAGTCAGCCCTTAACCCCAGTGTGCTGAAATTGTCAAAACGTGTTTTTCAGCAGAAATAAACACGTTTTGGCAACTTTGGTCACCACCATGTAAGTTATAGGGCAGGAACAGCACAGTTTTCAAAACGTGTTTTTCAGCCCGAAATAAACGCGTTTTCTCAGCCCTTAGAATCACAGTGTAACTGCCTGGCTCAGAAGAGCACACTGAGTCAGCCCTTAACCCCAGTGTGCTGAAATTGTCAAAACGTGTTTTACAGCAGAAATAAACACGTTTTGGCAACTTTGGTCACCACCATGTAAGTTATAGGGCAGGAACAGCACAGTTTTCAAAACGTGTTTTTCAGCCCGAAATAAACGCGTTTTCTCAGGCCTTAGAATCACAGTGTAAATGCCTGGCTCAGAAGAGCAAACTGAGTCAGCCCTTAACCCCAGTGTGCTGAAATTGTCAAAACGTGTTTTTCAGCAGAAATAAACACGTTTTGGCAACTTTGGTCACCACCATGTAAGTTATAGGGCAGGAACAGCACAGTTTTCAAAACGTGTTTTTCAGCCCGAAATAAACGCGTTTTCTCAGCCCTTAGAATCACAGTGTAAATGCCTGGCTCAGAAGAGCAAACTGAGTCAGCCCTTAACCCCAGTGTGCTGAAATTGTCAAAACGTGTTTTTCAGCAGAAATAAACACGTTTTGGCAACTTTGGTCACCACCATGTAAGTTATAGGGCAGGAACAGCACAGTTTTCAAAACGTGTTTTTCAGCCCGAAATAAACGCGTTTTCTCAGCTCTTAGAATCGCAGTGTAACTGCCTGTCTCAGAAGAGCACACTGAGTCAGCCCTTAACCCCAGTGTGCTGAAATTGTCAAAACGTGTTTTTCAGCAGAAATAAACACGTTTTGGCAACTTTGGTCACCACCATGTAAGTTATAGGGCAGGAACAGCACAGTTTTCAAAACGTGTTTTTCAGCCCGAAATAAACGCGTTTTCTCAGCTCTTAGAATCGCAGTGTAACTGCCTGTCTCAGAAGAGCACACTGAGTCAGCCCTTAACCCCAGTGTGCTGAAATTGTCAAAACGTGTTTTTCAGCAGAAATAAACACGTTTTGGCAACTTTGGTCACCACCATGTAAGTTATAGGGCAGGAACAGCACAGTTTTCAAAACGTGTTTTTCAGCCCGAAATAAACGCGTTTTCTCAGCTCTTAGAATCGCAGTGTAACTGCCTGTCTCAGAAGAGCACACTGAGTCAGCCCTTAACCCCAGTGTGCTGAAATTGTCAAAACGTGTTTTTCAGCAGAAATAAACACGTTTTGGCAACTTTGGTCACCACCATGTAAGTTATAGGGCATAAACAGCACAGTTTTCAAAACGTGTTTTTCAGCCCGAAATAAACGCGTTTTCTCAGCCCTTAGAATCACAGTGTAACTGCCTGGCTCAGAAGAGCAAACTGAGTCAGCCCTTAACCCCAGTGTGCTGAAATTGTCAAAACGTGTTTTTCAGCAGAAATAAACACGTTTTGGCAACTTTGGTCACCACCATGTAAGTTATAGGGCAGGAACAGCACAGTTTTCAAAACGTGTTTTTCAGCCCGAAATAAACGCGTTTTCTCAGCTCTTAGAATCGCAGTGTAACTGCCTGTCTCAGAAGAGCACACTGAGTCAGCCCTTAACCCCAGTGTGCTGAAATTGTCAAAACGTGTTTTTCAGCAGAAATAAACACGTTTTGGCAACTTTGGTCACCACCATGTAAGTTATAGGGCAGGAACAGCACAGTTTTCAAAACGTGTTTTTCAGCCCGAAATAAACGCGTTTTCTCAGCTCTTAGAATCGCAGTGTAAATGCCTGTCTCAGAAGAGCACACTGAGTCAGCCCTTAACCCCAGTGTGCTGAAATTGTCAAAACGTGTTTTTCAGCAGAAATAAACACGTTTTGGCAACTTTGGTCACCACCATGTAAGTTATATGGCAGGAACAGCACAGTTTTCAAAACGTGTTTTTCAGCCCGAAATAAACGCGTTTTCTCAGCTCTTAGAATCGCAGTGTAACTGCCTGTCTCAGAAGAGCACACTGAGTCAGCCCTTAACCCCAGTGTGCTGAAATTGTCAAAACGTGTTTTACAGCAGAAATAAACACGTTTTGGCAACTTTGGTCAGCACCATGTAACTTATAGGGCAGGAACAGCACAGTTTTCAAAACGTGTTTTTCAGCCCGAAATAAACGCGTTTTCTCAGCCCTTAGAATCACAGTGTAACTGCCTGTCTCAGAAGAGCACAGTGAGTCAGCCCTTAACCCCAGTGTGCTGAAATTGTCAAAACGTGTTTTTCAGCAGAAATAAACACGTTTTGGCAACTTTGGTCACCACCAGGTAAGTTATATGGCAGGAACAGCACAGTTTTCAAAACGTGTTTTTCAGCCTGAAATAAACGCTTTTCTCTGCCCTTAGAATCACAGTGTAACTGCCTGTCTCAGAAGAGCACAGTGAGTCATCCCTTAACCCCAGTGTGCTGAAATTGTCAAAACGTGTTTTTCAGCAGAAATAAACACGTTTTGGCAACTTTGGTCACCACCATGTAAGTTATATGGCAGGAACAGCACAGTTTTCAAAACGTGTTTTTCAGCTCGAAATAAACGCGTTTTCTCAGCCCTTAGAATCACAGTGTAACTGCCTGGCTCAGAAGAGCACACTGAGTCAGCCCTTAACCCCAGTGTGCTGAAATTGTCAAAACGTGTTTTACAGCAGAAATAAACACGTTTTGGCAACTTTGGTCACCACCATGTAAGTTATAGGGCAGGAACAGCACAGTTTTCAAAACGTGTTTTTCAGCCCGAAATAAACGCGTTTTCTCAGCCCTTAGAATCACAGTGTAACTGCCTGGCTCAGAAGAGCACACTGAGTCAGCCCTTAACCCCAGTGTGCTGAAATTGTCAAAACGTGTTTTTCAGCAGAAATAAACACGTTTTGGCAACTTTGGTAACCACCATGTAAGTTATAGGGCAGGAACAGCACAGTTTTCAAAACGTGTTTTTCAGCCCGAAATAAACGCGTTTTCTCAGCCCTTAGAATCACAGTGTAACTGCCTGGCTCAGAAGAGCAAACTGAGTCAGCCCTTAACCCCAGTGTGCTGAAATTGTCAAAACGTGTTTTTCAGCAGAAATAAATACGTTTTGGCAACTTTGGTCACCACCATGTAAGTTATAGGGCAGGAACAGCACAGTTTTCAAAACGTGTTTTTCAGCCCGAAATAAACGCGTTTTCTCAGCCCTTAGAATCACAGTGTAACTGCCTGGCTCAGAAGAGCACACTGAGTCAGCCCTTAACCCCAGTGTGCTGAAATTGTCTAAACGTGTTTTACAGCAGAAATAAACACGTTTTGGCAACTTTGGTCACCACCATGTAAGTTATAGGGCAGGAACAGCACAGTTTTCAAAACGTGTTTTTCAGCCCGAAATAAACGCGTTTTCTCAGCCCTTAGAATCACAGTGTAAATGCCTGGCTCAGAAGAGCAAACTGAGTCAGCCCTTAACCCCAGTGTGCTGAAATTGTCAAAACGTGTTTTTCAGCAGAAATAAACACGTTTTGGCAACTTTGGTCACCACCATGTAAGTTATATGGCAGGAACAGCACAGTTTTCAAAACGTGTTTTTCAGCCCGAAATAAACGCGTTTTCTCAGCTCTTAGAATCGCAGTGTAACTGCCTGTCTCAGAAGAGCACACTGAGTCAGCCCTTAACCCCAGTGTGCTGAAATTGTCAAAACGTGTTTTACAGCAGAAATAAACACGTTTTGGCAACTTTGGTCACCACCATGTAAGTTATATGGCAGGAACAGCACAGTTTTCAAAACGTGTTTTTCAGCCCGAAATAAACGCGTTTTCTCAGCCCTTAGAATCACAGTGTAACTGCCTGTCTCAGAAGAGCACAGTGAGTCAGCCCTTAACCCCAGTGTGCTGAAATTGTCAAAACGTGTTTTTCAGCAGAAATAAACACGTTTTGGCAACTTTGGTCACCACCAGGTAAGTTATATGGCAGGAACAGCACAGTTTTCAAAACGTGTTTTTCAGCACGAAATAAACGCGTTTTCTCTGCCCTTAGAATCACAGTGTAACTGCCTGTCTCAGAAGAGCACAGTGAGTCAGCCCTTAACCCCAGTGTGCTGAAATTGTCAAAACGTGTTTTTCAGCAGAAATAAACACGTTTTGGCAACTTTGGTCACCACCATGTAAGTTATATGGCAGGAACAGCACAGTTTTCAAAACGTGTTTTTCAGCCCGAAATAAACGCGTTTTCTCAGCTCTTAGAATCGCAGTGTAACTGCCTGTCTCAGAAGAGCACAGTGAGTCAGCCCTTAACCCCAGTGTGCTGAAATTGTCAAAACGTGTTTTACAGCAGAAATAAACACGTTTTGGCAACTTTGGTCACCACCATGTAAGTTATAGGGCATAAACAGCACAGTTTTCAAAACGTGTTTTTCAGCCCGAAATAAACGCGTTTTCTCAGCCCTTAGAATCACAGTGTAACTGCCTGGCTCAGAAGAGCAAACTGAATCAGCCCTTAACCCCAGTGTGCTGAAATTGTCAAAACGTGTTTTTCAGCAGAAATAAACACGTTTTGGCAACTTTGGTCACCACCATGTAAGTTATAGGGCAGGAACAGCACAGTTTTCAAAACGTGTTTTTCAGCCCGAAATAAACGCGTTTTCTCAGCTCTTAGAATCGCAGTGTAACTGCCTGTCTCAGAAGAGCACACTGAGTCAGCCCTTAACCCCAGTGTGCTGAAATTGTCAAAACGTGTTTTTCAGCAGAAATAAACACGTTTTGGCAACTTTGGTCACCACCATGTAAGTTATAGGGCAGGAACAGCACAGTTTTCAAAACGTGTTTTTCAGCCCGAAATAAACGCGTTTTCTCAGCTCTTAGAAACGCAGTGTAACTGCCTGTCTCAGAAGAGCACACTGAGTCAGCCCTTAACCCCAGTGTGCTGAAATTGTCAAAACGTGTTTTTCAGCAGAAATAAACACGTTTTGGCAACTTTGGTCACCACCATGTAAGTTATAGGGCAGGAACAGCACAGTTTTCAAAACGTGTTTTTCAGCCCGAAATAAACGCGTTTTCTCAGCCCTTAGAATCACAGTGTAACTGCCTGTCTCAGAAGAGCAAACTGAGTCAGCCCTTAACCCCAGTGTGCTGAAATTGTCAAAACGTGTTTTACAGCAGAAATAAACACGTTTTGGCAACTTTGGTCACCACCATGTAAGTTATAGGGCAGGAACAGCACAGTTTTCAAAACGTGTTTTTCAGCCCGAAATAAACGCGTTTTCTCAGCCCTTAGAATCACAGTGTAACTGCCTGGCTCAGAAGAGCAAACTGAGTCAGCCCTTAACCCCAGTGTGCTGAAATTGTCAAAACGTGTTTTACAGCAGAAATAAACACGTTTTGGCAACTTTGGTCACCACCATGTAAGTTATAGGGCAGGAACAGCACAGTTTTCAAAACGTGTTTTTCAGCCCGAAATAAACGCGTTTTCTCAGCCCTTAGAATCACAGTGTAACTGCCTGGCTCAGAAGAGCAAACTGAGTCAGCCCTTAACCCCAGTGTGCTGAAATTGTCAAAACGTGTTTTTCAGCAGAAATAAACACGTTTTGGCAACTTTGGTCACCACCATGTAAGTTATAGGGCAGGAACAGCACAGTTTTCAAAACGTGTTTTTCAGCCCGAAATAAACGCGTTTTCTCAGCCCTTAGAATCACAGTGTAACTGCCTGGCTCAGAAGAGCAAACTGAGTCAGCCCTTAACCCCAGTGTGCTGAAATTGTCAAAACGTGTTTTTCAGCAGAAATAAACACGTTTTGGCAACTTTGGTCACCACCATGTAAGTTATAGGGCAGGAACAGCACAGTTTTCAAAACGTGTTTTTCAGCCCGAAATAAACGCGTTTTCTCAGCCCTTAGAATCACAGTGTAACTGCCTGGCTCAGAAGAGCACACTGAGTCAGC
This sequence comes from Atractosteus spatula, assembly GCF_055471065.1. NCBI lineage: Eukaryota > Metazoa > Chordata > Actinopteri > Semionotiformes > Lepisosteidae > Atractosteus > Atractosteus spatula. The sequence goes on along the minus strand of NW_028296646.1, from coordinate 807,308 downwards.
CCTTAACCCCAGTGTGCTGAAATTGTCAAAACGTGTTTTACAGCAGAAATAAACACGTTTTGGCAACTTTGGTCACCACCATGTAAGTTATAGGGCAGGAACAGCACAGTTTTCAAAACGTGTTTTTCAGCCCGAAATAAACGCGTTTTCTCAGGCCTTAGAATCACAGTGTAAATGCCTGGCTCAGAAGAGCAAACTGAGTCAGCCCTTAACCCCAGTGTGCTGAAATTGTCAAAACGTGTTTTTCAGCAGAAATAAACACGTTTTGGCAACTTTGGTCACCACCATGTAAGTTATAGGGCAGGAACAGCACAGTTTTCAAAACGTGTTTTTCAGCCCGAAATAAACGCGTTTTCTCAGCCCTTAGAATCACAGTGTAAATGCCTGGCTCAGAAGAGCAAACTGAGTCAGCCCTTAACCCCAGTGTGCTGAAATTGTCAAAACGTGTTTTTCAGCAGAAATAAACACGTTTTGGCAACTTTGGTCACCACCATGTAAGTTATAGGGCAGGAACAGCACAGTTTTCAAAACGTGTTTTTCAGCCCGAAATAAACGCGTTTTCTCAGCTCTTAGAATCGCAGTGTAACTGCCTGTCTCAGAAGAGCACACTGAGTCAGCCCTTAACCCCAGTGTGCTGAAATTGTCAAAACGTGTTTTTCAGCAGAAATAAACACGTTTTGGCAACTTTGGTCACCACCATGTAAGTTATAGGGCAGGAACAGCACAGTTTTCAAAACGTGTTTTTCAGCCCGAAATAAACGCGTTTTCTCAGCTCTTAGAATCGCAGTGTAACTGCCTGTCTCAGAAGAGCACACTGAGTCAGCCCTTAACCCCAGTGTGCTGAAATTGTCAAAACGTGCTTTTCAGCAGAAATAAACACGTTTTGGCAACTTTGGTCACCACCATGTAAGTTATAGGGCAGGAACAGCACAGTTTTCAAAACGTGTTTTTCAGCCCGAAATAAACGCGTTTTCTCAGCTCTTAGAATCGCAGTGTAACTGCCTGTCTCAGAAGAGCACACTGAGTCAGGCCTTAACCCCAGTGTGCTGAAATTGTCAAAACGTGTTTTTCAGCAGAAATAAACACGTTTTGGCAACTTTGGTCACCACCATGTAAGTTATAGGGCATAAACAGCACAGTTTTCAAAACGTGTTTTTCAGCCCGAAATAAACGCGTTTTCTCAGCCCTTAGAATCACAGTGTAACTGCCTGGCTCAGAAGAGCAAACTGAGTCAGCCCTTAACCCCAGTGTGCTGAAATTGTCAAAACGTGTTTTTCAGCAGAAATAAACACGTTTTGGCAACTTTGGTCACCACCATGTAAGTTATAGGGCAGGAACAGCACAGTTTTCAAAACGTGTTTTTCAGCCCGAAATAAACGCGTTTTCTCAGCTCTTAGAATCGCAGTGTAACTGCCTGTCTCAGAAGAGCACACTGAGTCAGCCCTTAACCCCAGTGTGCTGAAATTGTCAAAACGTGTTTTTCAGCAGAAATAAACACGTTTTGGCAACTTTGGTCACCACCATGTAAGTTATAGGGCAGGAACAGCACAGTTTTCAAAACGTGTTTTTCAGCCCGAAATAAACGCGTTTTCTCAGCTCTTAGAATCGCAGTGTAAATGCCTGTCTCAGAAGAGCACACTGAGTCAGCCCTTAACCCCAGTGTGCTGAAATTGTCAAAACGTGTTTTTCAGCAGAAATAAACACGTTTTGGCAACTTTGGTCACCACCATGTAAGTTATATGGCAGGAACAGCACAGTTTTCAAAACGTGTTTTTCAGCCCGAAATAAACGCGTTTTCTCAGCTCTTAGAATCGCAGTGTAACTGCCTGTCTCAGAAGAGCACACTGAGTCAGCCCTTAACCCCAGTGTGCTGAAATTGTCAAAACGTGTTTTACAGCAGAAATAAACACGTTTTGGCAACTTTGGTCAGCACCATGTAACTTATAGGGCAGGAACAGCACAGTTTTCAAAACGTGTTTTTCAGCCCGAAATAAACGCGTTTTCTCAGCCCTTAGAATCACAGTGTAACTGCCTGTCTCAGAAGAGCACAGTGAGTCAGCCCTTAACCCCAGTGTGCTGAAATTGTCAAAACGTGTTTTTCAGCAGAAATAAACACGTTTTGGCAACTTTGGTCACCACCAGGTAAGTTATATGGCAGGAACAGCACAGTTTTCAAAACGTGTTTTTCAGCCTGAAATAAACGCTTTTCTCTGCCCTTAGAATCACAGTGTAACTGCCTGTCTCAGAAGAGCACAGTGAGTCATCCCTTAACCCCAGTGTGCTGAAATTGTCAAAACGTGTTTTTCAGCAGAAATAAACACGTTTTGGCAACTTTGGTCACCACCATGTAAGTTATATGGCAGGAACAGCACAGTTTTCAAAACGTGTTTTTCAGCTCGAAATAAACGCGTTTTCTCAGCCCTTAGAATCACAGTGTAACTGCCTGGCTCAGAAGAGCACACTGAGTCAGCCCTTAACCCCAGTGTGCTGAAATTGTCAAAACGTGTTTTACAGCAGAAATAAACACGTTTTGGCAACTTTGGTCACCACCATGTAAGTTATAGGGCAGGAACAGCACAGTTTTCAAAACGTGTTTTTCAGCCCGAAATAAACGCGTTTTCTCAGCCCTTAGAATCACAGTGTAACTGCCTGGCTCAGAAGAGCACACTGAGTCAGCCCTTAACCCCAGTGTGCTGAAATTGTCAAAACGTGTTTTTCAGCAGAAATAAACACGTTTTGGCAACTTTGGTCACCACCATGTAAGTTATAGGGCAGGAACAGCACAGTTTTCAAAACGTGTTTTTCAGCCCGAAATAAACGCGTTTTCTCAGCCCTTAGAATCACAGTGTAAATGCCTGGCTCAGAAGAGCAAACTGAGTCAGCCCTTAACCCCAGTGTGCTGAAATTGTCAAAACGTGTTTTTCAGCAGAAATAAACACGTTTTGGCAACTTTGGTCACCACCATGTAAGTTATAGGGCAGGAACAGCACAGTTTTCAAAACGTGTTTTTCAGCCCGAAATAAACGCGTTTTCTCAGCTCTTAGAATCGCAGTGTAACTGCTTGTCTCAGAAGAGCACACTGAGTCAGCCCTTAACCCCAGTGTGCTGAAATTGTCAAAACGTGTTTTTCAGCAGAAATAAACACGTTTTGGCAACTTTGGTCACCACCATGTAAGTTATAGGGCATAAACAGCACAGTTTTCAAAACGTGTTTTTCAGCCCGAAATAAACGCGTTTTCTCAGCCCTTAGAATCACAGTGTAACTGCCTGGCTCAGAAGAGCAAACTGAGTCAGCCCTTAACCCCAGTGTGCTGAAATTGTCAAAACGTGTTTTTCAGCAGAAATAAACACGTTTTGGCAACTTTGGTCACCACCATGTAAGTTATAGGGCAGGAACAGCACAGTTTTCAAAACGTGTTTTTCAGCCCGAAATAAACGCGTTTTCTCAGCTCTTAGAATCGCAGTGTAACTGCCTGTCTCAGAAGAGCACACTGAGTCAGCCCTTAACCCCAGTGTGCTGAAATTGTCAAAACGTGTTTTTCAGCAGAAATAAACACGTTTTGGCAACTTTGGTCACCACCATGTAAGTTATAGGGCAGGAACAGCACAGTTTTCAAAACGTGTTTTTCAGCCCGAAATAAACGCGTTTTCTCAGCTCTTAGAATCGCAGTGTAACTGCCTGTCTCAGAAGAGCACACTGAGTCAGCCCTTAACCCCAGTGTGCTGAAATTGTCAAAACGTGTTTTACAGCAGAAATAAACACGTTTTGGCAACTTTGGTCAGCACCATGTAACTTATAGGGCAGGAACAGCACAGTTTTCAAAACGTGTTTTTCAGCCCGAAATAAACGCGTTTTCTCAGCCCTTAGAATCACAGTGTAACTGCCTGTCTCAGAAGAGCACAGTGAGTCAGCCCTTAACCCCAGTGTGCTGAAATTGTCAAAACGTGTTTTTCAGCAGAAATAAACACGTTTTGGCAACTTTGGTCACCACCAGGTAAGTTATATGGCAGGAACAGCACAGTTTTCAAAACGTGTTTTTCAGCCTGAAATAAACGCTTTTCTCTGCCCTTAGAATCACAGTGTAACTGCCTGTCTCAGAAGAGCACAGTGAGTCATCCCTTAACCCCAGTGTGCTGAAATTGTCAAAACGTGTTTTTCAGCAGAAATAAACACGTTTTGGCAACTTTGGTCACCACCATGTAAGTTATATGGCAGGAACAGCACAGTTTTCAAAACGTGTTTTTCAGCTCGAAATAAACGCGTTTTCTCAGCCCTTAGAATCACAGTGTAACTGCCTGGCTCAGAAGAGCACACTGAGTCAGCCCTTAACCCCAGTGTGCTGAAATTGTCAAAACGTGTTTTACAGCAGAAATAAACACGTTTTGGCAACTTTGGTCACCACCATGTAAGTTATAGGGCAGGAACAGCACAGTTTTCAAAACGTGTTTTTCAGCCCGAAATAAACGCGTTTTCTCAGCCCTTAGAATCACAGTGTAACTGCCTGGCTCAGAAGAGCACACTGAGTCAGCCCTTAACCCCAGTGTGCTGAAATTGTCAAAACGTGTTTTTCAGCAGAAATAAACACGTTTTGGCAACTTTGGTCACCACCATGTAAGTTATAGGGCAGGAACAGCACAGTTTTCAAAACGTGTTTTTCAGCCCGAAATAAACGCGTTTTCTCAGCCCTTAGAATCACAGTGTAACTGCCTGGCTCAGAAGAGCAAACTGAGTCAGCCCTTAACCCCAGTGTGCTGAAATTGTCAAAACGTGTTTTTCAGCAGAAATAAATACGTTTTGGCAACTTTGGTCACCACCATGTAAGTTATAGGGCAGGAACAGCACAGTTTTCAAAACGTGTTTTTCAGCCCGAAATAAACGCGTTTTCTCAGCCCTTAGAATCACAGTGTAACTGCCTGGCTCAGAAGAGCACACTGAGTCAGCCCTTAACCCCAGTGTGCTGAAATTGTCTAAACGTGTTTTACAGCAGAAATAAACACGTTTTGGCAACTTTGGTCACCACCATGTAAGTTATAGGGCAGGAACAGCACAGTTTTCAAAACGTGTTTTTCAGCCCGAAATAAACGCGTTTTCTCAGCCCTTAGAATCACAGTGTAAATGCCTGGCTCAGAAGAGCAAACTGAGTCAGCCCTTAACCCCAGTGTGCTGAAATTGTCAAAACGTGTTTTTCAGCAGAAATAAACACGTTTTGGCAACTTTGGTCACCACCATGTAAGTTATATGGCAGGAACAGCACAGTTTTCAAAACGTGTTTTTCAGCCCGAAATAAACGCGTTTTCTCAGCTCTTAGAATCGCAGTGTAACTGCCTGTCTCAGAAGAGCACACTGAGTCAGCCCTTAACCCCAGTGTGCTGAAATTGTCAAAACGTGTTTTACAGCAGAAATAAACACGTTTTGGCAACTTTGGTCACCACCATGTAAGTTATATGGCAGGAACAGCACAGTTTTCAAAACGTGTTTTTCAGCCCGAAATAAACGCGTTTTCTCAGCCCTTAGAATCACAGTGTAACTGCCTGTCTCAGAAGAGCACAGTGAGTCAGCCCTTAACCCCAGTGTGCTGAAATTGTCAAAACGTGTTTTTCAGCAGAAATAAACACGTTTTGGCAACTTTGGTCACCACCAGGTAAGTTATATGGCAGGAACAGCACAGTTTTCAAAACGTGTTTTTCAGCACGAAATAAACGCGTTTTCTCTGCCCTTAGAATCACAGTGTAACTGCCTGTCTCAGAAGAGCACAGTGAGTCAGCCCTTAACCCCAGTGTGCTGAAATTGTCAAAACGTGTTTTTCAGCAGAAATAAACACGTTTTGGCAACTTTGGTCACCACCATGTAAGTTATATGGCAGGAACAGCACAGTTTTCAAAACGTGTTTTTCAGCCCGAAATAAACGCGTTTTCTCAGCTCTTAGAATCGCAGTGTAACTGCCTGTCTCAGAAGAGCACAGTGAGTCAGCCCTTAACCCCAGTGTGCTGAAATTGTCAAAACGTGTTTTACAGCAGAAATAAACACGTTTTGGCAACTTTGGTCACCACCATGTAAGTTATAGGGCATAAACAGCACAGTTTTCAAAACGTGTTTTTCAGCCCGAAATAAACGCGTTTTCTCAGCCCTTAGAATCACAGTGTAACTGCCTGGCTCAGAAGAGCAAACTGAATCAGCCCTTAACCCCAGTGTGCTGAAATTGTCAAAACGTGTTTTTCAGCAGAAATAAACACGTTTTGGCAACTTTGGTCACCACCATGTAAGTTATAGGGCAGGAACAGCACAGTTTTCAAAACGTGTTTTTCAGCCCGAAATAAACGCGTTTTCTCAGCTCTTAGAATCGCAGTGTAACTGCCTGTCTCAGAAGAGCACACTGAGTCAGCCCTTAACCCCAGTGTGCTGAAATTGTCAAAACGTGTTTTTCAGCAGAAATAAACACGTTTTGGCAACTTTGGTCACCACCATGTAAGTTATAGGGCAGGAACAGCACAGTTTTCAAAACGTGTTTTTCAGCCCGAAATAAACGCGTTTTCTCAGCTCTTAGAAACGCAGTGTAACTGCCTGTCTCAGAAGAGCACACTGAGTCAGCCCTTAACCCCAGTGTGCTGAAATTGTCAAAACGTGTTTTTCAGCAGAAATAAACACGTTTTGGCAACTTTGGTCACCACCATGTAAGTTATAGGGCAGGAACAGCACAGTTTTCAAAACGTGTTTTTCAGCCCGAAATAAACGCGTTTTCTCAGCCCTTAGAATCACAGTGTAACTGCCTGTCTCAGAAGAGCAAACTGAGTCAGCCCTTAACCCCAGTGTGCTGAAATTGTCAAAACGTGTTTTACAGCAGAAATAAACACGTTTTGGCAACTTTGGTCACCACCATGTAAGTTATAGGGCAGGAACAGCACAGTTTTCAAAACGTGTTTTTCAGCCCGAAATAAAAGCGTTTTCTCAGCCCTTAGAATCACAGTGTAACTGCCTGGCTCAGAAGAGCAAACTGAGTCAGCCCTTAACCCCAGTGTGCTGAAATTGTCAAAACGTGTTTTACAGCAGAAATAAACACGTTTTGGCAACTTTGGTCACCACCATGTAAGTTATAGGGCAGGAACAGCACAGTTTTCAAAACGTGTTTTTCAGCCCGAAATAAACGCGTTTTCTCAGCCCTTAGAATCACAGTGTAACTGCCTGGCTCAGAAGAGCAAACTGAGTCAGCCCTTAACCCCAGTGTGCTGAAATTGTCAAAACGTGTTTTTCAGCAGAAATAAACACGTTTTGGCAACTTTGGTCACCACCATGTAAGTTATAGGGCAGGAACAGCACAGTTTTCAAAACGTGTTTTTCAGCCCGAAATAAACGCGTTTTCTCAGCCCTTAGAATCACAGTGTAACTGCCTGGCTCAGAAGAGCAAACTGAGTCAGCCCTTAACCCCAGTGTGCTGAAATTGTCAAAACGTGTTTTTCAGCAGAAATAAACACGTTTTGGCAACTTTGGTCACCACCATGTAAGTTATAGGGCAGGAACAGCACAGTTTTCAAAACGTGTTTTTCAGCCCGAAATAAACGCGTTTTCTCAGCCCTTAGAATCACAGTGTAACTGCCTGGCTCAGAAGAGCACACTGAGTCAGCCCTTAACCCCAGTGTGCTGAAATTGTCAAAACGTGTTTTACAGCAGAAATAAACACGTTTTGGCAACTTTGGTCACCACCATGTAAGTTATAGGGCAGGAACAGCACAGTTTTCAAAACGTGTTTTTCAGCCCGAAATAAACGCGTTTTCTCAGGCCTTAGAATCACAGTGTAAATGCCTGGCTCAGAAGAGCAAACTGAGTCAGCCCTTAACCCCAGTGTGCTGAAATTGTCAAAACGTGTTTTTCAGCAGAAATAAACACGTTTTGGCAACTTTGGTCACCACCATGTAAGTTATAGGGCAGGAACAGCACAGTTTTCAAAACGTGTTTTTCAGCCCGAAATAAACGCGTTTTCTCAGCCCTTAGAATCACAGTGTAAATGCCTGGCTCAGAAGAGCAAACTGAGTCAGCCCTTAACCCCAGTGTGCTGAAATTGTCAAAACGTGTTTTTCAGCAGAAATAAACACGTTTTGGCAACTTTGGTCACCACCATGTAAGTTATAGGGCAGGAACAGCACAGTTTTCAAAACGTGTTTTTCAGCCCGAAATAAACGCGTTTTCTCAGCTCTTAGAATCGCAGTGTAACTGCCTGTCTCAGAAGAGCACACTGAGTCAGCCCTTAACCCCAGTGTGCTGAGATTGTCAAAACGTGTTTTTCAGCAGAAATAAACACGTTTTGGCAACTTTGGTCACCACCATGTAAGTTATAGGGCAGGAACAGCACAGTTTTCAAAACGTGTTTTTCAGCCCGAAATAAACGCGTTTTCTCAGCTCTTAGAATCGCAGTGTAACTGCCTGTCTCAGAAGAGCACACTGAGTCAGCCCTTAACCCCAGTGTGCTGAAATTGTCAAAACGTGCTTTTCAGCAGAAATAAACACGTTTTGGCAACTTTGGTCACCACCATGTAAGTTATAGGGCAGGAACAGCACAGTTTTCAAAACGTGTTTTTCAGCCCGAAATAAACGCGTTTTCTCAGCTCTTAGAATCGCAGTGTAACTGCCTGTCTCAGAAGAGCACACTGAGTCAGCCCTTAACCCCAGTGTGCTGAAATTGTCAAAACGTGTTTTTCAGCAGAAATAAACACGTTTTGGCAACTTTGGTCACCACCATGTAAGTTATAGGGCATAAACAGCACAGTTTTCAAAACGTGTTTTTCAGCCCGAAATAAACGCGTTTTCTCAGCCCTTAGAATCACAGTGTAACTGCCTGGCTCAGAAGAGCAAACTGAGTCAGCCCTTAACCCCAGTGTGCTGAAATTGTCAAAACGTGTTTTTCAGCAGAAATAAACACGTTTTGGCAACTTTGGTCACCACCATGTAAGTTATAGGGCAGGAACAGCACAGTTTTCAAAACGTGTTTTTCAGCCCGAAATAAACGCGTTTTCTCAGCTCTTAGAATCGCAGTGTAACTGCCTGTCTCAGAAGAGCACACTGAGTCAGCCCTTAACCCCAGTGTGCTGAAATTGTCAAAACGTGTTTTTCAGCAGAAATAAACACGTTTTGGCAACTTTGGTCACCACCATGTAAGTTATAGGGCAGGAACAGCACAGTTTTCAAAACGTGTTTTTCAGCCCGAAATAAACGCGTTTTCTCAGCTCTTAGAATCGCAGTGTAAATGCCTGTCTCAGAAGAGCACACTGAGTCAGCCCTTAACCCCAGTGTGCTGAAATTGTCAAAACGTGTTTTTCAGCAGAAATAAACACGTTTTGGCAACTTTGGTCACCACCATGTAAGTTATATGGCAGGAACAGCACAGTTTTCAAAACGTGTTTTTCAGCCCGAAATAAACGCGTTTTCTCAGCTCTTAGAATCGCAGTGTAACTGCCTGTCTCAGAAGAGCACACTGAGTCAGCCCTTAACCCCAGTGTGCTGAAATTGTCAAAACGTGTTTTACAGCAGAAATAAACACGTTTTGGCAACTTTGGTCAGCACCATGTAACTTATAGGGCAGGAACAGCACAGTTTTCAAAACGTGTTTTTCAGCCCGAAATAAACGCGTTTTCTCAGCCCTTAGAATCACAGTGTAACTGCCTGTCTCAGAAGAGCACAGTGAGTCAGCCCTTAACCCCAGTGTGCTGAAATTGTCAAAACGTGTTTTTCAGCAGAAATAAACACGTTTTGGCAACTTTGGTCACCACCAGGTAAGTTATATGGCAGGAACAGCACAGTTTTCAAAACGTGTTTTTCAGCCTGAAATAAACGCGTTTTCTCTGCCCTTAGAATCACAGTGTAACTGCCTGTCTCAGAAGAGCACAGTGAGTCAGCCCTTAACCCCAGTGTGCTGAAATTGTCAAAACGTGTTTTTCAGCAGAAATAAACACGTTTTGGCAACTTTGGTCACCACCATGTAAGTTATATGGCAGGAACAGCACAGTTTTCAAAACGTGTTTTTCAGCTCGAAATAAACGCGTTTTCTCAGCCCTTAGAATCACAGTGTAACTGCCTGGCTCAGAAGAGCACACTGAGTCAGCCCTTAACCCCAGTGTGCTGAAATTGTCAAAACGTGTTTTACAGCAGAAATAAACACGTTTTGGCAACTTTGGTCACCACCATGTAAGTTATAGGGCAGGAACAGCACAGTTTTCAAAACGTGTTTTTCAGCCCGAAATAAACGCGTTTTCTCAGCCCTTAGAATCACAGTGTAACTGCCTGGCTCAGAAGAGCAAACTGAGTCAGCCCTTAACCCCAGTGTGCTGAAATTGTCAAAACGTGTTTTTCAGCAGAAATAAACACGTTTTGGCAACTTTGGTCACCACCATGTAAGTTATAGGGCAGGAACAGCACAGTTTTCAAAACGTGTTTTTCAGCCCGAAATAAACGCGTTTTCTCAGCCCTTAGAATCACAGTGTAACTGCCTGTCTCAGAAGAGCACACTGAGTCAGCCCTTAACCCCAGTGTGCTGAAATTGTCTAAACGTGTTTTACAGCAGAAATAAACACGTTTTGGCAACTTTGGTCACCACCATGTAAGTTATAGGGCAGGAACAGCACAGTTTTCAAAACGTGTTTTTCAGCCCGAAATAAACGCGTTTTCTCAGCCCTTAGAATCACAGTGTAAATGCCTGGCTCAGAAGAGCAAACTGAGTCAGCCCTTAACCCCAGTGTGCTGAAATTGTCAAAACGTGTTTTTCAGCAGAAATAAACACGTTTTGGCAACTTTGGTCACCACCATGTAAGTTATATGGCAGGAACAGCACAGTTTTCAAAACGTGTTTTTCAGCCCGAAATAAACGCGTTTTCTCAGCTCTTAGAATCGCAGTGTAACTGCCTGTCTCAGAAGAGCACACTGAGTCAGCCCTTAACCCCAGTGTGCTGAAATTGTCAAAACGTGTTTTACAGCAGAAATAAACACGTTTTGGCATCTTTGGTCAGCACCATGTAACTTATAGGGCAGGAACAGCACAGTTTTCAAAACGTGTTTTTCAGCCCGAAATAAACGCGTTTTCTCAGCCCTTAGAATCACAGTGTAACTGCCTGGCTCAGAAGAGCACACTGAGTCAGCCCTTAACCCCAGTGTGCTGAAATTGTCAAAACGTGTTTTTCAGCAGAAATAAACACGTTTTGGCAACTTTGGTCACCACCATGTAAGTTATAATGCAGGAACAGCACAGTTTTCAAAACGTGTTTTTCAGCCCGAAATAAACGCGTTTTCTCAGCCCTTAGAATCACAGTGTAACTGCCTGTCTCAGAAGAGCACAGTGAGTCAGCCCTTAACCCCAGTGTGCTGAAATTGTCAAAACGTGTTTTTCAGCAGAAATAAACACGTTTTGGCAACTTTGGTCACCACCAGGTAAGTTATATGGCAGGAACAGCACAGTTTTCAAAACGTGTTTTTCAGCACGAAATAAACGCGTTTTCTCTGCCCTTAGAATCACAGTGTAACTGCCTGTCTCAGAAGAGCACAGTGAGTCAGCCCTTAACCCCAGTGTGCTGAAATTGTCAAAACGTGTTTTTCAGCAGAAATAAACACGTTTTGGCAACTTTGGTCACCACCAGGTAAGTTATATGGCAGGAACAGCACAGTTTTCAAAACGTGTTTTTCAGCCCGAAATAAACGCGTTTTCTCAGCTCTTAGAATCGCAGTGTAACTGCCTGTCTCAGAAGAGCACACTGAGTCAGCCCTTAACCCCAGTGTGCTGAAATTGTCAAAACGTGTTTTACAGCAGAAATAAACACGTTTTGGCAACTTTGGTCAGCACCATGTAACTTATAGGGCAGGAACAGCACAGTTTTCAAAACGTGTTTTTCAGCCCGAAATAAACGCGTTTTCTCAGCTCTTAGAAACGCAGTGTAACTGCCTGTCTCAGAAGAGCACACTGAGTCAGCCCTTAACCCCAGTGTGCTGAAATTGTCAAAACGTGTTTTTCAGCAGAAATAAACACGTTTTGGCAACTTTGGTCACCACCATGTAAGTTATAGGGCAGGAACAGCACAGTTTTCAAAACGTGTTTTTCAGCCCGAAATAAACGCGTTTTCTCAGCCCTTAGAATCACAGTGTAACTGCCTGTCTCAGAAGAGCAAACTGAGTCAGCCCTTAACCCCAGTGTGCTGAAATTGTCAAAACGTGTTTTACAGCAGAAATAAACACGTTTTGGCAACTTTGGTCACCACCATGTAAGTTATAGGGCAGGAACAGCACAGTTTTCAAAACGTGTTTTTCAGCCCGAAATAAACGCGTTTTCTCAGCCCTTAGAATCACAGTGTAACTGCCTGGCTCAGAAGAGCAAACTGAGTCAGCCCTTAACCCCAGTGTGCTGAAATTGTCAAAACGTGTTTTACAGCAGAAATAAACACGTTTTGGCAACTTTGGTCACCACCATGTAAGTTATAGGGCAGGAACAGCACAGTTTTCAAAACGTGTTTTTCAGCCCGAAATAAACGCGTTTTCTCAGCCCTTAGAATCACAGTGTAACTGCCTGGCTCAGAAGAGCAAACTGAGTCAGCCCTTAACCCCAGTGTGCTGAAATTGTCAAAACGTGTTTTTCAGCAGAAATAAACACGTTTTGGCAACTTTGGTCACCACCATGTAAGTTATAGGGCAGGAACAGCACAGTTTTCAAAACGTGTTTTTCAGCCCGAAATAAACGCGTTTTCTCAGCCCTTAGAATCACAGTGTAACTGCCTGGCTCAGAAGAGCAAACTGAGTCAGCCCTTAACCCCAGTGTGCTGAAATTGTCAAAACGTGTTTTTCAGCAGAAATAAACACGTTTTGGCAACTTTGGTCACCACCATGTAAGTTATAGGGCAGGAACAGCACAGTTTTCAAAACGTGTTTTTCAGCCCGAAATAAACGCGTTTTCTCAGCCCTTAGAATCACAGTGTAACTGTCTGGCTCAGAAGAGCACACTGAGTCAGCCCTTAACCCCAGTGTGCTGAAATTGTCAAAACGTGTTTTACAGCAGAAATAAACACGTTTTGGCAACTTTGGTCACCACCATGTAAGTTATAGGGCAGGAACAGCACAGTTTTCAAAACGTGTTTTTCAGCCCGAAATAAACGCGTTTTCTCAGGCCTTAGAATCACAGTGTAAATGCCTGGCTCAGAAGAGCAAACTGAGTCAGCCCTTAACCCCAGTGTGCTGAAATTGTCAAAACGTGTTTTTCAGCAGAAATAAACACGTTTTGGCAACTTTGGTCACCACCATGTAAGTTATAGGGCAGGAACAGCACAGTTTTCAAAACGTGTTTTTCAGCCCGAAATAAACGCGTTTTCTCAGCCCTTAGAATCACAGTGTAAATGCCTGGCTCAGAAGAGCAAACTGAGTCAGCCCTTAACCCCAGTGTGCTGAAATTGTCAAAACGTGTTTTTCAGCAGAAATAAACACGTTTTGGCAACTTTGGTCACCACCATGTAAGTTATAGGGCAGGAACAGCACAGTTTTCAAAACGTGTTTTTCAGCCCGAAATAAACGCGTTTTCTCAGCTCTTAGAATCGCAGTGTAACTGCCTGTCTCATAAGAGCACACTGAGTCAGCCCTTAACCCCAGTGTGCTGAAATTGTCAAAACGTGTTTTTCAGCAGAAATAAACACGTTTTGGCAACTTTGGTCACCACCATGTAAGTTATAGGGCAGGAACAGCACAGTTTTCAAAACGTGTTTTTCAGCCCGAAATAAATGCGTTTTCTCAGCTCTTAGAATCGCAGTGTAACTGCCTGTCTCAGAAGAGCACACTGAGTCAGCCCTTAACCCCAGTGTGCTGAAATTGTCAAAACGTGCTTTTCAGCAGAAATAAACACGTTTTGGCAACTTTGGTCACCACCATGTAAGTTATAGGGCAGGAACAGCACAGTTTTCAAAACGTGTTTTTCAGCCCGAAATAAACGCGTTTTCTCAGCTCTTAGAATCGCAGTGTAACTGCCTGTCTCAGAAGAGCACACTGAGTCAGCCCTTAACCCCAGTGTGCTGAAATTGTCAAAACGTGTTTTTCAGCAGAAATAAACACGTTTTGGCAACTTTGGTCACCACCATGTAAGTTATAGGGCATAAACAGCACAGTTTTCAAAACGTGTTTTTCAGCCCGAAATAAACGCGTTTTCTCAGCCCTTAGAATCACAGTGTAACTGCCTGGCTCAGAAGAGCAAACTGAGTCAGCCCTTAACCCCAGTGTGCTGAAATTGTCAAAACGTGTTTTTCAGCAGAAATAAACACGTTTTGGCAACTTTGGTCACCACCATGTAAGTTATAGGGCAGGAACAGCACAGTTTTCAAAACGTGTTTTTCAGCCCGAAATAAATGCGTTTTCTCAGCTCTTAGAATCGCAGTGTAACTGCCTGTCTCAGAAGAGCACACTGAGTCAGCCCTTAACCCCAGTGTGCTGAAATTGTCAAAACGTGCTTTTCAGCAGAAATAAACACGTTTTGGCAACTTTGGTCACCACCATGTAAGTTATAGGGCAGGAACAGCACAGTTTTCAAAACGTGTTTTTCAGCCCGAAATAAACGCGTTTTCTCAGCTCTTAGAATCGCAGTGTAACTGCCTGTCTCAGAAGAGCACACTGAGTCAGCCCTTAACCCCAGTGTGCTGAAATTGTCAAAACGTGTTTTTCAGCAGAAATAAACACGTTTTGGCAACTTTGGTCACCACCATGTAAGTTATAGGGCATAAACAGCACAGTTTTCAAAACGTGTTTTTCAGCCCGAAATAAACGCGTTTTCTCAGCCCTTAGAATCACAGTGTAACTGCCTGGCTCAGAAGAGCAAACTGAGTCAGCCCTTAACCCCAGTGTGCTGAAATTGTCAAAACGTGTTTTTCAGCAGAAATAAACACGTTTTGGCAACTTTGGTCACCACCATGTAAGTTATATGGCAGGAACAGCACAGTTTTCAAAACGTGTTTTTCAGCCCGAAATAAACGCGTTTTCTCAGCTCTTAGAATCGCAGTGTAACTGCCTGTCTCAGAAGAGCACACTGAGTCAGCCCTTAACCCCAGTGTGCTGAAATTGTCAAAACGTGTTTTACAGCAGAAATAAACACGTTTTGGCAACTTTGGTCAGCACCATGTAACTTATAGGGCAGGAACAGCACAGTTTTCAAAACGTGTTTTTCAGCCCGAAATAAACGCGTTTTCTCAGCCCTTAGAATCACAGTGTAACTGCCTGTCTCAGAAGAGCACAGTGAGTCAGCCCTTAACCCCAGTGTGCTGAAATTGTCAAAACGTGTTTTTCAGCAGAAATAAACACGTTTTGGCAACTTTGGTCACCACCAGGTAAGTTATATGGCAGGAACAGCACAGTTTTCAAAACGTGTTTTTCAGCCCGAAATAAACGCGTTTTCTCAGCCCTTAGAATCACAGTGTAACTGCCTGTCTCAGAAGAGCACACTGAGTCAGCCCTTAACC
This sequence comes from Atractosteus spatula, assembly GCF_055471065.1. Taxonomy (NCBI): domain Eukaryota; kingdom Metazoa; phylum Chordata; class Actinopteri; order Semionotiformes; family Lepisosteidae; genus Atractosteus; species Atractosteus spatula. The sequence goes on along the minus strand of NW_028296646.1, from coordinate 791,852 downwards.
CCAGTGTGCTGAAATTGTCTAAACGTGTTTTACAGCAGAAATAAACACGTTTTGGCAACTTTGGTCACCACCATGTAAGTTATAGGGCAGGAACAGCACAGTTTTCAAAACGTGTTTTTCAGCCCGAAATAAACGCGTTTTCTCAGCCCTTAGAATCACAGTGTAAATGCCTGGCTCAGAAGAGCAAACTGAGTCAGCCCTTAACCCCAGTGTGCTGAAATTGTCAAAACGTGTTTTTCAGCAGAAATAAACACGTTTTGGCAACTTTGGTCACCACCATGTAAGTTATATGGCAGGAACAGCACAGTTTTCAAACCGTGTTTTTCAGCCCGAAATAAACGCGTTTTCTCAGCTCTTAGAATCGCAGTGTAACTGCCTGTCTCAGAAGAGCACACTGAGTCAGCCCTTAACCCCAGTGTGCTGAAATTGTCAAAACGTGTTTTACAGCAGAAATAAACACGTTTTGGCATCTTTGGTCAGCACCATGTAACTTATAGGGCAGGAACAGCACAGTTTTCAAAACGTGTTTTTCAGCCCGAAATAAACGCGTTTTCTCAGCCCTTAGAATCACAGTGTAACTGCCTGGCTCAGAAGAGCACACTGAGTCAGCCCTTAACCCCAGTGTGCTGAAATTGTCAAAACGTGTTTTTCAGCAGAAATAAACACGTTTTGGCAACTTTGGTCACCACCATGTAAGTTATATGGCAGGAACAGCACAGTTTTCAAAACGTGTTTTTCAGCCCGAAATAAACGCGTTTTCTCAGCCCTTAGAATCACAGTGTAACTGCCTGTCTCAGAAGAGCACAGTGAGTCAGCCCTTAACCCCAGTGTGCTGAAATTGTCAAAACGTGTTTTTCAGCAGAAATAAACACGTTTTGGCAACTTTGGTCACCACCAGGTAAGTTATATGGCAGGAACAGCACAGTTTTCAAAACGTGTTTTTCAGCACGAAATAAACGCGTTTTCTCTGCCCTTAGAATCACAGTGTAACTGCCTGTCTCAGAAGAGCACAGTGAGTCAGCCCTTAACCCCAGTGTGCTGAAATTGTCAAAACGTGTTTTTCAGCAGAAATAAACACGTTTTGGCAACTTTGGTCACCACCAGGTAAGTTATATGGCAGGAACAGCACAGTTTTCAAAACGTGTTTTTCAGCCCGAAATAAACGCGTTTTCTCAGCTCTTAGAATCGCAGTGTAACTGCCTGTCTCAGAAGAGCACACTGAGTCAGCCCTTAACCCCAGTGTGCTGAAATTGTCAAAACGTGTTTTACAGCAGAAATAAACACGTTTTGGCAACTTTGGTCAGCACCATGTAACTTATAGGGCAGGAACAGCACAGTTTTCAAAACGTGTTTTTCAGCCCGAAATAAACGCGTTTTCTCAGCCCTTAGAATCACAGTGTAACTGCCTGTCTCAGAAGAGCACAGTGAGTCAGCCCTTAACCCCAGTGTGCTGAAATTGTCAAAACGTGTTTTTCAGCAGAAATAAACACGTTTTGGCAACTTTGGTCACCACCATGTAAGTTATATGGCAGGAACAGCACAGTTTTCAAAACGTGTTTTTCAGCCCGAAATAAACGCGTTTTCTCAGCTCTTAGAATCGCAGTGTAACTGCCTGTCTCAGAAGAGCACAGTGAGTCAGCCCTTAACCCCAGTGTGCTGAAATTGTCAAAACGTGTTTTACAGCAGAAATAAACACGTTTTGGCAACTTTGGTCACCACCATGTAAGTTATAGGGCATAAACAGCACAGTTTTCAAAACGTGTTTTTCAGCCCGAAATAAACGCGTTTTCTCAGCCCTTAGAATCACAGTGTAACTGCCTGGCTCAGAAGAGCAAACTGAATCAGCCCTTAACCCCAGTGTGCTGAAATTGTCAAAACGTGTTTTTCAGCAGAAATAAACACGTTTTGGCAACTTTGGTCACCACCATGTAAGTTATAGGGCAGGAACAGCACAGTTTTCAAAACGTGTTTTTCAGCCCGAAATAAACGCGTTTTCTCAGCTCTTAGAATTGCAGTGTAACTGCCTGTCTCAGAAGAGCACACTGAGTCAGCCCTTAACCCCAGTGTGCTGAAATTGTCAAAACGTGTTTTTCAGCAGAAATAAACACGTTTTGGCAACTTTGGTCACCACCATGTAAGTTATAGGGCAGGAACAGCACAGTTTTCAAAACGTGTTTTTCAGCCCGAAATAAACGCGTTTTCTCAGCTCTTAGAAACGCAGTGTAACTGCCTGTCTCAGAAGAGCACACTGAGTCAGCCCTTAACCCCAGTGTGCTGAAATTGTCAAAACGTGTTTTTCAGCAGAAATAAACACGTTTTGGCAACTTTGGTCACCACCATGTAAGTTATAGGGCAGGAACAGCACAGTTTTCAAAACGTGTTTTTCAGCCCGAAATAAACGCGTTTTCTCAGCCCTTAGAATCACAGTGTAACTGCCTGTCTCAGAAGAGCAAACTGAGTCAGCCCTTAACCCCAGTGTGCTGAAATTGTCAAAACGTGTTTTACAGCAGAAATAAACACGTTTTGGCAACTTTGGTCACCACCATGTAAGTTATAGGGCAGGAACAGCACAGTTTTCAAAACGTGTTTTTCAGCCCGAAATAAACGCGTTTTCTCAGCCCTTAGAATCACAGTGTAACTGCCTGGCTCAGAAGAGCAAACTGAGTCAGCCCTTAACCCCAGTGTGCTGAAATTGTCAAAACGTGTTTTACAGCAGAAATAAACACGTTTTGGCAACTTTGGTCACCACCATGTAAGTTATAGGGCAGGAACAGCACAGTTTTCAAAACGTGTTTTTCAGCCCGAAATAAACGCGTTTTCTCAGCCCTTAGAATCACAGTGTAACTGCCTGGCTCAGAAGAGCAAACTGAGTCAGCCCTTAACCCCAGTGTGCTGAAATTGTCAAAACGTGTTTTTCAGCAGAAATAAACACGTTTTGGCAACTTTGGTCACCACCATGTAAGTTATAGGGCAGGAACAGCACAGTTTTCAAAACGTGTTTTTCAGCCCGAAATAAACGCGTTTTCTCAGCCCTTAGAATCACAGTGTAACTGCTGGCTCAGAAGAGCAAACTGAGTCAGCCCTTAACCCCAGTGTGCTGAAATTGTCAAAACGTGTTTTTCAGCAGAAATAAACACGTTTTGGCAACTTTGGTCACCACCATGTAAGTTATATGGCAGGAACAGCACAGTTTTCAAAACGTGTTTTTCAGCCCGAAATAAACGCGTTTTCTCAGCTCTTAGAATCGCAGTGTAACTGCCTGTCTCAGAAGAGCACACTGAGTCAGCCCTTAACCCCAGTGTGCTGAAATTGTCAAAACGTGTTTTACAGCAGAAATAAACACGTTTTGGCAACTTTGGTCAGCACCATGTAACTTATAGGGCAGGAACAGCACAGTTTTCAAAACGTGTTTTTTTAGCCCGAAATAAACGCGTTTTCTCAGCCCTTAGAATCACAGTGTAACTGCCTGTCTCAGAAGAGCACAGTGAGTCAGCCCTTAACCCCAGTGTGCTGAAATTGTCAAAACGTGTTTTTCAGCAGAAATAAACACGTTTTGGCAACTTTGGTCACCACCAGGTAAGTTATATGGCAGGAACAGCACAGTTTTCAAAACGTGTTTTTCAGCCCGAAATAAACGCGTTTTCTCAGCCCTTAGAATCACAGTGTAACTGCCTGTCTCAGAAGAGCACACTGAGTCAGCCCTTAACCCCAGTGTGCTGAAATTGTCTAAACGTGTTTTACAGCAGAAATAAACACGTTTTGGCAACTTTGGTCACCACCATGTAAGTTATAGGGCAGGAACAGCACAGTTTTCAAAACGTGTTTTTCAGCCCGAAATAAACGCGTTTTCTCAGCCCTTAGAATCACAGTGTAAATGCCTGGCTCAGAAGAGCAAACTGAGTCAGCCCTTAACCCCAGTGTGCTGAAATTGTCAAAACGTGTTTTTCAGCAGAAATAAACACGTTTTGGCAACTTTGGTCACCACCATGTAAGTTATATGGCAGGAACAGCACAGTTTTCAAAACGTGTTTTTCAGCCCGAAATAAACGCGTTTTCTCAGCTCTTAGAATCGCAGTGTAACTGCCTGTCTCAGAAGAGCACACTGAGTCAGCCCTTAACCCCAGTGTGCTGAAATTGTCAAAACGTGTTTTACAGCAGAAATAAACACGTTTTGGCATCTTTGGTCAGCACCATGTAACTTATAGGGCAGGAACAGCACAGTTTTCAAAACGTGTTTTTCAGCCCGAAATAAACGCGTTTTCTCAGCCCTTAGAATCACAGTGTAACTGCCTGGCTCAGAAGAGCACACTGAGTCAGCCCTTAACCCCAGTGTGCTGAAATTGTCAAAACGTGTTTTTCAGCAGAAATAAACACGTTTTGGCAACTTTGGTCACCACCATGTAAGTTATATGGCAGGAACAGCACAGTTTTCAAAACGTGTTTTTCAGCCCGAAATAAACGCGTTTTCTCAGCCCTTAGAATCACAGTGTAACTGCCTGTCTCAGAAGAGCACAGTGAGTCAGCCCTTAACCCCAGTGTGCTGAAATTGTCAAAACGTGTTTTTCAGCAGAAATAAACACGTTTTGGCAACTTTGGTCACCACCAGGTAAGTTATATGGCAGGAACAGCACAGTTTTCAAAACGTGTTTTTCAGCACGAAATAAACGAGTTTTCTCTGCCCTTAGAATCACAGTGTAACTGCCTGTCTCAGAAGAGCACAGTGAGTCAGCCCTTAACCCCAGTGTGCTGAAATTGTCAAAACGTGTTTTTCAGCAGAAATAAACACGTTTTGGCAACTTTGGTCACCACCAGGTAAGTAATATGGCAGGAACAGCACAGTTTTCAAAACGTGTTTTTCAGCCCGAAATAAACGCGTTTTCTCAGCTCTTAGAATCGCAGTGTAACTGCCTGTCTCAGAAGAGCACACTGAGTCAGCCCTTAACCCCAGTGTGCTGAAATTGTCAAAACGTGTTTTACAGCAGAAATAAACACGTTTTGGCAACTTTGGTCAGCACCATGTAACTTATAGGGCAGGAACAGCACAGTTTTCAAAACGTGTTTTTCAGCCCGAAATAAACGCGTTTTCTCAGCCCTTAGAATCACAGTGTAACTGCCTGGCTCAGAAGAGCAAACTGAATCAGCCCTTAACCCCAGTGTGCTGAAATTGTCAAAACGTGTTTTTCAGCAGAAATAAACACGTTTTGGCAACTTTGGTCACCACCATGTAAGTTATAGGGCAGGAACAGCACAGTTTTCAAAACGTGTTTTTCAGCCCGAAATAAACGCGTTTTCTCAGCTCTTAGAATCGCAGTGTAACTGCCTGTCTCAGAAGAGCACACTGAGTCAGCCCTTAACCCCAGTGTGCTGAAATTGTCAAAACGTGTTTTTCAGCAGAAATAAACACGTTTTGGCAACTTTGGTCACCACCATGTAAGTTATAGGGCAGGAACAGCACAGTTTTCAAAACGTGTTTTTCAGCCCGAAATAAACGCGTTTTCTCAGCTCTTAGAAACGCAGTGTAACTGCCTGTCTCAGAAGAGCACACTGAGTCAGCCCTTAACCCCAGTGTGCTGAAATTGTCAAAACGTGTTTTTCAGCAGAAATAAACACGTTTTGGCAACTTTGGTCACCACCATGTAAGTTATAGGGCAGGAACAGCACAGTTTTCAAAACGTGTTTTTCAGCCCGAAATAAACGCGTTTTCTCAGCCCTTAGAATCACAGTGTAACTGCCTGTCTCAGAAGAGCAAACTGAGTCAGCCCTTAACCCCAGTGTGCTGAAATTGTCAAAACGTGTTTTACAGCAGAAATAAACACGTTTTGGCAACTTTGGTCACCACCATGTAAGTTATAGGGCAGGAACAGCACAGTTTTCAAAACGTGTTTTTCAGCCCGAAATAAACGCGTTTTCTCAGCCCTTAGAATCACAGTGTAACTGCCTGGCTCAGAAGAGCAAACTGAGTCAGCCCTTAACCCCAGTGTGCTGAAATTGTCAAAACGTGTTTTTCAGCAGAAATAAACACGTTTTGGCAACTTTGGTCACCACCATGTAAGTTATAGGGCAGGAACAGCACAGTTTTCAAAACGTGTTTTTCAGCCCGAAATAAACGCGTTTTCTCAGCCCTTAGAATCACAGTGTAACTGCCTGGCTCAGAAGAGCAAACTGAGTCAGCCCTTAACCCCAGTGTGCTGAAATTGTCAAAACGTGTTTTTCAGCAGAAATAAACACGTTTTGGCAACTTTGGTCACCACCATGTAAGTTATAGGGCAGGAACAGCACAGTTTTCAAAACGTGTTTTTCAGCCCGAAATAAACGCGTTTTCTCAGCCCTTAGAATCACAGTGTAACTGCCTGGCTCAGAAGAGCACACTGAGTCAGCCCTTAACCCCAGTGTGCTGAAATTGTCAAAACGTGTTTTACAGCAGAAATAAACACGTTTTGGCAACTTTGGTCACCACCATGTAAGTTATAGGGCAGGAGCAGCACAGTTTTCAAAACGTGTTTTTCAGCCCGAAATAAACGCGTTTTCTCAGGCCTTAGAATCACAGTGTAAATGCCTGGCTCAGAAGAGCAAACTGAGTCAGCCCTTAACCCCAGTGTGCTGAAATTGTCAAAACGTGTTTTTCAGCAGAAATAAACACGTTTTGGCAACTTTGGTCACCACCATGTAAGTTATAGGGCAGGAACAGCACAGTTTTCAAAACGTGTTTTTCAGCCCGAAATAAACGCGTTTTCTCAGCCCTTAGAATCACAGTGTAAATGCCTGGCTCAGAAGAGCAAACTGAGTCAGCCCTTAACCCCAGTGTGCTGAAAATGTCAAAACGTGTTTTTCAGCAGAAATAAACACGTTTTGGCAACTTTGGTCACCACCATGTAAGTTATAGGGCAGGAACAGCACAGTTTTCAAAACGTGTTTTTCAGCCCGAAATAAACGCGTTTTCTCAGCTCTTAGAATCGCAGTGTAACTGCCTGTCTCAGAAGAGCACACTGAGTCAGCCCTTAACCCCAGTGTGCTGAAATTGTCAAAACGTGTTTTTCAGCAGAAATAAACACGTTTTGGCAACTTTGGTCACCACCATGTAAGTTATAGGGCAGGAACAGCACAGTTTTCAAAACGTGTTTTTCAGCCCGAAATAAATGCGTTTTCTCAGCTCTTAGAATCGCAGTGTAACTGCCTGTCTCAGAAGAGCACACTGAGTCAGCCCTTAACCCCAGTGTGCTGAAATTGTCAAAACGTGCTTTTCAGCAGAAATAAACACGTTTTGGCAACTTTGGTCACCACCATGTAAGTTATAGGGCAGGAACAGCACAGTTTTCAAAACGTGTTTTTCAGCCCGAAATAAACGCGTTTTCTCAGCTCTTAGAATCGCAGTGTAACTGCCTGTCTCAGAAGAGCACACTGAGTCAGCCCTTAACCCCAGTGTGCTGAAATTGTCAAAACGTGTTTTTCAGCAGAAATAAACACGTTTTGGCAACTTTGGTCACCACCATGTAAGTTATAGGGCATAAACAGCACAGTTTTCAAAACGTGTTTTTCAGCCCGAAATAAACGCGTTTTCTCAGCTCTTAGAAACGCAGTGTAACTGCCTGTCTCAGAAGAGCACACTGAGTCAGCCCTTAACCCCAGTGTGCTGAAATTGTCAAAACGTGTTTTTCAGCAGAAATAAACACGTTTTGGCAACTTTGGTCACCACCATGTAAGTTATAGGGCAGGAACAGCACAGTTTTCAAAACGTGTTTTTCAGCCCGAAATAAACGCGTTTTCTCAGCCCTTAGAATCACAGTGTAACTGCCTGTCTCAGAAGAGCAAACTGAGTCAGCCCTTAACCCCAGTGTGCTGAAATTGTCAAAACGTGTTTTACAGCAGAAATAAACACGTTTTGGCAACTTTGGTCACCACCATGTAAGTTATAGGGCAGGAACAGCACAGTTTTCAAAACGTGTTTTTCAGCCCGAAATAAACGCGTTTTCTCAGCCCTTAGAATCACAGTGTAACTGCCTGGCTCAGAAGAGCAAACTGAGTCAGCCCTTAACCCCAGTGTGCTGAAATTGTCAAAACGTGTTTTTCAGCAGAAATAAACACGTTTTGGCAACTTTGGTCACCACCATGTAAGTTATAGGGCAGGAACAGCACAGTTTTCAAAACGTGTTTTTCAGCCCGAAATAAACGCGTTTTCTCAGCCCTTAGAATCACAGTGTAACTGCCTGGCTCAGAAGAGCAAACTGAGTCAGCCCTTAACCCCAGTGTGCTGAAATTGTCAAAACGTGTTTTTCAGCAGAAATAAACACGTTTTGGCAACTTTGGTCACCACCATGTAAGTTATAGGGCAGGAACAGCACAGTTTTCAAAACGTGTTTTTCAGCCCGAAATAAACGCGTTTTCTCAGCCCTTAGAATCACAGTGTAACTGCCTGGCTCAGAAGAGCACACTGAGTCAGCCCTTAACCCCAGTGTGCTGAAATTGTCAAAACGTGTTTTACAGCAGAAATAAACACGTTTTGGCAACTTTGGTCACCACCATGTAAGTTATAGGGCAGGAACAGCACAGTTTTCAAAACGTGTTTTTCAGCCCGAAATAAACGCGTTTTCTCAGGCCTTAGAATCACAGTGTAAATGCCTGGCTCAGAAGAGCAAACTGAGTCAGCCCTTAACCCCAGTGTGCTGAAATTGTCAAAACGTGTTTTTCAGCAGAAATAAACACGTTTTGGCAACTTTGGTCACCACCATGTAAGTTATAGGGCAGGAACAGCACAGTTTTCAAAACGTGTTTTTCAGCCCGAAATAAACGCGTTTTCTCAGCCCTTAGAATCACAGTGTAACTGCCTGTCTCAGAAGAGCAAACTGAGTCAGCCCTTAACCCCAGTGTGCTGAAATTGTCAAAACGTGTTTTACAGCAGAAATAAACACGTTTTGGCAACTTTGGTCACCACCATGTAAGTTATAGGGCAGGAACAGCACAGTTTTCAAAACGTGTTTTTCAGCCCGAAATAAACGCGTTTTCTCAGCCCTTAGAATCACAGTGTAACTGCCTGGCTCAGAAGAGCAAACTGAGTCAGCCCTTAACCCCAGTGTGCTGAAATTGTCAAAACGTGTTTTACAGCAGAAATAAACACGTTTTGGCAACTTTGGTCACCACCATGTAAGTTATAGGGCAGGAACAGCACAGTTTTCAAAACGTGTTTTTCAGCCCGAAATAAACGCGTTTTCTCAGCCCTTAGAATCACAGTGTAACTGCCTGGCTCAGAAGAGCAAACTGAGTCAGCCCTTAACCCCAGTGTGCTGAAATTGTCAAAACGTGTTTTTCAGCAGAAATAAACACGTTTTGGCAACTTTGGTCACCACCATGTAAGTTATAGGGCAGGAACAGCACAGTTTTCAAAACGTGTTTTTCAGCCCGAAATAAACGCGTTTTCTCAGCCCTTAGAATCACAGTGTAACTGCTGGCTCAGAAGAGCAAACTGAGTCAGCCCTTAACCCCAGTGTGCTGAAATTGTCAAAACGTGTTTTTCAGCAGAAATAAACACGTTTTGGCAACTTTGGTCACCACCATGTAAGTTATATGGCAGGAACAGCACAGTTTTCAAAACGTGTTTTTCAGCCCGAAATAAACGCGTTTTCTCAGCTCTTAGAATCGCAGTGTAACTGCCTGTCTCAGAAGAGCACACTGAGTCAGCCCTTAACCCCAGTGTGCTGAAATTGTCAAAACGTGTTTTACAGCAGAAATAAACACGTTTTGGCAACTTTGGTCAGCACCATGTAACTTATAGGGCAGGAACAGCACAGTTTTCAAAACGTGTTTTTCAGCCCGAAATAAACGCGTTTTCTCAGCCCTTAGAATCACAGTGTAACTGCCTGTCTCAGAAGAGCACAGTGAGTCAGCCCTTAACCCCAGTGTGCTGAAATTGTCAAAACGTGTTTTTCAGCAGAAATAAACACGTTTTGGCAACTTTGGTCACCACCAGGTAAGTTATATGGCAGGAACAGCACAGTTTTCAAAACGTGTTTTTCAGCCCGAAATAAACGCGTTTTCTCAGCCCTTAGAATCACAGTGTAACTGCCTGTCTCAGAAGAGCACACTGAGTCAGCCCTTAACCCCAGTGTGCTGAAATTGTCTAAACGTGTTTTACAGCAGAAATAAACACGTTTTGGCAACTTTGGTCACCACCATGTAAGTTATAGGGCAGGAACAGCACAGTTTTCAAAACGTGTTTTTCAGCCCGAAATAAACGCGTTTTCTCAGCCCTTAGAATCACAGTGTAAATGCCTGGCTCAGAAGAGCAAACTGAGTCAGCCCTTAACCCCAGTGTGCTGAAATTGTCAAAACGTGTTTTTCAGCAGAAATAAACACGTTTTGGCAACTTTGGTCACCACCATGTAAGTTATATGGCAGGAACAGCACAGTTTTCAAAACGTGTTTTTCAGCCCGAAATAAACGCGTTTTCTCAGCTCTTAGAATCGCAGTGTAACTGCCTGTCTCAGAAGAGCACACTGAGTCAGCCCTTAACCCCAGTGTGCTGAAATTGTCAAAACGTGTTTTACAGCAGAAATAAACACGTTTTGGCATCTTTGGTCAGCACCATGTAACTTATAGGGCAGGAACAGCACAGTTTTCAAAACGTGTTTTTCAGCCCGAAATAAACGCGTTTTCTCAGCCCTTAGAATCACAGTGTAACTGCCTGGCTCAGAAGAGCACACTGAGTCAGCCCTTAACCCCAGTGTGCTGAAATTGTCAAAACGTGTTTTTCAGCAGAAATAAACACGTTTTGGCAACTTTGGTCACCACCATGTAAGTTATATGGCAGGAACAGCACAGTTTTCAAAACGTGTTTTTCAGCCCGAAATAAACGCGTTTTCTCAGCCCTTAGAATCACAGTGTAACTGCCTGTCTCAGAAGAGCACAGTGAGTCAGCCCTTAACCCCAGTGTGCTGAAATTGTCAAAACGTGTTTTTCAGCAGAAATAAACACGTTTTGGCAACTTTGGTCACCACCAGGTAAGTTATATGGCAGGAACAGCACAGTTTTCAAAACGTGTTTTTCAGCACGAAATAAACGAGTTTTCTCTGCCCTTAGAATCACAGTGTAACTGCCTGTCTCAGAAGAGCACAGTGAGTCAGCCCTTAACCCCAGTGTGCTGAAATTGTCAAAACGTGTTTTTCAGCAGAAATAAACACGTTTTGGCAACTTTGGTCACCACCAGGTAAGTAATATGGCAGGAACAGCACAGTTTTCAAAACGTGTTTTTCAGCCCGAAATAAACGCGTTTTCTCAGCTCTTAGAATCGCAGTGTAACTGCCTGTCTCAGAAGAGCACACTGAGTCAGCCCTTAACCCCAGTGTGCTGAAATTGTCAAAACGTGTTTTACAGCAGAAATAAACACGTTTTGGCAACTTTGGTCAGCACCATGTAACTTATAGGGCAGGAACAGCACAGTTTTCAAAACGTGTTTTTCAGCCCGAAATAAACGCGTTTTCTCAGCCCTTAGAATCACAGTGTAACTGCCTGGCTCAGAAGAGCAAACTGAATCAGCCCTTAACCCCAGTGTGCTGAAATTGTCAAAACGTGTTTTTCAGCAGAAATAAACACGTTTTGGCAACTTTGGTCACCACCATGTAAGTTATAGGGCAGGAACAGCACAGTTTTCAAAACGTGTTTTTCAGCCCGAAATAAACGCGTTTTCTCAGCTCTTAGAATCGCAGTGTAACTGCCTGTCTCAGAAGAGCACACTGAGTCAGCCCTTAACCCCAGTGTGCTGAAATTGTCAAAACGTGTTTTTCAGCAGAAATAAACACGTTTTGGCAACTTTGGTCACCACCATGTAAGTTATAGGGCAGGAACAGCACAGTTTTCAAAACGTGTTTTTCAGCCCGAAATAAACGCGTTTTCTCAGCTCTTAGAAACGCAGTGTAACTGCCTGTCTCAGAAGAGCACACTGAGTCAGCCCTTAACCCCAGTGTGCTGAAATTGTCAAAACGTGTTTTTCAGCAGAAATAAACACGTTTTGGCAACTTTGGTCACCACCATGTAAGTTATAGGGCAGGAACAGCACAGTTTTCAAAACGTGTTTTTCAGCCCGAAATAAACGCGTTTTCTCAGCCCTTAGAATCACAGTGTAACTGCCTGTCTCAGAAGAGCAAACTGAGTCAGCCCTTAACCCCAGTGTGCTGAAATTGTCAAAACGTGTTTTACAGCAGAAATAAACACGTTTTGGCAACTTTGGTCACCACCATGTAAGTTATAGGGCAGGAACAGCACAGTTTTCAAAACGTGTTTTTCAGCCCGAAATAAACGCGTTTTCTCAGCCCTTAGAATCACAGTGTAACTGCCTGGCTCAGAAGAGCAAACTGAGTCAGCCCTTAACCCCAGTGTGCTGAAATTGTCAAAACGTGTTTTTCAGCAGAAATAAACACGTTTTGGCAACTTTGGTCACCACCATGTAAGTTATAGGGCAGGAACAGCACAGTTTTCAAAACGTGTTTTTCAGCCCGAAATAAACGCGTTTTCTCAGCCCTTAGAATCACAGTGTAACTGCCTGGCTCAGAAGAGCAAACTGAGTCAGCCCTTAACCCCAGTGTGCTGAAATTGTCAAAACGTGTTTTTCAGCAGAAATAAACACGTTTTGGCAACTTTGGTCACCACCATGTAAGTTATAGGGCAGGAACAGCACAGTTTTCAAAACGTGTTTTTCAGCCCGAAATAAACGCGTTTTCTCAGCCCTTAGAATCACAGTGTAACTGCCTGGCTCAGAAGAGCACACTGAGTCAGCCCTTAACCCCAGTGTGCTGAAATTGTCAAAACGTGTTTTACAGCAGAAATAAACACGTTTTGGCAACTTTGGTCACCACCATGTAAGTTATAGGGCAGGAGCAGCACAGTTTTCAAAACGTGTTTTTCAGCCCGAAATAAACGCGTTTTCTCAGGCCTTAGAATCACAGTGTAAATGCCTGGCTCAGAAGAGCAAACTGAGTCAGCCCTTAACCCCAGTGTGCTGAAATTGTCAAAACGTGTTTTTCAGCAGAAATAAACACGTTTTGGCAACTTTGGTCACCACCATGTAAGTTATAGGGCAGGAACAGCACAGTTTTCAAAACGTGTTTTTCAGCCCGAAATAAACGCGTTTTCTCAGCCCTTAGAATCACAGTGTAAATGCCTGGCTCAGAAGAGCAAACTGAGTCAGCCCTTAACCCCAGTGTGCTGAAAATGTCAAAACGTGTTTTTCAGCAGAAATAAACACGTTTTGGCAACTTTGGTCACCACCATGTAAGTTATAGGGCAGGAACAGCACAGTTTTCAAAACGTGTTTTTCAGCCCGAAATAAACGCGTTTTCTCAGCTCTTAGAATCGCAGTGTAACTGCCTGTCTCAGAAGAGCACACTGAGTCAGCCCTTAACCCCAGTGTGCTGAAATTGTCAAAACGTGTTTTTCAGCAGAAATAAACACGTTTTGGCAACTTTGGTCACCACCATGTAAGTTATAGGGCAGGAACAGCACAGTTTTCAAAACGTGTTTTTCAGCCCGAAATAAATGCGTTTTCTCAGCTCTTAGAATCGCAGTGTAACTGCCTGTCTCAGAAGAGCACACTGAGTCAGCCCTTAACCCCAGTGTGCTGAAATTGTCAAAACGTGCTTTTCAGCAGAAATAAACACGTTTTGGCAACTTTGGTCACCACCATGTAAGTTATAGGGCAGGAACAGCACAGTTTTCAAAACGTGTTTTTCAGCCCGAAATAAACGCGTTTTCTCAGCTCTTAGAATCGCAGTGTAACTGCCTGTCTCAGAAGAGCACACTGAGTCAGCCCTTAACCCCAGTGTGCTGAAATTGTCAAAACGTGTTTTTCAGCAGAAATAAACACGTTTTGGCAACTTTGGTCACCACCATGTAAGTTATAGGGCATAAACAGCACAGTTTTCAAAACGTGTTTTTCAGCCCGAAATAAACGCGTTTTCTCAGCTCTTAGAAACGCAGTGTAACTGCCTGTCTCAGAAGAGTACACTGAGTCAGCCCTTAACCCCAGTGTGCTGAAATTGTCAAAACGTGTTTTTCAGCAGAAATAAACACGTTTTGGCAACTTTGGTCACCACCATGTAAGTTATAGGGCAGGAACAGCACAGTTCTCAAAACGTGTTTTTCAGCCCGAAATAAACGCGTTTTCTCAGCCCTTAGAATCACAGTGTAACTGCCTGTCTCAGAAGAGCAAACTGAGTCAGCCCTTAACCCCAGTGTGCTGAAATTGTCAAAACGTGTTTTACAGCAGAAATAAACACGTTTTGGCAACTTTGGTCACCACCATGTAAGTTATAGGGCAGGAACAGCACAGTTTTCAAAACGTGTTTTTCAGCCCGAAATAAACGCGTTTTCTCAGCCCTTAGAATCACAGTGTAACTGCCTGGCTCAGAAGAGCAAACTGAGTCAGCCCTTAACCCCAGTGTGCTGAAATTGTCAAAACGTGTTTTTCAGCAGAAATAAACACGTTTTGGCAACTTTGGTCACCACCATGTAAGTTATAGGGCAGGAACAGCACAGTTTTCAAAACGTGTTTTTCAGCCCGAAATAAACGCGTTTTCTCAGCCCTTAGAATCACAGTGTAACTGCCTGGCTCAGAAGAGCAAACTGAGTCAGCCCTTAACCCCAGTGTGCTGAAATTGTCAAAACGTGTTTTTCAGCAGAAATAAACACGTTTTGGCAACTTTGGTCACCACCATGTAAGTTATAGGGCAGGAACAGCACAGTTTTCAAAACGTGTTTTTCAGCCCGAAATAAACGCGTTTTCTCAGCCCTTAGAATCACAGTGTAACTGCCTGGCTCAGAAGAGCACACTGAGTCAGCCCTTAACCCCAGTGTGCTGAAATTGTCAAAACGTGTTTTACAGCAGAAATAAACACGTTTTGGCAACTTTGGTCACCACCATGTAAGTTATAGGGCAGGAACAGCACAGTTTTCAAAACGTGTTTTTCAGCCCGAAATAAACGCGTTTTCTCAGGCCTTAGAATCACAGTGTAAATGCCTGGCTCAGAAGAGCAAACTGAGTCAGCCCTTAACCCCAGTGTGCTGAAATTGTCAAAACGTGTTTTTCAGCAGAAATAAACACGTTTTGGCAACTTTGGTCACCACCATGTAAGTTATAGGGCAGGAACAGCACAGTTTTCAAAACGTGTTTTTCAGCCCGAAATAAACGCGTTTTCTCAGCCCTTAGAATCACAGTGTAAATGCCTGGCTCAGAAGAGCAAACTGAGTCAGCCCTTAACCCCAGTGTGCTGAAAATGTCAAAACGTGTTTTTCAGCAGAAATAAACACGTTTTGGCAACTTTGGTCACCACCATGTAAGTTATAGGGCAGGAACAGCACAGTTTTCAAAACGTGTTTTTCAGCCCGAAATAAACGCGTTTTCTCAGCTCTTAGAATCGCAGTGTAACTGCCTGTCTCAGAAGAGCACACTGAGTCAGCCCTTAACCCCAGTGTGCTGAAATTGTCAAAACGTGTTTTTCAGCAGAAATAAACACGTTTTGGCAACTTTGGTCACCACCATGTAAGTTATAGGGCAGGAACAGCACAGTTTTCAAAACGTGTTTTTCAGCCCGAAATAAATGCGTTTTCTCAGCTCTTAGAATCGCAGTGTAACTGCCTGTCTCAGAAGAGCACACTGAGTCAGCCCTTAACCCCAGTGTGCTGAAATTGTCAAAACGTGCTTTTCAGCAGAAATAAACACGTTTTGGCAACTTTGGTCACCACCATGTAAGTTATAGGGCAGGAACAGCACAGTTTTCAAAACGTGTTTTTCAGCCCGAAATAAACGCGTTTTCTCAGCTCTTAGAATCGCAGTGTAACTGCCTGTCTCAGAAGAGCACACTGAGTCAGCCCTTAACCCCAGTGTGCTGAAATTGTCAAAACGTGTTTTTCAGCAGAAATAAACACGTTTTGGCAACTTTGGTCACCACCATGTAAGTTATAGGGCATAAACAGCACAGTTTTCAAAACGTGTTTTTCAGCCCGAAATAAACGCGTTTTCTCAGCCCTTAGAATCACAGTGTAACTGCCTGTCTCAGAAGAGCACACTGAGTCAGCCCTTAACCCCAGTGTGCTGAAATTGTCAAAACGTGCTTTTCAGCAGAAATAAACACGTTTTGGCAACTTTGGTCACCACCATGTAAGTTATAGGGCAGGAACAGCACAGTTTTCAAAACGTGTTTTTCAGCCCGAAATAAACGCGTTTTCTCAGCTCTTAGAATCGCAGTGTAACTGCCTGTCTCAGAAGAGCACACTGAGTCAGCCCTTAACCCCAGTGTGCTGAAATTGTCAAAACGTGTTTTTCAGCAGAAATAAACACGTTTTGGCAACTTTGGTCACCACCATGTAAGTTATAGGGCATAAACAGCACAGTTTTCAAAACGTGTTTTTCAGCCCGAAATAAACGCGTTTTCTCAGCCCTTAGAATCACAGTGTAACTGCCTGGCTCAGAAGAGCAAACTGAGTCAGCCCTTAACCCCAGTGTGCTGAAATTGTCAAAACGTGTTTTTCAGCAGAAATAAACACGTTTTGGCAACTTTGGTCACCACCATGTAAGTTATAGGGCAGGAACAGCACAGTTTTCAAAACGTGTTTTTCAGCCCGAAATAAACGCGTTTTCTCAGCTCTTAGAATCGCAGTGTAACTGCCTGTCTCAGAAGAGCACACTGAGTCAGCCCTTAACCCCAGTGTGCTGAAATTGTCAAAACGTGTTTTTCAGCAGAAATAAACACGTTTTGGCAACTTTGGTCACCACCATGTAAGTTATAGGGCAGGAACAGCACAGTTTTCAAAACGTGTTTTTCAGCCCGAAATAAACGCGTTTTCTCAGCTCTTAGAATCGCAGTGTAAATGCCTGTCTCAGAAGAGCACACTGAGTCAGCCCTTAACCCCAGTGTGCTGAAATTGTCAAAACGTGTTTTTCAGCAGAAATAAACACGTTTTGGCAACTTTGGTCACCACCATGTAAGTTATATGGCAGGAACAGCACAGTTTTCAAAACGTGTTTTTCAGCCCGAAATAAACGCGTTTTCTCAGTTCTTAGAATCGCAGTGTAACTGCCTGTCTCAGAAGAGCACACTGAGTCAGCCCTTAACCCCAGTGTGCTGAAATTGTCAAAACGTGTTTTACAGCAGAAATAAACACGTTTTGGCAACTTTGGTCAGCACCATGTAACTTATAGGGCAGGAACAGCACAGTTTTCAAAACGTGTTTTTCAGCCCGAAATAAACGCGTTTTCTCAGCCCTTAGAATCACAGTGTAACTGCCTGTCTCAGAAGAGCACAGTGAGTCAGCCCTTAACCCCAGTGTGCTGAAATTGTCAAAACGTGTTTTTCAGCAGAAATAAACACGTTTTGGCAACTTTGGTCACCACCAGGTAAGTTATATGGCAGGAACAGCACAGTTTTCAAAACGTGTTTTTCAGCCTGAAATAAACGCGTTTTCTCTGCCCTTAGAATCACAGTGTAACTGCCTGTCTCAGAAGAGCACAGTGAGTCAGCCCTTAACCCCAGTGTGCTGAAATTGTCAAAACGTGTTTTTCAGCAGAAATAAACACGTTTTGGCAACTTTGGTCACCACCATGTAAGTTATATGGCAGGAACAGCACAGTTTTCAAAACGTGTTTTTCAGCTCGAAATAAACGCGTTTTCTCAGCCCTTAGAATCACAGTGTAACTGCCTGGCTCAGAAGAGCACACTGAGTCAGCCCTTAACCCCAGTGTGCTGAAATTGTCAAAACGTGTTTTACAGCAGAAATAAACACGTTTTGGCAACTTTGGTCACCACCATGTAAGTTATAGGGCAGGAACAGCACAGTTTTCAAAACGTGTTTTTCAGCCCGAAATAAACGCGTTTTCTCAGCCCTTAGAATCACAGTGTAACTGCCTGGCTCAGAAGAGCAAACTGAGTCAGCCCTTAACCCCAGTGTGCTGAAATTGTCAAAACGTGTTTTTCAGCAAAAATAAACACGTTTTGGCAACTTTGGTCACCACCATGTAAGTTATAGGGCAGGAACAGCACAGTTTTCAAAACGTGTTTTTCAGCCCGAAATAAACGCGTTTTCTCAGCCCTTAGAATCACAGTGTAACTGCCTGGCTCAGAAGAGCAAACTGAGTCAGCCCTTAACCCCAGTGTGCTGAAATTGTCAAAACGTGTTTTTCAGCAGAAATAAACACGTTTTGGCAACTTTGGTCACCACCATGTAAGTTATAGGGCAGGAACAGCACAGTTTTCAAAACGTGTTTTTCAGCCCGAAATAAACACGTTTTCTCAGCCCTTAGAATCACAGTGTAACTGCCTGTCTCAGAAGAGCACACTGAGTCAGCCCTTAACCCCAGTGTGCTGAAATTGTCTAAACGTGTTTTACAGCAGAAATAAACACGTTTTGGCAACTTTGGTCACCACCATGTAAGTTATAGGGCAGGAACAGCACAGTTTTCAAAACGTGTTTTTCAGCCCGAAATAAACGCGTTTTCTCAGCCCTTAGAATCACAGTGTAAATGCCTGGCTCAGAAGAGCAAACTGAGTCAGCCCTTAACCCCAGTGTGCTGAAATTGTCAAAACGTGTTTTTCAGCAGAAATAAACACGTTTTGGCAACTTTGGTCACCACCATGTAAGTTATATGGCAGGAACAGCACAGTTTTCAAAACGTGTTTTTCAGCCCGAAATAAACGCGTTTTCTCAGCTCTTAGAATCGCAGTGTAACTGCCTGTCTCAGAAGAGCACACTGAGTCAGCCCTTAACCCCAGTGTGCTGAAATTGTCAAAACGTGTTTTACAGCAGAAATAAACACGTTTTGGCAACTTTGGTCAGCACCATGTAACTTATAGGGCAGGAACAGCACAGTTTTCAAAACGTGTTTTTCAGCCAGAAATAAACGCGTTTTCTCAGCCCTTAGAATCACAGTGTAACTGCCTGGCTCAGAAGAGCACACTGAGTCAGCCCTTAACCCCAGTGTGCTGAAATTGTCAAAACGTGTTTTTCAGCAGAAATAAACACGTTTTGGCAACTTTGGTCACCACCATGTAAGTTATATGGCAGGAACAGCACAGTTTTCAAAACGTGTTTTTCAGCCCGAAATAAACGCGTTTTCTCAGCCCTTAGAATCACAGTGTAACTGCCTGTCTCAGAAGAGCACAGTGAGTCAGCCCTTAACCCCAGTGTGCTGAAATTGTCAAAACGTGTTTTTCAGCAGAAATAAACACGTTTTGGCAACTTTGGTCACCACCAGGTAAGTTATATGGCAGGAACAGCACAGTTTTCAAAACGTGTTTTTCAGCACGAAATAAACGCGTTTTCTCTGCCCTTAGAATCACAGTGTAACTGCCTGTCTCAGAAGAGCACAGTGAGTCAGCCCTTAACCCCAGTGTGCTGAAATTGTCAAAACGTGTTTTTCAGCAGAAATAAACACGTTTTGGCAACTTTGGTCACCACCAGGTAAGTTATATGGCAGGAACAGCACAGTTTTCAAAACGTGTTTTTCAGCCCGAAATAAACGCGTTTTCTCAGCTCTTAGAATCGCAGTGTAACTGCCTGTCTCAGAAGAGCACACTGAGTCAGCCCTTAACCCCAGTGTGCTGAAATTGTCAAAACGTGTTTTACAGCAGAAATAAACACGTTTTGGCAACTTTGGTCAGCACCATGTAACTTATAGGGCAGGAACAGCACAGTTTTCAAAACGTGTTTTTCAGCCCGAAATAAACGCGTTTTCTCAGCCCTTAGAATCACAGTGTAACTGCCTGTCTCAGAAGAGCACAGTGAGTCAGCCCTTAACCCCAGTGTGCTGAAATTGTCAAAACGTGTTTTTCAGCAGAAATAAACACGTTTTGGCAACTTTGGTCACCACCATGTAAGTTATATGGCAGGAACAGCACAGTTTTCAAAACGTGTTTTTCAGCCCGAAATAAACGCGTTTTCTCAGCTCTTAGAATCGCAGTGTAACTGCCTGTCTCAGAAGAGCACAGTGAATCAGCCCTTAACCCCAGTGTGCTGAAATTGTCAAAACGTGTTTTACAGCAGAAATAAACACGTTTTGGCAACTTTGGTCACCACCATGTAAGTTATATGGCAGGAACAGCACAGTTTTCAAAACGTGTTTTTCAGCACGAAATAAACGCGTTTTCTCTGCCCTTAGAATCACAGTGTAACTGCCTGTCTCAGAAGAGCACAGTGAGTCAGCCCTTAACCCCAGTGTGCTGAAATTGTCAAAACGTGTTTTTCAGCAGAAATAAACACCTTTTGGCAACTTTGGTCACCACCAGGTAAGTTATATGGCAGGAACAGCACAGTTTTCAAAACGTGTTTTTCAGCCCGAAATAAACGCGTTTTCTCAGCTCTTAGAATCGCAGTGTAACTGCCTGTCTCAGAAAAGCACACTGAGTCAGCCCTTAACCCCAGTGTGCTGAAATTGTCAAAACGTGTTTTACAGCAGAAATAAACACGTTTTGGCAACTTTGGTCAGCACCATGTAACTTATAGGGCAGGAACAGCACAGTTTTCAAAACGTGTTTTTCAGCCCGAAATAAACGCGTTTTCTCAGCCCTTAGAATCACAGTGTAACTGCCTGTCTCAGAAGAGCACAGTGAGTCAGCCCTTAACCCCAGTGTGCTGAAATTGTCAAAACGTGTTTTTCAGCAGAAATAAACACGTTTTGGCAACTTTGGTCACCACCATGTAAGTTATATGGCAGGAACAGCACAGTTTTCAAAACGTGTTTTTCAGCCCGAAATAAACGCGTTTTCTCAGCTCTTAGAATCGCAGTGTAACTGCCTGTCTCAGAAGAGCACAGTGAGTCAGCCCTTAACCCCAGTGTGCTGAAATTGTCAAAACGTGTTTTACAGCAGAAATAAACACGTTTTGGCAACTTTGGTCACCACCATGTAACTTATAGGGCAGGAACAGCACAGTTTTCAAAACGTGTTTTTCAGCCCGAAATAAACGCGTTTTCTCAGCCCTTAGAATCACAGTGTAACTGCCTGTCTCAGAAGAGCACACTGAGTCAGCCCTTAACCCCAGTGTGCTGAAATTGTCAAAACGTGTTTTACAGCAGAAATAAACACGTTTTGGCAACTTTGGTCACCACCATGTAACTTATAGGGCAGGAACAGCACAGTTTTCAAAACGTGTTTTTCAGCCCGAAATAA
The DNA here is from genome assembly GCF_055471065.1 of Atractosteus spatula. NCBI lineage: Eukaryota > Metazoa > Chordata > Actinopteri > Semionotiformes > Lepisosteidae > Atractosteus > Atractosteus spatula. The sequence continues at coordinate 770,709 of NW_028296646.1, read as the reverse complement.
ACGCGTTTTCTCAGCCCTTAGATTCACAGTGTAACTGCCTGGCTCAGAAGAGCACACTGAGTCAGCCCTTAACCCCAGTGTGCTGAAATTGTCAAAACGTGTTTTTCAGCAGAAATAAACACGTTTTGGCAACTTTGGTCACCACCATGTAAGTTATAGGGCAGGAACAGCACAGTTTTCAAAACGTGTTTTTCAGCCCGAAATAAACGCGTTTTCTCAGCCCTTAGAATCACAGTGTAACTGCCTGGCTCAGAAGAGCAAACTGAGTCAGCCCTTAACCCCAGTGTGCTGAAATTGTCAAAACGTGTTTTTCAGCAGAAATAAACACGTTTTGGCAACTTTGGTCACCACCATGTAAGTTATATGGCAGGAACAGCACAGTTTTCAAAACGTGTTTTTCAGCCCGAAATAAACGCGTTTTCTCAGCCCTTAGAATCACAGTGTAACTGCCTGTCTCAGAAGAGCACAGTGAGTCAGCCCTTAACCCCAGTGTGCTGAAATTGTCAAAACGTGTTTTTCAGCAGAAATAAACACGTTTTGGCAACTTTGGTCACCACCAGGTAAGTTATATGGCAGGAACAGCACAGTTTTCAAAACGTGTTTTTCAGCCCGAAATAAACGCGTTTTCTCTGCCCTTAGAATCACAGTGTAACTGCCTGTCTCAGAAGAGCACAGTGAGTCAGCCCTTAACCCCAGTGTGCTGAAATTGTCAAAACGTGTTTTTCAGCAGAAATAAACACGTTTTGGCAACTTTGGTCACCACCATGTAAGTTATATGGCAGGAACAGCACAGTTTTCAAAACGTGTTTTTCAGCTCGAAATAAACGCGTTTTCTCAGCCCTTAGAATCACAGTGTAACTGCCTGGCTCAGAAGAGCACACTGAGTCAGCCCTTAACCCCAGTGTGCTGAAATTGTCAAAACGTGTTTTACAGCAGAAATAAACACGTTTTGGCAACTTTGGTCACCACCATGTAAGTTATAGGGCAGGAACAGCACAGTTTTCAAAACGTGTTTTTCAGCCCGAAATAAACGCGTTTTCTCAGCCCTTAGAATCACAGTGTAACTGCCTGGCTCAGAAGAGCAAACTGAGTCAGCCCTTAACCCCAGTGTGCTGAAATTGTCAAAACGTGTTTTTCAGCAGAAATAAACACGTTTTGGCAACTTTGGTCAGCACCATGTAACTTATAGGGCAGGAACAGCACAGTTTTCAAAACGTGTTTTTCAGCCCGAAATAAACGCGTTTTCTCAGCCCTTAGAATCACAGTGTAACTGCCTGGCTCAGAAGAGCACACTGAGTCAGCCCTTAACCCCAGTGTGCTGAAATTGTCAAAACGTGTTTTTCAGCAGAAATAAACACGTTTTGGCAACTTTGGTCACCACCATGTAAGTTATAGGGCAGGAACAGCACAGTTTTCAAAACGTGTTTTTCAGCCCGAAATAAACGCGTTTTCTCAGCCCTTAGAATCACAGTGTAACTGCCTGGCTCAGAAGAGCACACTGAGTCAGCCCTTAACCCCAGTGTGCTGAAATTGTCTAAACGTGTTTTACAGCAGAAATAAACACGTTTTGGCAACTTTGGTCACCACCATGTAAGTTATAGGGCAGGAACAGCACAGTTTTCAAAACGTGTTTTTCAGCCCGAAATAAACGCGTTTTCTCAGCCCTTAGAATCACAGTGTAAATGCCTGGCTCAGAAGAGCAAACTGAGTCAGCCCTTAACCCCAGTGTGCTGAAATTGTCAAAACGTGTTTTTCAGCAGAAATAAACACGTTTTGGCAACTTTGGTCACAACCATGTAAGTTATATGGCAGGAACAGCACAGTTTTCAAAACGTGTTTTTCAGCCCGAAATAAACGCGTTTTCTCAGCTCTTAGAATCGCAGTGTAACTGCCTGTCTCAGAAGAGCACACTGAGTCAGCCCTTAACCCCAGTGTGCTGAAATTGTCAAAACGTGTTTTACAGCAGAAATAAACACGTTTTGGCAACTTTGGTCAACACCATGTAACTTATAGGGCAGGAACAGCACAGTTTTCAAAACGTGTTTTTCAGCCCGAAATAAACGCGTTTTCTCAGCCCTTAGAATCACAGTGTAACTGCCTGGCTCAGAAGAGCACACTGAGTCAGCCCTTAACCCCAGTGTGCTGAAATTGTCAAAACGTGTTTTTCAGCAGAAATAAACACGTTTTGGCAACTTTGGTCACCACCATGTAAGTTATATGGCAGGAACAGCACAGTTTTCAAAACGTGTTTTTCAGCCCGAAATAAACGCGTTTTCTCAGCCCTTAGAATCACAGTGTAACTGCCTGTCTCAGAAGAGCACAGTGAGTCAGCCCTTAACCCCAGTGTGCTGAAATTGTCAAAACGTGTTTTTCAGCAGAAATAAACACGTTTTGGCAACTTTGGTCACCACCAGGTAAGTTATATGGCAGGAACAGCACAGTTTTCAAAACGTGTTTTTCAGCACGAAATAAACGCGTTTTCTCTGCCCTTAGAATCACAGTGTAACTGCCTGTCTCAGAAGAGCACAGTGAGTCAGCCCTTAACCCCAGTGTGCTGAAATTGTCAAAACGTGTTTTTCAGCAGAAATAAACACGTTTTGGCAACTTTGGTCACCACCAGGTAAGTTATATGGCAGGAACAGCACAGTTTTCAAAACGTGTTTTTCAGCCCGAAATAAACGCGTTTTCTCAGCTCTTAGAATCGCAGTGTAACTGCCTGTCTCAGAAGAGCACAGTGAGTCAGCCCTTAACCCCAGTGTGCTGAAATTGTCAAAACGTGTTTTACAGCAGAAATAAACACGTTTTGGCAACTTTGGTCAGCACCATGTAACTTATAGGGCAGGAACAGCACAGTTTTCAAAACGTGTTTTTCAGCCCGAAATAAACGCGTTTTCTCAGCCCTTAGAATCACAGTGTAACTGCCTGTCTCAGAAGAGCACAGTGAGTCAGCCCTTAACCCCAGTGTGCTGAAATTGTCAAAACGTGTTTTACAGCAGAAATAAACACGTTTTGGCAACTTTGGTCACCACCATGTAACTTATAGGGCAGGAACAGCACAGTTTTCAAAACGTGTTTTTCAGCCCGAAATAAACGCGTTTTCTCAACCCTTAGAATCACAGTGTAACTGCCTGTCTCAGAAGAGCACACTGAGTCAGCCCTTAACCCCAGTGTGCTGAAATTGTCAAAACGTGTTTTACAGCAGAAATAAACACGTTTTGGCAACTTTGGTCAGCACCATGTAACTTATAGGGCAGGAACAGCACAGTTTTCAAAACGTGTTTTTCAGCCCGAAATAAACGCGTTTTCTCAGCCCTTAGAATCACAGTGTAACTGCCTGGCTCAGAAGAGCACACTGAGTCAGCCCTTAACCCCAGTGTGCTGAAATTGTCAAAACGTGTTTTTCAGCAGAAATAAACACGTTTTGGCAACTTTGGTCACCACCATGTAAGTTATAGGGCAGGAACAGCACAGTTTTCAAAACGTGTTTTTCAGCCCGAAATAAACGCGTTTTCTCAGCCCTTAGAATCACAGTGTAACTGCCTGGCTCAGAAGAGCAAACTGAGTCAGCCCTTAACCCCAGTGTGCTGAAATTGTCAAAACCTGTTTTTCAGCAGAAATAAACACGTTTTGGCAACTTTGGTCACCACCATGTAAGTTATATGGCAGGAACAGCACAGTTTTCAAAACGTGTTTTTCAGCCCGAAATAAACGCGTTTTCTCAGCCCTTAGAATCACAGTGTAACTGCCTGTCTCAGAAGAGCACAGTGAGTCAGCCCTTAACCCCAGTGTGCTGAAATTGTCAAAACGTGTTTTTCAGCAGAAATAAACACGTTTTGGCAACTTTGGTCACCACCAGGTAAGTTATATGGCAGGAACAGCACAGTTTTCAAAACGTGTTTTTCAGCCCGAAATAAACGCGTTTTCTCTGCCCTTAGAATCACAGTGTAACTGCCTGTCTCAGAAGAGCACAGTGAGTCAGCCCTTAACCCCAGTGTGCTGAAATTGTCAAAACGTGTTTTTCAGCAGAAATAAACACGTTTTGGCAACTTTGGTCACCACCATGTAAGTTATATGGCAGGAACAGCACAGTTTTCAAAACGTGTTTTTCAGCTCGAAATAAACGCGTTTTCTCAGCCCTTAGAATCACAGTGTAACTGCCTGGCTCAGAAGAGCACACTGAGTCAGCCCTTAACCCCAGTGTGCTGAAATTGTCAAAACGTGTTTTACAGCAGAAATAAACACGTTTTGGCAACTTTGGTCACCACCATGTAAGTTATAGGGCAGGAACAGCACAGTTTTCAAAACGTGTTTTTCAGCCCGAAATAAACGCGTTTTCTCAGCCCTTAGAATCACAGTGTAACTGCCTGGCTCAGAAGAGCAAACTGAGTCAGCCCTTAACCCCAGTGTGCTGAAATTGTCAAAACGTGTTTTTCAGCAGAAATAAACACGTTTTGGCAACTTTGGTCACCACCATGTAAGTTATAGGGCAGGAACAGCACAGTTTTCAAAACGTGTTTTTCAGCCCGAAATAAACGCGTTTTCTCAGCCCTTAGAATCACAGTGTAACTGCCTGGCTCAGAAGAGCAAACTGAGTCAGCCCTTAACCCCAGTGTGCTGAAATTGTCAAAACGTGTTTTTCAGCAGAAATAAACACGTTTTGGCAACTTTGGTCACCACCATGTAAGTTATAGGGCAGGAACAGCACAGTTTTCAAAACGTGTTTTTCAGCCCGAAATAAACGCGTTTTCTCAGCCCTTAGAATCACAGTGTAACTGCCTTGCTCAGAAGAGCACACTGAGTCAGCCCTTAACCCCAGTGTGCTGAAATTGTCTAAACGTGTTTTACAGCAGAAATAAACACGTTTTGGCAACTTTGGTCACCACCATGTAAGTTATAGGGCAGGAACAGCACAGTTTTCAAAACGTGTTTTTCAGCCCGAAATAAACGCGTTTTCTCAGCCCTTAGAATCACAGTGTAAATGCCTGGCTCAGAAGAGCAAACTGAGTCAGCCCTTAACCCCAGTGTGCTGAAATTGTCAAAACGTGTTTTTCAGCAGAAATAAACACGTTTTGGCAACTTTGGTCACCACCATGTAAGTTATATGGCAGGAACAGCACAGTTTTCAAAACGTGTTTTTCAGCCCGAAATAAACGCGTTTTCTCAGCTCTTAGAATCGCAGTGTAACTGCCTGTCTCAGAAGAGCACACTGAGTCAGCCCTTAACCCCAGTGTGCTGAAATTGTCAAAACGTGTTTTACAGCAGAAATAAACACGTTTTGGCAACTTTGGTCAGCACCATGTAACTTATAGGGCAGGAACAGCACAGTTTTCAAAACGTGTTTTTCAGCCCGAAATAAACGCGTTTTCTCAGCCCTTAGAATCACAGTGTAACTGCCTGGCTCAGAAGAGCACACTGAGTCAGCCCTTAACCCCAGTGTGCTGAAATTGTCAAAACGTGTTTTTCAGCAGAAATAAACACGTTTTGGCAACTTTGGTCACCACCATGTAAGTTATATGGCAGGAACAGCACAGTTTTCAAAACGTGTTTTTCAGCCCGAAATAAACGCGTTTTCTCAGCCCTTAGAATCACAGTGTAACTGCCTGTCTCAGAAGAGCACAGTGAGTCAGCCCTTAACCCCAGTGTGCTGAAATTGTCAAAACGTGTTTTTCAGCAGAAATAAACACGTTTTGGCAACTTTGGTCACCACCAGGTAAGTTATATGGCAGGAACAGCACAGTTTTCAAAACGTGTTTTTCAGCACGAAATAAACGCGTTTTCTCTGCCCTTAGAATCACAGTGTAACTGCCTGTCTCAGAAGAGCACAGTGAGTCAGCCCTTAACCCCAGTGTGCTGAAATTGTCAAAACGTGTTTTTCAGCAGAAATAAACACGTTTTGGCAACTTTGGTCACCACCATGTAAGTTATATGGCAGGAACAGCACAGTTTTCAAAACGTGTTTTTCAGCCCGAAATAAACGCGTTTTCTCAGCTCTTAGAATCGCAGTGTAACTGCCTGTCTCAGAAGAGCACAGTGAGTCAGCCCTTAACCCCAGTGTGCTGAAATTGTCAAAACGTGTTTTACAGCAGAAATAAACACGTTTTGGCAACTTTGGTCACCACCATGTAAGTTATATGGCATGAACAGCACAGTTTTCAAAACGTGTTTTTCAGCCCGAAATAAACGCGTTTTCTCAGCCCTTAGAATCGCAGTGTAACTGCCTGTCTCAGAAGAGCACAGTGAGTCAGCCCTTAACCCCAGTGTGCTGAAATTGTCAAAACGTGTTTTACAGCAGAAATAAACACGTTTTGGCAACTTTGGTCACCACCATGTAACTTATAGGGCAGGAACAGCACAGTTTTCAAAACGTGTTTTTCAGCCCGAAATAAACGCGTTTTCTCAGCCCTTAGAATCACAGTGTAACTGCCTGGCTCAGAAGAGCACACTGAGTCAGCCCTTAACCCCAGTGTGCTGAAATTGTCAAAACGTGTTTTACAGCAGAAATAAACACGTTTTGGCAACTTTGGTCAGCACCATGTAACTTATAGGGCAGGAACAGCACAGTTTTCAAAACGTGTTTTTCAGCCCGAAATAAACGCGTTTTCTCAGCCCTTAGAATCACAGTGTAACTGCCTGGCTCAGAAGAGCACACTGAGTCAGCCCTTAACCCCAGTGTGCTGAAATTGTCAAAACGTGTTTTTCAGCAGAAATAAACACGTTTTGGCAACTTTGGTCACCACCATGTAAGTTATAGGGCAGGAACAGCACAGTTTTCAAAACGTGTTTTTCAGCCCGAAATAAACGCGTTTTCTCAGCCCTTAGAATCACAGTGTAACTGCCTGGCTCAGAAGAGCAAACTGAGTCAGCCCTTAACCCCAGTGTGCTGAAATTGTCAAAACGTGTTTTTCAGCAGAAATAAACACGTTATGGCAACTTTGGTCACCACCATGTAAGTTATATGGCAGGAACAGCACAGTTTTCAAAACGTGTTTTTCAGCCCGAAATAAACGCGTTTTCTCAGCCCTTAGAATCACAGTGTAACTGCCTGTCTCAGAAGAGCACAGTGAGTCAGCCCTTAACCCCAGTGTGCTGAAATTGTCAAAACGTGTTTTTCAGCAGAAATAAACACGTTTTGGCAACTTTGGTCACCACCAGGTAAGTTATATGGCAGGAACAGCACAGTTTTCAAAACGTGTTTTTCAGCCCGAAATAAACGCGTTTTCTCTGCCCTTAGAATCACAGTGTAACTGCCTGTCTCAGAAGAGCACAGTGAGTCAGCCCTTAACCCCAGTGTGCTGAAATTGTCAAAACGTGTTTTTCAGCAGAAATAAACACGTTTTGGCAACTTTGGTCACCACCATGTAAGTTATATGGCAGGAACAGCACAGTTTTCAAAACGTGTTTTTCAGCTCGAAATAAACGCGTTTTCTCAGCCCTTAGAATCACAGTGTAACTGCCTGGCTCAGAAGAGCACACTGAGTCAGCCCTTAACCCCAGTGTGCTGAAATTTTCAAAACGTGTTTTACAGCAGAAATAAACACGTTTTGGCAACTTTGGTCACCACCATGTAAGTTATAGGGCAGGAACAGCACAGTTTTCAAAACGTGTTTTTCAGCCCGAAATAAACGCGTTTTCTCAGCCCTTAGAATCACAGTGTAACTGCCTGGCTCAGAAGAGCAAACTGAGTCAGCCCTTAACCCCAGTGTGCTGAAATTGTCAAAACGTGTTTTTCAGCAGAAATAAACACGTTTTGGCAACTTTGGTCACCACCATGTAAGTTATAGGGCAGGAACAGCACAGTTTTCAAAACGTGTTTTTCAGCCCGAAATAAACGCGTTTTCTCAGCCCTTAGAATCACAGTGTAACTGCCTGGCTCAGAAGAGCAAACTGAGTCAGCCCTTAACCCCAGTGTGCTGAAATTGTCAAAACGTGTTTTTCAGCAGAAATAAACACGTTTTGGCAACTTTGGTCACCACCATGTAAGTTATAGGGCAGGAACAGCACAGTTTTCAAAACGTGTTTTTCAGCCCGAAATAAACGCGTTTTCTCAGCCCTTAGAATCACAGTGTAACTGCCTGGCTCAGAAGAGCACACTGAGTCAGCCCTTAACCCCAGTGTGCTGAAATTGTCTAAACGTGTTTTACAGCAGAAATAAACACGTTTTGGCAACTTTGGTCACCACCATGTAAGTTATAGGGCAGGAACAGCACAGTTTTCAAAACGTGTTTTTCAGCCCGAAATAAACGCGTTTTCTCAGCCCTTAGAATCACAGTGTAAATGCCTGGCTCAGAAGAGCAAACTGAGTCAGCCCTTAACCCCAGTGTGCTGAAATTGTCAAAACGTGTTTTTCAGCAGAAATAAACACGTTTTGGCAACTTTGGTCACCACCATGTAAGTTATATGGCAGGAACAGCACAGTTTTCAAAACGTGTTTTTCAGCCCGAAATAAACGCGTTTTCTCAGCTCTTAGAATCGCAGTGTAACTGCCTGTCTCAGAAGAGCACACTGAGTCAGCCCTTAACCCCAGTGTGCTGAAATTGTCAAAACGTGTTTTACAGCAGAAATAAACACGTTTTGGCAACTTTGGTCAGCACCATGTAACTTATAGGGCAGGAACAGCACAGTTTTCAAAACGTGTTTTTCAGCCCGAAATAAACGCTTTTTCTCAGCCCTTAGAATCACAGTGTAACTGCCTGGCTCAGAAGAGCACACTGAGTCAGCCCTTAACCCCAGTGTGCTGAAATTGTCAAAACGTGTTTTTCAGCAGAAATAAACACGTTTTGGCAACTTTGGTCACCACCATGTAAGTTATATGGCAGGAACAGCACAGTTTTCAAAACGTGTTTTTCAGCCCGAAATAAACGCGTTTTCTCAGCCCTTAGAATCACAGTGTAACTGCCTGTCTCAGAAGAGCACAGTGAGTCAGCCCTTAACCCCAGTGTGCTGAAATTGTCAAAACGTGTTTTTCAGCAGAAATAAACACGTTTTGGCAACTTTGGTCACCACCAGGTAAGTTATATGGCAGGAACAGCACAGTTTTCAAAACGTGTTTTTCAGCACGAAATAAACGCGTTTTCTCTGCCCTTAGAATCACAGTGTAACTGCCTGTCTCAGAAGAGCACAGTGAGTCAGCCCTTAACCCCAGTGTGCTGAAATTGTCAAAACGTGTTTTTCAGCAGAAATAAACACGTTTTGGCAACTTTGGTCACCACCAGGTAAGTTATATGGCAGGAACAGCACAGTTTTCAAAACGTGTTTTTCAGCCCGAAATAAACGCGTTTTCTCAGCTCTTAGAATCGCAGTGTAACTGCCTGTCTCAGAAGAGCACACTGAGTCAGCCCTTAACCCCAGTGTGCTGAAATTGTCAAAACGTGTTTTACAGCAGAAATAAACACGTTTTGGCAACTTTGGTCAGCACCATGTAACTTATAGGGCAGGAACAGCACAGTTTTCAAAACGTGTTTTTCAGCCCGAAATAAACGCGTTTTCTCAGCCCTTAGAATCACAGTGTAACTGCCTGTCTCAGAAGAGCACAGTGAGTCAGCCCTTAACCCCAGTGTGCTGAAATTGTCAAAACGTGTTTTTCAGCAGAAATAAACACGTTTTGGCAACTTTGGTCACCACCATGTAAGTTATATGGCAGGAACAGCACAGTTTTCAAAACGTGTTTTTCAGCCCGAAATAAACGCGTTTTCTCAGCTCTTAGAATCGCAGTGTAACTGCCTGTCTCAGAAGAGCACAGTGAGTCAGCCCTTAACCCCAGTGTGCTGAAATTGTCAAAACGTGTTTTACAGCAGAAATAAACACGTTTTGGCAACTTTGGTCACCACCATGTAAGTTATATGGCATGAACAGCACAGTTTTCAAAACGTGTTTTTCAGCCCGAAATAAACGCGTTTTCTCAGCCCTTAGAATCGCAGTGTAACTGCCTGTCTCAGAAGAGCACAGTGAGTCAGCCCTTAACCCCAGTGTGCTGAAATTGTCAAAACGTGTTTTACAGCAGAAATAAACACGTTTTGGCAACTTTGGTCACCACCATGTAACTTATAGGGCAGGAACAGCACAGTTTTCAAAACGTGTTTTTCAGCCCGAAATAAACGCGTTTTCTCAGCCCTTAGAATCACAGTGTAACTGCCTGTCTCAGAAGAGCACACTGAGTCAGCCCTTAACCCCAGTGTGCTGAAATTGTCAAAACGTGTTTTACAGCAGAAATAAACACGTTTTGGCAACTTTGGTCAGCACCATGTAACTTATAGGGCAGGAACAGCACAGTGTTCAAAACGTGTTTTTCAGCCCGAAATAAACGCGTTTTCTCAGCCCTTAGAATCACAGTGTAACTGCCTGGCTCAGAAGAGCACACTGAGTCAGCCCTTAACCCCAGTGTGCTGAAATTGTCAAAACGTGTTTTTCAGCAGAAATAAACACGTTTTGGCAACTTTGGTCACCACCATGTAAGTTATAGGGCAGGAACAGCACAGTTTTCAAAACGTGTTTTTCAGCCCGAAATAAACGCGTTTTCTCAGCCCTTAGAATCACAGTGTAACTGCCTGGCTCAGAAGAGCAAACTGAGTCAGCCCTTAACCCCAGTGTGCTGAAATTGTCAAAACGTGTTTTTCAGCAGAAATAAACACGTTTTGGCAACTTTGGTCACCACCATGTAAGTTATATGGCAGGAACAGCACAGTTTTCAAAACGTGTTTTTCAGCCCGAAATAAACGCGTTTTCTCAGCCCTTAGAATCACAGTGTAACTGCCTGTCTCAGAAGAGCACAGTGAGTCAGCCCTTAACCCCAGTGTGCTGAAATTGTCAAAACGTGTTTTTCAGCAGAAATAAACACGTTTTGGCAACTTTGGTCACCACCAGGTAAGTTATATGGCAGGAACAGCACAGTTTTCAAAACGTGTTTTTCAGCCCGAAATAAACGCGTTTTCTCTGCCCTTAGAATCACAGTGTAACTGCCTGTCTCAGAAGAGCACAGTGAGTCAGCCCTTAACCCCAGTGTGCTGAAATTGTCAAAACGTGTTTTTCAGCAGAAATAAACACGTTTTGGCAACTTTGGTCACCACCATGTAAGTTATATGGCAGGAACAGCACAGTTTTCAAAACGTGTTTTTCAGCTCGAAATAAACGCGTTTTCTCAGCCCTTAGAATCACAGTGTAACTGCCTGGCTCAGAAGAGCACACTGAGTCAGCCCTTAACCCCAGTGTGCTGAAATTGTCAAAACGTGTTTTACAGCAGAAATAAACACGTTTTGGCAACTTTGGTCACCACCATGTAAGTTATAGGGCAGGAACAGCACAGTTTTCAAAACGTGTTTTTCAGCCCGAAATAAACGCGTTTTCTCAGCCCTTAGAATCACAGTGTAACTGCCTGGCTCAGAAGAGCAAACTGAGTCAGCCCTTAACCCCAGTGTGCTGAAATTGTCAAAACGTGTTTTTCAGCAGAAATAAACACGTTTTGGCAACTTTGGTCACCACCATGTAAGTTATAGGGCAGGAACAGCACAGTTTTCAAAACGTGTTTTTCAGCCCGAAATAAACGCGTTTTCTCAGCCCTTAGAATCACAGTGTAACTGCCTGGCTCAGAAGAGCAAACTGAGTCAGCCCTTAACCCCAGTGTGCTGAAATTGTCAAAACGTGTTTTTCAGCAGAAATAAACACGTTTTGGCAACTTTGGTCACCACCATGTAAGTTATAGGGCAGGAACAGCACAGTTTTCAAAACGTGTTTTTCAGCCCGAAATAAACGCGTTTTCTCAGCCCTTAGAATCACAGTGTAACTGCCTGGCTCAGAAGAGCACACTGAGTCAGCCCTTAACCCCAGTGTGCTGAAATTGTCAAAACGTGTTTTTCAGCAGAAATAAACACGTTTTGGCAACTTTGGTCACCACCAGGTAAGTTATATGGCAGGAACAGCACAGTTTTCAAAACGTGTTTTTCAGCACGAAATAAACGCGTTTTCTCTGCCCTTAGAATCACAATGTAACTGCCTGTCTCAGAAGAGCACAGTGAGTCAGCCCTTAACCCCAGTGTGCTGAAATTGTCAAAACGTGTTTTTCAGCAGAAATAAACACGTTTTGGCAACTTTGGTCACCACCAGGTAAGTTATATGGCAGGAACAGCACAGTTTTCAAAACGTGTTTTTCAGCCCGAAATAAACGCGTTTTCTCAGCTCTTAGAATCGCAGTGTAACTGCCTGTCTCAGAAGAGCACACTGAGTCAGCCCTTAACCCCAGTGTGCTGAAATTGTCAAAACGTGTTTTACAGCAGAAATAAACACGTTTTGGCAACTTTGGTCAGCACCATGTAACTTATAGGGCAGGAACAGCACAGTTTTCAAAACGTGTTTTTCAGCCCGAAATAAACGCGTTTTCCCAGCCCTTAGAATCACAGTGTAACTGCCTGTCTCAGAAGAGCACAGTGAGTCAGCCCTTAACCCCAGTGTGCTGAAATTGTCAAAACGTGTTTTTCAGCAGAAATAAACACGTTTTGGCAACTTTGGTCACCACCATGTAAGTTATATGGCAGGAACAGCACAGTTTTCAAAACGTGTTTTTCAGCCCGAAATAAACGCGTTTTCTCAGCTCTTAGAATCGCAGTGTAACTGCCTGTCTCAGAAGAGCACAGTGAGTCAGCCCTTAACCCCAGTGTGCTGAAATTGTCAAAACGTGTTTTACAGCAGAAATAAACACGTTTTGGCAACTTTGGTCACCACCATGTAAGTTATATGGCATGAACAGCACAGTTTTCAAAACGTGTTTTTCAGCCCGAAATAAACGCGTTTTCTCAGCCCTTAGAATCGCAGTGTAACTGCCTGTCTCAGAAGAGCACAGTGAGTCAGCCCTTAACCCCAGTGTGCTGAAATTGTCAAAACGTGTTTTACAGCAGAAATAAACACGTTTTGGCAACTTTGGTCAGCACCATGTAACTTATAGGGCAGGAACAGCACAGTTTTCAAAACGTGTTTTTCAGCCCGAAATAAACGCGTTTTCTCAGCCCTTAGAATCACAGTGTAACTGCCTGGCTCAGAAGAGCACACTGAGTCAGCCCTTAACCCCAGTGTGCTGAAATTGTCAAAACGTGTTTTTCAGCAGAAATAAACACGTTTTGGCAACTTTGGTCACCACCATGTAAGTTATAGGGCAGGAACAGCACAGTTTTCAAAACGTGTTTTTCAGCCCGAAATAAACGCGTTTTCTCAGCCCTTAGAATCACAGTGTAACTGCCTGGCTCAGAAGAGCAAACTGAGTCAGCCCTTAACCCCAGTGTGCTGAAATTGTCAAAACGTGTTTTTCAGCAGAAATAAACACGTTTTGGCAACTTTGGTCACCACCATGTAAGTTATATGGCAGGAACAGCACAGTTTTCAAAACGTGTTTTTCAGCCCGAAATAAACGCGTTTTCTCAGCCCTTAGAATCACAGTGTAACTGCCTGTCTCAGAAGAGCACAGTGAGTCAGCCCTTAACCCCAGTGTGCTGAAATTGTCAAAACATGTTTTTCAGCAGAAAGAAACACGTTTTGGCAACTTTGGTCACCACCAGGTAAGTTATATGGCAGGAACAGCACAGTTTTCAAAACGTGTTTTTCAGCCCGAAATAAACGCGTTTTCTCTGCCCTTAGAATCACAGTGTAACTGCCTGTCTCAGAAGAGCACAGTGAGTCAGCCCTTAACCCCAGTGTGCTGAAATTGTCAAAACGTGTTTTTCAGCAGAAATAAACACGTTTTGGCAACTTTGGTCACCACCATGTAAGTTATATGGCAGGAACAGCACAGTTTTCAAAACGTGTTTTTCAGCTCGAAATAAACGCGTTTTCTCAGCCCTTAGAATCACAGTGTAACTGCCTGGCTCAGAAGAGCACACTGAGTCAGCCCTTAACCCCAGTGTGCTGAAATTGTCAAAACGTGTTTTACAGCAGAAATAAACACGTTTTGGCAACTTTGGTCACCACCATGTAAGTTATAGGGCAGGAACAGCACAGTTTTCAAAACGTGTTTTTCAGCCCGAAATAAACGCGTTTTCTCAGCCCTTAGAATCACAGTGTAACTGCCTGGCTCAGAAGAGCAAACTGAGTCAGCCCTTAACCCCAGTGTGCTGAAATTGTCAAAACGTGTTTTTCAGCAGAAATAAACACGTTTTGGCAACTTTGGTCACCACCATGTAAGTTATAGGGCAGGAACAGCACAGTTTTCAAAACGTGTTTTTCAGCCCGAAATAAACGCGTTTTCTCAGCCCTTAGAATCACAGTGTAACTGCCTGGCTCAGAAGAGCAAACTGAGTCAGCCCTTAACCCCAGTGTGCTGAAATTGTCAAAACGTGTTTTTCAGCAGAAATAAACACGTTTTGGCAACTTTGGTCACCACCATGTAAGTTATAGGGCAGGAACAGCACAGTTTTCAAAACGTGTTTTTCAGCCCGAAATAAACGCGTTTTCTCAGCCCTTAGAATCACAGTGTAACTGCCTGGCTCAGAAGAGCACACTGAGTCAGCCCTTAACCCCAGTGTGCTGAAATTGTCTAAACGTGTTTTACAGCAGAAATAAACACGTTTTGGCAACTTTGGTCACCACCATGTAAGTTATAGGGCAGGAACAGCACAGTTTTCAAAACGTGTTTTTCAGCCCGAAATAAACGCGTTTTCTCAGCCCTTAGAATCACAGTGTAAATGCCTGGCTCAGAAGAGCAAACTGAGTCAGCCCTTAACCCCAGTGTGCTGAAATTGTCAAAACGTGTTTTTCAGCAGAAATAAACACGTTTTGGCAACTTTGGTCACCACCATGTAAGTTATATGGCAGGAACAGCACAGTTTTCAAAACGTGTTTTTCAGCCCGAAATAAACGCGTTTTCTCAGCTCTTAGAATCGCAGTGTAACTGCCTGTCTCAGAAGAGCACACTGAGTCAGCCCTTAACCCCAGTGTGCTGAAATTGTCAAAACGTGTTTTACAGCAGAAATAAACACGTTTTGGCAACTTTGGTCAGCACCATGTAACTTATAGGGCAGGAACAGCACAGTTTTCAAAACGTGTTTTTCAGCCCGAAATAAACGCGTTTTCTCAGCCCTTAGAATCACAGTGTAACTGCCTGGCTCAGAAGAGCACACTGAGTCAGCCCTTAACCCCAGTGTGCTGAAATTGTCAAAACGTGTTTTTCAGCAGAAATAAACACGTTTTGGCAACTTTGGTCACCACCATGTAAGTTATATGGCAGGAACAGCACAGTTTTCAAAACGTGTTTTTCAGCCCGAAATAAACGCGTTTTCTCAGCCCTTAGAATCACAGTGTAACTGCCTGTCTCAGAAGAGCACAGTGAGTCAGCCCTTAACCCCAGTGTGCTGAAATTGTCAAAACGTGTTTTTCAGCAGAAATAAACACGTTTTGGCAACTTTGGTCACCACCAGGTAAGTTATATGGCAGGAACAGCACAGTTTTCAAAACGTGTTTTTCAGCACGAAATAAACGCGTTTTCTCTGCCCTTAGAATCACAGTGTAACTGCCTGTCTCAGAAGAGCACAGTGAGTCAGCCCTTAACCCCAGTGTGCTGAAATTGTCAAAACGTGTTTTTCAGCAGAAATAAACACGTTTTGGCAACTTTGGTCACCACCAGGTAAGTTATATGGCAGGAACAGCACAGTTTTCAAAACGTGTTTTTCAGCCCGAAATAAACGCGTTTTCTCAGCTCTTAGAATCGCAGTGTAACTGCCTGTCTCAGAAGAGCACACTGAGTCAGCCCTTAACCCCAGTGTGCTGAAATTGTCAAAACGTGTTTTACAGCAGAAATAAACACGTTTTGGCAACTTTGGTCAGCACCATGTAACTTATAGGGCAGGAACAGCACAGTTTTCAAAACGTGTTTTTCAGCCCGAAATAAACGCGTTTTCTCAGCCCTTAGAATCACAGTGTAACTGCCTGTCTCAGAAGAGCACAGTGAGTCAGCCCTTAACCCCAGTGTGCTGAAATTGTCAAAACGTGTTTTTCAGCAGAAATAAACACGTTTTGGCAACTTTGGTCACCACCATGTAAGTTATATGGCAGGAACAGCACAGTTTTCAAAACGTGTTTTTCAGCCCGAAATAAACGCGTTTTCTCAGCTCTTAGAATCGCAGTGTAACTGCCTGTCTCAGAAGAGCACAGTGAGTCAGCCCTTAACCCCAGTGTGCTGAAATTGTCAAAACGTGTTTTACAGCAGAAATAAACACGTTTTGGCAACTTTGGTCACTACCATGTAAGTTATATGGCATGAACAGCACAGTTTTCAAAACGTGTTTTTCAGCCCGAAATAAACGCGTTTTCTCAGCCCTTAGAATCGCAGTGTAACTGCCTGTCTCAGAAGAGCACAGTGAGTCAGCCCTTAACCCCAGTGTGCTGAAATTGTCAAAACGTGTTTTACAGCAGAAATAAACACGTTTTGGCAACTTTGGTCACCACCATGTAACTTATAGGGCAGGAACAGCACAGTTTTCAAAACGTGTTTTTCAGCCCGAAATAAACGCGTTTTCTCAGCCCTTAGAATCACAGTGTAACTGCCTGGCTCAGAAGAGCACACTGAGTCAGCCCTTAACCCCAGTGTGCTGAAATTGTCAAAACGTGTTTTTCAGCAGAAATAAACACGTTTTGGCAACTTTGGTCACCACCATGTAAGTTATAGGGCAGGAACAGCACAGTTTTCAAAACGTGTTTTTCAGCCCGAAATAAACGCGTTTTCTCAGCCCTTAGAATCACAGTGTAACTGCCTGGCTCAGAAGAGCAAACTGAGTCAGCCCTTAACCCCAGTGTGCTGAAATTGTCAAAACGTGTTTTTCAGCAGAAATAAACACGTTTTGGCAACTTTGGTCACCACCATGTAAGTTATATGGCAGGAACAGCACAGTTTTCAAAACGTGTTTTTCAGCCCGAAATAAACGCGTTTTCTCAGCCCTTAGAATCACAGTGTAACTGCCTGTCTCAGAAGAGCACAGTGAGTCAGCCCTTAACCCCAGTGTGCTGAAATTGTCAAAACGTGTTTTTCAGCAGAAATAAACACGTTTTGGCAACTTTGGTCACCACCAGGTAAGTTATATGGCAGGAACAGCACAGTTTTCAAAACGTGTTTTTCAGCCCGAAATAAACGCGTTTTCTCTGCCCTTAGAATCACAGTGTAACTGCCTGTCTCAGAAGAGCACAGTGAGTCAGCCCTTAACCCCAGTGTGCTGAAATTGTCAAAACGTGTTTTTCAGCAGAAATAAACACGTTTTGGCAACTTTGGTCACCACCATGTAAGTTATATGGCAGGAACAGCACAGTTTTCAAAACGTGTTTTTCAGCTCGAAATAAACGCGTTTTCTCAGCCCTTAGAATCACAGTGTAACTGCCTGGCTCAGAAGAGCACACTGAGTCAGCCCTTAACCCCAGTGTGCTGAAATTGTCAAAACGTGTTTTACAGCAGAAATAAACACGTTTTGGCAACTTTGGTCACCACCATGTAAGTTATAGGGCAGGAACAGCACAGTTTTCAAAACGTGTTTTTCAGCCCGAAATAAACGCGTTTTCTCAGCCCTTAGAATCACAGTGTAACTGCCTGGCTCAGAAGAGCAAACTGAGTCAGCCCTTAACCCCAGTGTGCTGAAATTGTCAAAACGTGTTTTTCAGCAGAAATAAACACGTTTTGGCAACTTTGGTCACCACCATGTAAGTTATAGGGCAGGAACAGCACAGTTTTCAAAACGTGTTTTTCAGCCCGAAATAAACGCGTTTTCTCAGCCCTTAGAATCACAGTGTAACTGCCTGGCTCAGAAGAGCAAACTGAGTCAGCCCTTAAACCCAGTGTGCTGAAATTGTCAAAACGTGTTTTTCAGCAGAAATAAACACGTTTTGGCAACTTTGGTCACCACCATGTAAGTTATAGGGCAGGAACAGCACAGTTTTCAAAACGTGTTTTTCAGCCCGAAATAAACGCGTTTTCTCAGCCCTTAGAATCACAGTGTAACTGCCTGGCTCAGAAGAGCACACTGAGTCAGCCCTTAACCCCAGTGTGCTGAAATTGTCTAAACGTGTTTTACAGCAGAAATAAACACGTTTTGGCAACTTTGGTCACCACCATGTAAGTTATAGGGCAGGAACAGCACAGTTTTCAAAACGTGTTTTTCAGCCCGAAATAAACGCGTTTTCTCAGCCCTTAGAATCACAGTGTAAATGCCTGGCTCAGAAGAGCAAACTGAGTCAGCCCTTAACCCCAGTGTGCTGAAATTGTCAAAACGTGTTTTTCAGCAGAAATAAACACGTTTTGGCAACTTTGGTCACCACCATGTAAGTTATATGGCAGGAACAGCACAGTTTTCAAAACGTGTTTTTCAGCCCGAAATAAACGCGTTTTCTCAGCTCTTAGAATCGCAGTGTAACTGCCTGTCTCAGAAGAGCACACTGAGTCAGCCCTTAACCCCAGTGTGCTGAAATTGTCAAAACGTGTTTTACAGCAGAAATAAACACGTTTTGGCAACTTTGGTCAGCACCATGTAACTTATAGGGCAGGAAGAGCACAGTTTTCAAAACGTGTTTTTCAGCCCGAAATAAACGCGTTTTCTCAGCCCTTAGAATCACAGTGTAACTGCCTGGCTCAGAAGAGCACACTGAGTCAGCCCTTAACCCCAGTGTGCTGAAATTGTCAAAACGTGTTTTTCAGCAGAAATAAACACGTTTTGGCAACTTTGGTCACCACCAGGTAAGTTATATGGCAGGAACAGCACAGTTTTCAAAACGTGTTTTTCAGCCCGAAATAAACGCGTTTTCTCTGCCCTTAGAATCACAGTGTAACTGCCTGTCTCAGAAGAGCACAGTGAGTCAGCCCTTAACCCCAGTGTGCTGAAATTGTCAAAACGTGTTTTTCAGCAGAAATAAACACGTTTTGGCAACTTTGGTCACCACCAGGTAAGTTATATGGCAGGAACAGCACAGTTTTCAAAACGTGTTTTTCAGCCCGAAATAAACGCGTTTTCTCAGCTCTTAGAATCGCAGTGTAACTGCCTGTCTCAGAAGAGCACACTGAGTCAGCCCTTAACCCCAGTGTGCTGAAATTGTCAAAACGTGTTTTACAGCAGAAATAAACACGTTTTGGCAACTTTGGTCAGCACCATGTAACTTATAGGGCAGGAACAGCACAGTTTTCAAAACGTGTTTTTCAGCCCGAAATAAACGCGTTTTCTCAGCCCTTAGAATCACAGTGTAACTGCCTGTCTCAGAAGAGCACAGTGAGTCAGCCCTTAACCCCAGTGTGCTGAAATTGTCAAAACGTGTTTTTCAGCAGAAATAAACACGTTTTGGCAACTTTGGTCACCACCATGTAAGTTATATGGCAGGAACAGCACAGTTTACAAAACGTGTTTTTCAGCCCGAAATAAACGCGTTTTCTCAGCTCTTAGAATCGCAGTGTAACTGCCTGTCTCAGAAGAGCACAGTGAGTCAGCCCTTAACCCCAGTGTGCTGAAATTGTCAAAACGTGTTTTACAGCAGAAATAAACACGTTTTGGCAACTTTGGTCACCACCATGTAAGTTATATGGCATGAACAGCACAGTTTTCAAAACGTGTTTTTCAGCCCGAAATAAACGCGTTTTCTCAGCTCTTAGAATCGCAGTGTAACTGCCTGTCTCAGAAGAGCACAGTGAGTCAGCCCTTAACCCCAGTGTGCTAAAATTGTCAAAACGTGTTTTACAGCAGAAATAAACACGTTTTGGCAACTTTGGTCACCACCATGTAACTTATAGGGCAGGAACAGCACAGTTTTCAAAACGTGTTTTTCAGCCCGAAATAAACGCGTTTTCTCAGCCCTTAGAATCACAGTGTAACTGCCTGTCTCAGAAGAGCACACTGAGTCAGCCCTTAACCCCAGTGTGCTGAAATTGTCAAAACGTGTTTTACAGCAGAAATAAACACGTTTTGGCAACTTTGGTCAGCACCATGTAACTTATAGGGCAGGAACAGCACAGTTTTCAAAACGTGTTTTTCAGCCCGAAATAAACGCGTTTTCTCAGCCCTTAGAATCACAGTGTAACTGCCTGGCTCAGAAGAGCACACTGAGTCAGCCCTTAACCCCAGTGTGCTGAAATTGTCAAAACGTGTTTTTCAGCAGAAATAAACACGTTTTGGCAACTTTGGTCACCACCATGTAAGTTATAGGGCAGGAACAGCACAGTTTTCAAAACGTGTTTTTCAGCCCGAAATAAACGCGTTTTCTCAGCTCTTAGAATCGCAGTGTAACTGCCTGTCTCAGAAGAGCACACTGAGTCAGCCCTTAACCCCAGTGTGCTGAAATTGTCAAAACGTGTTTTTCAGCAGAAATAAACACGTTTTGGCAACTTTGGTCACCACCATGTAAGTTATATGGCAGGAACAGCACAGTTTTCAAAACGTGTTTTTCAGCTCGAAATAAACGCGTTTTCTCAGCCCTTAGAATCACAGTGTAACTGCCTGGCTCAGAAGAGCACACTGAGTCAGCCCTTAACCCCAGTGTGCTGAAATTGTCAAAACGTGTTTTACAGCAGAAATAAACACGTTTTGGCAACTTTGGTCACCACCATGTACGTTATAGGGCAGGAACAGCACAGTTTTCAAAACGTGTTTTTCAGCCCGAAATAAACGCGTTTTCTCAGCCCTTAGAATCACAGTGTAACTGCCTGGCTCAGAAGAGCAAACTGAGTCAGCCCTTAACCCCAGTGTGCTGAAATTGTCAAAACGTGTTTTTCAGCAGAAATAAACACGTTTTGGCAACTTTGGTCACCACCATGTAAGTTATAGGGCAGGAACAGCACAGTTTTCAAAATGTGTTTTTCAGCCCGAAATAAACGCGTTTTCTCAGCCCTTAGAATCACAGTGTAACTGCCTGGCTCAGAAGAGCAAACTGAGTCAGCCCTTAACCCCAGTGTGCTGAAATTGTCAAAACGTGTTTTTCAGCAGAAATAAACACGTTTTGGCAACTTTGGTCACCACCATGTAAGTTATAGGGCAGGAACAGCACAGTTTTCAAAACGTGTCTTTCAGCCCGAAATAAACGCGTTTTCTCAGCCCTTAGAATCACAGTGTAACTGCCTGGCTCAGAAGAGCACACTGAGTCAGCCCTTAACCCCAGTGTGCTGAAATTGTCTAAACGTGTTTTACAGCAGAAATAAACACGTTTTGGCAACTTTGGTCACCACCATGTAAGTTATAGGGCAGGAACAGCACAGTTTTCAAATCGTGTTTTTCAGCCCGAAATAAACGCGTTTTCTCAGCCCTTAGAATCACAGTGTAAATGCCTGGCTCAGAAGAGCAAACTGAGTCAGCCCTTAACCCCAGTGTGCTGAAATTGTCAAAACGTGTTTTTCAGCAGAAATAAACACGTTTTGGCAACTTTGGTCACCACCATGTAAGTTATATGGCAGGAACAGCACAGTTTTCAAAACGTGTTTTTCAGCCCGAAATAAACGCGTTTTCTCAGCTCTTAGAATCGCAGTGTAACTGCCTGTCTCAGAAGAGCAGACTGAGTCAGCCCTTAACCCCAGTGTGCTGAAATTGTCAAAACGTGTTTTACAGCAGAAATAAACACGTTTTGGCAACTTTGGTCAGCACCATGTAACTTATAGGGCAGGAACAGCACAGTTTTCAAAACGTGTTTTTCAGCCCGAAATAAACGCGTTTTCTCAGCCCTTAGAATCACAGTGTAACTGCCTGGCTCAGAAGAGCACACTGAGTCAGCCCTTAACCCCAGTGTGCTGAAATTGTCAAAACGTGTTTTTCAGCAGAAATAAACACGTTTTGGCAACTTTGGTCACCACCATGTAAGTTATATGGCAGGAACAGCACAGTTTTCAAAACGTGTTTTTCAGCCCGAAATAAACGCGTTTTCTCAGCCCTTAGAATCACAGTGTTACTGCCTGTCTCAGAAGAGCACAGTGAGTCAGCCCTTAACCCCAGTGTGCTGAAATTGTCAAAACGTGTTTTTCAGCAGAAATAAACACGTTTTGGCAACTTTGGTCACCACCAGGTAAGTTATATGGCAGGAACAGCACAGTTTTCAAAACGTGTTTTTCAGCCCGAAATAAACGCGTTTTCTCTGCCCTTAGAATCACAGTGTAACTGCCTGTCTCAGAAGAGCACAGTGAGTCAGCCCTTAACCCCAGTGTGCTGAAATTGTCAAAACGTGTTTTTCAGCAGAAATAAACACGTTTTGGCAACTTTGGTCACCACCAGGTAAGTTATATGGCAGGAACAGCACAGTTTTCAAAACGTGTTTTTCAGCCCGAAATAAACGCGTTTTCTCAGCTCTTAGAATCGCAGTGTAACTGCCTGTCTCAGAAGAGCACACTGAGTCAGCCCTTAACCCCAGTGTGCTGAAATTGTCAAAACGTGTTTTACAGCAGAAATAAACACGTTTTGGCAACTTTGGTCAGCACCATGTAACTTATAGGGCAGGAACAGCACAGTTTTCAAAACGTGTTTTTCAGCCCGAAATAAACGCGTTTTCTCAGCCCTTAGAATCACAGTGTAACTGCCTGTCTCAGAAGAGCACAGTGAGTCAGCCCTTAACCCCAGTGTGCTGAAATTGTCAAAACGTGTTTTTCAGCAGAAATAAACACGTTTTGGCAACTTTGGTCACCACCATGTAAGTTATATGGCAGGAACAGCACAGTTTTCAAAACGTGTTTTTCAGCCCGAAATAAACGCGTTTTCTCAGCTCTTAGAATCGCAGTGTAACTGCCTGTCTCAGAAGAGCACAGTGAGTCAGCCCTTAACCCCAGTGTGCTGAAATTGTCAAAACGTGTTTTACAGCAGAAATAAACACGTTTTGGCAACTTTGGTCACCACCATGTAAGTTATATGGCATGAACAGCACAGTTTTCAAAACGTGTTTTTCAGCCCGAAATAAACGCGTTTTCTCAGCTCTTAGAATCGCAGTGTAACTGCCTGTCTCAGAAGACCACAGTGAGTCAGCCCTTAACCCCAGTGTGCTGAAATTGTCAAAACGTGTTTTACAGCAGAAATAAACACGTTTTGGCAACTTTGGTCACCACCATGTAACTTATAGGGCAGGAACAGCACAGTTTTCAAAACGTGTTTTTCAGCCCGAAATAAACGCGTTTTCTCAGCCCTTAGAATCACAGTGTAACTGCCTGTCTCAGAAGAGCACACTGAGTCAGCCCTTAACCCCAGTGTGCTGAAATTGTCAAAACGTGTTTTACAGCAGAAATAAACACGTTTTGGCAACTTTGGTCAGCACCATGTAACTTATAGGGCAGGAACAGCACAGTTTTCAAAACGTGTTTTTCAGCCCGAAATAAACGCGTTTTCTCAGCCCTTAGAATCACAGTGTAACTGCCTGGCTCAGAAGAGCACACTGAGTCAGCCCTTAACCCCAGTGTGCTGAAATTGTCAAAACGTGTTTTTCAGCAGAAATAAACACGTTTTGGCAACTTTGGTCACCACCATGTAAGTTATAGGGCAGGAACAGCACAGTTTTCAAAACGTGTTTTTCAGCCCGAAATAAACGCGTTTTCTCAGCTCTTAGAATCGCAGTGTAACTGCCTGTCTCAGAAGAGCACACTGAGTCAGCCCTTAACCCCAGTGTGCTGAAATTGTCAAAACGTGTTTTTCAGCAGAAATAAACACGTTTTGGCAACTTCGGTCACCACCATGTAAGTTATAGGGCAGGAACAGCACAGTTTTCAAAACGTGTTTTTCAGCCCGAAATAA
Source organism: Atractosteus spatula (assembly GCF_055471065.1). Classification (NCBI taxonomy): domain Eukaryota; kingdom Metazoa; phylum Chordata; class Actinopteri; order Semionotiformes; family Lepisosteidae; genus Atractosteus; species Atractosteus spatula. The sequence continues at coordinate 747,019 of NW_028296646.1, read as the reverse complement.
ACGCGTTTTCTCAGCTCTTAGAATCGCAGTGTAACTGCCTGTCTCAGAAGAGCACACTGAGTCAGCCCTTAACCCCAGTGTGCTGAAATTGTCAAAACGTGTTTTACAGCAGAAATAAACACGTTTTGGCAACTTTGGTCACCACCATGTAAGTTATAGGGCATAAACAGCACAGTTTTCAAAACGTGTTTTTCAGCCCGAAATAAACGCGTTTTCTCAGCCCTTAGAATCACAGTGTAACTGCCTGGCTCAGAAGAGCAAACTGAGTCAGCCCTTAACCCCAGTGTGCTGAAATTGTCAAAACGTGTTTTACAGCAGAAATAAACACGTTTTGGCAACTTTGGTCACCACCATGTAAGTTATATGGCATGAACAGCACAGTTTTCAAAACGTGTTTTTCAGCCCGAAATAAACGCGTTTTCTCAGCTCTTAGAATCGCAGTGTAACTGCCTGTCTCAGAAGAGCACAGTGAGTCAGCCCTTAACCCCAGTGTGCTGAAATTGTCAAAACGTGTTTTACAGCAGAAATAAACACGTTTTGGCAACTTTGGTCAGCACCATGTAACTTATAGGGCAGGAACAGCACAGTTTTCAAAACGTGTTTTTCAGCCCGAAATAAACGCGTTTTCTCAGCCCTTAGAATCACAGTGTAACTGCCTGGCTCAGAAGAACACACTGAGTCAGCCCTTAACCCCAGTGTGCTGAAATTGTCAAAACGTGTTTTTCAGCAGAAATAAACACGTTTTGGCAACTTTGGTCACCACCATGTAAGTTATAGGGCAGGAACAGCACAGTTTTCAAAACGTGTTTTTCAGCCCGAAATAAACGCGTTTTCTCAGCCCTTAGAATCACAGTGTAACTGCCTGGCTCAGAAGAGCACACTGAGTCAGCCCTTAACCCCAGTGTGCTGAAATTGTCTAAACGTGTTTTACAGCAGAAATAAACACGTTTTGGCAACTTTGGTCACCACCATGTAAGTTATAGGGCAGGAACAGCACAGTTTTCAAAACGTGTTTTTCAGCCCGAAATAAACGCGTTTTCTCAGCCCTTAGAATCACAGTGTAAATGCCTGGCTCAGAAGAGCAAACTGAGTCAGCCCTTAACCCCAGTGTGCTGAAATTGTCAAAACGTGTTTTTCAGCAGAAATAAACACGTTTTGGCAACTTTGGTCACCACCATGTAAGTTATATGGCAGGAACAGCACAGTTTTCAAAACGTGTTTTTCAGCCCGAAATAAACGCGTTTTCTCAGCTCTTAGAATCGCAGTGTAACTGCCTGTCTCAGAAGAGCACACTGAGTCAGCCCTTAACCCCAGTGTGCTGAAATTGTCAAAACGTGTTTTACAGCAGAAATAAACACGTTTTGGCAACTTTGGTCAGCACCATGTAACTTATAGGGCAGGAACAGCACAGTTTTCAAAACGTGTTTTTCAGCCCGAAATAAACGCGTTTTCTCAGCCCTTAGAATCACAGTGTAACTGCCTGGCTCAGAAGAGCACACTGAGTCAGCCCTTAACCCCAGTGTGCTGAAATTGTCAAAACGTGTTTTTCAGCAGAAATAAACACGTTTTGGCAACTTTGGTCACCACCATGTAAGTTATATGGCAGGAACAGCACAGTTTTCAAAACGTGTTTTTCAGCCCGAAATAAACGCGTTTTCTCAGCCCTTAGAATCACAGTGTAACTGCCTGTCTCAGAAGAGCACAGTGAGTCAGCCCTTAACCCCAGTGTGCTGAAATTGTCAAAACGTGTTTTTCAGCAGAAATAAACACGTTTTGGCAACTTTGGTCACCACCAGGTAAGATATATGGCAGGAACAGCACAGTTTTCAAAACGTGTTTTTCAGCACGAAATAAACGCGTTTTCTCTGCCCTTAGAATCACAGTGTAACTGCCTGTCTCAGAAGAGCACAGTGAGTCAGCCCTTAACCCCAGTGTGCTGAAATTGTCAAAACGTGTTTTTCAGCAGAAATAAACACGTTTTGGCAACTTTGGTCACCACCAGATAAGTTATATGGCAGGAACAGCACAGTTTTCAAAACGTGTTTTTCAGCCCGAAATAAACGCGTTTTCTCAGCTCTTAGAATCGCAGTGTAACTGCCTGTCTCAGAAGAGCACACTGAGTCAGCCCTTAACCCCAGTGTGCTGAAATTGTCAAAACGTGTTTTACAGCAGAAATAAACACGTTTTGGCAACTTTGGTCAGCACCATGTAACTTATAGGGCAGGAACAGCACAGTTTTCAAAACGTGTTTTTCAGCCCGAAATAAACGCGTTTTCTCAGCCCTTAGAATCACAGTGTAACTGCCTGTCTCAGAAGAGCACAGTGAGTCAGCCCTTAACCCCAGTGTGCTGAAATTGTCAAAACGTGTTTTTCAGCAGAAATAAACACGTTTTGGCAACTTTGGTCACCACCATGTAAGTTATATGGCAGGAACAGCACAGTTTTCAAAACGTGTTTTTCAGCCTGAAATAAACGCGTTTTCTCAGCTCTTAGAATCGCAGTGTAACTGCCTGTCTCAGAAGAGCACAGTGAGTCAGCCCTTAACCCCAGTGTGCTGAAATTGTCAAAACGTGTTTTACAGCAGAAATAAACACGTTTTGGCAACTTTGGTCACCACCATGTAAGTTATAGGGCATAAACAGCACAGTTTTCAAAACGTGTTTTTCAGCCCGAAATAAACGCGTTTTCTCAGCCCTTAGAATCACAGTGTAACTGCCTGGCTCAGAAGAGCAAACTGAATCAGCCCTTAACCCCAGTGTGCTGAAATTGTCAAAACGTGTTTTTCAGCAGAAATAAACACGTTTTGGCAACTTTGGTCACCACCATGTAAGTTATAGGGCAGGAACAGCACAGTTTTCAAAACGTGTTTTTCAGCCCGAAATAAACGCGTTTTCTCAGCTCTTAGAATCGCAGTGTAACTGCCTGTCTCAGAAGAGCACACTGAGTCAGCCCTTAACCCCAGTGTGCTGAAATTGTCAAAACGTGTTTTTCAGCAGAAATAAACACGTTTTGGCAACTTTGGTCACCACCATGTAAGTTATAGGGCAGGAACAGCACAGTTTTCAAAACGTGTTTTTCAGCCCGAAATAAACGCGTTTTCTCAGCTCTTAGAAACGCAGTGTAACTGCCTGTCTCAGAAGAGCACACTGAGTCAGCCCTTAACCCCAGTGTGCTGAAATTGTCAAAACGTGTTTTTCAGCAGAAATAAACACGTTTTGGCAACTTTGGTCACCACCATGTAAGTTATAGGGCAGGAACAGCACAGTTTTCAAAACGTGTTTTTCAGCCCGAAATAAACGCGTTTTCTCAGCCCTTAGAATCACAGTGTAACTGCCTGTCTCAGAAGAGCAAACTGAGTCAGCCCTTAACCCCAGTGTGCTGAAATTGTCAAAACGTGTTTTACAGAAGAAATAAACACGTTTTGGCAACTTTGGTCACCACCATGTAAGTTATAGGGCAGGAACAGCACAGTTTTCAAAACGTGTTTTTCAGCCCGAAATAAACGCGTTTTCTCAGCCCTTAGAATCACAGTGTAACTGCCTGGCTCAGAAGAGCAAACTGAGTCAGCCCTTAACCCCAGTGTGCTGAAATTGTCAAAACGTGTTTTACAGCAGAAATAAACACGTTTTGGCAACTTTGGTCACCACCATGTAAGTTATAGGGCAGGAACAGCACAGTTTTCAAAACGTGTTTTTCAGCCCGAAATAAACGCGTTTTCTCAGCCCTTAGAATCACAGTGTAACTGCCTGGCTCAGAAGAGCAAACTGAGTCAGCCCTTAACCCCAGTGTGCTGAAATTGTCAAAACGTGTTTTTCAGCAGAAATAAACACGTTTTGGCAACTTTGGTCACCACCATGTAAGTTATAGGGCAGGAACAGCACAGTTTTCAAAACGTGTTTTTCAGCCCGAAATAAACGCGTTTTCTCAGCTCTTAGAATCGCAGTGTAACTGCCTGTCTCAGAAGACCACAGTGAGTCAGCCCTTAACCCCAGTGTGCTGAAATTGTCAAAACGTGTTTTACAGCAGAAATAAACACGTTTTGGCAACTTTGGTCAGCACCATGTAACTTATAGGGCAGGAACAGCACAGTTTTCAAAACGTGTTTTTCAGCCCGAAATAAACGCGTTTTCTCAGCCCTTAGAATCACAGTGTAACTGCCTGGCTCAGAAGAGCACACTGAGTCAGCCCTTAACCCCAGTGTGCTGAAATTGTCAAAACGTGTTTTTCAGCAGAAATAAACACGTTTTGGCAACTTTGGTCACCACCATGTAAGTTATAGGGCAGGAACAGCACAGTTTTCAAAACGTGTTTTTCAGCCCGAAATAAACGCGTTTTCTCAGCTCTTAGAATCGCAGTGTAACTGCCTGTCTCAGAAGAGCACACTGAGTCAGCCCTTAACCCCAGTGTGCTGAAATTGTCAAAACGTGTTTTTCAGCAGAAATAAACACGTTTTGGCAACTTCGGTCACCACCATGTAAGTTATAGGGCAGGAACAGCACAGTTTTCAAAACGTGTTTTTCAGCCCGAAATAAACGCGTTTTCTCAGCTCTTAGAATCGCAGTGTAACTGCCTGTCTCAGAAGAGCACACTGAGTCAGCCCTTAACCCCAGTGTGCTGAAATTGTCAAAACGTGTTTTACAGCAGAAATAAACACGTTTTGGCAACTTTGGTCACCACCATGTAAGTTATAGGGCATAAACAGCACAGTTTTCAAAACGTGTTTTTCAGCCCGAAATAAACGCGTTTTCTCAGCCCTTAGAATCACAGTGTAACTGCCTGGCTCAGAAGAGCAAACTGAGTCAGCCCTTAACCCCAGTGTGCTGAAATTGTCAAAACGTGTTTTACAGCAGAAATAAACACGTTTTGGCAACTTTGGTCACCACCATGTAAGTTATATGGCATGAACAGCACAGTTTTCAAAACGTGTTTTTCAGCCCGAAATAAACGCGTTTTCTCAGCTCTTAGAATCGCAGTGTAACTGCCTGTCTCAGAAGAGCACAGTGAGTCAGCCCTTAACCCCAGTGTGCTGAAATTGTCAAAACGTGTTTTACAGCAGAAATAAACACGTTTTGGCAACTTTGGTCAGCACCATGTAACTTATAGGGCAGGAACAGCACAGTTTTCAAAACGTGTTTTTCAGCCCGAAATAAACGCGTTTTCTCAGCCCTTAGAATCACAGTGTAACTGCCTGGCTCAGAAGAACACACTGAGTCAGCCCTTAACCCCAGTGTGCTGAAATTGTCAAAACGTGTTTTTCAGCAGAAATAAACACGTTTTGGCAACTTTGGTCACCACCATGTAAGTTATAGGGCAGGAACAGCACAGTTTTCAAAACGTGTTTTTCAGCCCGAAATAAACGCGTTTTCTCAGCCCTTAGAATCACAGTGTAACTGCCTGGCTCAGAAGAGCACACTGAGTCAGCCCTTAACCCCAGTGTGCTGAAATTGTCTAAACGTGTTTTACAGCAGAAATAAACACGTTTTGGCAACTTTGGTCACCACCATGTAAGTTATAGGGCAGGAACAGCACAGTTTTCAAAACGTGTTTTTCAGCCCGAAATAAACGCGTTTTCTCAGCCCTTAGAATCACAGTGTAAATGCCTGGCTCAGAAGAGCAAACTGAGTCAGCCCTTAACCCCAGTGTGCTGAAATTGTCAAAACGTGTTTTTCAGCAGAAATAAACACGTTTTGGCAACTTTGGTCACCACCATGTAAGTTATATGGCAGGAACAGCACAGTTTTCAAAACGTGTTTTTCAGCCCGAAATAAACGCGTTTTCTCAGCTCTTAGAATCGCAGTGTAACTGCCTGTCTCAGAAGAGCACACTGAGTCAGCCCTTAACCCCAGTGTGCTGAAATTGTCAAAACGTGTTTTACAGCAGAAATAAACACGTTTTGGCAACTTTGGTCAGCACCATGTAACTTATAGGGCAGGAACAGCACAGTTTTCAAAACGTGTTTTTCAGCCCGAAATAAACGCGTTTTCTCAGCCCTTAGAATCACAGTGTAACTGCCTGGCTCAGAAGAGCACACTGAGTCAGCCCTTAACCCCAGTGTGCTGAAATTGTCAAAACGTGTTTTTCAGCAGAAATAAACACGTTTTGGCAACTTTGGTCACCACCATGTAAGTTATATGGCAGGAACAGCACAGTTTTCAAAACGTGTTTTTCAGCCCGAAATAAACGCGTTTTCTCAGCCCTTAGAATCACAGTGTAACTGCCTGTCTCAGAAGAGCACAGTGAGTCAGCCCTTAACCCCAGTGTGCTGAAATTGTCAAAACGTGTTTTTCAGCAGAAATAAACACGTTTTGGCAACTTTGGTCACCACCAGGTAAGATATATGGCAGGAACAGCACAGTTTTCAAAACGTGTTTTTCAGCACGAAATAAACGCGTTTTCTCTGCCCTTAGAATCACAGTGTAACTGCCTGTCTCAGAAGAGCACAGTGAGTCAGCCCTTAACCCCAGTGTGCTGAAATTGTCAAAACGTGTTTTTCAGCAGAAATAAACACGTTTTGGCAACTTTGGTCACCACCAGGTAAGTTATATGGCAGGAACAGCACAGTTTTCAAAACGTGTTTTTCAGCCCGAAATAAACGCGTTTTCTCAGCTCTTAGAATCGCAGTGTAACTGCCTGTCTCAGAAGAGCACACTGAGTCAGCCCTTAACCCCAGTGTGCTGAAATTGTCAAAACGTGTTTTACAGCAGAAATAAACACGTTTTGGCAACTTTGGTCAGCACCATGTAACTTATAGGGCAGGAACAGCACAGTTTTCAAAACGTGTTTTTCAGCCCGAAATAAACGCGTTTTCTCAGCCCTTAGAATCACAGTGTAACTGCCTGTCTCAGAAGAGCACAGTGAGTCAGCCCTTAACCCCAGTGTGCTGAAATTGTCAAAACGTGTTTTTCAGCAGAAATAAACACGTTTTGGCAACTTTGGTCACCACCATGTAAGTTATATGGCAGGAACAGCACAGTTTTCAAAACGTGTTTTTCAGCCTGAAATAAACGCGTTTTCTCAGCTCTTAGAATCGCAGTGTAACTGCCTGTCTCAGAAGAGCACAGTGAGTCAGCCCTTAACCCCAGTGTGCTGAAATTGTCAAAACGTGTTTTACAGCAGAAATAAACACGTTTTGGCAACTTTGGTCACCACCATGTAAGTTATAGGGCATAAACAGCACAGTTTTCAAAACGTGTTTTTCAGCCCGAAATAAACGCGTTTTCTCAGCCCTTAGAATCACAGTGTAACTGCCTGGCTCAGAAGAGCAAACTGAATCAGCCCTTAACCCCAGTGTGCTGAAATTGTCAAAACGTGTTTTTCAGCAGAAATAAACACGTTTTGGCAACTTTGGTCACCACCATGTAAGTTATAGGGCAGGAACAGCACAGTTTTCAAAACGTGTTTTTCAGCCCGAAATAAACGCGTTTTCTCAGCTCTTAGAATCGCAGTGTAACTGCCTGTCTCAGAAGAGCACACTGAGTCAGCCCTTAACCCCAGTGTGCTGAAATTGTCAAAACGTGTTTTTCAGCAGAAATAAACACGTTTTGGCAACTTTGGTCACCACCATGTAAGTTATAGGGCAGGAACAGCACAGTTTTCAAAACGTGTTTTTCAGCCCGAAATAAACGCGTTTTCTCAGCTCTTAGAAACGCAGTGTAACTGCCTGTCTCAGAAGAGCACACTGAGTCAGCCCTTAACCCCAGTGTTCTGAAATTGTCAAAACGTGTTTTTCAGCAGAAATAAACACGTTTTGGCAACTTTGGTCACCACCATGTAAGTTATAGGGCAGGAACAGCACAGTTTTCAAAACGTGTTTTTCAGCCCGAAATAAACGCGTTTTCTCAGCCCTTAGAATCACAGTGTAACTGCCTGTCTCAGAAGAGCAAACTGAGTCAGCCCTTAACCCCAGTGTGCTGAAATTGTCAAAACGTGTTTTACAGAAGAAATAAACACGTTTTGGCAACTTTGGTCACCACCATGTAAGTTATAGGGCAGGAACAGCACAGTTTTCAAAACGTGTTTTTCAGCCCGAAATAAACGCGTTTTCTCAGCCCTTAGAATCACAGTGTAACTGCCTGGCTCAGAAGAGCAAACTGAGTCAGCCCTTAACCCCAGTGTGCTGAAATTGTCAAAACGTGTTTTACAGCAGAAATAAACACGTTTTGGCAACTTTGGTCACCACCATGTAAGTTATAGGGCAGGAACAGCACAGTTTTCAAAACGTGTTTTTCAGCCCGAAATAAACGCGTTTTCTCAGCCCTTAGAATCACAGTGTAACTGCCTGGCTCAGAAGAGCAAACTGAGTCAGCCCTTAACCCCAGTGTGCTGAAATTGTCAAAACGTGTTTTTCAGCAGAAATAAACACGTTTTGGCAACTTTGGTCACCACCATGTAAGTTATAGGGCAGGAACAGCACAGTTTTCAAAACGTGTTTTTCAGCCCGAAATAAACGCGTTTTCTCAGCCCTTAGAATCACAGTGTAACTGCCTGGCTCAGAAGAGCAAACTGAGTCAGCCCTTAACCCCAGTGTGCTGAAATTGTCAAAACGTGTTTTTCAGCAGAAATAAACACGTTTTGGCAACTTTGGTCACCACCATGTAAGTTATAGGGCAGGAACAGCACAGTTTTCAAAACGTGTTTTTCAGCCCGAAATAAACGCGTTTTCTCAGCCCTTAGAATCACAGTGTAACTGCCTGGCTCAGAAGAGCACACTGAGTCAGCCCTTAACCCCAGTGTGCTGAAATTGTCAAAACGTGTTTTACAGCAGAAATAAACACGTTTTGGCAACTTTGGTCACCACCATGTAAGTTATAGGGCAGGAACAGCACAGTTTTCAAAACGTGTTTTTCAGCCCGAAATAAACGCGTTTTCTCAGGCCTTAGAATCACAGTGTAAATGCCTGGCTCAGAAGAGCAAACTGAGTCAGCCCTTAACCCCAGTGTGCTGAAATTGTCAAAACGTGTTTTTCAGCAGAAATAAACACGTTTTGGCAACTTTGGTCACCACCATGTAAGTTATAGGGCAGGAACAGCACAGTTTTCAAAACGTGTTTTTCAGCCCGAAATAAACGCGTTTTCTCAGCCCTTAGAATCACAGTGTAAATGCCTGGCTCAGAAGAGCAAACTGAGTCAGCCCTTAACCCCAGTGTGCTGAAATTGTCAAAACGTGTTTTTCAGCAGAAATAAACACGTTTTGGCAACTTTGGTCACCACCATGTAAGTTATAGGGCAGGAACAGCACAGTTTTCAAAACGTGTTTTTCAGCCCGAAATAAACGCGTTTTCTCAGCTCTTAGAATCGCAGTGTAACTGCCTGTCTCAGAAGAGCACACTGAGTCAGCCCTTAACCCCAGTGTGCTGAAATTGTCAAAACGTGTTTTTCAGCAGAAATAAACACGTTTTGGCAACTTTGGTCACCACCATGTAAGTTATAGGGCAGGAACAGCACAGTTTTCAAAACGTGTTTTTCAGCCCGAAATAAACGCGTTTTCTCAGCTCTTAGAATCGCAGTGTAACTGCCTGTCTCAGAAGAGCACACTGAGTCAGCCCTTAACCCCAGTGTGCTGAAATTGTCAAAACGTGTTTTTCAGCAGAAATAAACACGTTTTGGCAACTTTGGTCACCACCATGTAAGTTATAGGGCAGGAACAGCACAGTTTTCAAAACGTGTTTTTCAGCCCGAAATAAACGCGTTTTCTCAGCTCTTAGAATCGCAGTGTAACTGCCTGTCTCAGAAGAGCACACTGAGTCAGCCCTTAACCCCAGTGTGCTGAAATTGTCAAAACGTGTTTTTCAGCAGAAATAAACACGTTTTGGCAACTTTGGTCACCACCATGTAAGTTATAGGGCATAAACAGCACAGTTTTCAAAACGTGTTTTTCAGCCCGAAATAAACGCGTTTTCTCAGCCCTTAGAATCACAGTGTAAAAGCCTGGCTCAGAAGAGCAAACTGAGTCAGCCCTTAACCCCAGTGTGCTGAAATTGTCAAAACGTGTTTTTCAGCAGAAATAAACACGTTTTGGCAACTTTGGTCACCACCATGTAAGTTATAGGGCAGGAACAGCACAGTTTTCAAAACGTGTTTTTCAGCCCGAAATAAACGCGTTTTCTCAGCTCTTAGAATCGCAGTGTAACTGCCTGTCTCAGAAGAGCACACTGAGTCAGCCCTTAACCCCAGTGTGCTGAAATTGTCAAAACGTGTTTTACAGCAGAAATAAACACGTTTTGGCAACTTTGGTCAGCACCATGTAACTTATAGGGCAGGAACAGCACAGTTTTCAAAACGTGTTTTTCAGCCCGAAATAAACGCGTTTTCTCAGCCCTTAGAATCACAGTGTAACTGCCTGGCTCAGAAGAGCACACTGAGTCAGCCCTTAACCCCAGTGTGCTGAAATTGTCAAAACGTGTTTTTCAGCAGAAATAAACACGTTTTGGCAACTTTGGTCACCACCATGTAAGTTATATGGCAGGAACAGCACAGTTTTCAAAACGTGTTTTTCAGCCCGAAATAAACGCGTTTTCTCAGCCCTTAGAATCACAGTGTAACTGCCTGTCTCAGAAGAGCACAGTGAGTCAGCCCTTAACCCCAGTGTGCTGAAATTGTCAAAACGTGTTTTTCAGCAGAAATAAACACGTTTTGGCAACTTTGGTCACCACCAGGTAAGTTATATGGCAGGAACAGCACAGTTTTCAAAACGTGTTTTTCAGCACGAAATAAACGCGTTTTCTCTGCCCTTAGAATCAAAGTGTAACTGCCTGTCTCAGAAGAGCACAGTGAGTCAGCCCTTAACCCCAGTGTGCTGAAATTGTCAAAACGTGTTTTTCAGCAGAAATAAACACGTTTTGGCAACTTTGGTCACCACCAGGTAAGTTATATGGCAGGAACAGCACAGTTTTCAAAACGTGTTTTTCAGCCTGAAATAAACGCGTTTTCTCAGCTCTTAGAATCGCAGTGTAACTGCCTGTCTCAGAAGAGCACACTGAGTCAGCCCTTAACCCCAGTGTGCTGAAATTGTCAAAACGTGTTTTACAGCAGAAATAAACACGTTTTGGCAACTTTGGTCAGCACCATGTAAGTTATAGGGCAGGAACAGCACAGTTTTCAAAACGTGTTTTTCAGCCCGAAATAAACGCGTTTTCTCAGCCCTTAGAATCACAGTGTAACTGCCTGGCTCAGAAGAGCAAACTGAGTCAGCCCTTAACCCCAGTGTGCTGAAATTGTCAAAACGTGTTTTTCAGCAGAAATAAACACGTTTTGGCAACTTTGGTCACCACCATGTAAGTTATAGGGCAGGAACAGCACAGTTTTCAAAACGTGTTTTTCAGCCCGAAATAAACGCGTTTTCTCAGCCCTTAGAATCACAGTGTAACTGCCTGGCTCAGAAGAGCAAACTGAGTCAGCCCTTAACCCCAGTGTGCTGAAATTGTCAAAACGTGTTTTTCAGCAGAAATAAACACGTTTTGGCAACTTTGGTCACCACCATGTAAGTTATAGGGCAGGAACAGCACAGTTTTCAAAACGTGTTTTTCAGCCCGAAATAAACGCGTTTTCTCAGCCCTTAGAATCACAGTGTAACTGCCTGGCTCAGAAGAGCACACTGAGTCAGCCCTTAACCCCAGTGTGCTGAAATTGTCAAAACGTGTTTTACAGCAGAAATAAACACGTTTTGGCAACTTTGGTCACCACCATGTAAGTTATAGGGCAGGAACAGCACAGTTTTCAAAACGTGTTTTTCAGCCCGAAATAAACGCGTTTTCTCAGGCCTTAGAATCACAGTGTAAATGCCTGGCTCAGAAGAGCAAACTGAGTCAGCCCTTAACCCCAGTGTGCTGAAATTGTCAAAACGTGTTTTTCAGCAGAAATAAACACGTTTTGGCAACTTTGGTCACCACCATGTAAGTTATAGGGCAGGAACAGCACAGTTTTCAAAACGTGTTTTTCAGCCCGAAATAAACGCGTTTTCTCAGCCCTTAGAATCACAGTGTAAATGCCTGGCTCAGAAGAGCAAACTGAGTCAGCCCTTAACCCCAGTGTGCTGAAATTGTCAAAACGTGTTTTTCAGCAGAAATAAACACGTTTTGGCAACTTTGGTCACCACCATGTAAGTTATAGGGCAGGAACAGCACAGTTTTCAAAACGTGTTTTTCAGCCCGAAATAAACGCGTTTTCTCAGCTCTTAGAATCGCAGTGTAACTGCCTGTCTCAGAAGAGCACACTGAGTCAGCCCTTAACCCCAGTGTGCTGAAATTGTCAAAACGTGTTTTTCAGCAGAAATAAACACGTTTTGGCAACTTTGGTCACCACCATGTAAGTTATAGGGCAGGAACAGCACAGTTTTCAAAACGTGTTTTTCAGCCCGAAATAAACGCGTTTTCTCAGCTCTTAGAATCGCAGTGTAACTGCCTGTCTCAGAAGAGCACACTGAGTCAGCCCTTAACCCCAGTGTGCTGAAATTGTCAAAACGTGTTTTTCAGCAGAAATAAACACGTTTTGGCAACTTTGGTCACCACCATGTAAGTTATAGGGCAGGAACAGCACAGTTTTCAAAACGTGTTTTTCAGCCCGAAATAAACGCGTTTTCTCAGCTCTTAGAATCGCAGTGTAACTGCCTGTCTCAGAAGAGCACACTGAGTCAGCCCTTAACCCCAGTGTGCTGAAATTGTCAAAACGTGTTTTTCAGCAGAAATAAACACGTTTTGGCAACTTTGGTCACCACCATGTAAGTTATAGGGCATAAACAGCACAGTTTTCAAAACGTGTTTTTCAGCCCGAAATAAACGCGTTTTCTCAGCCCTTAGAATCACAGTGTAACTGCCTGGCTCAGAAGAGCAAACTGAGTCAGCCCTTAACCCCAGTGTGCTGAAATTGTCAAAACGTGTTTTTCAGCAGAAATAAACACGTTTTGGCAACTTTGGTCACCACCATGTAAGTTATAGGGCAGGAACAGCACAGTTTTCAAAACGTGTTTTTCAGCCCGAAATAAACGCGTTTTCTCAGCTCTTAGAATCGCAGTGTAACTGCCTGTCTCAGAAGAGCACACTGAGTCAGCCCTTAACCCCAGTGTGCTGAAATTGTCAAAACGTGTTTTACAGCAGAAATAAACACGTTTTGGCAACTTTGGTCAGCACCATGTAACTTATAGGGCAGGAACAGCACAGTTTTCAAAACGTGTTTTTCAGCCCGAAATAAACGCGTTTTCTCAGCCCTTAGAATCACAGTGTAACTGCCTGGCTCAGAAGAGCACACTGAGTCAGCCCTTAACCCCAGTGTGCTGAAATTGTCAAAACGTGTTTTTCAGCAGAAATAAACACGTTTTGGCAACTTTGGTCACCACCATGTAAGTTATATGGCAGGAACAGCACAGTTTTCAAAACGTGTTTTTCAGCCCGAAATAAACGCGTTTTCTCAGCCCTTAGAATCACAGTGTAACTGCCTGTCTCAGAAGAGCACAGTGAGTCAGCCCTTAACCCCAGTGTGCTGAAATTGTCAAAACGTGTTTTTCAGCAGAAATAAACACGTTTTGGCAACTTTGGTCACCACCAGGTAAGTTATATGGCAGGAACAGCACAGTTTTCAAAACGTGTTTTTCAGCCCGAAATAAACGCGTTTTCTCAGCTCTTAGAATCGCAGTGTAACTGCCTGTCTCAGAAGAGCACACTGAGTCAGCCCTTAACCCCAGTGTGCTGAAATTGTCAAAACGTGTTTTACAGCAGAAATAAACACGTTTTGGCAACTTTGGTCAGCACCATGTAACTTATAGGGCAGGAACAGCACAGTTTTCAAAACGTGTTTTTCAGCCCGAAATAAACGCGTTTTCTCAGCCCTTAGAATCACAGTGTATCTGCCTGTCTCAGAAGAGCACAGTGAGTCAGCCCTTAACCCCAGTGTGCTGAAATTGTCAAAACGTGTTTTTCAGCAGAAATAAACACGTTTTGGCAACTTTGGTCACCACCATGTAAGTTATATGGCAGGAACAGCACAGTTTTCAAAACGTGTTTTGCAGCCCGAAATAAACGCGTTTTCTCAGCTCTTAGAATCGCAGTGTAACTGCCTGTCTCAGAAGAGCACACTGAGTCAGCCCTTAACCCCAGTGTGCTGAAATTGTCAAAACGTGTTTTACAGCAGAAATAAACACGTTTTGGCAACTTTGGTCACCACCATGTAAGTTATATGGCATGAACAGCACAGTTTTCAAAACGTGTTTTTCAGCCCGAAATAAACGCGTTTTCTCAGCTCTTAGAATCGCAGTGTAACTGCCTGTCTCAGAAGAGCACAGTGAGTCAGCCCTTAACCCCAGTGTGCTGAAATTGTCAAAACGTGTTTTACAGCAGAAATAAACACGTTTTGGCAACTTTGGTCACCACCATGTAACTTATAGGGCAGGAACAGCACAGTTTTCAAAACGTGTTTTTCAGCCCGAAATAAACGCGTTTTCTCAGCCCTTAGAATCACAGTGTAACTGCCTGTCTCAGAAGAGCACACTGAGTCAGCCCTTAACCCCAGTGTGCTGAAATTGTCAAAACGTGTTTTACAGCAGAAATAAACACGTTTTGGCAACTTTGGTCAGCACCATGTAACTTATAGGGCAGGAACAGCACAGTTTTCAAAACGTGTTTTTCAGCCCGAAATAAACGCGTTTTCTCAGCCCTTAGAATCACAGTGTAACTGCCTGGCTCAGAAGAGCACACTGAGTCAGCCCTTAACCCCAGTGTGCTGAAATTGTCAAAACGTGTTTTTCAGCAGAAATAAACACGTTTTGGCAACTTTGGTCACCACCATGTAAGTTATAGGGCAGGAACAGCACAGTTTTCAAAACGTGTTTTTCAGCCCGAAATAAACGCGTTTTCTCAGCCCTTAGAATCACAGTGTAACTGCCTGGCTCAGAAGAGCAAACTGAGTCAGCCCTTAACCCCAGTGTGCTGAAATTGTCAAAACGTGTTTTTCAGCAGAAATAAACACGTTTTGGCAACTTTGGTCACCACCATGTAAGTTATAGGGCAGGAACAGCACAGTTTTCAAAACGTGTTTTTCAGCCCGAAATAAACGCGTTTTCTCAGCCCTTAGAATCACAGTGTAACTGCCTGGCTCAGAAGAGCACACTGAGTCAGCCCTTAACCCCAGTGTGCTGAAATTGTCTAAACGTGTTTTACAGCAGAAATAAACACGTTTTGGCAACTTTGGTCACCACCATGTAAGTTATAGGGCAGGAACAGCACAGTTTTCAAAACGTGTTTTTCAGCCCGAAATAAACGCGTTTTCTCAGCCCTTAGAATCACAGTGTAAATGCCTGGCTCAGAAGAGCAAACTGAGTCAGCCCTTAACCCCAGTGTGCTGAAATTGTCAAAACGTGTTTTTCAGCAGAAATAAACACGTTTTGGCAACTTTGGTCACCACCATGTAAGTTATATGGCAGGAACAGCACAGTTTTCAAAACGTGTTTTTCAGCCCGAAATAAACGCGTTTTCTCAGCTCTTAGAATCGCAGTGTAACTGCCTGTCTCAGAAGAGCACACTGAGTCAGCCCTTAACCCCAGTGTGCTGAAATTGTCAAAACGTGTTTTACAGCAGAAATAAACACGTTTTGGCAACTTTGGTCAGCACCA
The DNA here is from genome assembly GCF_055471065.1 of Atractosteus spatula. Classification (NCBI taxonomy): domain Eukaryota; kingdom Metazoa; phylum Chordata; class Actinopteri; order Semionotiformes; family Lepisosteidae; genus Atractosteus; species Atractosteus spatula. The sequence goes on along the minus strand of NW_028296646.1, from coordinate 731,422 downwards.
TGTAACTTATAGGGCAGGAACAGCACAGTTTTCAAAACGTGTTTTTCAGCCCGAAATAAACGCGTTTTCTCAGCCCTTAGAATCACAGTGTAACTGCCTGGCTCAGAAGAGCACACTGAGTCAGCCCTTAACCCCAGTGTGCTGAAATTGTCAAAACGTGTTTTTCAGCAGAAATAAACACGTTTTGGCAACTTTGGTCACCACCTTGTAAGTTATATGGCAGGAACAGCACAGTTTTCAAAACGTGTTTTTCAGCCCGAAATAAACGCGTTTTCTCAGCCCTTAGAATCACAGTGTAACTGCCTGTCTCAGAAGAGCACAGTGAGTCAGCCCTTAACCCCATTGTGCTGAAATTGTCAAAACGTGTTTTTCAGCAGAAATAAACACGTTTTGGCAACTTTGGTCACCACCAGGTAAGTTATATGGCAGGAACAGCACAGTTTTCAAAACGTGTTTTTCAGCACGAAATAAACGCGTTTTCTCTGCCCTTAGAATCGCAGTGTAACTGCCTGTCTCAGAAAAGCACACTGAGTCAGCCCTTAACCCCAGTGTGCTGAAATTGTCAAAACGTGTTTTACAGCAGAAATAAACACGTTTTGGCAACTTTGGTCAGCACCATGTAACTTATAGGGCAGGAACAGCACAGTTTTCAAAACGTGTTTTTCAGCCCGAAATAAACGCGTTTTCTCAGCCCTTAGAATCACAGTGTAACTGCCTGTCTCAGAAGAGCACAGTGAGTCAGCCCTTAACCCCAGTGTGCTGAAATTGTCAAAACGTGTTTTTCAGCAGAAATAAACACGTTTTGGCAACTTTGGTCACCACCATGTAAGTTATATGGCAGGAACAGCACAGTTTTCAAAACGTGTTTTTCAGCCCGAAATAAACGCGTTTTCTCAGCTCTTAGAATCGCAGTGTAACTGCCTGTCTCAGAAGAGCACAGTGAGTCAGCCCTTAACCCCAGTGTGCTGAAATTGTCAAAACGTGTTTTACAGCAGAAATAAACACGTTTTGGCAACTTTGGTCACCACCATGTAAGTTATATGGCATGAACAGCACAGTTTTCAAAACGTGTTTTTCAGCCCGAAATAAACGCGTTTTCTCAGCTCTTAGAATCGCAGTGTAACTGCCTGTCTCAGAAGAGCACAGTGAGTCAGCCCTTAACCCCAGTGTGCTGAAATTGTCAAAACGTGTTTTACAGCAGAAATAAACACGTTTTGGCAACTTTGGTCACCAACATGTAACTTATAGGGCAGGAACAGCACAGTTTTCAAAACGTGTTTTTCAGCCCGAAATAAACGCGTTTTCTCAGCCCTTAGAATCACAGTGTAACTGCCTGTCTCAGAAGAGCACACTGAGTCAGCCCTTAACCCCAGTGTGCTGAAATTGTCAAAACGTGTTTTACAGCAGAAATAAACACGTTTTGGCAACTTTGGTCAGCACCATGTAACTTATAGGGCAGGAACAGCACAGTTTTCAAAACGTGTTTTTCAGCCCGAAATAAACGCGTTTTCTCAGCCCTTAGAATCACAGTGTAACTGCCTGGCTCAGAAGAGCACACTGAGTCAGCCCTTAACCCCAGTGTGCTGAAATTGTCAAAACGTGTTTTTCAGCAGAAATAAACACGTTTTGGCAACTTTGGTCACCACCATGTAAGTTATAGGGCAGGAACAGCACAGTTTTCAAAACGTGTTTTTCAGCCCGAAATAAACGCGTTTTCTCAGCCCTTAGAATCACAGTGTAACTGCCTGGCTCAGAAGAGCAAACTGAGTCAGCCCTTAACCCCAGTGTGCTGAAATTGTCAAAACGTGTTTTTCAGCAGAAATAAACACGTTTTGGCAACTTTGGTCACCACCATGTAAGTTATATGGCAGGAACAGCACAGTTTTCAAAACGTGTTTTTCAGCCCGAAATAAACGCGTTTTCTCAGCCCTTAGAATCACAGTGTAACTGCCTGTCTCAGAAGAGCACAGTGAGTCAGCCCTTAACCCCAGTGTGCTGAAATTGTCAAAACGTGTTTTTCAGCAGAAATAAACACATTTTGGCAACTTTGGTCACCACCAGGTAAGTTATATGGCAGGAACAGCACAGTTTTCAAAACGTGTTTTTCAGCCCGAAATAAACGCGTTTTCTCTGCCCTTAGAATCACAGTGTAACTGCCTGTCTCAGAAGAGCACAGTGAGTCAGCCCTTAACCCCAGTGTGCTGAAATTGTCAAAACGTGTTTTTCAGCAGAAATAAACACGTTTTGGCAACTTTGGTCACCACCATGTAAGTTATATGGCAGGAACAGCACAGTTTTCAAAACGTGTTTTTCAGCTCGAAATAAACGCGTTTTCTCAGCCCTTAGAATCACAGTGTAACTGCCTGGCTCAGAAGAGCACACTGAGTCAGCCCTTAACCCCAGTGTGCTGAAATTGTCAAAACGTGTTTTTCAGCAGAAATAAACACGTTTTGGCAACTTTGGTCACCACCATGTAAGTTATAGGGCAGGAACAGCACAGTTTTCAAAACGTGTTTTTCAGCCCGAAATAAACGCGTTTTCTCAGCCCTTAGAATCACAGTGTAACTGCCTGGCTCAGAAGAGCACACTGAGTCAGCCCTTAACCCCAGTGTGCTGAAATTGTCAAAACGTGTTTTTCAGCAGAAATAAACACGTTTTGGCAACTTTGGTCACCACCATGTAAGTTATAGGGCAGGAACAGCACAGTTTTCAAAACGTGTTTTTCAGCCCGAAATAAACGCGTTTTCTCAGCCCTTAGAATCACAGTGTAAATGCCTGGCTCAGAAGAGCAAACTGAGTCAGCCCTTAACCCCAGTGTGCTGAAATTGTCAAAACGTGTTTTTCAGCAGAAATAAACACGTTTTGGCAACTTTGGTCACCACCATGTAAGTTATATGGCAGGAACAGCACAGTTTTCAAAACGTGTTTTTCAGCCCGAAATAAACGCGTTTTCTCAGCTCTTAGAATCGCAGTGTAACTGCCTGTCTCAGAAGAGCACACTGAGTCAGCCCTTAACCCCAGTGTGCTGAAATTGTCAAAACGTGTTTTACAGCAGAAATAAACACGTTTTGGCAACTTTGGTCAGCACCATGTAACTTATAGGGCAGGAACAGCACAGTTTTCAAAACGTGTTTTTCAGCCCGAAATAAACGCGTTTTCTCAGCCCTTAGAATCACAGTGTAACTGCCTGGCTCAGAAGAGCACACTGAGTCAGCCCTTAACCCCAGTGTGCTGAAATTGTCAAAACGTGTTTTTCAGCAGAAATAAACACGTTTTGGCAACTTTGGTCACCACCATGTAAGTTATATGGCAGGAACAGCACAGTTTTCAAAACGTGTTTTTCAGCCCGAAATAAACGCGTTTTCTCAGCCCTTAGAATCACAGTGTAACTGCCTGTCTCAGAAGAGCACAATGAGTCAGCCCTTAACCCCATTGTGCTGAAATTGTCAAAACGTGTTTTTCAGCAGAAATAAACACGTTTTGGCAACTTTGGTCACCACCAGGTAAGTTATATGGCAGGAACAGCACAGTTTTCAAAACGTGTTTTTCAGCACGAAATAAACGCGTTTTCTCTGCCCTTAGAATCACAGTGTAACTGCCTGTCTCAGAAGAGCACAGTGAGTCAGCCCTTAACCCCAGTGTGCTGAAATTGTCAAAACGTGTTTTTCAGCAGAAATAAACACCTTTTGGCAACTTTGGTCACCACCAGGTAAGTTATATGGCAGGAACAGCACAGTTTTCAAAACGTGTTTTTCAGCCCGAAATAAACGCGTTTTCTCAGCTCTTAGAATCGCAGTGTAACTGCCTGTCTCAGAAAAGCACACTGAGTCAGCCCTTAACCCCAGTGTGCTGAAATTGTCAAAACGTGTTTTACAGCAGAAATAAACACGTTTTGGCAACTTTGGTCAGCACCATGTAACTTATAGGGCAGGAACAGCACAGTTTTCAAAACGTGTTTTTCAGCCCGAAATAAACGCGTTTTCTCAGCCCTTAGAATCACAGTGTAACTGCCTGTCTCAGAAGAGCACAGTGAGTCAGCCCTTAACCCCAGTGTGCTGAAATTGTCAAAACGTGTTTTTCAGCAGAAATAAACACGTTTTGGCAACTTTGGTCACCACCATGTAAGTTATATGGCAGGAACAGCACAGTTTTCAAAACGTGTTTTTCAGCCCGAAATAAACGCGTTTTCTCAGCTCTTAGAATCGCAGTGTAACTGCCTGTCTCAGAAGAGCACAGTGAGTCAGCCCTTAACCCCAGTGTGCTGAAATTGTCAAAACGTGTTTTACAGCAGAAATAAACACGTTTTGGCAACTTTGGTCACCACCATGTAAGTTATATGGCATGAACAGCACAGTTTTCAAAACGTGTTTTTCAGCCCGAAATAAACGCGTTTTCTCAGCTCTTAGAATCGCAGTGTAACTGCCTGTCTCAGAAGAGCACAGTGAGTCAGCCCTTAACCCCAGTGTGCTGAAATTGTCAAAACGTGTTTTACAGCAGAAATAAACACGTTTTGGCAACTTTGGTCACCAACATGTAACTTATAGGGCAGGAACAGCACAGTTTTCAAAACGTGTTTTTCAGCCCGAAATAAACGCGTTTTCTCAGCCCTTAGAATCACAGTGTAACTGCCTGGCTCAGAAGAGCAAACTGAGTCAGCCCTTAACCCCAGTGTGCTGAAATTGTCAAAACGTGTTTTTCAGTAGAAATAAACACGTTTTGGCAACTTTGGTCACCACCATGTAAGTTATAGGGCAGGAACAGCACAGTTTTCAAAACGTGTTTTTCAGCCCGAAATAAACGCGTTTTCTCAGCCCTTAGAATCACAGTGTAACTGCCTGGCTCAGAAGAGCACACTGAGTCAGCCCTTAACCCCAGTGTGCTGAAATTGTCTAAACGTGTTTTACAGCAGAAATAAACACGTTTTGGCAACTTTGGTCACCACCATGTAAGTTATAGGGCAGGAACAGCACAGTTTTCAAAACGTGTTTTTCAGCCCGAAATAAACGCGTTTTCTCAGCCCTTAGAATCACAGTGTAAATGCCTGGCTCAGAAGAGCAAACTGAGTCAGCCCTTAACCCCAGTGTGCTGAAATTGTCAAAACGTGTTTTTCAGCAGAAATAAACACGTTTTGGCAACTTTGGTCACCACCATGTAAGTTATATGGCAGGAACAGCACAGTTTTCAAAACGTGTTTTTCAGCCCGAAATAAACGCGTTTTCTCAGCTCTTAGAATCGCAGTGTAACTGCCTGTCTCAGAAGAGCACACTGAGTCAGCCCTTAACCCCAGTGTGCTGAAATTGTCAAAACGTGTTTTACAGCAGAAATAAACACGTTTTGGCAACTTTGGTCAGCACCATGTAACTTATAGGGCAGGAACAGCACAGTTTTCAAAACGTGTTTTTCAGCCCGAAATAAACGCGTTTTCTCAGCCCTTAGAATCACAGTGTAACTGCCTGGCTCAGAAGAGCACACTGAGTCAGCCCTTAACCCCAGTGTGCTGAAATTGTCAAAACGTGTTTTTCAGCAGAAATAAACACGTTTTGGCAACTTTGGTCACCACCATGTAAGTTATATGGCAGGAACAGCACAGTTTTCAAAACGTGTTTTTCAGCCCGAAATAAACGCGTTTTCTCAGCCCTTAGAATCACAGTGTAACTGCCTGTCTCAGAAGAGCACAGTGAGTCAGCCCTTAACCCCATTGTGCTGAAATTGTCAAAACGTGTTTTTCAGCAGAAATAAACACGTTTTGGCAACTTTGGTCACCACCAGGTAAGTTATATGGCAGGAACAGCACAGTTTTCAAAACGTGTTTTTCAGCACGAAATAAACGCGTTTTCTCTGCCCTTAGAATCACAGTGTAACTGCCTGTCTCAGAAGAGCACAGTGAGTCAGCCCTTAACCCCAGTGTGCTGAAATTGTCAAAACGTGTTTTTCAGCAGAAATAAACACCTTTTGGCAACTTTGGTCACCACCAGGTAAGTTATATGGCAGGAACAGCACAGTTTTCAAAACGTGTTTTTCAGCCTGAAATAAACGCGTTTTCTCAGCTCTTAGAATCGCAGTGTAACTGCCTGTCTCAGAAAAGCACACTGAGTCAGCCCTTAACCCCAGTGTGCTGAAATTGTCAAAACGTGTTTTACAGCAGAAATAAACACGTTTTGGCAACTTTGGTCAGCACCATGTAACTTATAGGGCAGGAACAGCACAGTTTTCAAAACGTGTTTTTCAGCCCGAAATAAACGCGTTTTCTCAGCCCTTAGAATCACAGTGTAACTGCCTGTCTCAGAAGAGCACAGTGAGTCAGCCCTTAACCCCAGTGTGCTGAAATTGTCAAAACGTGTTTTTCAGCAGAAATAAACACGTTTTGGCAACTTTGGTCACCACCATGTAAGTTATATGGCAGGAACAGCACAGTTTTCAAAACGTGTTTTTCAGCCCGAAATAAACGCGTTTTCTCAGCTCTTAGAATCGCAGTGTAACTGCCTGTCTCAGAAGAGCACAGTGAGTCAGCCCTTAACCCCAGTGTGCTGAAATTGTCAAAACGTGTTTTACAGCAGAAATAAACACGTTTTGGCAACTTTGGTCACCACCATGTAAGTTATATGGCATGAACAGCACAGTTTTCAAAACGTGTTTTTCAGCCCGAAATAAACGCGTTTTCTCAGCTCTTAGAATCGCAGTGTAACTGCCTGTCTCAGAAGAGCACAGTGAGTCAGCCCTTAACCCCAGTGTGCTGAAATTGTCAAAACGTGTTTTACAGCAGAAATAAACACGTTTTGGCAACTTTGGTCACCAACATGTAACTTATAGGGCAGGAACAGCACAGTTTTCAAAACGTGTTTTTCAGCCCGAAATAAACGCGTTTTCTCAGCCCTTAGAATCACAGTGTAACTGCCTGTCTCAGAAGAGCACACTGAGTCAGCCCTTAACCCCAGTGTGCTGAAATTGTCAAAATGTGTTTTACAGCAGAAATAAACACGTTTTGGCAACTTTGGTCAGCACCATGTAACTTATAGGGCAGGAACAGCACAGTTTTCAAAACGTGTTTTTCAGCCCGAAATAAACGCGTTTTCTCAGCCCTTAGAATCACAGTGTAACTGCCTGGCTCAGAAGAGCACACTGAGTCAGCCCTTAACCCCAGTGTGCTGAAATTGTCAAAACGTGTTTTTCAGCAGAAATAAACACGTTTTGGCAACTTTGGTCACCACCATGTAAGTTATAGGGCAGGAACAGCACAGTTTTCAAAACGTGTTTTTCAGCCCGAAATAAACGCGTTTTCTCAGCCCTTAGAATCACAGTGTAACTGCCTGGCTCAGAAGAGCAAACTGAGTCAGCCCTTAACCCCAGTGTGCTGAAATTGTCAAAACGTGTTTTTCAGCAGAAATAAACACGTTTTGGCAACTTTGGTCACCACCATGTAAGTTATATGGCAGGAACAGCACAGTTTTCAAAACGTGTTTTTCAGCCCGAAATAAACGCGTTTTCTCAGCCCTTAGAATCACAGTGTAACTGCCTGTCTCAGAAGAGCACAGTGAGTCAGCCCTTAACCCCAGTGTGCTGAAATTGTCAAAACGTGTTTTTCAGCAGAAATAAACACGTTTTGGCAACTTTGGTCACCACCAGGTAAGTTATATGGCAGGAACAGCACAGTTTTCAAAACGTGTTTTTCAGCCCGAAATAAACGCGTTTTCTCTGCCCTTAGAATCACAGTGTAACTGCCTGTCTCAGAAGAGCACAGTGAGTCAGCCCTTAACCCCAGTGTGCTGAAATTGTCAAAACGTGTTTTTCAGCAGAAATAAACACGTTTTGGCAACTTTGGTCACCACCATGTAAGTTATATGGCAGGAACAGCACAGTTTTCAAAACGTGTTTTTCAGCTCGAAATAAACGCGTTTTCTCAGCCCTTAGAATCACAGTGTAACTGCCTGGCTCAGAAGAGCACACTGAGTCAGCCCTTAACCCCAGTGTGCTGAAATTGTCAAAACGTGTTTTTCAGCAGAAATAAACACGTTTTGGCAACTTTGGTCACCACCATGTAAGTTATAGGGCAGGAACAGCACAGTTTTCAAAACGTGTTTTTCAGCCCGAAATAAACGCGTTTTCTCAGCCCTTAGAATCACAGTGTAACTGCCTGGCTCAGAAGAGCACACTGAGTCAGCCCTTAACCCCAGTGTGCTGAAATTGTCAAAACGTGTTTTTCAGCAGAAATAAACACGTTTTGGCAACTTTGGTCACCACCATGTAAGTTATAGGGCAGGAACAGCACAGTTTTCAAAACGTGTTTTTCAGCCCGAAATAAACGCGTTTTCTCAGCCCTTAGAATCACAGTGTAAATGCCTGGCTCAGAAGAGCAAACTGAGTCAGCCCTTAACCCCAGTGTGCTGAAATTGTCAAAACGTGTTTTTCAGCAGAAATAAACACGTTTTGGCAACTTTGGTCACCACCATGTAAGTTATATGGCAGGAACAGCACAGTTTTCAAAACGTGTTTTTCAGCCCGAAATAAACGCGTTTTCTCAGCTCTTAGAATCGCAGTGTAACTGCCTGTCTCAGAAGAGCACACTGAGTCAGCCCTTAACCCCAGTGTGCTGAAATTGTCAAAACGTGTTTTACAGCAGAAATAAACACGTTTTGGCAACTTTGGTCAGCACCATGTAACTTATAGGGCAGGAACAGCACAGTTTTCAAAACGTGTTTTTCAGCCCGAAATAAACGCGTTTTCTCAGCCCTTAGAATCACAGTGTAACTGCCTGGCTCAGAAGAGCACACTGAGTCAGCCCTTAACCCCAGTGTGCTGAAATTGTCAAAACGTGTTTTTCAGCAGAAATAAACACGTTTTGGCAACTTTGGTCACCACCATGTAAGTTATATGGCAGGAACAGCACAGTTTTCAAAACGTGTTTTTCAGCCCGAAATAAACGCGTTTTCTCAGCCCTTAGAATCACAGTGTAACTGCCTGTCTCAGAAGAGCACAGTGAGTCAGCCCTTAACCCCATTGTGCTGAAATTGTCAAAACGTGTTTTTGAGCAGAAATAAACACGTTTTGGCAACTTTGGTCACCACCAGGTAAGTTATATGGCAGGAACAGCACAGTTTTCAAAACGTGTTTTTCAGCACGAAATAAACGCGTTTTCTCTGCCCTTAGAATCACAGTGTAACTGCCTGTCTCAGAAGAGCACAGTGAGTCAGCCCTTAACCCCAGTGTGCTGAAATTGTCAAAACGTGTTTTTCAGCAGAAATAAACACCTTTTGGCAACTTTGGTCACCACCAGGTAAGTTATATGGCAGGAACAGCACAGTTTTCAAAACGTGTTTTTCAGCCCGAAATAAACGCGTTTTCTCAGCTCTTAGAATCGCAGTGTAACTGCCTGTCTCAGAAAAGCACACTGAGTCAGCCCTTAACCCCAGTGTGCTGAAATTGTCAAAACGTGTTTTACAGCAGAAATAAACACGTTTTGGCAACTTTGGTCAGCACCATGTAACTTATAGGGCAGGAACAGCACAGTTTTCAAAACGTGTTTTTCAGCCCGAAATAAACGCGTTTTCTCAGCCCTTAGAATCACAGTGTAACTGCCTGTCTCAGAAGAGCACAGTGAGTCAGCCCTTAACCCCAGTGTGCTGAAATTGTCAAAACGTGTTTTTCAGCAGAAATAAACACGTTTTGGCAACTTTGGTCACCACCATGTAAGTTATATGGCAGGAACAGCACAGTTTTCAAAACTTGTTTTTCAGCCCGAAATAAACGCGTTTTCTCAGCTCTTAGAATCGCAGTGTAACTGCCTGTCTCAGAAGAGCACAGTGAGTCAGCCCTTAACCCCAGTGTGCTGAAATTGTCAAAACGTGTTTTACAGCAGAAATAAACACGTTTTGGCAACTTTGGTCACCACCATGTAAGTTATATGGCATGAACAGCACAGTTTTCAAAACGTGTTTTTCAGCCCGAAATAAACGCGTTTTCTCAGCTCTTAGAATCGCAGTGTAACTGCCTGTCTCAGAAGAGCACAGTGAGTCAGCCCTTAACCCCAGTGTGCTGAAATTGTCAAAACGTGTTTTACAGCAGAAATAAACACGTTTTGGCAACTTTGGTCACCAACATGTAACTTATAGGGCAGGAACAGCACAGTTTTCAAAACGTGTTTTTCAGCCCGAAATAAACGCGTTTTCTCAGCCCTTAGAATCACAGTGTAACTGCCTGTCTCAGAAGAGCACACTGAGTCAGCCCTTAACCCCAGTGTGCTGAAATTGTCAAAACGTGTTTTACAGCAGAAATAAACACGTTTTGGCAACTTTGGTCAGCACCATGTAACTTATAGGGCAGGAACAGCACAGTTTTCAAAACGTGTTTTTCAGCCCGAAATAAACGCGTTTTCTCAGCCCTTAGAATCACAGTGTAACTGCCTGGCTCAGAAGAGCACACTGAGTCAGCCCTTAACCCCAGTGTGCTGAAATTGTCAAAACGTGTTTTTCAGCAGAAATAAACACGTTTTGGCAACTTTGGTCACCACCATGTAAGTTATAGGGCAGGAACAGCACAGTTTTCAAAACGTGTTTTTCAGCCCGAAATAAACGCGTTTTCTCAGCCCTTAGAATCACAGTGTAACTGCCTGGCTCAGAAGAGCAAACTGAGTCAGCCCTTAACCCCAGTGTGCTGAAATTGTCAAAACGTGTTTTTCAGCAGAAATAAACACGTTTTGGCAACTTTGGTCACCACCATGTAAGTTATATGGCAGGAACAGCACAGTTTTCAAAACGTGTTTTTCAGCCCGAAATAAACGCGTTTTCTCAGCCCTTAGAATCACAGTGTAACTGCCTGTCTCAGAAGAGCACAGTGAGTCAGCCCTTAACCCCAGTGTGCTGAAATTGTCAAAACGTGTTTTTCAGCAGAAATAAACACGTTTTGGCAACTTTGGTCACCACCAGGTAAGTTATATGGCAGGAACAGCACAGTTTTCAAAACGTGTTTTTCAGCCCGAAATAAACGCGTTTTCTCTGCCCTTAGAATCACAGTGTAACTGCCTGTCTCAGAAGAGCACAGTGAGTCAGCCCTTAACCCCAGTGTGCTGAAATTGTCAAAACGTGTTTTTCAGCAGAAATAAACACGTTTTGGCAACTTTGGTCACCACCATGTAAGTTATATGGCAGGAACAGCACAGTTTTCAAAACGTGTTTTTCAGCTCGAAATAAATGCGTTTTCTCAGCCCTTAGAATCACAGTGTAACTGCCTGGCTCAGAAGAGCACACTGAGTCAGCCCTTAACCCCAGTGTGCTGAAATTGTCAAAACGTGTTTTTCAGCAGAAATAAACACGTTTTGGCAACTTTGGTCACCACCATGTAAGTTATAGGGCAGGAACAGCACAGTTTTCAAAACGTGTTTTTCAGCCCGAAATAAACGCGTTTTCTCAGCCCTTAGAATCACAGTGTAACTGCCTGGCTCAGAAGAGCACACTGAGTCAGCCCTTAACCCCAGTGTGCTGAAATTGTCTAAACGTGTTTTACAGCAGAAATAAACACGTTTTGGCAACTTTGGTCACCACCATGTAAGTTATAGGGCAGGAACAGCACAGTTTTCAAAACGTGTTTTTCAGCCCGAAATAAACGCGTTTTCTCAGCCCTTAGAATCACAGTGTAAATGCCTGGCTCAGAAGAGCAAACTGAGTCAGCCCTTAACCCCAGTGTGCTGAAATTGTCAAAACGTGTTTTTCAGCAGAAATAAACACGTTTTGGCAACTTTGGTCACCACCATGTAAGTTATATGGCAGGAACAGCACAGTTTTCAAAACGTGTTTTTCAGCCCGAAATAAACGCGTTTTCTCAGCTCTTAGAATCGCAGTGTAACTGCCTGTCTCAGAAGAGCACACTGAGTCAGCCCTTAACCCCAGTGTGCTGAAATTGTCAAAACGTGTTTTACAGCAGAAATAAACACGTTTTGGCAACTTTGGTCAGCACCATGTAACTTATAGGGCAGGAACAGCACAGTTTTCAAAACGTGTTTTTCAGCCCGAAATAAACGCGTTTTCTCAGCCCTTAGAATCACAGTGTAACTGCCTGGCTCAGAAGAGCACACTGAGTCAGCCCTTAACCCCAGTGTGCTGAAATTGTCAAAACGTGTTTTTCAGCAGAAATAAACACGTTTTGGCAACTTTGGTCACCACCATGTAAGTTATATGGCAGGAACAGCACAGTTTTCAAAACGTGTTTTTCAGCCCGAAATAAACGCGTTTTCTCAGCCCTTAGAATCACAGTGTAACTGCCTGTCTCAGAAGAGCACAGTGAGTCAGCCCTTAACCCCAGTGTGCTGAAATTGTCAAAACGTGTTTTTCAGCAGAAATAAACACGTTTTGGCAACTTTGGTCACCACCAGGTAAGTTATATGGCAGGAACAGCACAGTTTTCAAAACGTGTTTTTCAGCACGAAATAAACGCGTTTTCTCTGCCCTTAGAATCACAGTGTAACTGCCTGTCTCAGAAGAGCACAGTGAGTCAGCCCTTAACCCCAGTGTGCTGAAATTGTCAAAACGTGTTTTTCAGCAGAAATAAACACGTTTTGGCAACTTTGGTCACCACCAGGTAAGTTATATGGCAGGAACAGCACAGTTTTCAAAACGTGTTTTTCAGCCCGAAATAAACGCGTTTTCTCAGCTCTTAGAATCGCAGTGTAACTGCCTGTCTCAGAAGAGCACACTGAGTCAGCCCTTAACCCCAGTGTGCTGAAATTGTCAAAACGTGTTTTACAGCAGAAATAAACACGTTTTGGCAACTTTGGTCAGCACCATGTAACTTATAGGGCAGGAACAGCACAGTTTTCAAAACGTGTTTTTCAGCCCGAAATAAACGCGTTTTCTCAGCCCTTAGAATCACAGTGTATCTGCCTGTCTCAGAAGAGCACAGTGAGTCAGCCCTTAACCCCAGTGTGCTGAAATTGTCAAAACGTGTTTTTCAGCAGAAATAAACACGTTTTGGCAACTTTGGTCACCACCATGTAAGTTATATGGCAGGAACAGCACAGTTTTCAAAACGTGTTTTTCAGCCCGAAATAAACGCGTTTTCTCAGCTCTTAGAATCGCAGTGTAACTGCCTGTCTCAGAAGAGCACAGTGAGTCAGCCCTTAACCCCAGTGTGCTGAAATTGTCAAAACGTGTTTTACAGCAGAAATAAACACGTTTTGGCAACTTTGGTCACCACCATGTAAGTTATATGGCATGAACAGCACAGTTTTCAAAACGTGTTTTTCAGCCCGAAATAAACGCGTTTTCTCAGCTCTTAGAATCGCAGTGTAACTGCCTGTCTCAGAAGAGCACAGTGAGTCAGCCCTTAACCCCAGTGTGCTGAAATTGTCAAAACGTGTTTTACAGCAGAAATAAACACGTTTTGGCAACTTTGGTCACCACCATGTAACTTATAGGGCAGGAACAGCACAGTTTTCAAAACGTGTTTTTCAGCCCGAAATAAACGCGTTTTCTCAGCCCTTAGAATCACAGTGTAACTGCCTGTCTCAGAAGAGCACACTGAGTCAGCCCTTAACCCCAGTGTGCTGAAATTGTCAAAACGTGTTTTACAGCAGAAATAAACACGTTTTGGCAACTTTGGTCAGCACCATGTAACTTATAGGGCAGGAACAGCACAGTTTTCAAAACGTGTTTTTCAGCCCGAAATAAACGCGTTTTCTCAGCCCTTAGAATCACAGTGTAACTGCCTGGCTCAGAAGAGCAAACTGAGTCAGCCCTTAACCCCAGTGTGCTGAAATTGTCAAAAAGTGTTTTTCAGCAGAAATAAACACGTTTTGGCAACTTTGGTCACCACCATGTAAGTTATATGGCAGGAACAGCACAGTTTTCAAAACGTGTTTTTCAGCCCGAAATAAACGCGTTTTCTCAGCCCTTAGAATCACAGTGTAACTGCCTGTCTCAGAAGAGCACAGTGAGTCAGCCCTTAACCCCAGTGTGCTGAAATTGTCAAAACGTGTTTTTCAGCAGAAATAAACACGTTTTGGCAACTTTGGTCACCACCAGGTAAGTTATATGGCAGGAACAGCACAGTTTTCAAAACGTGTTTTTCAGCTCGAAATAAACGCGTTTTCTCAGCCCTTAGAATCACAGTGTAACTGCCTGGCTCAGAAGAGCACACTGAGTCAGCCCTTAACCCCAGTGTGCTGAAATTGTCAAAACGTGTTTTACAGCAGAAATAAACACGTTTTGGCAACTTTGGTCACCACCATGTAAGTTATAGGGCAGGAACAGCACAGTTTTCAAAACGTGTTTTTCAGCCCGAAATAAACGCGTTTTCTCAGCCCTTAGAATCACAGTGTAACTGCCTGGCTCAGAAGAGCAAACTGAGTCAGCCCTTAACCCCAGTGTGCTGAAATTGTCAAAACGTGTTTTTCAGCAGAAATAAACACGTTTTGGCAACTTTGGTCACCACCATGTAAGTTATAGGGCAGGAACAGCACAGTTTTCAAAACGTGTTTTTCAGCCCGAAATAAACGCGTTTTCTCAGCCCTTAGAATCACAGTGTAACTGCCTGTCTCAGAAGAGCACAGTGATCAGCCCTTAACCCCAGTGTGCTGAAATTGTCAAAACGTGTTTTTCAGCAGAAATAAACACGTTTTGGCAACTTTGGTCACCACCATGTAAGTTATAGGGCAGGAACAGCACAGTTTTCAAAACGTGTTTTTCAGCCCGAAATAAACGCGTTTTCTCAGCTCTAAGAATCGCAGTGTAACTGCCTGTCTCAGAAAAGCACACTGAGTCAGCCCTTAACCCCAGTGTGCTGAAATTGTCAAAACGTGTTTTTCAGCAGAAATAAACACGTTTTGGCAACTTTGGTCACCACCATGTAAGTTATAGGGCAGGAACAGCACAGTTTTCAAAACGTGTTTTTCAGCCCGAAATAAACGCGTTTTCTCAGCCCTTAGAATCACAGTGTAACTGCCTGGCTCAGAAGAGCAAACTGAGTCAGCCCTTAACCCCAGTGTGCTGAAATTGTCAAAACGTGTTTTTCAGCAGAAATAAACACGTTTTGGCAACTTTGGTCACCACCATGTAAGTTATAGGGCAGGAACAGCACAGTTTTCAAAACGTGTTTTTCAGCCCGAAATAAACGCGTTTTCTCAGCCCTTAGAATCACAGTGTAACTGCCTGGCTCAGAAGAGCACACTGAGTCAGCCCTTAACCCCAGTGTGCTGAAATTGTCTAAACGTGTTTTACAGCAGAAATAAACACGTTTTGGCAACTTTGGTCACCACCATGTAAGTTATAGGGCAGGAACAGCACAGTTTTCAAAACGTGTTTTTCAGCCCGAAATAAACGCGTTTTCTCAGCCCTTAGAATCACAGTGTAAATGCCTGGCTCAGAAGAGCAAACTGAGTCAGCCCTTAACCCCAGTGTGCTGAAATTGTCAAAACGTGTTTTTCAGCAGAAATGAACACGTTTTGGCAACTTTGGTCACCACCATGTAAGTTATATGGCAGGAACAGCACAGTTTTCAAAACGTGTTTTTCAGCCCGAAATAAACGCGTTTTCTCAGCTCTTAGAATCGCAGTGTAACTGCCTGTCTCAGAAGAGCACACTGAGTCAGCCCTTAACCCCAGTGTGCTGAAATTGTCAAAACGTGTTTTACAGCAGAAATAAACACGTTTTGGCAACTTTGGTCAGCACCATGTAACTTATAGGGCAGGAACAGCACAGTTTTCAAAACGTGTTTTTCAGCCCGAAATAAACGCGTTTTCTCAGCCCTTAGAATCACAGTGTAACTCCCTGGCTCAGAAGAGCACACTGAGTCAGCCCTTAACCCCAGTGTGCTGAAATTGTCAAAACGTGTTTTTCAGCAGAAATAAACACGTTTTGGCAACTTTGGTCACCACCATGTAAGTTATATGGCAGGAACAGCACAGTTTTCAAAACGTGTTTTTCAGCCCGAAATAAACGCGTTTTCTCAGCCCTTAGAATCACAGTGTTACTGCCTGTCTCAGAAGAGCACAGTGAGTCAGCCCTTAACCCCAGTGTGCTGAAATTGTCAAAACGTGTTTTTCAGCAGAAATAAACACGTTTTGGCAACTTTGGTCACCACCAGGTAAGTTATATGGCAGGAACAGCACAGTTTTCAAAACGTGTTTTTCAGCCCGAAATAAACGCGTTTTCTCTGCCCTTAGAATCACAGTGTAACTGCCTGTCTCAGAAGAGCACAGTGAGTCAGCCCTTAACCCCAGTGTGCTGAAATTGTCAAAACGTGTTTTTCAGCAGAAATAAACACGTTTTGGCAACTTTGGTCACCACCAGGTAAGTTATATGGCAGGAACAGCACAGTTTTCAAAACGTGTTTTTCAGCCCGAAATAAACGCGTTTTCTCAGC
This sequence comes from Atractosteus spatula, assembly GCF_055471065.1. NCBI lineage: Eukaryota > Metazoa > Chordata > Actinopteri > Semionotiformes > Lepisosteidae > Atractosteus > Atractosteus spatula. The sequence goes on along the minus strand of NW_028296646.1, from coordinate 715,075 downwards.
TCTTAGAATCGCAGTGTAACTGCCTGTCTCAGAAGAGCACACTGAGTCAGCCCTTAACCCCAGTGTGCTGAAATTGTCAAAACGTGTTTTACAGCAAAAATAAACACGTTTTGGCAACTTTGGTCAGCACCATGTAACTTATAGGGCAGGAACAGCACAGTTTTCAAAACGTGTTTTTCAGCCCGAAATAAACGCGTTTTCTCAGCCCTTAGAATCACAGTGTAACTGCCTGTCTCAGAAGAGCACAGTGAGTCAGCCCTTAACCCCAGTGTGCTGAAATTGTCAAAACGTGTTTTTCAGCAGAAATAAACACGTTTTGGCAACTTTGGTCACCACCATGTAAGTTATATGGCAGGAACAGCACAGTTTTCAAAACGTGTTTTTCAGCCCGAAATAAACGCATTTTCTCAGCTCTTAGAATCGCAGTGTAACTGCCTGTCTCAGAAGAGCACACTGAGTCAGCCCTTAACCCCAGTGTGCTGAAATTGTCAAAACGTGTTTTACAGCAGAAATAAACACGTTTTGGCAACTTTGGTCACCACCATGTAAGTTATAGGGCATAAACAGCACAGTTTTCAAAACGTGTTTTTCAGCCCGAAATAAACGCGTTTTCTCAGCCCTTAGAATCACAGTGTAACTGCCTGGCTCAGAAGAGCAAACTGAGTCAGCCCTTAACCCCAGTGTGCTGAAATTGTCAAAACGTGTTTTTCAGCAGAAATAAACACGTTTTGGCAACTTTGGTCACCACCATGTAAGTTATAGGGCAGGAACAGCACAGTTTTCAAAACGTGTTTTTCAGCCCGAAATAAACGCGTTTTCTCAGCCCTTAGAATCACAGTGTAACTGCCTGGCTCAGAAGAGCACACTGAGTCAGCCCTTAACCCCAGTGTGCTGAAATTGTCAAAACGTGTTTTTCAGCAGAAATAAACACGTTTTGGCAACTTTGGTCACCACCATGTAAGTTATAGGGCAGGAACAGCACAGTTTTCAAAACGTGTTTTTCAGCCCGAAATAAACGCGTTTTCTCAGCCCTTAGAATCACAGTGTAACTGCCTGGCTCAGAAGAGCAAACTGAGTCAGCCCTTAACCCCAGTGTGCTGAAATTGTCAAAACGTGTTTTTCAGCAGAAATAAACACGTTTTGGCAACTTTGGTCACCACCATGTAAGTTATAGGGCAGGAACAGCACAGTTTTCAAAACGTGTTTTTCAGCCCGAAATAAACGCGTTTTCTCAGCCCTTAGAATCACAGTGTAACTGCCTGGCTCAGAAGAGCACACTGAGTCAGCCCTTAACCCCAGTGTGCTGAAATTGTCTAAACGTGTTTTACAGCAGAAATAAACACGTTTTGGCAACTTTGGTCACCACCATGTAAGTTATAGGGCAGGAACAGCACAGTTTTCAAAACGTGTTTTTCAGCCCGAAATAAACGCGTTTACTCAGCCCTTAGAATCACAGTGTAAATGCCTGGCTCAGAAGAGCAAACTGAGTCAGCCCTTAACCCCAGTGTGCTGAAATTGTCAAAACGTGTTTTTCAGCAGAAATAAACACGTTTTGGCAACTTTGGTCACCACCATGTAAGTTATATGGCAGGAACAGCACAGTTTTCAAAACGTGTTTTTCAGCCCGAAATAAACGCGTTTTCTCAGCTCTTAGAATCGCAGTGTAACTGCCTGTCTCAGAAGAGCACACTGAGTCAGCCCTTAACCCCAGTGTGCTGAAATTGTCAAAACGTGTTTTACAGCAGAAATAAACACGTTTTGGCAACTTTGGTCAGCACCATGTAACTTATAGGGCAGGAACAGCACAGTTTTCAAAACGTGTTTTTCAGCCCGAAATAAACGCGTTTTCTCAGCCCTTAGAATCACAGTGTAACTGCCTGGCTCAGAAGAGCACACTGAGTCAGCCCTTAACCCCAGTGTGCTGAAATTGTCAAAACGTGTTTTTCAGCAGAAATAAACACGTTTTGGCAACTTTGGTCACCACCATGTAAGTTATATGGCAGGAACAGCACAGTTTTCAAAACGTGTTTTTCAGCCCGAAATAAACGCGTTTTCTCAGCCCTTAGAATCACAGTGTAACTGCCTGTCTCAGAAGAGCACAGTGAGTCAGCCCTTAACCCCAGTGTGCTGAAATTGTCAAAACGTGTTTTTCAGCAGAAATAAACACGTTTTGGCAACTTTGGTCACCACCAGGTAAGTTATATGGCAGGAACAGCACAGTTTTCAAAACGTGTTTTTCAGCCCGAAATAAACGCGTTTTCTCAGCTCTTAGAATCGCAGTGTAACTGCCTGTCTCAGAAGAGCACAGTGAGTCAGCCCTTAACCCCAGTGTGCTGAAATTGTCAAAACGTGTTTTACAGCAGAAATAAACACGTTTTGGCAACTTTGGTCACCAACATGTAACTTATAGGGCAGGAACAGCACAGTTTTCAAAACGTGTTTTTCAGCCCGAAATAAACGCGTTTTCTCAGCCCTTAGAATCACAGTGTAACTGCCTGTCTCAGAAGAGCACACTGAGTCAGCCCTTAACCCCAGTGTGCTGAAATTGTCAAAACGTGTTTTACAGCAGAAATAAACACGTTTTGGCAACTTTGGTCAGCACCATGTAACTTATAGGGCAGGAACAGCACAGTTTTCAAAACGTGTTTTTCAGCCCGAAATAAACGCGTTTTCTCAGCCCTTAGAATCACAGTGTAACTGCCTGGCTCAGAAGAGCACACTGAGTCAGCCCTTAACCCCAGTGTGCTGAAATTGTCAAAACGTGTTTTTCAGCAGAAATAAACACGTTTTGGCAACTTTGGTCACCACCATGTAAGTTATAGGGCAGGAACAGCACAGTTTTCAAAACGTGTTTTTCAGCCCGAAATAAACGCGTTTTCTCAGCCCTTAGAATCACAGTGTAACTGCCTGTCTCAGAAGAGCACAGTGAGTCAGCCCTTAACCCCAGTGTGCTGAAATTGTCAAAACGTGTTTTACAGCAGAAATAAACACGTTTTGGCAACTTTGGTCACCACCAGGTAAGTTATATGGCAGGAACAGCACAGTTTTCAAAACGTGTTTTTCAGCCCGAAATAAACGCGTTTTCTCTGCCCTTAGAATCACAGTGTAACTGCCTGTCTCAGAAGAGCACAGTGAGTCAGCCCTTAACCCCAGTGTGCTGAAATTGTCAAAACGTGTTTTTCAGCAGAAATAAACACGTTTTGGCAACTTTGGTCACCACCATGTAAGTTATATGGCAGGAACAGCACAGTTTTCAAAACGTGTTTTTCAGCTCGAAATAAACGCGTTTTCTCAGCCCTTAGAATCACAGTGTAACTGCCTGGCTCAGAAGAGCACACTGAGTCAGCCCTTAACCCCAGTGTGCTGAAATTGTCAAAACGTGTTTTTCAGCAGAAATAAACACGTTTTGGCAACTTTGGTCACCACCATGTAAGTTATAGGGCAGGAACAGCACAGTTTTCAAAACGTGTTTTTCAGCCCGAAATAAACGCGTTTTCTCAGCCCTTAGAATCACAGTGTAACTGCCTGGCTCAGAAGAGCACACTGAGTCAGCCCTTAACCCCAGTGTGCTGAAATTGTCTAAACGTGTTTTACAGCAGAAATAAACACGTTTTGGCAACTTTGGTCACCACCATGTAAGTTATAGGGCAGGAACAGCACAGTTTTCAAAACGTGTTTTTCAGCCCGAAATAAACGCGTTTTCTCAGCCCTTAGAATCACAGTGTAAATGCCTGGCTCAGAAGAGCAAACTGAGTCAGCCCTTAACCCCAGTGTGCTGAAATTGTCAAAACGTGTTTTTCAGCAGAAATAAACACGTTTTGGCAACTTTGGTCACCACCATGTAAGTTATAGGGCAGGAACAGCACAGTTTTCAAAACGTGTTTTTCAGCCCGAAATAAACGCGTTTTCTCAGCTCTTAGAATCGCAGTGTAACTGCCTGTCTCAGAAGAGCACACTGAGTCAGCCCTTAACCCCAGTGTGCTGAAATTGTCAAAACGTGTTTTACAGCAGAAATAAACACGTTTTGGCAACTTTGGTCAGCACCATGTAACTTATAGGGCAGGAACAGCACAGTTTTCAAAACGTGTTTTTCAGCCCGAAATAAACGCGTTTTCTCAGCCCTTAGAATCACAGTGTAACTGCCTGGCTCAGAAGAGCACACTGAGTCAGCCCTTAACCCCAGTGTGCTGAAATTGTCAAAACGTGTTTTTCAGCAGAAATAAACACGTTTTGGCAACTTTGGTCACCACCATGTAAGTTATATGGCAGGAACAGCACAGTTTTCAAAACGTGTTTTTCAGCCCGAAATAAACGCGTTTTCTCAGCCCTTAGAATCACAGTGTTACTGCCTGTCTCAGAAGAGCACAGTGAGTCAGCCCTTAACCCCAGTGTGCTGAAATTGTCAAAACGTGTTTTTCAGCAGAAATAAACACGTTTTGGCAACTTTGGTCACCACCAGGTAAGTTATATGGCAGGAACAGCACAGTTTTCAAAACGTGTTTTTCAGCCCGAAATAAACGCGTTTTCTCTGCCCTTAGAATCACAGTGTAACTGCCTGTCTCAGAAGAGCACAGTGAGTCAGCCCTTAACCCCAGTGTGCTGAAATTGTCAAAACGTGTTTTTCAGCAGAAATAAACACGTTTTGGCAACTTTGGTCACCACCAGGTAAGTTATATGGCAGGAACAGCACAGTTTTCAAAACGTGTTTTTCAGCCCGAAATAAACGCGTTTTCTCAGCTCTTAGAATCGCAGTGTAACTGCCTGTCTCAGAAGAGCACACTGAGTCAGCCCTTAACCCCAGTGTGCTGAAATTGTCAAAACGTGTTTTACAGCAGAAATAAACACGTTTTGGCAACTTTGGTCAGCACCATGTAACTTATAGGGCAGGAACAGCACAGTTTTCAAAACGTGTTTTTCAGCCCGAAATAAACGCGTTTTCTCAGCCCTTAGAATCACAGTGTAACTGCCTGTCTCAGAAGAGCACAGTGAGTCAGCCCTTAACCCCAGTGTGCTGAAATTGTCAAAACGTGTTTTTCAGCAGAAATAAACACGTTTTGGCAACTTTGGTCACCACCATGTAAGTTATATGGCAGGAACAGCACAGTTTTCAAAACGTGTTTTTCAGCCCGAAATAAACGCGTTTTCTCAGCTCTTAGAATCGCAGTGTAACTGCCTGTCTCAGAAGAGCACAGTGAGTCAGCCCTTAACCCCAGTGTGCTGAAATTGTCAAAACGTGTTTTACAGCAGAAATAAACACGTTTTGGCAACTTTGGTCACCACCATGTAAGTTATATGGCATGAACAGCACAGTTTTCAAAACGTGTTTTTCAGCCCGAAATAAACGCGTTTTCTCAGCTCTTAGAATCGCAGTGTAACTGCCTGTCTCAGAAGACCACAGTGAGTCAGCCCTTAACCCCAGTGTGCTGAAATTGTCAAAACGTGTTTTACAGCAGAAATAAACACGTTTTGGCAACTTTGGTCACCACCATGTAAGTTATAGGGCAGGAACAGCACAGTTTTCAAAACGTGTTTTTCAGCCCGAAATAAACGCGTTTTCTCAGCCCTTAGAATCACAGTGTAACTGCCTGTCTCAGAAGAGCACACTGAGTCAGCCCTTAACCCCAGTGTGCTGAAATTGTCAAAACGTGTTTTACAGCAGAAATAAACACGTTTTGGCAACTTTGGTCAGCACCATGTAACTTATAGGGCAGGAACAGCACAGTTTTCAAAACGTGTTTTTCAGCCCGAAATAAACGCGTTTTCTCAGCCCTTAGAATCACAGTGTAACTGCCTGGCTCAGAAGAGCACACTGAGTCAGCCCTTAACCCCAGTGTGCTGAAATTGTCAAAACGTGTTTTTCAGCAGAAATAAACACGTTTTGGCAACTTTGGTCACCACCATGTAAGTTATAGGGCAGGAACAGCACAGTTTTCAAAACGTGTTTTTCAGCCCGAAATAAACGCGTTTTCTCAGCTCTTAGAATCGCAGTGTAACTGCCTGTCTCAGAAGAGCACACTGAGTCAGCCCTTAACCCCAGTGTGCTGAAATTGTCAAAACGTGTTTTTCAGCAGAAATAAACACGTTTTGGCAACTTTGGTCACCACCAGGTAAGTTATATGGCAGGAACAGCACAGTTTTCAAAACGTGTTTTTCAGCCCGAAATAAACGCGTTTTCTCAGCTCTTAGAATCGCAGTGTAACTGCCTGTCTCAGAAGAGCACACTGAGTCAGCCCTTAACCCCAGTGTGCTGAAATTGTCAAAACGTGTTTTACAGCAGAAATAAACACGTTTTGGCAACTTTGGTCAGCACCATGTAACTTATAGGGCAGGAACAGCACAGTTTTCAAAACGTGTTTTTCAGCCCGAAATAAACGCGTTTTCTCAGCCCTTAGAATCACAGTGTAACTGCCTGTCTCAGAAGAGCACAGTGAGTCAGCCCTTAACCCCAGTGTGCTGAAATTGTCAAAACGTGTTTTTCAGCAGAAATAAACACGTTTTGGCAACTTTGGTCACCACCATGTAAGTTATATGGCAGGAACAGCACAGTTTTCAAAACGTGTTTTTCAGCCCGAAATAAACGCGTTTTCTCAGCTCTTAGAATCGCAGTGTAACTGCCTGTCTCAGAAGAGCACAGTGAGTCAGCCCTTAACCCCAGTGTGCTGAAATTGTCAAAACGTGTTTTACAGCAGAAATAAACACGTTTTGGCAACTTTGGTCACCACCATGTAAGTTATATGGCATGAACAGCACAGTTTTCAAAACGTGTTTTTCAGCCCGAAATAAACGCGTTTTCTCAGCTCTTAGAATCGCAGTGTAACTGCCTGTCTCAGAAGACCACAGTGAGTCAGCCCTTAACCCCAGTGTGCTGAAATTGTCAAAACGTGTTTTACAGCAGAAATAAACACGTTTTGGCAACTTTGGTCACCACCATGTAAGTTATAGGGCAGGAACAGCACAGTTTTCAAAACGTGTTTTTCAGCCCGAAATAAACGCGTTTTCTCAGCCCTTAGAATCACAGTGTAACTGCCTGTCTCAGAAGAGCACACTGAGTCAGCCCTTAACCCCAGTGTGCTGAAATTGTCAAAACGTGTTTTACAGCAGAAATAAACACGTTTTGGCAACTTTGGTCAGCACCATGTAACTTATAGGGCAGGAACAGCACAGTTTTCAAAACGTGTTTTTCAGCCCGAAATAAACGCGTTTTCTCAGCCCTTAGAATCACAGTGTAACTGCCTGGCTCAGAAGAGCACACTGAGTCAGCCCTTAACCCCAGTGTGCTGAAATTGTCAAAACGTGTTTTTCAGCAGAAATAAACACGTTTTGGCAACTTTGGTCACCACCATGTAAGTTATAGGGCAGGAACAGCACAGTTTTCAAAACGTGTTTTTCAGCCCGAAATAAACGCGTTTTCTCAGCTCTTAGAATCGCAGTGTAACTGCCTGTCTCAGAAGAGCACACTGAGTCAGCCCTTAACCCCAGTGTGCTGAAATTGTCAAAACGTGTTTTTCAGCAGAAATAAACACGTTTTGGCAACTTTGGTCACCACCATGTAAGTTATAGGGCAGGAACAGCACAGTTTTCAAAACGTGTTTTTCAGCCCGAAATAAACGCGTTTTCTCAGCTCTTAGAATCGCAGTGTAACTGCCTGTCTCAGAAGAGCACACTGAGTCAGCCCTTAACCCCAGTGTGCTGAAATTGTCAAAACGTGTTTTACAGCAGAAATAAACACGTTTTGGCAACTTTGGTCACCACCATGTAAGTTATAGGGCATAAACAGCACAGTTTTCAAAACGTGTTTTTCAGCCCGAAATAAACGCGTTTTCTCAGCCCTTAGAATCACAGTGTAACTGCCTGGCTCAGAAGAGCAAACTGAGTCAGCCCTTAACCCCAGTGTGCTGAAATTGTCAAAACGTGTTTTACAGCAGAAATAAACACGTTTTGGCAACTTTGGTCACCACCATGTAAGTTATATGGCATGAACAGCACAGTTTTCAAAACGTGTTTTTCAGCCCGAAATAAACGCGTTTTCTCAGCTCTTAGAATCGCAGTGTAACTGCCTGTCTCAGAAGAGCACAGTGAGTCAGCCCTTAACCCCAGTGTGCTGAAATTGTCAAAACGTGTTTTACAGCAGAAATAAACACGTTTTGGCAACTTTGGTCAGCACCATGTAACTTATAGGGCAGGAACAGCACAGTTTTCAAAACGTGTTTTTCAGCCCGAAATAAACGCGTTTTCTCAGCCCTTAGAATCACAGTGTAACTGCCTGGCTCAGAAGAACACACTGAGTCAGCCCTTAACCCCAGTGTGCTGAAATTGTCAAAACGTGTTTTTCAGCAGAAATAAACACGTTTTGGCAACTTTGGTCACCACCATGTAAGTTATAGGGCAGGAACAGCACAGTTTTCAAAACGTGTTTTTCAGCCCGAAATAAACGCGTTTTCTCAGCCTTTAGAATCACAGTGTAACTGCCTGGCTCAGAAGAGCACACTGAGTCAGCCCTTAACCCCAGTGTGCTGAAATTGTCTAAACGTGTTTTACAGCAGAAATAAACACGTTTTGGCAACTTTGGTCACCACCATGTAAGTTATAGGGCAGGAACAGCACAGTTTTCAAAACGTGTTTTTCAGCCCGAAATAAACGCGTTTTCTCAGCCCTTAGAATCACAGTGTAACTGCCTGGCTCAGAAGAGCACACTGAGTCAGCCCTTAACCCCAGTGTGCTGAAATTGTCAAAACGTGTTTTTCAGCAGAAATAAACACGTTTTGGCAACTTTGGTCACCACCATGTAAGTTATATGGCAGGAACAGCACAGTTTTCAAAACGTGTTTTTCAGCCCGAAATAAACGCGTTTTCTCAGCCCTTAGAATCACAGTGTAACTGCCTGTCTCAGAAGAGCACAGTGAGTCAGCCCTTAACCCCAGTGTGCTGAAATTGTCAAAACGTGTTTTTCAACAGAAATAAACACGTTTTGGCAACTTTGGTCACCACCAGGTAAGATATATGGCAGGAACAGCACAGTTTTCAAAACGTGTTTTTCAGCACGAAATAAACGCGTTTTCTCTGCCCTTAGAATCACAGTGTAACTGCCTGTCTCAGAAGAGCACAGTGAGTCAGCCCTTAACCCCAGTGTGCTGAAATTGTCAAAACGTGTTTTTCAGCAGAAATAAACACGTTTTGGCAACTTTGGTCACCACCAGGTAAGTTATATGGCAGGAACAGCACAGTTTTCAAAACGTGTTTTTCAGCCCGAAATAAACGCGTTTTCTCAGCTCTTAGAATCGCAGTGTAACTGCCTGTCTCAGAAGAGCACACTGAGTCAGCCCTTAACCCCAGTGTGCTGAAATTGTCAAAACGTGTTTTACAGCAGAAATAAACACGTTTTGGCAACTTTGGTCAGCACCATGTAACTTATAGGGCAGGAACAGCACAGTTTTCAAAACGTGTTTTTCAGCCCGAAATAAACGCGTTTTCTCAGCCCTTAGAATCACAGTGTAACTGCCTGTCTCAGAAGAGCACAGTGAGTCAGCCCTTAACCCCAGTGTGCTGAAATTGTCAAAACGTGTTTTTCAGCAGAAATAAACACGTTTTGGCAACTTTGGTCACCACCATGTAAGTTATATGGCAGGAACAGCACAGTTTTCAAAACGTGTTTTTCAGCCTGAAATAAACGCGTTTTCTCAGCTCTTAGAATCGCAGTGTAACTGCCTGTCTCAGAAGAGCACAGTGAGTCAGCCCTTAACCCCAGTGTGCTGAAATTGTCAAAACGTGTTTTACAGCAGAAATAAACACGTTTTGGCAACTTTGGTCACCACCATGTAAGTTATAGGGCATAAACAGCACAGTTTTCAAAACGTGTTTTTCAGCCCGAAATAAACGCGTTTTCTCAGCCCTTAGAATCACAGTGTAACTGCCTGGCTCAGAAGAGCAAACTGAATCAGCCCTTAACCCCAGTGTGCTGAAATTGTCAAAACGTGTTTTTCAGCAGAAATAAACACGTTTTGGCAACTTTGGTCACCACCATGTAAGTTATAGGGCAGGAACAGCACAGTTTTCAAAACGTGTTTTTCAGCCCGAAATAAACGCGTTTTCTCAGCTCTTAGAATCGCAGTGTAACTGCCTGTCTCAGAAGAGCACACTGAGTCAGCCCTTAACCCCAGTGTGCTGAAATTGTCAAAACGTGTTTTTCAGCAGAAATAAACACGTTTTGGCAACTTTGGTCACCACCATGTAAGTTATAGGGCAGGAACAGCACAGTTTTCAAAACGTGTTTTTCAGCCCGAAATAAACGCGTTTTCTCAGCTCTTAGAAACGCAGTGTAACTGCCTGTCTCAGAAGAGCACACTGAGTCAGCCCTTAACCCCAGTGTGCTGAAATTGTCAAAACGTGTTTTTCAGCAGAAATAAACACGTTTTGGCAACTTTGGTCACCACCATGTAAGTTATAGGGCAGGAACAGCACAGTTTTCAAAACGTGTTTTTCAGCCCGAAATAAACGCGTTTTCTCAGCCCTTAGAATCACAGTGTAACTGCCTGTCTCAGAAGAGCAAACTGAGTCAGCCCTTAACCCCAGTGTGCTGAAATTGTCAAAACGTGTTTTACAGCAGAAATAAACACGTTTTGGCAACTTTGGTCACCACCATGTAAGTTATAGGGCAGGAACAGCACAGTTTTCAAAACGTGTTTTTCAGCCCGAAATAAACGCGTTTTCTCAGCCCTTAGAATCACAGTGTAACTGCCTGGCTCAGAAGAGCAAACTGAGTCAGCCCTTAACCCCAGTGTGCTGAAATTGTCAAAACGTGTTTTACAGCAGAAATAAACACGTTTTGGCAACTTTGGTCACCACCATGTAAGTTATAGGGCAGGAACAGCACAGTTTTCAAAACGTGTTTTTCAGCCCGAAATAAACGCGTTTTCTCAGCCCTTAGAATCACAGTGTAACTGCCTGGCTCAGAAGAGCAAACTGAGTCAGCCCTTAACCCCAGTGTGCTGAAATTGTCAAAACGTGTTTTTCAGCAGAAATAAACACGTTTTGGCAACTTTGGTCACCACCATGTAAGTTATAGGGCAGGAACAGCACAGTTTTCAAAACGTGTTTTTCAGCCCGAAATAAACGCGTTTTCTCAGCCCTTAGAATCACAGTGTAACTGCCTGGCTCAGAAGAGCAAACTGAGTCAGCCCTTAACCCCAGTGTGCTGAAATTGTCAAAACGTGTTTTTCAGCAGAAATAAACACGTTTTGGCAACTTTGGTCACCACCATGTAAGTTATAGGGCAGGAACAGCACAGTTTTCAAAACGTGTTTTTCAGCCCGAAATAAACGCGTTTTCTCAGCCCTTAGAATCACAGTGTAACTGCCTGGCTCAGAAGAGCACACTGAGTCAGCCCTTAACCCCAGTGTGCTGAAATTGTCAAAACGTGTTTTACAGCAGAAATAAACACGTTTTGGCAACTTTGGTCACCACCATGTAAGTTATAGGGCAGGAACAGCACAGTTTTCAAAACGTGTTTTTCAGCCCGAAATAAACGCGTTTTCTCAGGCCTTAGAATCACAGTGTAAATGCCTGGCTCAGAAGAGCAAACTGAGTCAGCCCTTAACCCCAGTGTGCTGAAATTGTCAAAACGTGTTTTTCAGCAGAAATAAACACGTTTTGGCAACTTTGGTCACCACCATGTAAGTTATAGGGCAGGAACAGCACAGTTTTCAAAACGTGTTTTTCAGCCCGAAATAAACGCGTTTTCTCAGCCCTTAGAATCACAGTGTAAATGCCTGGCTCAGAAGAGCAAACTGAGTCAGCCCTTAACCCCAGTGTGCTGAAATTGTCAAAACGTGTTTTTCAGCAGAAATAAACACGTTTTGGCAACTTTGGTCACCACCATGTAAGTTATAGGGCAGGAACAGCACAGTTTTCAAAACGTGTTTTTCAGCCCGAAATAAACGCGTTTTCTCAGCTCTTAGAATCGCAGTGTAACTGCCTGTCTCAGAAGAGCACACTGAGTCAGCCCTTAACCCCAGTGTGCTGAAATTGTCAAAACGTGTTTTTCAGCAGAAATAAACACGTTTTGGCAACTTTGGTCACCACCATGTAAGTTATAGGGCAGGAACAGCACAGTTTTCAAAACGTGTTTTTCAGCCCGAAATAAACGCGTTTTCTCAGCTCTTAGAATCGCAGTGTAACTGCCTGTCTCAGAAGAGCACACTGAGTCAGCCCTTAACCCCAGTGTGCTGAAATTGTCAAAACGTGTTTTTCAGCAGAAATAAACACGTTTTGGCAACTTTGGTCACCACCATGTAAGTTATAGGGCAGGAACAGCACAGTTTTCAAAACGTGTTTTTCAGCCCGAAATAAACGCGTTTTCTCAGCTCTTAGAATCGCAGTGTAACTGCCTGTCTCAGAAGAGCACACTGAGTCAGCCCTTAACCCCAGTGTGCTGAAATTGTCAAAACGTGTTTTTCAGCAGAAATAAACACGTTTTGGCAACTTTGGTCACCACCATGTAAGTTATAGGGCATAAACAGCACAGTTTTCAAAACGTGTTTTTCAGCCCGAAATAAACGCGTTTTCTCAGCCCTTAGAATCACAGTGTAACTGCCTGGCTCAGAAGAGCAAACTGAGTCAGCCCTTAACCCCAGTGTGCTGAAATTGTCAAAACGTGTTTTTCAGCAGAAATAAACACGTTTTGGCAACTTTGGTCACCACCATGTAAGTTATAGGGCAGGAACAGCACAGTTTTCAAAACGTGTTTTTCAGCCCGAAATAAACGCGTTTTCTCAGCTCTTAGAATCGCAGTGTAACTGCCTGTCTCAGAAGAGCACACTGAGTCAGCCCTTAACCCCAGTGTGCTGAAATTGTCAAAACGTGTTTTACAGCAGAAATAAACACGTTTTGGCAACTTTGGTCAGCACCATGTAACTTATAGGGCAGGAACAGCACAGTTTTCAAAACGTGTTTTTCAGCCCGAAATAAACGCGTTTTCTCAGCCCTTAGAATCACAGTGTAACTGCCTGGCTCAGAAGAGCACACTGAGTCAGCCCTTAACCCCAGTGTGCTGAAATTGTCAAAACGTGTTTTTCAGCAGAAATAAACACGTTTTGGCAACTTTGGTCACCACCATGTAAGTTATATGGCAGGAACAGCACAGTTTTCAAAACGTGTTTTTCAGCCCGAAATAAACGCGTTTTCTCAGCCCTTAGAATCACAGTGTAACTGCCTGTCTCAGAAGAGCACAGTGAGTCAGCCCTTAACCCCAGTGTGCTGAAATTGTCAAAACGTGTTTTTCAGCAGAAATAAACACGTTTTGGCAACTTTGGTCACCACCAGGTAAGTTATATGGCAGGAACAGCACAGTTTTCAAAACTTGTTTTTCAGCACGAAATAAACGCGTTTTCTCTGCCCTTAGAATCAAAGTGTAACTGCCTGTCTCAGAAGAGCACAGTGAGTCAGCCCTTAACCCCAGTGTGCTGAAATTGTCAAAACGTGTTTTTCAGCAGAAATAAACACGTTTTGGCAACTTTGGTCACCACCAGGTAAGTTATATGGCAGGAACAGCACAGTTTTCAAAACGTGTTTTTCAGCCCGAAATAAACGCGTTTTCTCAGCCCTTAGAATCACAGTGTATCTGCCTGTCTCAGAAGAGCACAGTGAGTCAGCCCTTAACCCCAGTGTGCTGAAATTGTCAAAACGTGTTTTTCAGCAGAAATAAACACGTTTTGGCAACTTTGGTCACCACCATGTAAGTTATATGTCAGGAACAGCACAGTTTTCAAAACGTGTTTTTCAGCCCGAAATAAACGCGTTTTCTCAGCTCTTAGAATCGCAGTGTAACTGCCTGTCTCAGAAGAGCACAGTGAGTCAGCCCTTAACCCCAGTGTGCTGAAATTGTCAAAACGTGTTTTACAGCAGAAATAAACACGTTTTGGCAACTTTGGTCACCACCATGTAAGTTATATGGCATGAACAGCACAGTTTTCAAAACGTGTTTTTCAGCCCGAAATAAACGCGTTTTCTCAGCTCTTAGAATCGCAGTGTAACTGCCTGTCTCAGAAGAGCACAGTGAGTCAGCCCTTAACCCCAGTGTGCTGAAATTGTCAAAACGTGTTTTACAGCAGAAATAAACACGTTTTGGCAACTTTGGTCACCACCATGTAACTTATAGGGCAGGAACAGCACAGTTTTCAAAACGTGTTTTTCAGCCCGAAATAAACGCGTTTTCTCAGCCCTTAGAATCACAGTGTAACTGCCTGTCTCAGAAGAGCACACTGAGTCAGCCCTTAACCCCAGTGTGCTGAAATTGTCAAAACGTGTTTTACAGCAGAAATAAACACGTTTTGGCAACTTTGGTCAGCACCATGTAACTTATAGGGCAGGAACAGCACAGTTTTCAAAACGTGTTTTTCAGCCCGAAATAAACGCGTTTTCTCAGCCCTTAGAATCACAGTGTAACTGCCTGGCTCAGAAGAGCACACTGAGTCAGCCCTTAACCCCAGTGTGCTGAAATTGTCAAAACGTGTTTTTCAGCAGAAATAAACACGTTTTGGCAACTTTGGTCACCACCATGTAAGTTATAGGGCAGGAACAGCACAGTTTTCAAAACGTGTTTTTCAGCCCGAAATAAACGCGTTTTCTCAGCCCTTAGAATCACAGTGTAACTGCCTGGCTCAGAAGAGCAAACTGAGTCAGCCCTTAACCCCAGTGTGCTGAAATTGTCAAAACGTGTTTTTCAGCAGAAATAAACACGTTTTGGCAACTTTGGTCACCACCATGTAAGTTATAGGGCAGGAACAGCACAGTTTTCAAAACGTGTTTTTCAGCCCGAAATAAACGCGTTTTCTCAGCCCTTAGAATCACAGTGTAACTGCCTGGCTCAGAAGAGCACACTGAGTCAGCCCTTAACCCCAGTGTGCTGAAATTGTCTAAACGTGTTTTACAGCAGAAATAAACACGTTTTGGCAACTTTGGTCACCACCATGTAAGTTATAGGGCAGGAACAGCACAGTTTTCAAAACGTGTTTTTCAGCCCGAAATAAACGCGTTTTCTCAGCCCTTAGAATCACAGTGTAAATGCCTGGCTCAGAAGAGCAAACTGAGTCAGCCCTTAACCCCAGTGTGCTGAAATTGTCAAAACGTGTTTTTCAGCAGAAATAAACACGTTTTGGCAACTTTGGTCACCACCATGTAAGTTATATGGCAGGAACAGCACAGTTTTCAAAACGTGTTTTTCAGCCCGAAATAAACGCGTTTTCTCAGCCCTTAGAATCACAGTGTAACTGCCTGGCTCAGAAGAGCACACTGAGTCAGCCCTTAACCCCAGTGTGCTGAAATTGTCAAAACGTGTTTTACAGCAGAAATAAACACGTTTTGGCAACTTTGGTCACCACCATGTAAGTTATAGGGCAGGAACAGCACAGTTTTCAAAACGTGTTTTTCAGCCCGAAATAAACGCGTTTTCTCAGGCCTTAGAATCACAGTGTAAATGCCTGGCTCAGAAGAGCAAACTGAGTCAGCCCTTAACCCCAGTGTGCTGAAATTGTCAAAACGTGTTTTTCAGCAGAAATAAACACGTTTTGGCAACTTTGGTCACCACCATGTAAGTTATAGGGCAGGAACAGCACAGTTTTCAAAACGTGTTTTTCAGCCCGAAATAAACGCGTTTTCTCAGCCCTTAGAATCACAGTGTAAATGCCTGGCTCAGAAGAGCAAACTGAGTCAGCCCTTAACCCCAGTGTGCTGAAATTGTCAAAACGTGTTTTTCAGCAGAAATAAACACGTTTTGGCAACTTTGGTCACCACCATGTAAGTTATAGGGCAGGAACAGCACAGTTTTCAAAACGTGTTTTTCAGCCCGAAATAAACGCGTTTTCTCAGCTCTTAGAATCGCAGTGTAACTGCCTGTCTCAGAAGAGCACACTGAGTCAGCCCTTAACCCCAGTGTGCTGAAATTGTCAAAACGTGTTTTTCAGCAGAAATAAACACGTTTTGGCAACTTTGGTCACCACCATGTAAGTTATAGGGCAGGAACAGCACAGTTTTCAAAACGTGTTTTTCAGCCCGAAATAAACGCGTTTTCTCAGCTCTTAGAATCGCAGTGTAACTGCCTGTCTCAGAAGAGCACACTGAGTCAGCCCTTAACCCCAGTGTGCTGAAATTGTCAAAACGTGTTTTTCAGCAGAAATAAACACGTTTTGGCAACTTTGGTCACCACCATGTAAGTTATAGGGCAGGAACAGCACAGTTTTCAAAACGTGTTTTTCAGCCCGAAATAAACGCGTTTTCTCAGCTCTTAGAATCGCAGTGTAACTGCCTGTCTCAGAAGAGCACACTGAGTCAGCCCTTAACCCCAGTGTGCTGAAATTGTCAAAACGTGTTTTTCAGCAGAAATAAACACGTTTTGGCAACTTTGGTCACCACCATGTAAGTTATAGGGCATAAACAGCACAGTTTTCAAAACGTGTTTTTCAGCCCGAAATAAACGCGTTTTCTCAGCCCTTAGAATCACAGTGTAACTGCCTGGCTCAGAAGAGCAAACTGAGTCAGCCCTTAACCCCAGTGTGCTGAAATTGTCAAAACGTGTTTTTCAGCAGAAATAAACACGTTTTGGCAACTTTGGTCACCACCATGTAAGTTATAGGGCAGGAACAGCACAGTTTTCAAAACGTGTTTTTCAGCCCGAAATAAACGCGTTTTCTCAGCTCTTAGAATCGCAGTGTAACTGCCTGTCTCAGAAGAGCACACTGAGTCAGCCCTTAACCCCAGTGTGCTGAAATTGTCAAAACGTGTTTTACAGCAGAAATAAACACGTTTTGGCAACTTTGGTCAGCACCATGTAACTTATAGGGCAGGAACAGCACAGTTTTCAAAACGTGTTTTTCAGCCCGAAATAAACGCGTTTTCTCAGCCCTTAGAATCACAGTGTAACTGCCTGGCTCAGAAGAGCACACTGAGTCAGCCCTTAACCCCAGTGTGCTGAAATTGTCAAAACGTGTTTTTCAGCAGAAATAAACACGTTTTGGCAACTTTGGTCACCACCATGTAAGTTATATGGCAGGAACAGCACAGTTTTCAAAACGTGTTTTTCAGCCCGAAATAAACGCGTTTTCTCAGCCCTTAGAATCACAGTGTAACTGCCTGTCTCAGAAGAGCACAGTGAGTCAGCCCTTAACCCCAGTGTGCTGAAATTGTCAAAACGTGTTTTTCAGCAGAAATAAACACGTTTTGGCAACTTTGGTCACCACCAGGTAAGTTATATGGCAGGAACAGCACAGTTTTCAAAACTTGTTTTTCAGCACGAAATAAACGCGTTTTCTCTGCCCTTAGAATCAAAGTGTAACTGCCTGTCTCAGAAGAGCACAGTGAGTCAGCCCTTAACCCCAGTGTGCTGAAATTGTCAAAACGTGTTTTTCAGCAGAAATAAACACGTTTTGGCAACTTTGGTCACCACCAGGTAAGTTATATGGCAGGAACAGCACAGTTTTCAAAACGTGTTTTTCAGCCCGAAATAAACGCGTTTTCTCAGCCCTTAGAATCACAGTGTATCTGCCTGTCTCAGAAGAGCACAGTGAGTCAGCCCTTAACCCCAGTGTGCTGAAATTGTCAAAACGTGTTTTTCAGCAGAAATAAACACGTTTTGGCAACTTTGGTCACCACCATGTAAGTTATATGTCAGGAACAGCACAGTTTTCAAAACGTGTTTTTCAGCCCGAAATAAACGCGTTTTCTCAGCTCTTAGAATCGCAGTGTAACTGCCTGTCTCAGAAGAGCACAGTGAGTCAGCCCTTAACCCCAGTGTGCTGAAATTGTCAAAACGTGTTTTACAGCAGAAATAAACACGTTTTGGCAACTTTGGTCACCACCATGTAAGTTATATGGCATGAACAGCACAGTTTTCAAAACGTGTTTTTCAGCCCGAAATAAACGCGTTTTCTCAGCTCTTAGAATCGCAGTGTAACTGCCTGTCTCAGAAGAGCACAGTGAGTCAGCCCTTAACCCCAGTGTGCTGAAATTGTCAAAACGTGTTTTACAGCAGAAATAAACACGTTTTGGCAACTTTGGTCACCACCATGTAACTTATAGGGCAGGAACAGCACAGTTTTCAAAACGTGTTTTTCAGCCCGAAATAAACGCGTTTTCTCAGCCCTTAGAATCACAGTGTAACTGCCTGTCTCAGAAGAGCACACTGAGTCAGCCCTTAACCCCAGTGTGCTGAAATTGTCAAAACGTGTTTTACAGCAGAAATAAACACGTTTTGGCAACTTTGGTCAGCACCATGTAACTTATAGGGCAGGAACAGCACAGTTTTCAAAACGTGTTTTTCAGCCCGAAATAAACGCGTTTTCTCAGCCCTTAGAATCACAGTGTAACTGCCTGGCTCAGAAGAGCACACTGAGTCAGCCCTTAACCCCAGTGTGCTGAAATTGTCAAAACGTGTTTTTCAGCAGAAATAAACACGTTTTGGCAACTTTGGTCACCACCATGTAAGTTATATGGCAGGAACAGCACAGTTTTCAAAACGTGTTTTTCAGCCCGAAATAAACGCGTTTTCTCAGCCCTTAGAATCACAGTGTAACTGCCTGTCTCAGAAGAGCACAGTGAGTCAGCCCTTAACCCCAGTGTGCTGAAATTGTCAAAACGTGTTTTTCAGCAGAAATAAACACGTTTTGGCAACTTTGGTCACCACCAGGTAAGTTATATGGCAGGAACAGCACAGTTTTCAAAACTTGTTTTTCAGCACGAAATAAACGCGTTTTCTCTGCCCTTAGAATCAAAGTGTAACTGCCTGTCTCAGAAGAGCACAGTGAGTCAGCCCTTAACCCCAGTGTGCTGAAATTGTCAAAACGTGTTTTTCAGCAGAAATAAACACGTTTTGGCAACTTTGGTCACCACCAGGTAAGTTATATGGCAGGAACAGCACAGTTTTCAAAACGTGTTTTTCAGCCCGAAATAAACGCGTTTTCTCAGCCCTTAGAATCACAGTGTATCTGCCTGTCTCAGAAGAGCACAGTGAGTCAGCCCTTAACCCCAGTGTGCTGAAATTGTCAAAACGTGTTTTTCAGCAGAAATAAACACGTTTTGGCAACTTTGGTCACCACCATGTAAGTTATATGTCAGGAACAGCACAGTTTTCAAAACGTGTTTTTCAGCCCGAAATAAACGCGTTTTCTCAGCTCTTAGAATCGCAGTGTAACTGCCTGTCTCAGAAGAGCACAGTGAGTCAGCCCTTAACCCCAGTGTGCTGAAATTGTCAAAACGTGTTTTACAGCAGAAATAAACACGTTTTGGCAACTTTGGTCACCACCATGTAAGTTATATGGCATGAACAGCACAGTTTTCAAAACGTGTTTTTCAGCCCGAAATAAACGCGTTTTCTCAGCTCTTAGAATCGCAGTGTAACTGCCTGTCTCAGAAGAGCACAGTGAGTCAGCCCTTAACCCCAGTGTGCTGAAATTGTCAAAACGTGTTTTACAGCAGAAATAAACACGTTTTGGCAACTTTGGTCACCACCATGTAACTTATAGGGCAGGAACAGCACAGTTTTCAAAACGTGTTTTTCAGCCCGAAATAAACGCGTTTTCTCAGCCCTTAGAATCACAGTGTAACTGCCTGTCTCAGAAGAGCACACTGAGTCAGCCCTTAACCCCAGTGTGCTGAAATTGTCAAAACGTGTTTTACAGCAGAAATAAACACGTTTTGGCAACTTTGGTCAGCACCATGTAACTTATAGGGCAGGAACAGCACAGTTTTCAAAACGTGTTTTTCAGCCCGAAATAAACGCGTTTTCTCAGCCCTTAGAATCACAGTGTAACTGCCTGGCTCAGAAGAGCACACTGAGTCAGCCCTTAACCCCAGTGTGCTGAAATTGTCAAAACGTGTTTTTCAGCAGAAATAAACACGTTTTGGCAACTTTGGTCACCACCATGTAAGTTATAGGGCAGGAACAGCACAGTTTTCAAAACGTGTTTTTCAGCCCGAAATAAACGCGTTTTCTCAGCCCTTAGAATCACAGTGTAACTGCCTGGCTCAGAAGAGCAAACTGAGTCAGCCCTTAACCCCAGTGTGCTGAAATTGTCAAAACGTGTTTTTCAGCAGAAATAAACACGTTTTGGCAACTTTGGTCACCACCATGTAAGTTATAGGGCAGGAACAGCACAGTTTTCAAAACGTGTTTTTCAGCCCGAAATAAACGCGTTTTCTCAGCCCTTAGAATCACAGTGTAACTGCCTGGCTCAGAAGAGCACACTGAGTCAGCCCTTAACCCCAGTGTGCTGAAATTGTCTAAACGTGTTTTACAGCAGAAATAAACACGTTTTGGCAACTTTGGTCACCACCATGTAAGTTATAGGGCAGGAACAGCACAGTTTTCAAAACGTGTTTTTCAGCCCGAAATAAACGCGTTTTCTCAGCCCTTAGAATCACAGTGTAAATGCCTGGCTCAGAAGAGCAAAATGAGTCAGCCCTTAACCCCAGTGTGCTGAAATTGTCAAAACGTGTTTTTCAGCAGAAATAAACACGTTTTGGCAACTTTGGTCACCACCATGTAAGTTATATGGCAGGAACAGCACAGTTTTCAAAACGTGTTTTTCAGCCCGAAATAAACGCGTTTTCTCAGCTCTTAGAATCGCAGTGTAACTGCCTGTCTCAGAAGAGCACACTGAGTCAGCCCTTAACCCCAGTGTGCTGAAATTGTCAAAACGTGTTTTACAGCAGAAATAAACACGTTTTGGCAACTTTGGTCAGCACCATGTAACTTATAGGGCAGGAACAGCACAGTTTTCAAAACGTGTTTTTCAGCCCGAAATAAACGCGTTTTCTCAGCCCTTAGAATCACAGTGTAACTGCCTGGCTCAGAAGAGCACACTGAGTCAGCCCTTAACCCCAGTGTGCTGAAATTGTCAAAACGTGTTTTTCAGCAGAAATAAACACGTTTTGGCAACTTTGGTCACCACCATGTAAGTTATATGGCAGGAACAGCACAGTTTTCAAAACGTGTTTTTCAGCCCGAAATAAACGCGTTTTCTCAGCCCTTAGAATCACAGTGTAACTGCCTGTCTCAGAAGAGCACAGTGAGTCAGCCCTTAACCCCAGTGTGCTGAAATTGTCAAAACGTGTTTTTCAGCAGAAATAAACACGTTTTGGCAACTTTGGTCACCACCAGGTAAGTTATATGGCAGGAACAGCACAGTTTTCAAAACGTGTTTTTCAGCACGAAATAAACGCGTTTTCTCTGCCCTTAGAATCACAGTGTAACTGCCTGTCTCAGAAGAGCACAGTGAGTCAGCCCTTAACCCCAGTGTGCTGAAATTGTCAAAACGTGTTTTTCAGCAGAAATAAACACCTTTTGGCAACTTTGGTCACCACCAGGTAAGTTATATGGCAGGAACAGCACAGTTTTCAAAACGTGTTTTTCAGCCCGAAATAAACGCGTTTTCTCAGCTCTTAGAATCGCAGTGTAACTGCCTGTCTCAGAAAAGCACACTGAGTCAGCCCTTAACCCCAGTGTGCTGAAATTGTCAAAACGTGTTTTACAGCAGAAATAAACACGTTTTGGCAACTTTGGTCAGCACCATGTAACTTATAGGGCAGGAACAGCACAGTTTTCAAAACGTGTTTTTCAGCCCGAAATAAACGCGTTTTCTCAGCCCTTAGAATCACAGTGTAACTGCCTGTCTCAGAAGAGCACAGTGAGTCAGCCCTTAACCCCAGTGTGCTGAAATTGTCAAAACGTGTTTTTCAGCAGAAATAAACACGTTTTGGCAACTTTGGTCACCACCATGTAAGTTATATGGCAGGAACAGCACAGTTTTCAAAACGTGTTTTTCAGCCCGAAATAAACGCGTTTTCTCAGCTCTTAGAATCGCAGTGTAACTGCCTGTCTCAGAAGAGCACAGTGAGTCAGCCCTTAACCCCAGTGTGCTGAAATTGTCAAAACGTGTTTTACAGCAGAAATAAACACGTTTTGGCAACTTTGGTCACCACCATGTAAGTTATATGGCATGAACAGCACAGTTTTCAAAACGTGTTTTTCAGCCCGAAATAAACGCGTTTTCTCAGCCCTTAGAATCGCAGTGTAACTGCCTGTCTCAGAAGAGCACAGTGAGTCAGCCCTTAACCCCAGTGTGCTGAAATTGTCAAAACGTGTTTTACAGCAGAAATAAACACGTTTTGGCAACTTTGGTCACCAACATGTAACTTATAGGGCAGGAACAGCACAGTTTTCAAAACGTGTTTTTCAGCCCGAAATAAACGCGTTTTCTCAGCCCTTAGAATCACAGTGTAACTGCCTGTCTCAGAAGAGCACACTGAGTCAGCCCTTAACCCCAGTGTGCTGAAATTGTCAAAACGTGTTTTACAGCAGAAATAAACACGTTTTGGCAACTTTGGTCAGCACCATGTAACTTATAGGGCAGGAACAGCACAGTTTTCAAAACGTGTTTTTCAGCCCGAAATAAACGCGTTTTCTCAGCCCTTAGAATCACAGTGTAACTGCCTGGCTCAGAAGAGCACACTGAGTCAGCCCTTAACCCCAGTGTGCTGAAATTGTCAAAACGTGTTTTTCAGCAGAAATAAACACGTTTTGGCAACTTTGGTCACCACCATGTAAGTTATAGGGCAGGAACAGCACAGTTTTCAAAACGTGTTTTTCAGCCTGAAATAAACGCGTTTTCTCAGCTCTTAGAATCGCAGTGTAACTGCCTGTCTCAGAAAAGCACACTGAGTCAGCCCTTAACCCCAGTGTGCTGAAATTGTCAAAACGTGTTTTACAGCAGAAATAAACACGTTTTGGCAACTTTGGTCAGCACCATGTAACTTATAGGGCAGGAACAGCACAGTTTTCAAAACGTGTTTTTCAGCCCGAAATAAACGCGTTTTCTCAGCCCTTAGAATCACAGTGTAACTGCCTGTCTCAGAAGAGCACAGTGAGTCAGCCCTTAACCCCAGTGTGCTGAAATTGTCAAAACGTGTTTTTCAGCAGAAATAAACACGTTTTGGCAACTTTGGTCACCACCATGTAAGTTATATGGCAGGAACAGCACAGTTTTCAAAACGTGTTTTTCAGCCCGAAATAAACGCGTTTTCTCAGCTCTTAGAATCGCAGTGTAACTGCCTGTCTCAGAAGAGCACAGTGAGTCAGCCCTTAACCCCAGTGTGCTGAAATTGTCAAAACGTGTTTTACAGCAGAAATAAACACGTTTTGGCAACTTTGGTCACCACCATGTAAGTTATATGGCATGAACAGCACAGTTTTCAAAACGTGTTTTTCAGCCCGAAATAAACGCGTTTTCTCAGCCCTTAGAATCGCAGTGTAACTGCCTGTCTCAGAAGAGCACAGTGAGTCAGCCCTTAACCCCAGTGTGCTGAAATTGTCAAAACGTGTTTTACAGCAGAAATAAACACGTTTTGGCAACTTTGGTCAGCACCATGTAACTTATAGGGCAGGAACAGCACAGTTTTCAAAACGTGTTTTTCAGCCCGAAATAAACGCGTTTTCTCAGCCCTTAGAATCACAGTGTAACTGCCTGGCTCAGAAGAGCACACTGAGTCAGCCCTTAACCCCAGTGTGCTGAAATTGTCAAAACGTGTTTTTCAGCAGAAATAAACACGTTTTGGCAACTTTGGTCACCACCATGTAAGTTATAGGGCAGGAACAGCACAGTTTTCAAAACGTGTTTTTCAGCCCGAAATAAACGCGTTTTCTCAGCCCTTAGAATCACAGTGTAACTGCCTGGCTCAGAAGAGCAAACTGAGTCAGCCCTTAACCCCAGTGTGCTGAAATTGTCAAAACGTGTTTTTCAGCAGAAATAAACACGTTTTGGCAACTTTGGTCACCACCATGTAAGTTATATGGCAGGAACAGCACAGTTTTCAAAACGTGTTTTTCAGCTCGAAATAAACGCGTTTTCTCAGCCCTTAGAATCACAGTGTAACTGCCTGGCTCAGAAGAGCACACTGAGTCAGCCCTTAACCCCAGTGTGCTGAAATTGTCAAAACGTGTTTTTCAGCAGAAATAAACACGTTTTGGCAACTTTGGTCACCACCATGTAAGTTATAGGGCAGGAACAGCACAGTTTTCAAAACGTGTTTTTCAGCCCGAAATAAACGCGTTTTCTCAGCCCTTAGAATCACAGTGTAACTGCCTGGCTCAGAAGAGCACACTGAGTCAGCCCTTAACCCCAGTGTGCTGAAATTGTCTAAACGTGTTTTACAGCAGAAATAAACACGTTTTGGCAACTTTGGTCACCACCATGTAAGTTATAGGGCAGGAACAGCACAGTTTTCAAAACGTGTTTTTCAGCCCGAAATAAACGCGTTTTCTCAGCCCTTAGAATCACAGTGTAAATGCCTGGCTCAGAAGAGCAAACTGAGTCAGCCCTTAACCCCAGTGTGCTGAAATTGTCAAAACGTGTTTTTCAGCAGAAATAAACACGTTTTGGCAACTTTGGTCACCACCATGTAAGTTATATGGCAGGAACAGCACAGTTTTCAAAACGTGTTTTTCAGCCCGAAATAAACGCGTTTTCTCAGCTCTTAGAATCGCAGTGTAACTGCCTGTCTCAGAAGAGCACACTGAGTCAGCCCTTAACCCCAGTGTGCTGAAATTGTCAAAACGTGTTTTACAGCAGAAATAAACACGTTTTGGCAACTTTGGTCAGCACCATGTAACTTATAGGGCAGGAACAGCACAGTTTTCAAAACGTGTTTTTCAGCCCGAAATAAACGCGTTTTCTCAGCCCTTAGAATCACAGTGTAACTGCCTGGCTCAGAAGAGCACACTGAGTCAGCCCTTAACCCCAGTGTGCTGAAATTGTCAAAACGTGTTTTTCAGCAGAAATAAACACGTTTTGGCAACTTTGGTCACCACCATGTAAGTTATATGGCAGGAACAGCACAGTTTTCAAAACGTGTTTTTCAGCCCGAAATAAACGCGTTTTCTCAGCCCTTAGAATCACAGTGTAACTGCCTGTCTCAGAAGAGCACAGTGAGTCAGCCCTTAACCCCAGTGTGCTGAAATTGTCAAAACGTGTTTTTCAGCAGAAATAAACACGTTTTGGCAACTTTGGTCACCACCAGGTAAGTTATATGGCAGGAACAGCACAGTTTTCAAAACGTGTTTTTCAGCACGAAATAAACGCGTTTTCTCTGCCCTTAGAATCACAGTGTAACTGCCTGTCTCAGAAGAGCACAGTGAGTCAGCCCTTAACCCCAGTGTGCTGAAATTGTCAAAACGTGTTTTTCAGCAGAAATAAACACGTTTTGGCAACTTTGGTCACCACCAGGTAAGTTATATGGCAGGAACAGCACAGTTTTCAAAACGTGTTTTTCAGCCCGAAATAAACGCGTTTTCTCAGCTCTTAGAATCGCAGTGTAACTGCCTGTCTCAGAAGAGCACACTGAGTCAGCCCTTAACCCCAGTGTGCTGAAATTGTCAAAACGTGTTTTACAGCAGAAATAAACACGTTTTGGCAACTTTGGTCAGCACCATGTAACTTATAGGGCAGGAACAGCACAGTTTTCAAAACGTGTTTTTCAGCCCGAAATAAACGCGTTTTCTCAGCCCTTAGAATCACAGTGTATCTGCCTGTCTCAGAAGAGCACAGTGAGTCAGCCCTTAACCCCAGTGTGCTGAAATTGTCAAAACGTGTTTTTCAGCAGAAATAAACACGTTTTGGCAACTTTGGTCACCACCATGTAAGTTATATGGCAGGAACAGCACAGTTTTCAAAACGTGTTTTTCAGCCCGAAATAAACGCGTTTTCTCAGCTCTTAGAATCGCAGTGTAACTGCCTGTCTCAGAAGAGCACAGTGAGTCAGCCCTTAACCCCAGTGTGCTGAAATTGTCAAAACGTGTTTTACAGCAGAAATAAACACGTTTTGGCAACTTTGGTCACCACCATGTAAGTTATATGGCATGAACAGCACAGTTTTCAAAACGTGTTTTTCAGCCCGAAATAAACGCGTTTTCTCAGCTCTTAGAATCGCAGTGTAACTGCCTGTCTCAGAAGAGCACAGTGAGTCAGCCCTTAACCCCAGTGTGCTGAAATTGTCAAAACGTGTTTTACAGCAGAAATAAACACGTTTTGGCAACTTTGGTCACCACCATGTAACTTATAGGGCAGGAACAGCACAGTTTTCAAAACGTGTTTTTCAGCCCGAAATAAACGCGTTTTCTCAGCCCTTAGAATCACAGTGTAACTGCCTGTCTCAGAAGAGCACACTGAGTCAGCCCTTAACCCCAGTGTGCTGAAATTGTCAAAACGTGTTTTACAGCAGAAATAAACACGTTTTGGCAACTTTGGTCAGCACCATGTAACTTATAGGGCAGGAACAGCACAGTTTTCAAAACGTGTTTTTCAGCCCGAAATAAACGCGTTTTCTCAGCCCTTAGAATCACAGTGTAACTGCCTGGCTCAGAAGAGCAAACTGAGTCAGCCCTTAACCCCAGTGTGCTGAAATTGTCAAAACGTGTTTTTCAGCAGAAATAAACACGTTTTGGCAACTTTGGTCACCACCATGTAAGTTATATGGCAGGAACAGCACAGTTTTCAAAACGTGTTTTTCAGCACGAAATAAACGCGTTTTCTCAGCCCTTAGAATCACAGTGTAACTGCCTGTCTCAGAAGAGCACAGTGAGTCAGCCCTTAACCCCAGTGTGCTGAAATTGTCAAAACGTGTTTTTCAGCAGAAATAAACACGTTTTGGCAACTTTGGTCACCACCAGGTAAGTTATATGGCAGGAACAGCACAGTTTTCAAAACGTGTTTTTCAGCCCGAAATAAACGCGTTTTCTCTGCCCTTAGAATCACAGTGTAACTGCCTGTCTCAGAAGAGCACACTGAGTCAGCCCTTAACCCCAGTGTGCTGAAATTGTCAAAACGTGTTTTTCAGCAGAAATAAACACGTTTTGGCAACTTTGGTCACCACCAGGTAAGTTATAGGGCAGGAACAGCACAGTTTTCAAAACGTGTTTTTCAGCCCGAAATAAACGCGTTTTCTCAGCCCTTAGAATCACAGTGTAACTGCCTGGCTCAGAAGAGCACACTGAGTCAGCCCTTAACCCCAGTGTGCTGAAATTGTCTAAACGTGTTTTACAGCAGAAATAAACACGTTTTGGCAACTTTGGTCACCACCATGTAAGTTATAGGGCAGGAACAGCACAGTTTTCAAAACGTGTTTTTCAGCCCGAAATAAACGCGTTTTCTCAGCCCTTAGAATCACAGTGTAAATGCCTGGCTCAGAAGAGCAAACTGAGTCAGCCCTTAACCCCAGTGTGCTGAAATTGTCAAAACGTGTTTTTCAGCAGAAATAAACACGTTTTGGCAACTTTGGTCACCACCATGTAAGTTATATGGCAGGAACAGCACAGTTTTCAAAACGTGTTTTTCAGCCCGAAATAAACGCGTTTTCTCAGCTCTTAGAATCGCAGTGTAACTGCCTGTCTCAGAAGAGCACACTGAGTCAGCCCTTAACCCCAGTGTGCTGAAATTGTCAAAACGTGTTTTACAGCAGAAATAAACACGTTTTGGCAACTTTGGTCAGCACCATGTAACTTATAGGGCAGGAACAGCACAGTTTTCAAAACGTGTTTTTCAGCCCGAAATAAACGCGTTTTCTCAGCCCTTAGAATCACAGTGTAACTGCCTGGCTCAGAAGAGCACACTGAGTCAGCCCTTAACCCCAGTGTGCTGAAATTGTCAAAACGTGTTTTTCAGCAGAAATAAACACGTTTTGGCAACTTTGGTCACCACCATGTAAGTTATATGGCAGGAACAGCACAGTTTTCAAAACGTGTTTTTCAGCCCGAAATAAACGCGTTTTCTCAGCCCTTAGAATCACAGTGTTACTGCCTGTCTCAGAAGAGCACAGTGAGTCAGCCCTTAACCCCAGTGTGCTGAAATTGTCAAAACGTGTTTTTCAGCAGAAATAAACACGTTTTGGCAACTTTGGTCACCACCAGGTAAGTTATATGGCAGGAACAGCACAGTTTTCAAAACGTGTTTTTCAGCCCGAAATAAACGCGTTTTCTCTGCCCTTAGAATCACAGTGTAACTGCCTGTCTCAGAAGAGCACAGTGAGTCAGCCCTTAACCCCAGTGTGCTGAAATTGTCAAAACGTGTTTTTCAGCAGAAATAAACACGTTTTGGCAACTTTGGTCACCACCAGGTAAGTTATATGGCAGGAACAGCACAGTTTTCAAAACGTGTTTTTCAGCCCGAAATAAACGCGTTTTCTCAGCTCTTAGAATCGCAGTGTAACTGCCTGTCTCAGAAGAGCACACTGAGTCAGCCCTTAACCCCAGTGTGCTGAAATTGTCAAAACGTGTTTTACAGCAAAAATAAACACGTTTTGGCAACTTTGGTCAGCACCATGTAACTTATAGGGCAGGAACAGCACAGTTTTCAAAACGTGTTTTTCAGCCCGAAATAAACGCGTTTTCTCAGCCCTTAGAATCACAGTGTAACTGCCTGTCTCAGAAGAGCACAGTGAGTCAGCCCTTAACCCCAGTGTGCTGAAATTGTCAAAACGTGTTTTTCAGCAGAAATAAACACGTTTTGGCAACTTTGGTCACCACCATGTAAGTTATATGGCAGGAACAGCACAGTTTTCAAAACGTGTTTTTCAGCCCGAAATAAACGCGTTTTCTCAGCTCTTAGAATCGCAGTGTAACTGCCTGTCTCAGAAGAGCACAGTGAGTCAGCCCTTAACCCCAGTGTGCTGAAATTGTCAAAACGTGTTTTACAGCAGAAATAAACACGTTTTGGCAACTTTGGTCACCACCATGTAAGTTATATGGCATGAACAGCACAGTTTTCAAAACGTGTTTTTCAGCCCGAAATAAACGCGTTTTCTCAGCTCTTAGAATTGCAGTGTAACTGCCTGTCTCAGAAGACCACAGTGAGTCAGCCCTTAACCCCAGTGTGCTGAAATTGTCAAAACGTGTTTTACAGCAGAAATAAACACGTTTTGGCAACTTTGGTCACCACCATGTAACTTATAGGGCAGGAACAGCACAGTTTTCAAAACGTGTTTTTCAGCCCGAAATAAACGCGTTTTCTCAGCCCTTAGAATCACAGTGTAACTGCCTGTCTCAGAAGAGCAAACTGAGTCAGCCCTTAACCCCAGTGTGCTGAAATTGTCAAAACGTGTTTTACAGCAGAAATAAACACGTTTTGGCAACTTTGGTCACCACCATGTAAGTTATAGGGCAGGAACAGCACAGTTTTCAAAACGTGTTTTTCAGCCCGAAATAAACGCGTTTTCTCAGCCCTTAGAATCACAGTGTAACTGCCTGGCTCAGAAGAGCAAACTGAGTCAGCCCTTAACCCCAGTGTGCTGAAATTGTCAAAACGTGTTTTACAGCAGAAATAAACACGTTTTGGCAACTTTGGTCACCACCATGTAAGTTATAGGGCAGGAACAGCACAGTTTTCAAAACGTGTTTTTCAGCCCGAAATAAACGCGTTTTCTCAGCCCTTAGAATCACAGTGTAACTGCCTGGCTCAGAAGAGCAAACTGAGTCAGCCCTTAACCCCAGTGTGCTGAAATTGTCAAAACGTGTTTTTCAGCAGAAATAAACACGTTTTGGCAACTTTGGTCACCACCATGTAAGTTATAGGGCAGGAACAGCACAGTTTTCAAAACGTGTTTTTCAGCCCGAAATAAACGCGTTTTCTCAGCCCTTAGAATCACAGTGTAACTGCCTGGCTCAGAAGAGCAAACTGAGTCAGCCCTTAACCCCAGTGTGCTGAAATTGTCAAAACGTGTTTTTCAGCAGAAATAAACACGTTTTGGCAACTTTGGTCACCACCATGTAAGTTATAGGGCAGGAACAGCACAGTTTTCAAAACGTGTTTTTCAGCCCGAAATAAACGCGTTTTCTCAGCCCTTAGAATCACAGTGTAACTGCCTGGCTCAGAAGAGCACACTGAGTCAGCCCTTAACCCCAGTGTGCTGAAATTGTCAAAACGTGTTTTACAGCAGAAATAAACACGTTTTGGCAACTTTGGTCACCACCATGTAAGTTATAGGGCAGGAACAGCACAGTTTTCAAAACGTGTTTTTCAGCCCGAAATAAACGCGTTTTCTCAGCCCTTAGAATCACAGTGTAACTGCCTGGCTCAGAAGAGCACACTGAGTCAGCCCTTAACCCCAGTGTGCTGAAATTGTCAAAACGTGTTTTTCAGCAGAAATAAACACGTTTTGGCAACTTTGGTCACCACCATGTAAGTTATAGGGCAGGAACAGCACAGTTTTCAAAACGTGTTTTTCAGCCCGAAATAAACGCGTTTTCTCAGCTCTTAGAATCGCAGTGTAACTGCCTGTCTCAGAAGAGCACACTGAGTCAGCCCTTAACCCCAGTGTACTGAAATTGTCAAAACGTGTTTTTCAGCAGAAATAAACACGTTTTGGCAACTTTGGTCACCACCATGTAAGTTATAGGGCAGGAACAGCACAGTTTTCAAAACGTGTTTTTCAGCCCGAAATAAACGCGTTTTCTCAGCTCTTAGAATCGCAGTGTAACTGCCTGTCTCAGAAGAGCACACTGAGTCAGCCCTTAACCCCAGTGTGCTGAAATTGTCAAAACGTGTTTTACAGCAGAAATAAACACGTTTTGGCAACTTTGGTCACCACCATGTAAGTTATAGGGCATAAACAGCACAGTTTTCAAAACGTGTTTTTCAGCCCGAAATAAACGCGTTTTCTCAGCCCTTAGAATCACAGTGTAACTGCCTGGCTCAGAAGAGCAAACTGAGTCAGCCCTTAACCCCAGTGTGCTGAAATTGTCAAAACGTGTTTTACAGCAGAAATAAACACGTTTTGGCAACTTTGGTCACCACCATGTAAGTTATATGGCATGAACAGCACAGTTTTCAAAACGTGTTTTTCAGCCCGAAATAAACGCGTTTTCTCAGCTCTTAGAATCGCAGTGTAACTGCCTGTCTCAGAAGAGCACAGTGAGTCAGCCCTTAACCCCAGTGTGCTGAAATTGTCAAAACGTGTTTTACAGCAGAAATAAACACGTTTTGGCAACTTTGGTCAGCACCATGTAACTTATAGGGCAGGAACAGCACAGTTTTCAAAACGTGTTTTTCAGCCCGAAATAAACGCGTTTTCTCAGCCCTTAGAATCACAGTGTAACTGCCTGGCTCAGAAGAACACACTGAGTCAGCCCTTAACCCCAGTGTGCTGAAATTGTCAAAACGTGTTTTTCAGCAGAAATAAACACGTTTTGGCAACTTTGGTCACCACCATGTAAGTTATAGGGCAGGAACAGCACAGTTTTCAAAACGTGTTTTTCAGCCCGAAATAAACGCGTTTTCTCAGCCCTTAGAATCACAGTGTAACTGCCTGGCTCAGAAGAGCACACTGAGTCAGCCCTTAACCCCAGTGTGCTGAAATTGTCTAAACGTGTTTTACAGCAGAAATAAACAC